>NC_056516.1:13659021-13663110 GCF_014905685.2 Nematolebias whitei | reverse complement strand
GACCATATAAATCACATCTGGACCACAGAAACTAGACCTGGACCATATAAACCACACCTGGACTATAGAAACTACATCTGGGCCATAAAAACCAAACCTGGACCATATAAAACACATCTGAACCACAGAAACCACACCTGGACCATAGAAACTACATCTGGACCATAAAACCAACATCTGGACTACAGAAACTACACCTGGACCACAAAAACTACATATGGACCATAATAACCAAACCTGGACCATAGAAACCACACATGGACCAGCTATTCTGTGTCTTTCCTGTTCTCTCTGACCCCAGACAGTCAAGATGACTACCCACCCTGAGCCCGGTTCTGGTTCTGCTGGAGGTTTTCATCTGTTAAAATGGAGCCCGTTCTTTCCACTGTTGTCTACAAGTCACACAAAGTGAAAACAATACACTGGTGAGTGAAAAATGACTCACTGACTGGAAAATGTGACAATGAGTGATAAAACACTCCTGGCTAAAACTTGTGGTTTAAGAAGGTGAACCAAAAGATCTTGACAAACATGTTCATGTGTTAAACTGTTCTGTGTGAAATATTTTACAGTGCAGATTTATTTGTTTGATTGTAAAAATGTTTGAATGCACAAAACGTTCCTGTAATCTATTTCCAAATTTATCCAGTCTCTGTCTCGTGTGCTGTTTCTGCACGCCCATAATCCTGTTTAGGGTCATGAGGGGTCTGGAGCCGTCACAGCAGTTAACAGACCCCAGCTCGGGCCAGTTTATCTGAGGGCCAACACGAAGACACACAAACAGACAACCAACACACACACAGACACACACATTTTGATACCTAAGCTCTATTTAAATCCATCAGTTACTCTAACATGCATGTACTGTACTGCAGAAAGAAAAGTTCTGAAGAGAGTGGTGAAGGCTCCACAGAAGTCTGTCCTAGTCAGGCTCCCCACCATTACGGATATCTACACTGTAGGAAGAGGGACACCTGCATCATGAAGGACCCCACTCACCCAGCACACACACTTTTTGCCCCACTCCCCTCAGGAAGGAGGTTAAGGAGCATTAAGTGTAGAACCACTAGACTGAGGAACAGCTTCTACCCTGAGGCTGTTAGACTCATGAATCTCTAACCAGAATAATCACTGTGAAAAAATCACATCATGTTGCTGCTGATCTGTTTCATGCTGCTGCTGATCTGTTTCATGTGTGACCTGCCAACCAGACCAATTGTTAAGAACACTGCAGGAAGTGTGCGGGAAGGTTTTATAAAGTTTTAATATAAATACTCAAATAAATATAGCGTCCCTACTTCACAGATTTTCACCTATTGCGGGGCATCTGGAATGTAATCATATAAATTAGGGACTACTAACTAGTAAACAAGAATCACGGTCACAGCAAAAATACAAAGCAAGAAGGATTTGAACCATTTGTTATAAAGAAAATGTTGAGCAGTAAATAACAGCTCTAAGAGGCAAAATGTGTCCAACCTTTCAATTGTCAGACTACAGATAAGGCCAGAACCAGCCCCTCTAAGTAATGAGGGTTATCACTGAGCAAGAGACATCATGAAGACCAAGGAACTCTCCACACAAGTAAGAGAGATCAGGGTTGGGATTTAAAAACATCCTAAACCCTGAACATCTCTTGGAGCTCGGTTAAATGCACCATTTGAAAATAGAGCCATGAAGCCATCACAGAAAACCTGCTGAGAGACGGTCGTCCACCAGAACGCAGAGTGGTGAGCAGGACGTAATCAGGCCAGAGAGAACCCCGATGGAGCAGGGCAGCTTTTCTGCAGAGATGGGTGGATCTGTTCAAAGGATCTCACAGAGCTGAGCTTCATGGAAGAGTGGTAGGAACAGAAACAAAAGCTGGAATCGTTCCACAAATATGTGGAAGACGGGGCTGTGGTCAGAGGAGACCAAACATCTGAGGATGATATCTACCACCTGTTGAGAACGCCATCCCCTCAGCGAAGCACGGTGGTGGCAGCATCATAATGTGAGAATTTGTTTTTATCAGAAAGGACCAGTAAACTGGCCTGAGTTAAAGAAAAGGTGGATGCAGAAAATCAGAGAATGAAGCTTGTTTAAATCATCCAGGGAGATTTTAGACCTGGACCTACTTTTAGCTTCCAGCTAGCTTTTGCTACTTTTAGCTAGCTTTTTCCTACATTTTGTATTGAGTGCTATTTTTGAGTTGTGTTTTACAATAGTTAGCATTTTGGTACTTTGGCCATTTTGCTAGCATTTACCTACTTATTTTCCTTTAGCTAAAGCTCTGCTTCTTTTAGCTTACAAAACAGCTTAAACTGTTTCATTTAACTCTGAACATTAATCAGCTTCCTTCAGCTTTCAGCCAGCCTTTGGCTAGTCTTAGCTAAGTATAGTCACATTCAACATTTTTTGCTAGCTTTTGGCCACTTTTAGCTTTTAGTTAATGTTTTGCTTATTTTAGCTAGTATTTTTACTTAAGCTACTTTCAGCTTTTAGCTAATTTTAGGTAAGGTTTTTGTACTTTTAGAATTTAGCTAGTGTTTTGCTGGTCTAAGCTAAGTTTAGCCGGTGAAAAGAAAATGGCCATCAGGGCACTAACGATCAATTGTTAGGCTGATGGTCCTCCTTTATCGTGTCAACAGCTAGTTCTGGTTGTCTCCAACAAACTGGTTGATCCACTATTAGAAGGTGCTACTTATAAGACTGAGTTTACTGCAGCTCCTCAGACTGAAGAAGTCTTTTGGATAAAACATGAAACGTTTCAACAAGAAGAATTCATCCAGAGCTGACTTAATTTTTCTAGACTTATCACCTTTCCTAGCATTTGGCTTCTATTAGCTAGTAGGCTTTTTTTTTTTTAACAACTTAGTTTTTTTTGTTTGTTTGTTTGTTTGTTTTTGTTAAAGCAAATTTCAGCAGCCATTTCTCTTTAAGTGTTCACACTGCACTAGCACATAAAATGCTGTTTTCTTTCGTTAATCTGATCGATTTCAAACTCCATAAAAGTCTGTGCCCAGTTAAGAACCACTGCATCATGGACCCTGGCTGCAGTGGGACCATGGTGGAGGGAAGTCCTGCTGGCAGCTGGTCCACAGTGGACCGTGTCTGACACAACTTGTCCTGCATGGAGACCAGCTGGACCTCACCGTGCGTGCATCAGTCCGAGGCACGAGCCTGGATCCGAGGAGATGAGCATGGGAAGCCACAAGTTGTGTCACGTGACTGCGATCAAAGCCGCGCGCAGGGATGGACGGTGTTTTGACCTTGGGTGTGGATGCGTCTTGGATCGGAGCAAATCCGTCTGGTTTCATTTTCTGTGACGCAAAAACATCTCCTCGCGCGCAGCTCTTCATTCATGTCGTGACGCGAAAAAAAAGAAGCAATCAGACTAAAAGCTGCCGAGCAAAAAAACAAAGCATTTACCTTCAACAATGACCAGCTGTGGACCCCCGAGCCGGACCGGACCGGACCGGGCGGTGGTGGTTCGGATGTGTCAGTCTGCAGCATTCAGAACAACTCACTCGTCTCTCCGACTGCACCAAAACCACAACCAGAACCAGAACCCTGCAGCCGAGGTCCGGATCACAGCCAGCCGTCCGGGAGCGGCTCTCAGAAAACTTCGTCCCATCTCCAGGTTCTGTTCTTCTTCATACTTTGTTTAAAACCAGAACATCTGACGGTTCCTGAGCTGGACTCATCCCAACTGTTGCCCTGCGTGTCCACAGTCCAACACACCGAGGCGGCGTGAGCAGAACCGTCCGAACAAAATCTGTTCATCCGGAAAACAGGAGGAAGAACTGCTGGAAAGAAGGAAGGAAGGAAGGAAGGAAGCAAGGAAGGAAGGAAGGAAGCCTGCCTCCAACCTCCCACTGACTGTAACACAACTAAAACACAAACACACAACTGACGCAAACACACAACTAACAACTACATCACAACTAAAACACAAACACACAACTGACACAACTGCAACACAACTATAACACAGAACTTAACACAACTACAACACAAACACACAACTGACACAAACACACAACTATAACACAAATACACAACTGACACAACTAACACAAACACACAACTAACCCAACTACAACACAA
>NC_056516.1:13657491-13658921 GCF_014905685.2 Nematolebias whitei | reverse complement strand
CACAACTAAAACACAAACACACAACTGACACAACTGCAACACAACTATAACACAGAACTTAACACAACTACAACACAAACACACAACTGACACAGACACACAACTACAACACAAACACACAACTGACACAACTGCAACACAACTATAACACAGAACTTAACACAACTACAACACAAACACACAACTGACACAAACACACAACTACAACACAAACACACAACTGACACAACTATAACACAGAACTTAACGCAACTACAACACAAACACACAACTGACACAAACACACAACTATAACACAAATACACAACTGACACAACTAACACAAACACACAACTAACCCAACTACAACACAACTTAACACATGTAACACAACACAACTGTAACACAAACACACAACTGACACATCTACAACACAAACACACAACTACAACACAAACACACAACTACATCACAACTGACACAACTATAACACAAACACACAACTAACACAAACACACAACTATAACACAAACACACAACTGACACAACTATAACACAACACAACTATAACAGCAATAAATGGTAAATGGGTTGTACTTATATAGCGCCTTTCTATCTTATTGAGATACTCAAAGCTCTTTACACAACAATCTGTGTCTTCATTTACCCATTCATACAGCACTCTACTAGATCTCTACAAAGCTAATACATAGTTCCCACACATGACCAGTATTGTGCAATACTGGGTTTTCCGCCATTTGTTGAGGCACATGCAAAGAAGATGGCTTACAGATAGACCAGAGCTCAAAATATTGATACTCTTGACCAAGAGCAAGATATAGGCATCAAATAGCTGTGGTCCCTATGAGGTGGAGAAATAAATGATGTCAGACGAAACAGACAAGTTGTCACCAAGAAATTACTTTGATATCGTTAATTATTAATGAACACGAGGAGTGCCTACAATGGAAGAGCTTCACAGCTTTAAATCCATGGATGCTTATAATTAATAACGGATTTGTGACAGACGTACGAACTCTTCCCCCTCCCTGGGCTGCCACCTTACCGTGGTGGAGGGGTTTGGGTGTCCCAATGATCCTAGGAGCTATGCTGTCAGGGGGCTTTACGCCCCTAATACGGTCACCCATGGCAGACAGGTCCTAGGTGAGGGACCAGACAAAGTGCAGCCCAAAGACCCCGATGATAAGGAAAAACAAATGGACTTAATGTTCCCTTGCCCGGACGTGGGTCACCGGGGCCCCACTCTGGAGCCAGGCCTGGAGGTGGGGCACGCGGGCGAGCGCCTTGTGGCCGGGCTTTTACCCATGGAGCTCGGCCGGGTACAGCCCGAAGAGGAGACGTGGGTCCCCCTTCCCATGGGCTCACCACCTGTGGGAGGGGCCAAAGGGGTCGGGTGCAATGTGGGATGGGTGGTGGCCGAGGGCGGGGAC
>NC_056516.1:13649729-13657391 GCF_014905685.2 Nematolebias whitei | reverse complement strand
CAGTTCATGAATCAAAACGTTCGGCTCGTTCAGGACATTCCTGCTGTGACTGTTGGTGTTTGTGCAGTCTGTAAAAAAAACGTTTATTAGTTTTTTCTGGTATGTTTTTCCTCAATGAAGATTAATCTTCACAACGTTTCTACTCATTTCACCGTTTGTTCTGGTTCTGCTTCCTCTGGACGGGTTCTTGTTGAAGACTTCCTTCGGCTCCTTTCTGCTGATTTCTGCTTTTTTATGTATTTTTCCTGCTAAAGTCAGAGTTTTGCACTTTTTTCAGCTACTTTTCAGCTACTTCAGCTGTTTTTGTATTTGTTTAGTTTCTTTCTGCTAACTTCAAGATTTATTTGCATTGTCAGCTATTTTTACTTTTTTTTTTGGTACCTTTCAGCTATTTTCTGCATTTTGTGCTTATTTGTTTATTTTTATCTGCAAACTTGTTCCCATTCTACTAAATTGAATTGTCTTTTGGCTTTTTCAGCTATTCTTGCTAATTTCAACTTTTTGGGGACTACTTTTCAGCTAATTTTAGCTTCTTTGTGCTCTTTCTTCTAAAATCAGCTTCATGTGCTTTTTTATTGACTTCCCAGCTAATTCAGCTGTTTTGTGCTTGTTTAGCTTCTTTCTTCTAATTTCGGCTTCTTCGTGCTTCTTTTGTCTTCCTGCTTTTAATTTGATTTATTTTGTGCAACCTGCATTTTCTTCCTGCTAAATGTAGCTTTTATGTTGTTGTCTTTTTCAGCTACTGCTGATTTCAGCTGTTTTGTGCTCCTTTCTGCTAACGTTCAACGTTTCACACTTCAGCAGCTTTCAGCAAAATCATTCAGCAACGAGCATTTGCCTTTTATCAGTGTAACCTTCTCTGATCAACATTATTTTCTGCTGTGAAAGGATTGCTGATATTTTTCATGTTTATGTGTTTATAAAAAGGAGCGAGCCTCTCGTCTGTCGACAAAATGTCATTTTATCTGTGAATCTTATAAACTGCACACAATAAGAAAACGGCTTCTTAAACTTTGACACATTTGGATGATAATAATTACAAGAACTAGAAAAATAAATAACTGAGTTAAGTTTATAAGTAATCCAACGATCCTTTTTAGACATTAAAGTAGAAAATGTCTCCAATAAAAGTGTCTTGAGTTAGCACCAGATTATAATCCATCCAGATGAGGGTAAACCTGGAGGAACGTCAGAGTCAGTTGTAGAGAACACGGTTACACTTTTGTCTTTCTCTGTTTATTTTAGGAATGTTCTGCTCTTTTAGTGTTTTATTTAACGTCCTGTTAGAATATCAAGTCCTTTTTGTGCGTTCTTGTCTGGAGGTCTGTGTACTGTTGACTTCCTGTTCCTCTCCCACACCTGCTTTGAGTTAGCCACCACTAAAACGTGCCAGTCGTTTGTTTCTCAGCGTTCTCCGTCATGCATGGTCATCACTTGGTGGTGTTTTCGTCTCACTTTACCTCCGATTATCTTTGTGCATCCGTGTCTGAACACCAAACCTGGACCTGTGTCTCCTTACTAGTATGTGTTGCTCTTGGTGAAGTTTTGTCTTTATTTAAAAAGAAAAACAGCAACTGTTTGTCCAAAAATACATATTTATTTTGCAAACAGTCAGCACAGTCCAGATGCACATTAACAAAACAGAGTAGGGGTGTAACGGTACTCGTGGGTGTATTGAACCTTTTCGGTACAGCATGCTCAGCTCTTCCTCTTTGTTCCTGCTACTGTTTTTAGTGAGCAGTTTTCTCCTCCACTGGAGATATTCACTGAAACTAGATCTGAGCTTTTGGCAGAAAATGTGGACAAGGTGGTCTTTTTGGACAAAAACTTAAAACTTGATGAGTTAAATTGTAAACAGTCTGTTGCTGCTTATTGTTCTGGTTCTGACTGTTTTTATATTAATTAAGATTTTTATTATTGTTAGTATAGTTTGTTTATTGTAAAGAGTGCCGTTTGTTTAAAATATCATCCAACTGGTTGCTTTTATTTTATTTTTATACAAACGTATTGTTTACTTGGCATATTTTCAAAATAAACGTTTTGTACGTGTCACGTTTCTGCCCCTTCCTGACTTAGTTTTCTGTTTCCATCTTCAGCTCAATCCTGCTCCTTCCAAGCCACACCTCATCAGCTTCACCTGCCTTTATAAGCTCCATGCTCTCACTCCACCAGTGCCAGATTATCGAACTCTTTTAGATAGCAGATGTCCAGCGATCTCTTCACAGCCTTGTCCTCTTGCCTTGTCTCGACCCCCACGCCTGTTCCTCAGATTCTTCACCTCGCCCGCCCCTTTCTTGTTTTGGATTCTGCTTTCTGACCACGGTACCGACTCTGCTTCCCATCTCCTCGACTACGCCTCCCGAATCAAGATTTGGCTTTGGATTCTGCTCTCTGACCAACTGTGCATGACCTCTGCTTTCCCTACTGGACCTCGTCCTTGGACTCTCCGTAGAACCACATTCTACATCATCCTGCTTCTCTGCTGCTGCTCACTCAGTGGGTGAAATCCTCATCTCCTACTCACCAAAGGAGTTCCTCTCTCTACAGACTGTGAAGGTTAGTGACTACCTTAAAAACCCTCTGAACCTTCACAGTAAAACCCAGATCAGTAACTCCTCTGTCTCTACAGATCAGACCCAACTTTGGTCCTGGACCTCCACCAGAAGCTGTTTATCAATAAACACTTTAAACCATTCCTGTTGTGTGCTAATTCAAAACCCAGATCTTGTCAGTAAGTCTTTATTTTGGCCATTTTTGTACCGAAAATTAACCAGAGTCCTCCTTGAAACTGAACTGAACCGAAATGTGATTTTTAGCGTACCGTTACACCCCTACCAGCTATTTCTGTGGGCCACCAGTGGGTAATATAATACACACTGCAATTACAATTCGCTGCTCGGGCCTAAAAAGTGACTTCCTGTTCTCAGGGGGGCGGGGCTTTGATGACGTCAGAATACGACCATAGAGGATCGTCGGGCATCCAACAGGGATGAGTCATGCCAAGTTTGGTGCATTTCGGTCTTTCAATGTGAAAGTTATAGCGTTTGGAAATTAACGGCGTGAAGCGCAACTTTGAGACCTGACCACGCCCCTTTAGCATATACGAAAATGAAAGATTTTGATAACTTTTACTCCCCAATGTTTTAAGGGCGTATTAACCAAGTTTGAAGGCAATCCTTCAAAATCCCTAGGAGGAGTTCGTTGAACTCGCAATTAGAAACGACCAAAAATGACCCTTTGACCTAAAATGGCCGACTTTCTGTTGAGTTTAGACCAGGGCTCCAAGAGACTTTTTCACAGGTCCTGAGAAGATACAAATGTTCACCGAGTTTCACAATTATCGGTCCTAAATTGGCTTGGGCTGAGATTTTAAAATATTCTAGGGGGCGCTGTGGAGGCTATTGGCCAATTATCATGGCTTCCTGTTCAAGGGGTGGATAATGATCGATCATACTGATTTTGGTGCACCTCTGCTCTGTGGAATTTAGAGCCAAACGTATGGCGACGGTGTTACATCTTACTTCGCCACGCCGCGCCGCCCACATGCTCCACCCAGAACTGTCAGTGGTGGAAAGCAAGTTACAGCAACATGTCTTCGGTCACTGGACACACTATCATGCTGATTAGATGACAGGGGTCAGATAGGAATGTTCAACGTCAAAGTTTACACTTCCTGTTTTCAGGGGGCGTGGCTTAAGTGATGTCATAATTTGACAATCAGTCTTGCAGGGAACCGTATGTGGATCAATCACTGAAGGTTTGATGTCTCAGATAGTTTTCTTGTAGGAGCTATTAGTGTTTAATTTTCCATGGCGAGATGTCAAACTGCCATCAGTGTGCTAATGATCCATCGTTAGGCTGATGGTCCTCCTTGAACATGTGAGCTGCTGGTTTTGGTTGTCAGCAGCAAACTGGTTGATCCACTCTGAGAAGATGCTATTTATAAGACTGAGCTGAATACAGCGCCTCAGACTGAAGAAGTCTTTCGGATGGAAGACGAAACGTTTCTACAATTTTGGTTTTGTTTTGTTTTTTGAATGTCCAGAGGACCAGACTTAACTTTTTTAATATTTATCAAATAGTTAATTTTTTTCAAAATTGTTGTGCAAATAAAACAAAACTGATCATTTTTTTCTATCAGAAGACGGGGTCCAGGAGAACCCTCATGCCCTGAAGAGACACACGTAACTGGATATGTCATGAATTCCTGGGGTGTTTGGAAGATGGTGTGCCTGTCTGTGCCGTCTGTTGAGAACGTAGAAGACGCATACATTATTGGATTTATGATAACAGGGTTTCTGTTTTTTTTTTTATTTGATGGATACCTGGGTTATCGACTAATAAGGAAGACGTCGGCAGCAGTTTTGTCAATAGTAAAGCTGCCAGGCTTATATGAAGGGTTACTTGGTGCTTCGAGCTCTGAGACTAATATACTTTGTGAGCTGAACTGTAAGCTGGACACGATTTCTGAGAATCATGGGCCACTTGCAGCTCCTAGGACTCACCGGCATGAAGGATTTGACCTTGAAGAAGACTAACAAGCACGTTTATGGTTTATAGCTGTTTATGTTGCAAGGTTGTTGTTTTTTTTGCATCTTTCACACTGTGCCCGGCCAGAACATGGTGTGAGACATGATTTTTTAAAACTTCCTCCACCCTCGTGTTCTCTTTTCCTCATCTGTTCTGTATGTTGTATGTAACAGGTCTCTCTTGTAAATGAGGCCCTGAGGCTCAATGGAAACTAACCTGTATAAATAAAGGTTGAATTAATTTTTAAAATATTGATGCCGTACCAAGTGCAGAATAAGTGTAGTAGAGTGAGAAGTGTCACCCTTCTTCCTCCATCACTAGCATACATGCTACAGCCCCTAACAGCTGACTGAATGACTACTGATGTCAGAGGACAGGGTTTGGTACAGACTAATGTCTGGTGTCGTGGTGTTCTGAGGACGTCAGAGAGATGATGAGTCAATGCACCGGCCCACAGAAACGGTTTTAAGCCTTGTTGTTTATCGTTGTCTCTCACCCTCTGAACGCTCGAGCAGTCCGAGAGCCGTTACTTATCTTAACAATCCAAAGGCAGATATTATCCAATGGAAAATGTAAATTGGATTTACACCCCGCAACTCGGCCTCCTGGCAGCTGGACATTATGAGCTTACGTCCTGTCAGCTTGAGTTACACTCCTGCAATATGCTGATGTGGACATAGCCTGCTCTCTGCGCTCACATTTAATTGGCTCTGAAAAGGTTTCAATCTTCCCCCAGAGCTGGTGACAAACCATTCCCTGTAATCATCACAATGGGAGTTACTCTGAGGTCCCCTCCACCTCCTCGAGTTTACACAAGGGGTTTAGTTAATTCCTGGCTATGTTTCTTGCAGGAGAAAAGAAGGGAACCACAGTAGGTTTAAAAAGTGGACACATTTTTTTCATGTCACCATTGTTTTTTTTTATTCCACTTTAAATTAATCAAAATGAAACAAACAATGAAACACTTTTAACAGTGTTTCGACAGTAAGTCACAACTTCAGTTAGCTGCTGCTCCACGGGTCACATTAAGTCTACATGTCAGTAATAAGCATCTTCACTCAGTGGAAGAGGGCTGCAAGGCCTCGTTTGTTCTGACAACTCATCTCTATTTCAGCTGCGCTGACATGTACGCTATATATGTGAGCAGGAACACCGTCAGCACAATACAGTGTAGAAAATAGTACCGGCCGCCACCAACTCAGAAAATATCCTCACCATTATGCCATGTCATGAAAAATCAGAATCCACCTTTTTCCAGTTTTAAGGTTTTAACGTATATGATACAGTAATAAAATGATCCAGTCTTTATCTCAAAATTAACTTCAAAAAACACACAGACTCCACTGTATCATTTAGAAAACATTAAGGAGCTGCTGATCAGATGCATTTATGTACATAGTTCTGTCTTGTTTGTATGTATGGACCTTAAATGGTCCCCGCATGTACAGCAAGTGGTGCAACTGGGCCCAGGAATACAGACAGACACAAAAAGCTCTAAAAATAAAATCTGGTTTTAATAAAACTAACAAAGTCTGCTGTGGCAGCTTACAAAAACTCTGGATATCATGAGGCGTGAGAGCCGAGAAGCTGGTGCATAGAAACTAACTGACTGAATGGTGCTGGTCATAAAATTAGAATATCGTGGAAAAAGTTGATTTATTTCAGTAATTCCTTTAAAAAAGTGAAACTTTTATATTATATTCATTCATTACACACAGACTGATATATTTCAAATGTTTATTTCTTTTAATGTTGATGATTATAACTGAAAACTAATGAAAACCCCAAATTCAGTATCTCAGAAAATTAGAATATTGTGAAAAGGTTCAATATTGAAGACACCTGGTGCCACACTCTAATCAGCTAGTTAACTCAAAACACTTGCAAAGGCCTTTAAATGGTCTCTCAGTCTGGTTCTAGAAAAAAGTGTACAAGCAATAGGGATAACCGCACCCTGGAGAGGATGATGAAACAAAACCCATTCCAAAATGTGGGGAGATTCACAAAGCGTGGACTGCAGCTGGAGTCAGTGCTTCAAGAACCACCACGCACAGACGTATGCAAGACATGGGTCTCAGCTGTTGCATTCCTTGTTTCAAGCCATTCTTGAACAAGAGATAATGTCAGAAGCGTCTCGCCTGGGCTAAAGACAAAAGTGGTCCCAAGTTTTGTTCTCTGATGAAAGGAAATGTTGCATTTCCTTTGGAAATCAAGGTCCCAGAGTCTGGAGAGGAACGTGATCCATGTTACTTGAGGTCCAGTGTCAAGCTTCCACAGTCAGTGATGGTTTGTGGGCCATGTCATCTGCTGGTGTTGGTCCACTGTGTTTTCTGAGGTCCAATGTCAACACAGCCGTCTACCAGGAAGTTTTAGCGACTTCATGCTTCCTGCTGCTGACCAACTTTATGGAGATGCAGATTTCATTTCCCAACAGGACTTGGCGCCTGCACACTGTGCCAAAGCTACCAGTACCTGGTTTAAGGACCATGGTATCCCTGTTCTTAATTGACCATCAAACTCGCCTGACCTTAATCCCATAGAAAATCTATGGAGTATTGTGAAGAGGAAGATGTGATACACCAGACCCAACAATTCAGAAGAGCTAAAGGCCACTATCAGAACAACCTGGACTCATAACACCTGAGCAGTGCCACAGACTGATCCACTCCATGCCACGCTGCATTACTGCAGTAATTGTCAATTATAATCATCAACATTAAAATAAATAAACATTTGAATATATCAGTCTGTGTAATGAATGAATATAATATACAAGTTTCACTTTTTGAATGGAATTGCTGAAATAAATCAATTTTTTTATGATGTTCTAATTTTATGACTGGCACGTGTAGAACTGGGCTGAATACAGACTGAGAACAGGAGAGAATGGACTTTGCAGTCTGACTGAGGAGGAGAGAGTGATGACACAGGGAACACAAAGACACTAAACACAAGACTAAAAACACCAACAACCTCAAACTAAACAATACAAGCTTACAGAGAACAGAGGTGTGTGTTAACACAATGCCAAGATGGAATGACTTCAGCAATGACTTGCTGCTCATCAATCTGGGAAGGGTCAAAGGCCATTTGTAGATTATTTAGTTCATCATTCTACAGAGAAAAATATTT
>NC_056516.1:13648214-13649629 GCF_014905685.2 Nematolebias whitei | reverse complement strand
AAAAGAAACTGTCCAGATGACCTGACTGAAAAATGTTGGATGCTTAATATCCTCTTTTCTACAAATCTTTCGAATCATAATTCTGCTATGGATTTGGTCATCGCAACTGATAACATTTCTTCGTAAAGAAGACAGGCTTTAGGTGAGCCGGTTTGCCCTGTTGGCATGCACGCAGCTGGATATCTCATCCACTTGGAAGACTTGATGATGTATCTATCTCTGCTGTCATTTGTGGATGTTAAGGACGCATATATACCTGTATATCAACTGGTTTCCAGCTTTTTGGATTCGACTTGTTCCTGGTTTACCAACATTCAAGGAAGTCGTGAGCAGCAAATTTGGACCCAGTCAGGCTGCCTGCCTTATATGATGGCTTGGTTCGTGACTCGAGCACCCAGACTCAAATGCTTTTGGCAGAATGGATCAGATCTCAGGGATACTGCACGATCCATTGGTGTGGCCATTTAATTTGGACATTTTGGAACCGAGTGGACCGACACAGACTCAAGGTAGATGTCATTAAGTTCTGCCTGTCCCCAAAACAATCGTGTTTATCTGAATTCGGCTCCCTGACCTGCCTTGACAGGCCATCTTATCTTAATTCACCTGGAAGTTTTGCAAAACCTTTGATGCTCTGAACCCCCGAGGAAGTCTACGGACCAATCAGAGGGGCCCAGACTCTTTGGATTCTATTCTGACGTCATCCTTGGTCGTCCTCGACACCCCCCGAGTGTGTACAGATCTCCCCAGAGGGAACTATTTGAACTGAGCGATTTGATCTGAATTTTGCAGTCTCACAGTGTGTTGTTGTTGTCTCTGGACATGGTCACCACTCTTGCATTCTGTTTTAATAAAGGTTGAATGAATGAATGAAAAACACATAGAGGTTAGTGACATCTATGTACAAGAAGTGACTGTACAGGATCACAGGAGCCAGCTGTGGGAAAAAGGTACAAGGTGTCATAATCTGTGTTTAGTTTTTTCTGTATTTGTTTCTGTGTTTTAGTTTCCCCTGACTTCCTGTGTCATTTCTTATTCCTCCCTCTGTCAGCCTCTTCAGTATTTTTCCTGTTTGCCACCTTCACCTGTCTCCAATCATAATCACCCCAGGTGTTTGTCATAATGTCTTGTTAGTGTCCCTGTAAATACCTTGACATTTTGTTTGTCCCTTGTCTGTGGATTGTCTTTTTCAGCCGTCATACGCTCTTCCTCCCTCCTTTATAGTTTTGTAAGTTTTGCTACCACAACAGCTTTTTTTTTGTATTTTATTTAATAAATAGTTGTTCTTTACTTTACCGCTGAGTTCCCGGTGTTTGTCTGCACCTGGGTCCAGCTCTCAAACCAGAGCTTGGTACAAGGTGAGTATGCTGAAAACAGGGCTGCCAGTATGGCAGTCCTTCTTAAATAACGGGGCG
>NC_056516.1:13645654-13648114 GCF_014905685.2 Nematolebias whitei | reverse complement strand
CCTTACCAGGGAGGCTTAAGAGCGTGATTCCCCTGTAGTTGGAACACTCTCTACAGTCCCCCTTTTTGAATAGGGGGACCACTACCCTGGTCTGCCAATCCAGGGGAACTTCCCCCGATGTCCACGCAATATTGCAGAGTCGCGCAAGCCAACACAACCCTACAACATCCCATCAGCTGCTTCTGGGGTCCCACAGGCCAAAAAGGCTCGATAGGACTCCTTCTTCAGCCTGACAGCATCCCTCACCTACGGTGTCCACCATCGGGTTCGAGGGTTGCCGCCGCGACAGGCACCGACAACCTTGCGGCCGCAGCTCCGGTAAGCCGCCTCGACAATAGAGGCATGAAACATGGTCCACTCAGACTCAATGTCCCCCACCTCCCCCGGAACATGTTTGACATTCTCCCGGAGGTGGGAATTAAAACTCCGTTTCACAGGAGACTCTGCCGGACGTTCCCAGCAAACCCTCACAATACGTTTGGGTCTGCCAGGTCTGACTGGCATCCTCCCCCACTATCAGAGCCAACTCACCACCAGGTAGTGATCAGTGGACAGCTCCGCCCCTCTCTTCACGCAAGTGTCCAAGACATGTGGCCGCAGATCAGATGAGACGATGACAAAGTCGATCATCGAACTGCGGCCTAGGGTGTCCTGGTGCCAAGAGCACATATGGACACCCTTATTCTTGAACAAGGTGTTCGTTATTGACAATCCATGACGAGCACAGAAGTCCAACAACAGAACACCACTCAGGTTCAGATCAGGGGGGCCGTTCCTCCCAACCACACCCCTCCAGGTCTCACTATCATTGCCCATATGAGCATTGAAGTCCCCCAGCAGAACAAGGGAGTCCCCAGGAGGTGCACTTTCCTGTACCCCCTCTAAGGACTCCAAAAAGGGTGGATAATCTGAACTGTCGTTTGTTGCATAAGCACAAACGACAGTCGGAAGCCGTCCCCCCACACGTAGGCGGAGGGAGGCCACCCTCTCATTCACCGGGGTGAACCCCAACACACAGGCACCAAGTTGGGGGGCAATAAGTATGCCCACTCCTGCTCGGCGCCTCTCACCAGGGGCAACTCCAGAGTGGAAGAGTGTCCAGCCCCTCTCAAGGAAACTGGTTCCAGAGCCATGCGTAGAGGTGAGTCAGACTATTTCTAGCCGGAACCTCTCAGCCTCACACACCAGCTCAGGCTCCTTCCCCACCAGTGAGGTGACATTCCACGTCCCAATAGCCAGCTTCTGTAGCCGAGGATCAGACCGCCAGGGTCCCCGCCCTCGGCCACCACCCATCCCACATTGCACCCGACCCCTTTGGCCCCTCCCACAGGTGGTGAGCCCATGGGAAGGGGGACCCACGTCTCCTCTTCGGGCTGTACCCGGCTGAGCTCCATGGGTAAAAGCCTGGCCACAAGGCGCTCGCCCGCGTGCCCCACCTCCAGGCCTGGCTCCAGAGTGGGGCCCCGGTGACCCACGTCCGGGCAAGGGAACATTGAGTCCATTTGTTTTTCCTTATCATCGGGGTCTTTGGGCTGCACTTTGTCTGGTCCCTCACCTAGGACCTGTCTGCCATGGGTGACCGTATTAGGGGCGTAAAGCCCCCTGACAGCATAGCTCCTAGGATCATTGGGTCACCCAAACCCCTCCACCACGGTAAGGTGGCAGCCCAGGGAGGGGGAAGGGTTCGTACGTCCGTCACAAATCCGTTATTAATTATAAGCATCCATGGATTTAAAGCTGTGAAGCTCCTCCATTTTAGGCACTCCTCGTGTTCATTACTAATTAACGATATCAAAGTAATTTCTTGGTGACAACTTGTCTGTTTCGTCTGACATAATTTCTTTCTCCACCTCATAGGGACCACAGCTATTTGATGCCTATATCTTGCTCTTGGTCAAGAGTAACAATATTTTGAGCTCTGGTCTATCTGTAAGCCATCTTCTTTGCATGTGCCTCAACAAATGGCGGAAAACCCAGTATTGCACAATACTGGTCACGTGTGGGAACTATGTATTAGCTTTGTAGAGATCTAGTAGAGTGCTGTATGAATGGGTAAATGAAGACACAGATTGTTGTGTAAAGAGCTTTGAGTATCTCAATAAGATAGAAAGGCGCTATATAAGTACAACCCATTTACCATTTATTGCTGTTATAGTTGTGTTGTGTTATAGTTGTGTCAGTTGTGTGTTTGTGTTATAGTTGTGTGTTTGTGTTATAGTTGTGTCAGTTGTGATGTAGTTGTATGTTTGTGTTGTAGTTGTGTGTTTGTGTTGTAGATGTGTTAGTTGTGTGTTTGTGTCAGTTGTGTGTTTGTGTTGTAGTTGTGTTAGTTGTGTGTTTTAGTTGTGCTATAGTTGTGTTAGTTGTGTGTTTATGTCCGTTGTGTGTTTGTGTTGTAGTTGTGTTAGTTGTGTGCTTGTGTCAGTTGAGTGTTTGTTATAGTTGTGTTGTAGTTGTGTT
>NC_056516.1:13632605-13645554 GCF_014905685.2 Nematolebias whitei | reverse complement strand
TGGTGTTATTTTTGATCAGGACATGTCTTTTATCCCCCACATTAAAAACGTTACTAGAACTGCCTTCTTCCACCTGCGTAATATCACTAAAATTAGAGACATCTTATCTAAAAATGATGCAGTAAAACTGGTCCATGCATTTGTCACATCTAGACTGGCCTATTGCAATGGTTTATTATCTGGGTGTCCAAATACTTCTTTAAAACGTCTTCAGTTGATCCAAAATGCTGCTGCCAGAGTCTTCGCTAGAGTTAGTGGGAGAGATCATATTTCTCCAGTTTTAGCTTCTCTCCATTCGCTCCCTGTCAAATCCAGAATTGAATTCAAAATCTTACTTCTAACCTACAAAGCTCTCAACAACCTAGCTCCATCTTATATTACAGATCTTATTGTTCCATATTTTCCTAACAGAGCACTTCGCTCTCAGGCTCCAGGTTTACTTGTGGTTCCTAGAATTTACAAAAACAGAATGGGAGGCAGATCTTTCAGTTATCAGGCTCCTCTCTTGTGGAACCAACTTCCAATCTCTGTCCGTGAGGCTGACACATTATCCAGTTTTAAAACTCGGCTTAAGATTTTCCTTTATGATAAATCCTATAGTTAGGGTCGGCTTGGGTTTCCTGAGCTGTCCCTTAGTTATGCTGCTATAGGCTTAGACTGCTGGAGGACAAATTGACCACTTTTCACTCTGCTACTGTCTTTACTTACTCTGCTCAACATTTGTAATTATTCTTTCTATCCTTAACGTGTTTTTTTTTTTGTCTTTCAGATACACCTGGACCTACCATTTTGTGTCCGTCTGTCTCTCCTTCCCGTCCTCTCAACCAGCCGGTCAAAGCAGATGGCCACTTGTCCTGAGCCTGGTTCTGCTGGAGGTTTCTTCCTTTTAAAAGGGAGTTCTTTCTTTCCACTGTTGCCACTGTGCTTGCTCAGGATGGGAGACTGCAATGAAGCCAAGATTCAACTTGTCTGCTGGATTCCTTAGATAGAGAACTTTACTAATTGGCTTTTATATTTGTGAATGTTCCTGTTCAGTGTCCTGAGACAACTTTGTTGTGATTTGGCGCTATATAAATAAACTAAATTGAAGTTATTTCAGCAACTTTTGTGAGTTTTTCTTGCCTTCTTCTTTTTAATTAATATTCATCACGCATCCCATAGCCCATCTTAAAGAATTCATTTGGCCCCACAAAGCTTCCAGAATCACAAACTGTTGTCTGATTATATTAATGAAAATATTATCAGTTACTTCTATACCTCGACTATCATAATAATCTTGCAAAAGTCTGTCAAACAGACAAGAAACTAAAATATTATTTGGGCATGCTTTTAAATGATTGAATCAGTGTTGCCAGTAAATATTCACTGATGGGTTCAATATATAATTTTATTTCTTTAAACTTTCACCAGTTTACAAACTCGAATAAAAATATCGTCCATCAGTTTCTAACAATAAAAAAAAACGAGCCAAAGGAAGCATCTTTCAGCAGTAAATGGGCTCGGGCAACAAGGAAATGACGTATTCCTGCTCTGCAGACATCACTGGAGGCTGCCAGTGGCACTCGATGAGAGCGTCGTACAGCTCCTCACTGAGCTCCATGAACTTCCTGTTAGTTTCCAGCACGTCCAGTCCCAGGCCAGGATCTGCAACCAGACAACAGAACAAACCAAGCGTATGAAAGAACACGCAACTATACGAGTTTACTCACAAGAAATCAACTCCCTAATTACTATACTGTAGTAGTTTCTGTATTTCTGCATCAATCTGACCTAAAACATCAAAAGATTTCACACATGTCCTAAAAGTAGATAAAGAGAACCCAGTTAAACAAATGAGACAAAAATATTATACTTGGTCATTTATTTATTGATGAAAATGATCCAATATCACATATTTGTAAGTAGTAAAAGTTTGTGAACCTCTGGGATTATCAATTAATCTGAAGGTGAAATTAGAGTCAGGTGTTTTCAATCAATGTGATGATGATCAGGTGTGAGTGGACACCCTGTTTGATTTAAAGAACAGGATCTATCAAAGTCTGATCTTAGGCGGAGGGCCCTTGACTCAGGGAAGAAGATGACGACTGCCGGAGGAGAAGCTAACTTGGGAGCTGGACAAACTTTTCAAGGGCGGTAGGAGCTGAAATTTGGTCGGATTGCATAAACTGAGCTCTGACTGTAGCATTATGGCCTCCTCTTCAGGGGGAAATAGTGAGATTGAGATGGAATGGATGACGGCAAAATCGTCAAAAATGAAAACGGCACAAAGAAAAAAAAAACCCGAAAGAGACAGAAGCTTGTCAGAAGAAAGGGAGTCACGAATAAACATAAAAGTCAAAAATCAGTACAAGTCCGAGAAATCAAACGCAGGTGGAACTAATTAGGGAAGAAGAATGGAAGTAATGGTGGAGTTTAATCAAGAGGGACGATACTTTCATCCAATAAAACTAACAAAGGCAATAGAGGAGGAAATTGGGAAAATAAAATTAACCAGACTCATGAACAACAAAAGAATTTCTTATACATGCAGTCAACAAACAGCAGGACAAAATCTTAAAAATGACTAGTCTAGTGGGAGAAAGAGTTAAAGTATTTATTCCAGGTTCTTTAAACGGGTTACGAGGAGTAATTTCAGGAGTTCCAGTAGAAATGACACCCGAGGAAATAAAACAAGAAATCAGAGGAGGCAAAGTGACAAAAGCAAAAAGGATTACAAGTAAAAAGATGGACTAATCAAAGAAACAATGTCTATTACTCTAAAGTCTGAGATCACAATGCCAGAATGTGTGCAGATGGGATATGTAAATTATAGAGTAAGAGAATACATACCAAACCCCATCAGATGCTTCATATGTCAAAGAATGGGGCACATAGCAAAGGAGTGTAAAGGGAAAGTGAGATGTGCAAGATGTGGAGGTCCTCATGAGTATGGGAAGTGTGAGAATGACTCGAAGGTAAAATGCTGCAACTGTGGAGGAGAGCACAGTGCAGCATATGGAGGGTGTATAGTTCAGAGAGAAGCCAGAGAAGCCCAAAGAATTAAAATTACAGAGGGAGTTTCATATGCTGGAGCACTGAAGAGGGTGAAGAAAGTTAATACAAAAGAAGTGAGGAATGAAGAAACTATCCAGAGACAGGTGCAAAGTGTAAATGATACTCAGAGGAACCAGAGGCAATCACTGGTACCACCAGCAGCAGAACATGCCACATGCAATCACAAATGTAAACTCAATGAAAAATCAATGATAGTGGAAAAGGACAAGTTTGTGGCATTCATCTGTCATATTGTTAATGTAACAATACAAATGACAAAGAAAAGTGATAAAATAAAAGCAATAGTGGAAGCAGCAGGAAAGTTTCTGGATATGAAAGAAATCCAAGCAGATCAGATCCACACTCTACTAAAACCAGTTGAACCAACAGGAAAAGGTCAAGGAAAGGATTAGGAATGGTTTTCATATTTTACTATGGAATGCTAGGAGTTTGATAGCTAATGGACAAGAACTTAAAAAATACATATACCAGTTAGAAATAATACCAGATATAATCTGTGTACAGGAAACATGGTTAAAACCCCATTTAGACTTTAAAATTCATGGATATAGTACAATAAGAAAAGACAGAAGTACTGGAAGTAGTGGAGGAGGGTGTGCAACATTTATTAAGGATGGAATAGCATATAAGGAAATTTACAACTCAACAGAATATGAATGTGTTAGCATTGAAATTTACAACTTAAAAATAATTGGACATGTTAAGATAATTAATTTTTATAACCCATGTAAAAACCTAGATAATGATGTATTTATGGAAATATGGAGGTATAAACGGGAGAGAAATCTGGTGTAGAGACTTTAATGCACACAATAGTCTATGGGGTAGCAGCAAAACAGACAGTAACGGCAACAATGTTGAAGAAATGGATGAAAGATCACTGGCTTGTCTTAATGATGGTCAAGACACACGATTTAATATCAATAAAGGTTCAGTCTCATGTTTAGATTTAACTTTAGTATCAGATAAACTTGCAAAATCCTGTGAATGGAGTATAAATGGAGATACTACACTGGGGAGTGACCACTTTCCTGTTAGCACATTTATAAATGACAATATAACCAATAAAGAGGAAACAACCTCAACCAGATGGTGCTTTAAGAAAGTGAACTGGGAAACTTTAAAAATGTATTGTGAGAAAAATAGTAATTTAGTAAATCTTAAAGGAAACATTGATGAATGCAATAATCAGGTAACAGAACTCATTTTAAATGCAGCAAACTCAAGCATTCCAAAAGTAGTAATAAAAAGAAAATCAAAAGTGGTTCCATGGTGGAATGATGAATGTAGTAAAGTAATTAAAGAAAGAAACAAGAGTTAACAGATTAATATACGTCCTAGAAAAAAAGAGAACTTATTAGTAATTATCAATGTGCTTTTAGAACTGGTCGGTCCACAGTAGATGCTCTAGTAAGAGTATGTAATGTTACTGAAAAAACACTGAAAATGAAAGAAATGATGATTATAGTATTCTTGGACATAGAAAAAGCTTATGATTCTGTGGAGGGAGCAGCTGCTAATAAAACTAGAACAAATGGGAATAGATGGGAGGATGTATAACTGGATTGCCAGCTTCTTTCAGGATAGGACAATTAAAGTAAAAGTTGGGAGTGAATTATCAAGACAATTCAAAGTGGAAAACGGCACCCCTCAAGGCAGTGTAATTAGTCCAGTTTTATTCAATATTATGATTAATGACAAGGGCAGCACGGTGGCGCAACTGGTAGAGCTCTGCCTCTCAGCGAGCAGGTCCTTGGTTCAAACCCCGGTCCAGGGGCCTTTCTGGGTGGAGTTTGCATGTTCTCTCTGTGCATGCGTGGGTTTTCTCCGGGTACTCCGGTTTCCTCCCACAGACCAAAAACATGCATGTTAGGCTGATTGGTAACTCTAAATTGTCCCTAGGTGTGAGTGAGAGAGTGAATGGTTGTTTGTCTCGTTTGTCTCTATGTGTCCCTGTGATGGACTTGCGACCCGTCCAGGGTGTCCCCCGCCCCTCGCACAGTGATTGCTGGACATGGGCACCGGCGACCCCCGTGACCCAAAATGGAATAAACGGGTAAAGATAATGGATGGATGGATGATTAACGACATATTTGCAAAGCTTGACAGAGGCATCAAATCTGCTTTATATGCAGATGATGGAGCAATATGGATGAGGGGGAGAAATGTGCCACATGTCGTTAAAAACATAAGAAAAGCAATTAATCAAATAGAGAGCTGGTCTTATGAATGGGGTTTCAAACTGTCTGTAAGCAAAACCAGCTACATGATGATTACAAACAAAGAGAAGATAAATATTGGAAATCTTATATTATATGGACAACCTTTAAAAATTGTTAATGAATTTAAATATCTAGGTATATGGTTAGATAGTTCATACACATGGCAAACACATTTAAAACAGGTGGATACAAAGTGTAAGAAAGTCATTAATCTAACGAAAGCAGTGGCAGGAAACAACTGGGGAGCAGATAAACAATTATTATTAAATATCTAGAGCTCTTATGAGATCAACTTTGGACTATGGATGCAAAGTGTATGGAGCAGCAGCAAATTCAACTCTACAAAAATTAAATAGACTTCAATCCAGAGCATTACGGGTGTGCACAGGAGCAATAAAGACAACCCCCATTAATGCACTTCTTATAGAAACTGGTAAGACACCGTTAGAAATGAGAAGAACAACACTTTCATTAACATACTGGGTGAAACTCAAAAGAAGTAAAGAAGCAAATCCTGCAGCAACAACAATCCAGAACTGTTGGGAATATATCAAATATCAAAGAAATGGTTTTGGGTGGAAAAATAAACAAATTAGCTGGATTATATGGAATAGAAAATAAAGATTTTGCACAGATTAATCCAAATGGTGTTAGCTCTCTATGGTTGATCCCAGAAAGTAAAGTAGACACACAAATTCTTGAAATGAAAAGAGAATGGAACAAAAATGAAATGGGGGTGAAAACCAGCAAATGCATTAGAGATACATATTTTAATTACCTGGAAATATATACAGATGGCTCAACAAACACAAAGGGGTGGGTAGGAATACGGGTTATATACCAGAGTTTGAAGTTTGTACATCTAAAATAATTTCTAATCATCTTTCAGTTTTCACAGCAGAAATGGTGGCAGTCATATTTAGTCTACAGTGGATAGAGGAAGTTAGACCGGACAGGGTGGTGATACGTACAGACTCAAAGGCTGTCATAGAAAGCTTACAGTCTAAAGGAAACAACAGGAACGATCTACTGCTAGAAATACAACTCACATTATTCAGGTTACACAGGGGAGGCATAGATGTTCATTATTGTTGGGTGCCAGCACGTGAGGGGGTGGAAGGAAATGAAAGAGCAGATAAACTCGCTAAAAAGCATTAAAAGGTGAAATAACAGTAAATATTCCATTAGGGAAAGGAGAGGGTAAATCATTAATTAAAGAAATAGAGAAATAGAGAAATGGCAGAAAACGTGGAATGAGGACAAGAAAGGAAGATTATATAAAATTCAAAAAGCAGTTAAGATAAGTAATTATAAAGAAAGAAGTAGAAGAGAAGAGGTGATAGTAATGAGAATGAAGGTTGGACATACACTTCTAAATGATACAAAGTATATGATGGGGAAAAGGAACAACAGTAGATGTGAGGAATGTGGGGAAACAGAAAGTGTGGAACATGTTCTGATGGAGTGCATTAAATATACAGAAGGGAGAGATTGAAATAAAAAGTCAAAGAGGCAGTGAGAGTGTGGAGTTTAGGAGGAATATTAGGAACAGAAGGGGAGAAGGATAAAATAAGTGTTAGAAAAGAGTTGTTTATATATTTACAGAACATAAATATTAAAAATAGAAACTAGGGAAGCTACGCACTCTTGCTCAGTAGGTGGCGGTATGCACCTGAACGTTGCTTGCAATCCACCAATAAACTAAAAGAAGAAGAAGAAAGTCTGATCTTCACAACATGTTTGTGGAACAAAGGAGATTTCTGAGGAGCTCAGAAAGAGTTGTTGATGCTCATCAGGCTGGAAAATGTTACAAAACATCTGTAAAGAGTTTGGACTCCAGGAGAAACATCAAGACCATTGTTACCCTCCCCAGGAGTGGTGGACCAACAAAGATCACTACAAGAAGAAGGACTGGAACAGTCTGTGAGGTCACAAAGGAGGCCAGAGTAACTTCTAGTAACTGAAGGTCTCTCTCACGTTGACTCATGTTCATGAGTCCAGCATCAGGAGAACGCTGGACAACAATGGTGTGACTTTGACGTCACGAGCGCCGCAGAATGGCAGCACTGACAGGAGCTCCACTTGGACTTAATCTTTTCTTTTGTTCCTGTTATTTTTGTTTGAACTCTTTTTGTGCCTACACTGCACATCCATGGTACAGGTATGACCGCGACACACACGTGAAGTTTTCTGTGTCGCTGCCTTGCCATCCTGGTTCAGTCCTTCCATGGCGGCCGTCTCCATGATCCTCCACCTGCCTGCACGGACCCAACTCTACGGACCCATTCGGTTATGTTCTCCGTCTGCCGGACCCGGTTCTGGAGGGCAGTCTGGGAGAACAGCTGCTGCGGTCGTTATCATCATGCTGCTAACAAGACCACGCCACTAACAGTACCATGGTGCCAACAGGACCAGTCTGACAACAGAACCATACAACTGTAGATTTATTTCTTTCACTTTAGGCGCCTTGTTTTTGTATTTTTGTTGTAGTTTTTTTTTTGGGAGAGTCAAGACGGTTCTTCTCGTCTTCGGCATTTCATTGCACTGTTGACCATGTGTTTATTTTCCATATGACAAATAAACTAAACCTAACCTGAAGCTGCATGGCAGGGTTGAAGGAGAAACCACTGCTCTCCAAAAAGAACATTCATGTCCCCTGAAGGTCTTCAAAGACAGGTTGAGGTCGGAGGCCTAGTTCACTACACTCATCTGCAGTTTGATAAAGATCACAAGGACAAACCAGGAGACTGTTGGAAGAATGTTTTGTGGACGGATGAGACAAAATAGAACTTTTTGGTTAAAATGAAAAGTTTAATGTTTGGAGAAAGGAAAACTCTGCATTCCTGCATAAGAACCTTATCCCATCTGTGAAACGTGGTGGTGGTAGTGTCATGGTTTGGGCCTGTTTTGCTGCGTCTGGGCCAGGACAGCTTGCCATCATTGATGGAACAATGAATTCTGAATTAAATCAGAGAATTCTGAAGGAAAATGTCAGAACATCTGTCCATGAACTGAATCTCAGGAGAAGGTGGGTCATGCAGCAACAATGATCCTCAGCACACGAGTCGTTCTGCCAAAGAATGTTCAAGAAGAATAAAGTTCATGTTTTGGAATGGCCAAGTCAAAGTCCTGACCTTAGTCCAATCCAGATGTTGTGAAAGGACCTGAAGCAGCAGTTAATGTGAGGAAACCACCAACATCCAGAGTTGAAGCTGTTCTGTGCAGAGGAATGGGTTAAAGTTCCTCCAAGCCAAGAATATTTTGTCTCAATTGTTTAACTGGGTTCTCTTTATCTACTTTTAGGACTTTTATGAAAATCTGATGATGTTTTAGGTCAAATTTATTTTATTTATTAATTGATTGATTTTATTAACCTTTATTTAACCAGACAAATCCCACTGAGATCACAGGTCTCTTCTGCAAGGGAGTCCTGAAGGCAGACTAACATTTTTGGTCTGTGGGAGGAAACTGGAGTACCCGGAGAAAACCCATGCATGCACGGAGAGAACATGCAAACTCCACACAGAAAGACCCCAGTTCCAACTGGGGATTGAACCTAGGACCTTCTTTCCGTGAGGCAACAGTGCTAACCACTGAGCCATCGTGTCAGTGGTTAGCACTGCCATTTATGCATAACTATAGAAAATTATAAAGGCTTCACAAACTTTCAAGTACCACTGTACCTGCTTAAATTAAGGTTTATATATATATATATTTTTTAAATCATACAAATAATTTTTTTGCGCTACAGCAGCCGTCAGAGAAAAATGGTCACTTTCAAAGGGAATCAAAAGGATTATTTCTGAAAATTTACCTGCAAGAAAACTTGCAAATTACAGATTATGTCAGTTTCCGTATTAATTTCCATGTACATCTTAAAGCCACGCAAAAATAAACAGTTTGCACGGCAGCCTGTGCTCATCTGGACTCAGTTCAACAGCATGGATCACAGTTACTGTATAATACACAAGACTGAATTTAATGTTGTGATAATCCACTCAGATTATGCACAAATGCAGCATGTCACACTAATTTTAAAATGTGTTTCTGGTGGGCGTTTCCAGCAGACCCTCTCGTTAGCTCCCCTTCTACTTGACTTTTATATTTTATCAGTTTTATTTCTACATTATTTTACTTGAGAAGTTTTTAGTAGACAAACTCATCTGATACATTTTCTGTTTTTCCCACCAACAGTCTTTCCATATTTTCAACCATGTTTTTATAATTACCATATTTTTCGCCCTATAAGTCATGTTATTTTGCATAATTTACATGTCCTGCAACTTATTATGTCAAAGCGACATATTTATGGATTTTTTCCATATTTAATCAATTTTTTGTTGAGATATGACCGTTTTCATTCATTCTGACTGAAAATATTGAACACTACCATTTTCAGCTGCTAGAGAGCACTCGAGTAGTATGGCATGCCGTTGTATCATGTAATAGGTAAAAGTGGCTATTAATGACACAGTCGGCTTGCCATAAACTGCCACCTTCAATCGGCTCATTTAGCTGCACCGCCCCGGTGAAATGCAGCGGATTTGACCACTGAAGTGAATTTATTAAGTAAAAGTTCAACTGAGACATCTTTACTATAACATCGAGCAAAAAAATAACTGTGGTGTAACTAATAACAAATAACTAAGTGTTTGTCTTGTTAAATTCTTGTTAAAGTCCTCCCGTGCACGCTCCAGCGGCCACCATTTGGCAGCCAATCGATGTTTGGCACAACACCGGCCCACATTTCCAGGTTGTCAGCGGTGACGCGTAACAGATGCGACGTATTTATGGATTTTTCCACTTTATTAGACATATTTGGACTGATGGGACTTATAGGGCGGCGCGACGGATACGGCGGAAAATACGGTACTTTACCACTGTCCCAGTACTTGCCTTCAACTGGTTCTTCCTCTGGAACTGCTTCACTTTCCTAGAACGACAGAATCATAAGCTGTTAGCATGAAGGTTGTTTGGTGCTGGTGAGCGGCTACACAGCAGGTTTACCTGTGTTTGAGCATACTGGGAGTAATCATACTGTGGATAGCTGTAGCCATACATCGCTGCAGTCTGATCATAACCCCAGGAAGGATAATAGCCAGGATAGTTCTGGTGCTGGTACTGGTTATACTGGTCATAGCCGTATTTGTATGCTGAGCTGGACTGCCACGACGGTTTGTTCTCCGACTGCTGTTGCTGGGGCTTGTTCCTTAAACTTGAGAGAAGAGGAAACCCACAGCTCACCACTTGGCTTCTTCTGAACAAACATCACGATGCAAACACCAAATGGAGACGAGTCGCAGAAATACTCACTTGTTAGCAGCCAAACTTAACCGCAGAGGTTTGCTCCCCAGTCCCACAGCGCCCTGACACTCGTCCAAAGCCCGCTTCTGAAGCCGCTCGTCTGGGAACTGAACAAACCCACAGCCCCTGCAGGAGAGACAGAAGCAGAGTCTGTGTCAGGAGGACGCCTGGAGGAGCTGCTGGAGTCCGGTGGGCCCAGGTGAACAACAGAACTTTGATCCGAGTCTGATGAAGAGTCACGTAAAGTCCAGGAGTTTGAACAGTGGACGCTTCCAGCTTTGAAGAGGAGTGTTTTTCTGGACTGGAACTGAACAGAGAATGAAGTAAACCTAAATGTTTCTGGTGCGAGATATTCAAGTGGGCAGGAGTTACACTGTGGAGAAGAACAGAGGGAGGTTTTATTTTTCCTCGTCTGAGGCAGAGCAGAGCCTGGAGAGTGAAGGGAGACATTTTATCTTCCACCAGGTGCAATGGAGGAACCAGGGGGTGGACAAAGGTGGCCTTGGCCCCCACTGATTAATCTTCAGCCACCCAAATCACTACTTTTAGAAAAACTAAACTGTATAGTTTTCTAAAATTATAGGGGTGGCCATCTTGGATTGTGATGTCATGTGGCAACCCAATTTTCTAAAGTAAACTTTCTTTTTGATTAGATGCAGCCACACACAAAATGGAAGTCAGCACCTGCCTTATGTTTTGAAGTTATCATGCTCACAACCTCCACAGACAGATGGAGGGTATTTCTAATTCCCCTCTTCGCTCCACGACGAAGGACAATTACCAGTAAAGAGCTGAGCTAAGGTGCAGAAACATGAGTGGTTCGAGCAAATTAAGACCTTGGTTCCACATGGAAACTACTTGAAACACAACTGCTGTGAAGAACATTTAGAGGAGCCCTGTGGAAACTGACGGGGACAGAGTTCATGTGCTGGGAGACACTAGAAGTCTGTTTAGGACCTGTGGAAACAAGAAGTGCAAAACAGCAAGAGGGTTTAAGTTAACCTCCATTAGTCTATCTGTAGTGAGTGTGGGCGTGGTCCTCAGCAGTGAATGCAGGGAACCATCATGTCCCAGACTGAAGAGGGCCTCCTGCGTATTTCTGTTAGTTTCAGCTTTTTCTGCTATTTCAGCTACTATTCAACCATGTTTATGCTAATTTGGGCTTTTAAAGCTAATTCCACATTTTTTACTCTCATTTCAACTCTTTCCAGCCTCTGTCAGCAAAAATGTGCTTCTTCCTTCCAATATATTAATATAATAAATTCTACTTTTCAGCTGTTTTCTGCTCATTTCTGCTTTCTTTAGATATTTCAAATGTTTCCTTCCTTCTCTCACTCACAACTACAGACAATTAGAGTTACCAATCAGCCTAACGTGCATGTTTTTGGTTTGAGAGGAAACTGGAGCACCTGATGAAAACCCACACATGCACAGAGAGAACATGCAAACTCCACCCAGAAAGGTCCCTGGTTGGGATTTGAATCGGTGACCTTCTCGCTGAGAGGCAACAGCTATAACAACTGATCCACCGTGCAGCCAATGATTTACAGTTTATTAAGCAATGAAAACTTTACGCTCTTTAGGTTGGTAGTTCGACTCTTGGGACATCCTCAGTGATGGAGCTCGTGTTCATCACGTGTCTCCTAGAGAAGGTCTAGTCAAGGATGATCCAACCTCTCAGTGTGTTCCTAAGCTCCGTGTTTTTTTTTTTTAAATGTTAATGTTAGGCTGAAGAACCTGCTTTGGGTCTCAGGTTAAAGTTAGGTGGTCTATAAGATCAACACACACTGAACTTGTTAGAAATGTTTCAGTACGAGCCTAAAGGCCTGGAAGTTGGTTCTGCTCAACGCTCTTTACTTCTGGATCAGGTGCACGTTTTCTTGCGATAAATTAATACTTACTTAGAGTTGCCCATGCTGTCGAGCACCACTTTCCCGCCCCGGCAGGACGGGTACCGGTTGTAAAAGAACTCGTAGAGCATCCCGTCGTCCACTTCTGGAGTCAGATCTCCCACAAACAGAGAATACATTTGACTGGAGAGGGAAAACATGGTGTTTTAATAAAAGGAGCAAAATGTGAGCACAACTCTTCATGTTCAGTCGATCTGCGAGTTTCTGTTTGATGAGTTATAGTTTGATGTGACTATTGTTATTTGTAACTTTTACAATTAAAAAACATTCGTAAAACAAACAAACTCCACAGACGACACAGCTCTCTTGAATTCCTTCAAACGTGGTTTTCTTGAAAATGTGCTTCAGCAGACGTGCCGCGTTTTTGTTCTTTTGCTGCTTCTCACTTTTAAGGCTGATTTATTTTGTTGGATTCTTCACCAGTACAACCAGTTTGTGGCACCTGGATGCAGCCACGCA
>NC_056516.1:13631663-13632505 GCF_014905685.2 Nematolebias whitei | reverse complement strand
CTGTGTACATAATTTCGCTCCACCACATGTACCACATGAGGTGCGAATGACAATAAAGAAACTCTGACTCTGACTGACATGAGTTGTTTGGGAGGGGGGTGCGCTCGGTTGTTGATGGGGAGGGGCGCCCCGCTTGTATAACGGTAGGGGGAACACTGCTTCACTTATTTTCAAGTTGTCACGCTCACAACGTGCACGAACTGTTAGGGGAAACACTGTCCTCCACCCATCATTATTCAAGGAGGGCGCCCCGCCCCGTCAACAGAACAGAACCTACCAACCCCCACCCCCACCCAGCTCTGGGACTTCCTTCCAGCTCAGTTCAAACTCCCAACAGCAGCAAGTCATACAGATGTGGTGCTCCTCTACCCCTAAGCCCGTCGACAACTGCCAGCACCAACGTAGTCACAGTTGGTTCTGAAGCAAAACTCCATGCTCTCAGTAAAGTGCTGCTGCTCAACATAATGTTTTTATACTGTTGGTGCTTAGTTCATATCTTAGATCTTATTATGGTTTTTCTTTTACATTTTATTGTGGGATTTAAATGGGACCCTGTGCATAATCTCGTTCCACCACATGTAGGCTGTCACGATAAACAATAACTCAATTAATCGCATGATTATCTAAAACTGTCTACCTCATTTTCATTTATCAGCTTTATCGTTTCTTCGTCTCTTTCTACTGAAGACACTGGATGACAAAAGGCTCAACTCAGGTGCTCTTCACTGACCCCTCCCTTTCTCTTTAAAATCCATTTTAACGATCCAAAAATCACGTTTTTGGATCGTTAAAAGCAGCTAAGCTGAGAAGCTAAGCTACGAGCTAAGCTAACAGGCCGACCT
>NC_056516.1:13631049-13631563 GCF_014905685.2 Nematolebias whitei | reverse complement strand
GTCATGTCAAGGGGCCTCCCTCCCATTTTTCTTAAAGAGACACGCTGCTCACTCCCTCACTATCCATCCTTCAGTTCAAACTGTCTTTTACTGCAACCAGTGGTCGAAAAAAGGTACTACACACAAATAAGTGAACCAACATTTCTTCTTAAATTTGACAATAATTACTAATTATTGAGGGAGCAGATATGATAAGAAATTTTCTTCTTCTGCTTCCTTTCATTTTATATTCGTTTTTCTTTAATTTTTTGAAATTGTATTTGTGTTTTTATTGGAAATTAAATGAAATGAATAAATGAATAAATAAATAAATAAATAAATAAATTTCAAACAATATTATCGTTTATCGCAATAATTTCTGAGACAATTAATTAATCACCCAGCAAAAACTTGTTATTGTGACAGATCTAACAACATGAGATGTGAATGATAAATAACTCTCTCTGAATCTCTGAATTTGTGGTCAACAACTCTAAAGACCAAGTCTGGCTTTGACTCAGCTGCTCCATCTGAC
>NC_056516.1:13627466-13630949 GCF_014905685.2 Nematolebias whitei | reverse complement strand
CAACTCTAAAGACCAAGTCTGGCTTTGACTCAGCTGCTCCATCTGACTGGAATCTGCTTCAAAAACTTTGGGTCGGACCTCACATGTCCCCGTTTAAATATGGTGTCACAGTCGTGTTTAAAGACACTTCCAAATGGTTTCATGCTTTGTAACGTTGTCGTTTAACTTTGACAATGAACTGTTGTTAATGTAATTTGTGTTTCCTTGTTTGTTATTGACTTTTATATTTTATCATTTTGCCTACAAGTGCCTGTTGGAGCTTGAAATAAAGCTTAAATAAAGATGAAGTGAATTAAAAAAAGGAATAATGCAACGTGCTACACCCCCCACCTGCTGGTATTTCAACCCCACCCCCCACCCCCCGTTGCTTTGTGATGGAGAACAATAAAGATGGTCAAATGGCAAATAACTCAAAAATCACTGTGCACGGAGGAGTCTGTCAGAAACAGTGGCGCGCTCTTTGTGACCGATTTGAAAACGGCCAAACTGCAGGGACAGAGTGGAGACACCGCTTTACAGTAGCTGGACGTTTACGAACAGCATCATGAGACAACCAGTGAGTGTTTAACAACCCACTGGTGCCCATTAAAAACCTGTTTGTGGGAGTGAATTAGTGAGAGGTTAGTTAATACTCAGAGGGATACACCACGTCCAGCTCTCTGTGACACGTTTATTCTTTTGAATGCTGTGTAAACTGTGATGACGTCCTCCACTACTCAGGTCCAAAGAGGTCTGGGTTTCCCCACGTCTGTCTGACAAACTTCCAGTGATGTCGGTTTTTTCTTAACTTTTTTCTAGCTTTTGGCTAGTTCCACCTTTTAGCTACTCTTTCCCTATTTTTAGCTACTGTTCTTGCCAATTTTGACTAATAGCTGGGGTGGCGCAGTGGTCAGTGCCATGGTCTTTTAATCCTGAGATTGTGGGTTTGAGCCCAGGTTGCGTCAGGAAGAGCATTCTGTGTAAAACAATTGCCAAATCCTTCATGCGAGTTTGTACCCCTGAAAAAGGGATCAGCCGAAGAAGTTTGTTTTCTTGCTACTTTTAAGTCTTTTGGATAAAAGACAAAACGTCTCGGCAAAGAAGAATCCATCCAGAGGACCTGACTCAACCTTGTCAGAGTGCTACTTTTAACTTTCATTTTGCTACTTGCACTGTTTTGCTCATTTTAGCTGCCGTTCTGCCATTTTTAGCTTCTTTAGTTCTTTTAGCTGCTGTTCCCCTTATTTTAACTTTAACAACTCATTTTTGTTGCTTCAGCTGTCACACTGCATCTTTACAGAAAATGCATTCTGTCCAGCCGTGAAATGTTCTGCGTCTCTGTTTGGACTCACCCAGTTTCCTGTTTCCCAAAGGTGGCTCGGTTCAACTTAAATCTTGTAGGCTACGAGAAAGAGACGTTCACGTTCAAAGTTTTGAAGAGTTCATTCGACAGAAGACAGAAAAATAAGTAAACAACAAATGCAGTCTGTACCGGACTGGCCCCTGGTAAAGATTTGCCGTTGATTTTGCGTAGACACCTCTCAGCTGTGGCCTCGTCGGGCATCTCCACGAAGCAGTAACCCATAGCCCCCCTGGGAGCGGACACACTGTTAAACATCACAATAAAAGCAGCGCAGACCCTCCAGCTGCTCAAAGATCCAGCTCTTACCCCGTCATCTTATTTCGAATGATGCGCACGTTCGAAACCTCCTCCCCCATCGTGGAAAATGCTCTGGTGATGAACTTCTCGTCCATGTAGGCATCCAGCTGCAGGAGAGGGCACATCAGGAGTAATTCAGGAGTCTCTGCTGTTACCGTCATGGGTTTATTTTTGAGCAAAGGTGAAAATAAAAATGTTTTGCCCATGACTGTGTTCTGATTCCCTGACAGCAAAACATGTCATGACCCACAGCCAGCTGATGTCAGAAACTGAGAAGAGGTCTAACTCAGTCAATGTAACAACTAGTGATTTAGTGCGTTGGTAGTAGCTGAGCACAGTTTGAAACTCTGACATGAAAGACGGCGGGCAATATGCATTCTTTCACATAATACTTTTAATTAGTGTTTGTTATTAGAAACAAACAGTTAGGTTGGAATAAAATCCGCTTCTGATAATAATTTCCCCCAGAGGGTCTTCTGAAAACTCTGTGGACCAACTTTAGACAGCGTTACAACCACAAAAGTAAAACTACACCTACTGTACTACAGTACTACACCTTTCAAACATACCCCACATAAACTGCCTTTATCAATGTTACACCACATGAAATACCCGCCATAACAAATATACCCCAACACAAACTCCATCAGATAAACACACAGTACACAAACCACATGTGTAGTTTCTGTGTTGTGTTAGCTGCTCGGTACGGTCGAGACTAGTAATGACTGAGACAGTAAACAGTTGTAAACTCACATTGCCCATCCATAAAGTACTCATGATGCTGTGAATGTGAATATTCCTACGTGCACGGTTAGCTATAAGCGCTGTGAAGCACAAAACAAACGAGAATCCCGCATGTAGCAAACAAAGCACGGAAGAGGCTCAGCTTCTTCTTCTTCGCCTGTTTTTTTTTAACTCAGGAAGACACAGCGCATGCGCAGTTCTTTCCTCTCGTCATTCTTCTTCTTTGGTTTTTTTTAATTCTGGTTGGTAAACACCAATGTGGTGCATTATTGCCACCAACTGGTAAGAAGTGTTGACTGAATTGAGGTTAAAATTTAAATAAATAAAAACTCATATATTTAAACAAACAAAAAGATAATGTACTGAGGCCTGAGAGGTGTAGGATTTTGAATTCACCTGTAATAATTCTGCTAAATGATGTAATAATAATTTTGGTTTTACACCTGTAATACAGCTTTTTTTTGCCAATTTCCTCATTTTTGTGCTAATTTCTGCTTATTTCAACCCATGTAAGCAAATATGTGTACTTTCTGCTTTCTTGTGCTAATTTAGGCATGTTCTTCCATTGCAACTACATTTCAGCATGTTTTTTAGCTAATTTCAGCTGTTTCGCAGTTCTTCGAAGCATTCACATTGTATTTTTGCAGGAAATGCAATTTCTCTAGTTGTTTTGTGATTTTTAAATCTGGTTTAGTTTTGTTTACTCTGGATTATCTCATCCAGTTGTTTTTGTAAGTTTTTTTGCCGTCACATCAGAATTTTGTTTTTGCCTTTTTATAATAAGGTTTTGTTTTGAAAACTTCATGTGTGACTGCGTTCTGGCTCCAGTGCTACGACCAATTATGACAGCCAGATTGTCGACCAAGCATGGAGAACTACCGTTTTTTCTCCTAGTGTTAGGGCTTGTACAGTCTGCTTTTAATGCTCAGTTCAGAGCCTTAATAAAACCCTTGATCTACCAGAGCCTCGGTCAATCATGGACTTAGTTAAGTTTTCATTTAGATTCATAGCTGACATCTAAAGGTGATTTCATACACAGCGTTCACAAAACAAAAACAGGCTAGAAACATGTCAAAGACAAACTAAAGAGTTAAAAA
>NC_056516.1:13626215-13627366 GCF_014905685.2 Nematolebias whitei | reverse complement strand
CAAAAACAGGCTAGAAACATGTCAAAGACAAACTAAAGAGTTAAAAATTTGGAGCAACAGCATTTAATTAATCCAGGACTCAGACAGGTTAAAGAAGCCAGAGGAAAAATAGATGAAAAGGAACGCTGCGAAAAAGACCACTGTGAAAAACACCAGTGCCACAGTGGGACCTGTCACTGGTTTTAGATGCACCTTTTGAACCGTTAGAGCAAATCGATATGAACATGCTGTCCTACTAAAACAACACTTCTTCTGGCTCTGTGATCAGCCTAACGTGTGATAGCCACACACTTTCAGTTCGCACGTGTGTACCCAGTTTGCATATGTTGGTTCCAAAGTAACATTACTCCCCAACCCGGCGTATGTCCCTAAAGTGCCATCTTTATAAGATCTTAAGATCTTATCTTATAAGGTCTACTTCCTGTAGTCCACCTGCAATCCTTTAGTTTTTCCAACGTTGACTTGCAGGTGGTTCTGTCCACCACACCTCTGTATTCAGCTTCCTGGTCACCAGTGATGCAGCCCACAATGGCAGAGTCATCCAGAACTTCTGTAGATAGCAGGATTGTGAGTTGTACCTGAAGTCCGAGGTGTAGAGGGTGAACAGAAACGGTGAGAGGACCGTCCCCTGAGGAACCCCTGTGCTGCTCAGTGTGGTGTCTGAGGTGGTGTTCTGCAGTCTCACATACTGTGGTCGACCTGTGAGGTAGTCTCTGACCCAGGTGACCTGCGAGTCATTCACCTGCATGTCCAGGAGCTACTGTAGAGTAGAGCAGGTCTGATGGTGTTAAAAGCACTGGAGAAGTCAGAGAACATGACTCTTACAGTGCTGCCTGCCCTGTCAGATGTGTGTAGGCTCTGCGCAGCAGGTAGATGATGGCGTCAACACCGTTGCTGCTATGCGAACTGGAGGGGGTCAAGGTATGGTTCCACCACTGATCTGACGTAGTTCAGGACCAGCCTCTCCAGCATCTTCATGGCAATGATGTCAAGGCTACAGGTCTGTAGTCCCTGTGTGAGTTTGGGCGGTTATTTTTCGGGACCGGGTTCTGGTTGTCCTGGGTTAAAATTAAATTTCAGGAAGTCCTACATTTCACTGATCACATCAACTCTGTGGATAAATATATCATTCATTCAACCTTTATTTAGAC
>NC_056516.1:13604112-13626115 GCF_014905685.2 Nematolebias whitei | reverse complement strand
GGGGGGGGAATAAAAGTGTAACACTCAGAATAAGAGTTGGAGTCTGCTGGTGATCTTGATCCGATGCCCAGCTAATTGATGTTACCTTTCCACTTGGACTGAGGGCTCCCCAGTCGGTGTCACGGTGAGGGGCTTTACATCAATGTTTGATTTGTACTGAATGTACTTGTGCTTTGCTTTGCTGTATCTGTGGCGGTTTAATAAATGACACTTATTATTCTAGCAGAAACAGCCTGTGAGTGTTTATTCATTGCTCCGATCATTTCCCCGAACCTATACTTTGTTTAAGATAATTTCATAAAACATTTTCTGGAGTCACGAACAGGATATCGGAGGAGGGACTGAACAATGTTTAAAACAAAAAAGGAAAAAGAGATTAGGAAAAAGTTGTACCGGGATGGGAAGAAGCCCCATTCCAGTTGTTAGCGTTGTGTTTGAGAGGTGGAGGGGGGCACACCGAGCCTTGGAACGATTCTCTGAAAGCAGGTAGTCCGGGTGATGTTTTGATCGCTTTGCGGGCAATAGAGGTCAGAAAGAAAGCACCAGTGAGTGTTTATTCATTGCTCCGATCATTCCCCGAACCTGTACTTTAAGATAATTTCATAAAACACTTTTCCAAGCCAGTCTGACTGAATCTCCATGACAGACAAGCCCACAAACCCTAAACTTTCATCCATCCTGCCACTTCCTGTGCTACCACCCAGTCCCTGGGGAAAGCACTGTCCTGCTCTGTCCCCCAAAGGACTGGAGCCTCTAGTGGTTTCACCTCTGGCCAACATCTCCATCAGCTGCCTGGCATTAAAGGAAGTGCTGTATCCTGACAAAGAGTGCTCACTGGATCAACAAACTCAATGGGGACACCGTTTTGAGGATGAGATCAGAGGAAGAACTGCTGGGACCGACTTCCTGTTTGAAAAAAAGCATCCCTTTGTTTTTTTTTAGACATTTAAGACAAGCTTGAGGTGGAACAAATCTGACTGGATGATGTTGAATGCAGATTACAAAAGCTGGAAAGCCTTATCAACTGTTTAAGCTCAACAATAAACAACTGTGTCAAGTTCAAACGCAAAAATATAAAAATTGGCAGGTTGGTTTTCTTGGACTGTGAGGTCTCAGTCCCTGATGGAAGACATTTGCAAACTGAGGTGTACCGCAAACCCACCCATAGAGACCAGTACTTGCAGTTTGACTCCCATCACCCTCTGGAGCAGAAGTTAAGAGTCATTAGGACTCTGTACCACAGAGCAGACAGCATCCCCACTAACTCAGGAGCCAGGCAGAAGGAGATGATACAGCGGTGGTGGGATGCATCACAAACAATGATGAGTCCAGCTACAGGCAGGAGGTGGAACACCTGGAGAGCTGGTGCAAAGAGAATAACCTTCACATCAATGTGAAGAAGACAAAGGAGATGATTGTGGACTTCAGAAGGAGCAAACACACCTACACCCCCCTGAACATAAGAGAATCTGCGGTGGAAGTGGTCTCCAGCTACAAGTACTTGGGTGTACACATGAATGACAACCTCAGCTGGAGCAACAACACCACCAGCCTGATCAAGAAAGCTCATCAGAGACTCTGCTTCCTCAGGCGGCTGAGACGAGCTGGTCTGGGAAGCTCAGTCCTCACCTCCTTCTACAGGTGTGCAGTGGAGAGCATCCTGTGCTCCAGCATCAACGTGTGGCATTGATATAAAAATATATTTTACAAGGTTTTAAGTTGCCTTTATGCCTATTCAAACATATATTTTGTGTGTGTTATTTATAATCATTTAGACACTCTTTGATGGTTTGCAGAGGGACGGAGGGGGGCAGTGTATTCTCTTTAGGAATGCTTTATTAAAGCTTAGGAGTGCTTTTGGCAGTAGAGCTTTGGCCCGCCCTGTGGTCACGGCGCTCCGTTACTGGAAGGACATGTTTTCAAGGTCAGGTTATTGCCTTGGTTTTGCACAACATGTTTTTATGAGATACCGACTTTCTGTCTGTCCTCCTGACAACCATCAAACTTGTTTTTCACTGCTCTCACACGATCCGGTCAGGGAGGGGTATATAAGAAATGTAACGAACACAGGAAAGTTAGAAGTCTGCTGCGGACCACGCGCGAGGTGCCCAGCTGTGTTGGTGTGATTCCTGTCACTCGGGTCGAAGGCTTCCCGACCACGTGTCACGGTGAGAGGCTCTCATATCAATTTGTGTGTAGAGAGTGTACAAGTGTACATGTTTGCATGGCTGTTTTCTGTGGCAGAGTAATAAATGACACTATTATTTCTAGCAGAAACAGTCTCTGTGTTTCATTTCCTCTCGTGTGAATTATTGGGGCCGACCGTTCACGAACCTTTGTTAAAGAAATTTCATAAAACCTTTTTGGCGACGAGGATGGGATGTTATTAAAATAAATAAATAATTCTGAACGGCTGCACCATGTTCAAACGAAAGGAAAAAGTGTTGAGAAAAAGTTAAGAGGCCGCAGAGGTTGTGCCGGGTTGGGAGAGTTATCCAACTTTGGCTTTGTGTTTAAGAGGTGGAGGGGGACGCCCCGAGCCTTTGTGTGAGAGTTTAAAAACAGAAAAAAAGTTGATTCAGACGCCTGAGGAGGCGTGAGTGGAACAGAGAAAAAGTTGATCCAGACGCCTGAGGAGGCGTGAGGGGAACAGAGAAAAAGTTGTACCGGGATGGGAAGAAGCCCCATCCCAGTTGTTAGTGTTGTGTTTGAGAGGTGGGAAGAAGCCCCATCCCAGTTGTTAGAACAATTCTCTGAAAGCAGATAGTCCGGGTGATGTTTTGACCGCTTTGCAGGCAATAGAGGTCAGAAAGATGGCACCAGTGACAGGGCTTCAGCGTCATATGAGGATGTGTGCGGTAGCCTGGGGAAAAAACTGCATGAGGAAAGTCAGAAAATGCAATTACAGGCTCAACGGAGCAAACAAGAATGTGAGGACCGCCTGCTTGTTGAATGAACAGCACATTCAGTTGCTCGGTGCTCAGTTTGGGAGAATGAGCAGGGTGGCTGAGGGGGCGGTGGAGCAGGTGTCCCGGTTGAAGCGAGGAAAATTCAAGAGAAAGAGGCGCAGTGGGTTATCTAAACAGGTACGAGACAGATGGGATCCGTCGAGTTGGGACGGTAACATCTGGGGAGACAAGGAGGTTGTTTACTTGTCTAAAATTTATAAGCAACAGACTGCACAGCCCACGGATGCTCGAGTATCTAGGCTGTTGGATAAAGGTGGAGGTCAGGTAGTGAATTCAGCGCATCGAGTCAGAACTTTGCAAGACTCGAGACCGTCGTTTGAAGCTTGTGCAGAGGCAGCCCGACAGATGTTTCCGGGAGCATCGGATTGGTCTGATTTACAGGGGCATTGGGTGACCCTAGGGGAGTGCGAGCAGAGATTGGTTCGGCTGTGTGTAAGGAATGCGCTCGCTGTGCGTTGGGTAGTAAATTATCATCTACATGTTTTTTCAAGGACTGATGTTCAAAGCAGAGTGTTGGAACTGGGTGATTGGAACACAGAGCTGAAAACCGTGAAAAAAACATTTAGTCAATCCATGGGTCGTGGGCCGAGAAGGGACGGCCGGAAAAACATGCAGGAACCTACTCGTTCTGCTTTCTGGAAGGCATTAATACAGGCAGGAGTACCTCCAGCTGAGATGGATGGTGTGTCAGCAGAAGAGCTGAGGGCTAGATGCCATTATTTGGATTAAAAGGGCCAAAAGTAGAAGGTCCAGAAGTTGACATCAACCTTCTGAAAGCAGCTATTGTCAACATTGAACATCAAAGGTCCAGAATTAGAGAGCCCAGATTTTGACGTTAAATTAAAAGGCCCCAAACTTGAAGGTGATATTGATGTTAAAATGACAAAGGTCAAAGGAGAAATTAAGACACCTGATGTTGACATTAAAGGCCCAAACGTTGACATTGAGGGCCACAAAGGATGAATTAAAATGCCTAAAGCCAAGATGGTTGAAGGGGAAAAGGGTGGATTTGAAAAGTCTAAAAATATGTCATCAGAGCACTTAAAGAGGATGTGTTAAGCTGGCTGCTTTGAAGGAAGTGCATCATATGTTGTTTATAAATGGTTCATCTGCAGCTGTAGTTTTGACGGCATCTAAAACAACTCGAAGTATCTAAAAATATCTGAGATGAAAAAATTCACCATCTTGTTTTGCAGTTGTTTCACATTTAAAGTAAAAGTTCAGCTCTTTTCAAGAGGGGTTCTGTGAAAAAAGTTATGAACAAGTAATGTCTTGCCCGCTGCACATAAGCTTTGGAACGACCTCAGTTTGGAGAAACTGATGAGCTAAATATTCTGAGTGGGCCAAGACTAGAAGAAGGATTTCTTTTTAATAAATAAAAGTTAATTGTTGACACTTTTTGCATGAAGTGGTTATGTATGAAGAATTGTTTGATTAGTTGTAGAACAAAACAGATGATGTAAAAACAGCAATACAGCAGTGTGAGGTCTGCCAACACAACAGGAAAGGCACTCCACAACATGTTCAAGGACAGATTTATAGAGGAAAAGGAGCAGGTTAGGTTTGGCAAATGGATTTCATTGGCCCTTTGCCATGTCACAGGGGTGTAGATATGTATGTACGGCTGTAGATACATATTCAGGTGTGTTGGTGACTCATCCTTGTAAATATGCAAATCAGACATCTACTTTAAAATGTCTTAGTATGATGGAATAATTTTATGGGGTTCCCCTTCAGATACGAACAGATAATGGGACCCATTTTACTGGAAAACAGGCGAAAGACTGGTCAGCTGAAAAACATGTTGAATGGAAAAGAAATGCTGAGAAAATTAAATGAAAAACATGATTTGACAAACTGGAAAGTAAATTTGTTGCAGGCTGTGTTTCAATTGAATAACAGACCCATTGCACCAGGCACCACTCCTCTAAATTGAATGATACTCCAGAAAAAAAAAAGAACCAATTAGTATGTGGAAAATTGATGACAGAGCAGAGCTGCCTGTCAGAGCAACTCCTGGATCTGCTGGACTAGATCTGAGGACTCTAGAGCCAGTGATATTGATTTCAGGTCAAATTCAAGTTATAAAATTGGTCTGGGTCTGCAATATCCTAAAGGCAGGAGAAGAAAAATGGGTGAATGTACCAATTCTTAAGTGTTATAAAAGAGAAAACTAATTCTCCTCTCTTTTTGCTGAAAGCAGTTTTCTTGTCTCCACAGCTTGATGTTTCCTTGGTCTTTGCTGATTGGACGCCCGGGACGCACAGGACTCAACATGGGAGAAGCTGGTGGCAGGTGCCCGTCAGATGGGAGTGTAGGCTGTTTGGGCATCACGTGCCTTGTCGCTGATGGTCAACGCCTCATCAGCAACACCAGGACGTGTCTTGGAGGAGGATCAGGTGTTCACGTTTGGTTGAAAAAAAAAATGCAAGCAAGATCAGAGTGCAAAGTAACTTCACATGTTTGAAACACAAAAAGCTGCCTGATAGGGCACAACTGACTGTCCTATGTACGTGTCGGGCACGCTACAACAGGAAAACCATCCCAGTGATATCTAAGGGATGTCAGATTAGAATTATGTGGAAACCCCACTGTGTAGCATGTATAAGAAAGGTACATGTAAACCAGAAAAAAAAAGAAAAGAACAAAGTTTGATTTTACTGCCAATTAAGGAGGAGGAGGAGACGTGCTTCGTTGGCAGTTACCCAAGTTGGAGTCTGGATGCCATCAGTTGTCATGACTCAAGAAGAAACGGCCAAAATACTGCTAAAAGAAATAAACTGGCAGCTGAAGATGTGGGGGAGCACAGAAGAAGTGCTCTCCAACATAACTGAAGCTTTGAACTTGTTTTCCTGTGTACCTTGCAATTTTTCCATGCACAGCTGCCAGAGGGTGGTGACAACATCCAATCACCACGAGTGGAGACGGCTGTGGAACATATCAGGTGTACACTGGTTGGTTTTGAAACCTGAATTGACAAAATGTAATGATAACATGTGTGAGGGACATTGGGTTCAATACCATGTTAATAAGGCAACCACAATGTGCAAGTATCATATTTTACCTGTACAAAGATACTGGTTTTTTAAAAGTGCAAGGTGAGTGGTTTGAGCCACAGACAAATCTCACGTATGACATGCAATTATGCGAGACAGCTGATAAAGGAGTGGTATGTATGCTGAAAATAGGTCATGTTAACCCATGTTTAACCAAAGACGAGGTATTGTGTGATTGGACTCATGAACTAGCTAGAGCAACAATAAAAAGTCATCCTCAATTACCTGAGGTGCCTTTCTCTGGATGTGTGTATGGTGTACATCTGTGGACTTGGAACAACCAGACTTATCAATTAACTAATTATAGTTCCACCACTCGACTAACAGAGGTACAATGGCAAACTTTGCACGTACCCTGGCGAGTCTCCCTAGACCGTTTCAAATGTGCATTGAATGGGTCTACAGAGCTGAAACGAATGATTGAATCTCATAAGTCTAAACGTGTCTGATCTAACAGTGTCCACCTGCATTGCTCAAGGAAAGGTTTTACATGTGGCTAAACTAATAGTGTAGGCGTCGGCTCACCATTGGTGGGATATATTCGCAGGAATATCATCTACGGCGCAAAATATATGCAGTATCTCTTTTGCTTGTTTAGTGAAAAGAAGAATAACTAGTTTGATCTATGTATCTCTGTATTAACTTTGTGTATTTTGGGAACTTGTTTTTATATTAGGAGGGTTAAAAAAAAAGAATTAATCAGGAAATTTATAATACAGCTTGGTACATGGTTTGGTAGGGAAAAAACTATAATCACACTCGAACCTGAACATCTACCAGATGTTTTGATTTACAATGATGGTGTCAGTGGGAATGTAATAAATCAAACGTTCCAGGGGTTTGAAACTCATCTGGATTTTCTTAACTTTTTGAGTGAGTTTATTCAGGATGAAGTTATGAGGTTATTCCCAGAACAATTTCAATTTCAGGGGAGTGATTTTCAAAATTAAAGAGTTGTATTATGTTTTACATGCCATAAAGGCAAAGGGTGGAATTATATAAAAATATATTTTACAAGGTTTTAAGTTGCCTTTATGCCTATTCAAACATATATTTTGTGTGTGTTATTTATAATCATTTAGACCAGGGGTGCCCAACCTTTTTTGAACCAAGAGCTACTTTTGAAGTCGGCAATTTGCCGAGAGCTACTCGTCCAGTCTCATCAACAAACATAATTTTTCATCAATCCCTACTCCTCACTTCTTTAAAGTAAATAAAACAGAACGTGATGTGTCTATAGGAGACAACTTTTTATGCAAGCTGTATAAAATAAATGTGTCTCTACCTTAGTGGGACTTCTGACACTGAGAGGAGGAGGCCAGGGTCTCATAAGATGGGCAGTATGAGGTGGTTGCGAGGCGCAGGCAGGTCTCCAGATGATCATCATTCATTGTGGATCTGTTTTTGGACTTGATGATTTTCATGTGTGAAAAAGCAGACTCACACAGGTAGGTAGATCCAAAAAGTGCTGTTAAGTTCAAAGCACATCTTCGGATGTTAGGATACTTTTCTTCTGACAGCAGACTCCAGAACTCTCCATCCACGCCAGGTGATGCTCTGGATTTGATCCCAATGTCATTTTGCAGAGTCAACACCTCATTTTCAACATCAGAGCTGTCCAGCTGAAACACGGACACCAATTTGGACACAATGTCATCCACATCAACATTTCCAAAAGGATAACACATGTAGCTGGTAACAGGCTCGATGGAGGAAAAGTCAGTAAATCGTCTCTCAAATTCTGCTGAGATGCTCTGAACCTGCTTAGAATAGTGTGCACTGTCCAGTTGTGGGACCTCTTTCCCTTGGCGCTGTAGCTCTGCCTCCATGTGTGGGAAGTTTCGCAGGTCCCTGCGTTGCAGCCGACTTGTGAGCAGTTGCAGCCTGCTTTTGAAGGTGCTCACAGAACTGATCATGTGGATTATGTTTTTGTCCTTTCCCTGAAGCTCCAAATTCAGTTCATTGAGCAGGCTGGTGAGATCTGTGAGGAAGGCTAAATCCAAAAGCCACTGGGTGTCCTCTAGTTTTGAATGTTCACCATGATATGACAGCTTCAGAAAATCCCTGATCTCAGGCAACAGCTCACTGAATCTGTCCAGAAATTTACCTCTGCTTAGCCACCTGACGTCCATGTGCAGCAGCAGGTCTGTGTGGTCTGCACCTGCCTCCTCCAAGTGAGCCCGGAACAACCTCCTCTGCAGACTCCTGGCCCTTATAGAACACACAGTTTTCATGGCAACATCCATCACTTCCTTCATGTTTAAAATCTTCCCACACAGGGCCTGTTGGTGGATGATGCAGTGATAGTGCAAAATGTCTGGGAAAGCATCATTCTGCTTGCAGAGTGCAACAAATCCACTGGTGTGACCAGTCATTGCTGGAGCGCCATCAGTTTGTTATAGAAATTAGTTTAAAGAGGGGCAAGTTGCTTTTATTAACAAACTCCATAAACACATTAAAAATATCTTCTCCTCTTGTATGTCCCTTCAAAGGCAAGATGGTGAGCAGCTCCTCTTTTGCACTCATGTCTGCAAAGGCCATTCTGATAAAAACACACAGCTGGGCTACATCCACCATGTCTGTCGACTCATCAAACTGAAGAGAGAAACACTCACATTGTTCCACGTCCTTTTTTAGCTGCTCCTCCACATCCACAGCCATTCCCTCACATCACCATGTCACTGTTTGTCTGGACAACTGCACGTCTTTAATAGCAGCTACGATCTCACTTTTATTTTTAAAATCATGAAAAAGCGCATCTGCAGCCTCAATAAACGCTTCTTTCATAACTTGTCCATCACTGAAAGACTTCTTATGTTGAGCCAGGATGCGGCTAACACGGTAGGAAGCTATCGTAGCAGCTTTACCTTTTGTGCTGGGGCGAGTGAAGACTGATTGCTGGGCTGCAAGCTTGTTTTTTAGCTCCCGCACTTTCTGAGTCCGTAAAGAACTTTTAAGAGGGAAATCTGTCTCAAACCGTTTGTGCATCGTCTTGAAATGCCGCTCCAAGTTACACTTTTTGGGTAAGGCAACGCTCGAATTACAGATGAGGCAAATGGACTTCGAATTAGAATAAACAAAAAAAATACTCCTCCTCCCACTCTGAGTGAAAATAATAAGTTTTCGTTTGCTTGTTAGCTAGTTTTCCATCCATGTTTTCTGCGCACCGACATTACTCCACTACTGAGCCTAAAGTCTCGTGAGAGCGCTGTGTCACCGCACCCAAAACTCGCGAGACTATGTCTGTGAGAATACAAGTCAAGGCTCCAGTCGCCCGCGAGCGACTGATTGGGCACACCTGATTTAGACACTCTTTGATGGTTTGCAGAGGGACGGAGGGGGGCAGTGTATTCTCTTTAGGAATGCTTTATTAAAGCTTAGGAGTGCTTTTGGCAGTAGAGCTTTGGCCCGCCCTGCGGTCACGGCGCTCCGTTACTGGAAGGACATGTTTTCAAGGTCAGGTTATTGCCTTGGTTTTGCACAACATGTTTTTATGAGATACCGACTTTCTGTCTGTCCTCCTGACAACCATCAAACTTGTTTTTCACTGCTCTCACGCGATCCGGTCAGGGAGGGGTATATAAGAAATGTAACGAACACAGGAAAGTTAGAAGTCTGCTACGGACCACGCGCGAGGTGCCCAGCTGTGTTGGTGTGATTCCTGTCACTCGGGTCGAAGGCTTCCCGACCACGTGTCACGGTGAGAGGCTCTCATATCAATTTGTGTGTAGAGAGTGTACAAGTGTACATGTTTGCTTGGCTGTTTTCTGTGGCAGAGTAATAAATGACACTATTATTTCTAGCAGAAACAGTCTCTGTGTTTCATTTCCTCTCGTGTGAATTATTGGGGCCGACCGTTCACGAACCTTTGTTAAAGAAATTTCATAAAACAGGCATGGAGGCTGCACAGCTGCAGAAAGAAAAGCTTTGCAGAGAGTGGTGAAGGCTGCACAGAAGACTGTCGGAGTCAGTCTTCCCACCAACAGACAGCTACACCTCAAGATTCAGGAGGAGGACCACCTGCATCATGAAGGACCCCACTCACCCAGCACACACACTTTTTGTCCGCTCCCCTCAGGAAGGAGGTTGAGGAGCATTAAGTGTAGAAACACTAGACTGAGGAACAGCTTCTACCCTGAGGCTTGTTAGACTCATGAATCTCTAACTAGAATAATCACTGAAAAATCACATCATGTTGCTGCTCTGTTTCATGTTGCTGATCTGTTTCATGTTGCTGCTGATCTGTTTCATGTTGATGTGTTCATGTGTGCTCATCTGCTCACACAGACTCATGCTCATGTTTGTGCTGCTGTTCGATGTAATGTTTTTATGCTACTAGTGCTTAATGTAGTTTTAGATGATGTTTTTCTTAATTCATATCTTAGACGTTATAGTTTTCCTTTTACATTTTATTGTTGGATGTAACTGGGACCCTGTATACATCATTTTGTTCCATCACATGTACCACCTGAGATGCGAACGACATATAAAGACCCTTGAATCCTTGAAATCCCACACAAGACAGGCTCTAGAGCAATGTGGATATCCTAACTGGGCCTTCCTGAAAGCAGAGAAGAAACCCAAACAGGACTCCAGTCAGCCAACAGGTGAAAAGGAGGAACCCAGACCCAGACCAGTGGTCATTCCGTATGTTGAGGGAGTATCAGAGAAACTGAGACGTTTATTTTCTAAACAACGTCCCAGTGGCTTTTAAACCCCAAAATACATTGAGTCATGCTGTTAAACTCTAGAACTCATTACTGGGGACTGCCTAGAAAGGCAGCCACCTATAATCCACCTGAGAAGGGTCTTGCTCTTCTATCAACTTTAACGCAGCCTGAACCTCAATGTGCGCCCCCCCCCCCCCCCTCTCAAAACCACTGGCTCAGCACCATGAGGTGTACTATTATTTTTATTGGCGTTTTGAGTTACCATAGCGATGTAATTTGCAAACAAAGACGCCATTTTTCTCATGTTCAATGTGGCAGTCCCCGTCACAAGTTTCTCCAGGAACCTTCTAGTTTCAGAATGTTTTATTCATCATTACGGAAGGATACCAACAAATCTGAGTAGAAATACAAGAAGAAATACTCCTCATTCTTGTGCCAGTAAAGCTGTAGCCCAAGTACCAACTTTGAATACAAAGGAATAAATAAAAAGCTTTCTGCAGGTGGCACGTTTTATCTCTATGCAAAGTGCAAATGAAGATGGAAAGCCTTTGATGGAACAGAGTCGTTCTTATTACACCAACGTTAGCTTTAGAGGAAGACATTTTTCACCCGGTACAGTAAAGCCACAAGGTCATGTTCTCAACACGTTTGTAAACCTGCTTACATTCAGATCTCGTAATGTGCACACGCTTATTAGTGTTCTCCTTAAAGAAGTACAATAAACACTTTTATTTGATGAAGTCTGAGTCCCACACGTTTTATGAAAAGTCATGTAACAATAGAAAAAAAATGACTAATCAAAAGAAAATAAAGATCAGAATCGTTTCTGTACAGTAGGATTGTACAGTTTATATATTTTGTTCACTGACGATCAACACAATGAAAACCAGAATCCAGAGGGACGTGTTTAAATGTAAAAGTTCAATTTGTCGACAGACGATTAAAAAAACAAAGGAGGCAGCAGATGAGTTGAGATCGGAGGAGGAAACGGCACACACACACACACACAGCTACACACACACTCAGTCCATCTTCTCCTTGTGAACCAGTTTCGGGGCGTCTACAAAGTCTTGGCCGTTGAACAAGATGATCGTGGCTGTGATGGCGCTGGCCGCCCCCCAGAACATGACGTACGCCAGAGTTTCCGTCCAGGTTTCCCCTGAAACATAAAGAGCCGTCAGTAACATGCTCTGCCTTTCAACGCTCACAGAGCATTTATAGAAATGTTATTTACCGGGTAGTTTAGACAGTTTGTGTGCTTGTAGGACAAATGCTAAATAAACAAAACTGTTTTTTCCCTGTGCTTAAGAGACTGTGTCCAGAGCCAGCACAAAGTCAACAAGCAGCAGACGTTCCCCGTGTCTGAGGGGGTTGAACAGTGACAGAGATGAGTGTTTTTCTGGACTGGAACTGAACAGAGAATGAAGTAAACCTTAATGTTTTTGGTGCAACATATTCAAGTGGGCAGGAGTTACACTGTGGAGAAGAACAGAGGGTTTATTTTCTTGTCCGAGGCACAGCAGAGTGATGGATCCTGGAGAATGGAGGGAGACATTTTATCCACCACCAGGTGCAATGGAGGAGCTGGAAGTGGTTGTGGGGGAATGGTGGCCTCGGCCTCCATAGATTAATCTTTGGCCAACGCAGTCATTTGAGGAAACTATACATTTAAGCAATATAAAAACAAGAAAGTGTAGTTTCCTCAAATAGTAGGGGTGACCCGTTTATACATATATTTGGATTGGACTTGTATTTTGAACCCAAGTTTTGATAGAAACCTTTATTTACACCTAGATGATGTCACACATCAAAATGGTAGTTGGTACCTCACTTATCAAGTTATCAAATGCACAACACAAGTTCAGCATACAGCTGTTCTGTGTCAGGAGGGTGATCAGCCACTGGCCAAAAGGATGGACCAGCACAGAAGAGCAGCAGCATCAGGCCAGGACTCTGTGGTCTACACTCATCTAAAGAACAGAGGTCACTCGTTTAGGGATGAAGATGTTCACATCCTGGACAGAGAGGAACGATGGTTTGAGAGGAGTGAAGGAGGACATCTTTGTGAAGAGAAGCCGTCCATCATTAAACAGGAGCAGAGGCCTCTGTGTTCAACTGTCCCCCTCTTACAATGCTGTTATTGTTGGTATCACTCAGCTCTCTGTGAATAGTAAACAGCCATCAGGGCAATAACAATCAGTTAGGCTGATGGTCCTCCTTTTGCACGTGAACAACTTGAGGTTGATTCACTATGAGAAGGTGCTGCTTATAAAACAGAAGGGCCCGTACTCCATCTGATGTGCCAAAATCACCTCCCGTTGTCGTAGTTGCGTGACACAGAGCAGCTTCGTCCACCCCTTCTCAACACGAGGCCCGGACCGAACTTATTCACAGGCGTATGCACCAAATATTGTGTGACTGGTCAGAAGTTTGTGGGCGTGTTTGTCAATGTGGAAATGCACTCAGACATTCAGCTTCATCACTAAACAAACACTAAATTAGTCAAATGGCCTAAAACTCTGGGATGGAGATGGTGCAGACGTCGTGTATGGAGGAGTCTGTCTGCTGAAAAGTGCGGTGCTCTTCATGATTTGTGGCTAAATGGCAGATGCAGGGACGAGTGGAGACTCTGGCTGGAAGAAACCCATGCGGGGACGTATACTGCAGCAGGAGGGGTTTCCAGGAGCTCTGTGTCTGTGTGTAGTAGACTATGAAAGGTGTGTGCAAAAACAGGACTGCACGTCGACTGTTCGGCTTTGGACGGAGTATGTTAGGCCCTTGAGTTTGTTGCAGCTCCTCAGACTGAAGAAGTCTTTTGGATAAAAGACTAAATGTTTCAACAAGAAGACTCCGTCCAGAGGACCCGATTCAAACTTGTTAGATTAGTGCTTTAGCGTTAGCTTAAAAAAAAATTTGTACCCGTTTAGCGAATTAGCGGCTAGCGATGCTACCTTTTTGGTTAGCTGTGCCCACGACTGCATATCACCCGCTGCCATCCATGACAGAGGTTTAAACTAAAATCATGACGTCGTCCACAGCCTCACCACACTCCTCCAGAAATGTTCTAGTTTCATTTATAGCTTGAGAATTTGAATAACAGAGCTCAGGACCACTCTTTCCTTCTGTCCCTGCAGTCATCAGAGGAAAGCAGCGAGCTGCCTCGACAACATGGTTTGATTTTAAGCTTTCTGTTTTTAGAAGCTGTCAAAATGAACTAATCTGAACTAATCTAATCTAAGTCCCTTTGATAAATTACAGGCTAATTTTTAGCTGTCAGCAACAGAATAAGCAACAAGCAGCAAGAAAAAATAGATTTAATGTAGAAACATGACAAAATAAAACCAATCGTGATCCACAGAAGAAGAACTTTGTTTAACTCACCAGCCATAAGAAGGCAGACGATGCACATAGAAAATGCAACCACCATAACTATGGGCAGCTGTAGAAGAAAACGAAGCAGAAAACAGTTATTCATGGTTCGGACTGCTGCCGTTAGTTCCTGCGAGCTGAGTAACACACTTACTGTTAGGAACTTCCAGTCCTTCTGCACACGGAGAGGAGTGGGTCCATCAGACTCATCGACAGCAAAGTTGCCCAGAAACAGGTCAATGGAATCCTGAAAGCAACGTCACCATCAACAATCTCTCTGTGGACTGATGAAGTCCAAGTTAACCGTCACTGACTGATGGGCACCAACAGCAGCTCCTCTGAGCTCATTGCTGTTGACTTACTGCCTTGGTGTTGTGGTAACACGCGCCTGCCTGCTCCAGAGCAGTGAAATGACAAAACTCCTGATTTTAAACAGGAGATCGCGCTCAAAGTCACAGATCTCTAGATTTCGAGGTCGTTTTAACAAACTTTTACTGCATGTTTATTTGTGTGGTGTTTGTGTTTACTGGAAACAATACAAAACAAACAATAGACACTAAGGATGGATCACAGCCGATGCTTTTGGTGAAAATAAAAACACTACGAGCTAAAAAAAAACATAATACAGGACTGGATGTAGTAGATGAACTCAGAGATGGCTTTTCAACTTCATCTATAACTGAGGTTTTTATACACTGATCAAAAAAATAAAGGGAACACCTAAACAAAACTATGTAACTCCAAATCAGTCCCACCTTTGTGGAACCAGTGTCACCAGTTAGGTAGTAACACTTACTGTGAATCAGTTTCAGCTGCTGATGTGCAAATTGAGCACACAACATCTGGAATGAGAGGCAATTATCAAGACAACCCCTATAAAAGAGTGATTCTGCAGGTGGTGACCACAGGTCATTTCTCTGTTCTCGTCATTTCTGGTTGAACTTTTAGTCACTTGTTCATTTTGTCAGTTCTGTCACACATAGAGGCATCATGAGGTGTTTGTTACAGCCCACTGAAGTTGTTCAAGTAGTGAAGCTAATCCAAGATGGAACATCATTGTGAGCGGTGGCAAGAAGATTTACTGTGTCTCTCAGCACAGTGTCCAGAGCATGGAATAAGTACCTGGAGACAGACCAGTACACCAGGAGACATGGAGGGGGCTGCAGGAGGGCTACAACCCAGGAGCAGGACCACTACCTCGTCCTTTGTGTAAGGAGGAGCAGGAGGTCCACTGCCAGGGCCCTGCAAAATGATCTCCAGCAGGTTACTATTACTAATGTGCACGTTTTCACTCAATCTGTCAGAAACAGACTCCATGAGGGTGGTATGACGGCCCAACGTCCACAGGGCCTGTGCTTACAGCCCAACACCGTGCAGGACGATTGATGTTTGCTAGGGAACACCAAAATTGGCAGATTCTCCATGTGCTCTTCATGGATGAAAGCAGGTTCACACTGAGCATGTGACAGATGTGACAGAGTCTGGAGACACCGTGGAGAACGTTATGCTGCCTGCAACATCCTTCAGCATGATTGGTTTGGTGGTGGGTCAGTCATGGTGTGGGGAGTCCTCCATGTGCTAGCCAGAGGTGCCCTGGCTGCCATAAGGTACTGGGATGAGATCTTCAGACCCAGTGTGAGACCATATGCTGGTGCAGTGGTCCCTGGGTTCCTTCTTATGCATGACAATGGCCTCATGTGGCTGAAGTGTGTCAGCAGTTCCTGCATGATGAGGGCATTGATGTTATGGACTGATCTGCCTGTTCCCCAGACCTGAATCCAATTGAGCAGATCATGTTTCAGTCAATCCACCATGGCCACATGGCACCACAGACTGTTCAGGAGCTAACTGATGCTCTAATCCAGGTCTGGGAAGAGATCCCTCAGGAGAACATCCGCCGTCTCATCAGGAGCATGTCCAGACTTTATTGGGAGGTTCTACAGACACGTGGAGGTCACACACACACTACCGAGTCCTAACTGTGCAGAACAAGCAGGTGTGTACACAGACATTTTTAATTTGTCTTTAACACAAGAAAAAGTCTCAAACATCCAAGTCCCTTATTATTCCAGTCTCTAAGAAACCAGATGTAAACACCTTAAGTGACTTTAGCAACTCTCATAGTGATGGTCATGAAGTTCCTGGAAAAGTTGGTACTGAGACACATGAACTCTGTAGTTCTGTTGACCCTCTGCAGTTTCCCTTTCGTAGGAACAGATCAGTGGACGATGCTCTTCCTGGAGTACTGCTCTGAGTTTAACACTGTCTGGCCAGGAAAGATGATTGAAAAGCTGACCAAGCTGGGCCTTCTGTCTGCCACCTGTAACTGGATGCTGGGCTTCCTTATAGATGGTGGTGAGGTTTGGAGGAAAGATGTCCACTGAGATTAAAGTCAGTGCTGAAGCTCTAACCAAAACCCTAAACAATACAACCATCATCAGATTCACTGACGAGACAACCATCTCAGGCCTCATTAAGGGTGGGGATGAGATGGGATACAACAGGGCAGTGGTGAACAACATACTTGTCTAGGGGGAGAAAAATGATCTCATCCTCAGTGCAGACAAGATGAGGGAAATAATAATGGACTTCAGACAGGAAGCCCCGCCCCCTGTGCAGCCCCTCATCATCATGGGGACTGAAGTAGAGATTGTGGACAGCAACAAGCTCATCGGCCTTCACGTAACTTAAAATCTGAGCTGGACTGTCAATACAGCAACCACAGTGAGGAAGGGACATAAACGCCTTCATTAGAATGCTCAGGAAGACCGGGGTCAGCCGCTGTCCGCCCACACCCACAGAGGACAGGTGGAGAGCATGCTCACAACAAATATCACTGTCTGGTATGGCAATACCATCCAGGTAGAGAAAGCTCTCCAGAGAATTATCAAAACTGCAGAAATAACGAGGACTGAACTTCTATCCATTCTATCCAATATACACACAACCCTGTCAGAAGGCAGCCAATGACATCATCATCCAGCTCATTCTCTTTAAGACCCAAACACACAACATACAATCTGAAGAAAAGAATAGCAGACAGTATCGTAAAAACACGGTTTATAACAGCTTTTTCCCCATCAGTGAGACTGATGGTGAAAAATGACATAACCGTTGTGTGCAGTATTTATTTTTATGGTTTTTAAATTGTAATTTTATTGCCAGATTTTACGTATTTAATTTATTTTCTTGCATTGACTGACACAAAGTGCTTTGCACAAAAACATTCCTAGGTGTACAGGTGGTTCTTGAAGCACTGACTCCAGCTGCAGTCCACTCTTTGTGAATCTGCCCCACATTTTGGAATGGGTTTTGTTTCACCATCTTCTCCAGGGTGTGGTTGTCCTTATTGCTTCTACACTTTTTTCTACCACATTGGTTCCTTCCCTTTGTCTCTCTATTAATGTGCTTGGACACAGAGCTCTGTGAACAGCCAGCCTCTTTAGCAATGACCTTTTGTGTCTCTTCCTCCTTGTGCAATGGTCGTCTTTTGGACAACTGTCAAGTCGGCAGTCGTTCCCATGATTATGTAGCTACAGAACTAGACTGAGACCATTTAAAGGCCTTTGAAAGTGTTTTGAGTTAATCAGCTGATTAGAGTGTGGCACCAGGTGTCTTCAATATTGAACCTTTTCACAATATTTTAATTTTCTGAGATAATGAATTTGAGGTTTTCATTAGTTGTCAATTACAATCATGAACATTAAAAGAAATAAACATTTGAAATATATCTGTCTTTGTGTAATGAATGAATATAATATACAAGTTTCACTTTTTGAATGGAATTACTGAAATAAATCAACTTTTTCATAATATTCTAATTTTATGACCAGTACCTGTATGTGCACAGACGTCCAACCAAGTTTCTTGAATTATGAATCGAACTATCAGTTATTGTAGATTTAAACTAATAAGTTGAATCAAGTGCTTTATAAAACCACTGCACTCTTTATTGGAAAAGAACACCACGAGAGACGTACCTGTCTGAAACCATCTGAAAAGTTATTTTTGTAGTAGCGGATCATGGAGTTCCAACCATCCATCAGAAGCCCCCACCTGGTCCTCTTCCCTGTCCTGATGAACACAAGAACTCTGATTCAGCCAGGTCCAGAAAGACAATGTTAGTCTGAGCTGGAGGAGGACGATCTACGGCCGTACCTTGTGAAATCTGTTTTTAGGGCTCCAGTTCCAGCGTATTGCACAGCGCATGCATTGGCATTGTCAGCCCATGCTGGTTAGAGAACACACATACACAGAGTAGTCACTACACTGAGCACTAATCACACAATACGAGCCAACAGGAGAGTGTGCACACAATCGTACCGTTTTTGTAGATCTTCTCAAATTCGGCCTGCTCTTCGATGCGTTGACCCACATTAAGAACCCCCATCCTCTGTGGAAATCAATGAAGAATGGTTGAACCAACATGTAGGAGTTCATATCCTGCATACGGGAATGCAACTGCAAACATCTCAGCAACCCTGTTCAGAAATGATCAGCTTTGATCCCCAACATGTAGCTCTAAAACATGGCTTACTTCAGTCCTTAAAGAGATAGTTTGATCATCTTTGACAACTGCGACATCAGTCAGGAGCACCAAGTCTGGAGAAAAGGGCATAAGTCTTCATCCAGGCTAGGCTAACAGCTAACCAAACTAGAAAGGTCCAGGGGAAACGATGATGGAGACTGCCACATTGAGGCATTTTAAAATTTTGATTTGACAGTGCTGTGTGTTTGGGTTCGCTCTCAGCTACGATCATACCAAATTTCAGCTCAATATCTCAAAGAATGACTGAGTCATAGCCAATTTTGTGTTTGCTGAGGTAGCTGTGGCAGCCATCTTGAACCAAAATGGCTCCGATAGTTAATCGGTTCTAGAGATGCATCTGATGATTACTTTTTGCAAATTTAAAAAGAAAATCCAACAAGCTGTTCATGAGATATGTTGCTAACAGACAGACCATCTACTGTAAGTTTACATGTATTTCTAAATGTGTTTCTGAAGTCAGGTCAGAGGTGCGTGTGTGAGAGAGAGAGCGAGAGAGAGCAGGGCACAGCGACACAGATGCATGAGGAGAAGTGGCTAACGGCAAAATCTTGGTTCAACCAAAGCTGCTGTGTGAATACTGCAAGGTCTTTTGAAAAAAATTCTTGAAGCGTGAGTGAGAGGAGATTGTTCACACTCATGACTTTTCACATTTTTACAGCACTATATGTCAGAGATATGACAAGTTAAAAACTCTTCTCACAACTCAGTCTAAATAAAGAAGTTGCCCATAAATAATGGGGAAACATACGAGTTGCAGTGGTCGCACTCTGCCTTCTGAGGCACCTAACGTAGAAACTGTAGCTCCTACAGCCAAACCAGAAACATTTTGATATATATGTGTGCGCATCTTAAAAGATGTGGTTGTAGGAAGAGTTTGTGAGACGACTTTCTGAGTTTTATTCAGAGACCTCCACACTCTAGGTCATGTGACCTCACTGTGGCAGTTAAGAGGCCGTGAAGAGTTGTGTCCGGCTTATTTCAATGAGAAAAATGGCGTCTTTGTTTGCACATTACGTCGTCATGGTAACTTGAAATGCCAAAAACTAATAGCATGCATCACGGTGCAGAGTCTGTCGTTTTGATATAACATTAGTTGTTTTTGGCTAAAATAATAAATGTTAAAGTGTTATAAATTCATTAATCAACATTTTAAAAGCAAAAGAAAGGTAAAATGTTTAATATGCCTGATATGTTATGCAGTCTAACATTGATTTTGATTAACTTACAAGTTATGCATATTTCAGTTGTCAACGTATTTTGTTGGTTTAACACTAAAAATACTTAACAGTTAACTACTGTTTATTGCATTTCATGGTGGTTCCCCATAAATTAAGCTGATTAAGCTAAAAACTAAAAGGAGAAATATGTGAATGAATTGTATTCTTGAGAAAGGACATGGAATCTCATAACTGAACAGAAACAGAGTGATTTACTTTCTGCACTTTATGCAGATTGGTTTTACAGAGACTCTGGATTCTATGATTGTGATGGCGAGCTGAGCCTGTACGAACTGTGGACAGGTGTAAACGGAGTGGCCAGCCGGGACATCATTTCACAGAAGAACCTTCACAATCCGGAGAATCCATCTTGGGTTACAGAGCAGATTCCATACACAACACTGCCCGGGGTAGCAACGTTGCTAAAGAACTGAAATTATTTTTCTGAGTCGACAGATTTGACGCCAAGCGGGACCGCTTCGTCTAACAGCTCCACACCGGTCGCTGAGTGGACCAGAACCGAGTCAATGATGTCGGACTTTAATCAGTAGCTATTTTACTGCAGGTAAATCAACATTCTTAATAATGTCAGTTTGTGTTTACTTCGGTTACAAAACAACCAACTGAGTTTTTATTTTTCCTGAAAGGAACTGTCCTTCCACCAGGCGGACCGGTTCTGAACGAGGCTCGGCCCAGATGCTGTGCAGGAGGACATCGAAGAGACAGATGTTGATGAACTATTTGTTTAAAATTCCCCTCAGTTGTTTTATTCAATCCATTGAAGTTTTAAGCTGCATTAATCAAAGGAGTGACTTCCTGAACGAGCCAGATGGACAACGTGGGACTTCCAGGATGAAAACAAGAGTCCAGTTCATTAATGCAGTTTACAGTTAATGGTTTTAATAGTGTGTTCAGTTTAATTATCAGTGCTTGTGTGACATACAGTTTGTGGTGTTGAATAAATAAATAAAATTAAACCTGATGTCTTCGTTTTCAACTTTAATAACACGCTATATGTTTAGCATCACTGTAATCACATAATTTGAATTACATAACGTCCAGATAGCTTCATTTAGCTCAGAGCTTCATTATGTATCTCAAACTTAAGATAAATACTGTTTATTATTATTAAACTTATTATTATTTAGCACATTTAGTATGTTATAGTGCAGCACGACGTGTGCGCATGCCACGTTCTATAAACAGCGACATTAGAACTGGATCAGATTGTGTCTCTTCCAACACAGATGTCGGTTACAGCACCTGGAATCTGGCGTAGATTAACTACGAGATTAAAAATATATCAGTTGTAGTTCTGAAAGCAGTGTGTCCGCCGCCATGTTGATAGAAATATAGCGTCTGTTCGCGCGTGCGTGTGCGCATGTGGTTAAACACAAAGCCTCAGCGGGAGATGTTTACATTATCAGCAGGGGGTCAGAGAAAAACCTCCACTCTGGAAGGTGGGTTCAGAAACCTCCGGATCCAAAGAGGGGGGCCACTGGTGTTGTGTAAATAGCTATGTTTACATGCGCAGAATTCTTTGACCGGATTGAAATGTGTTCTGTTTGAATAATTCAAATGTATTGTTTACATGGGCACAATCTGTTCGTGACGAGCGTTTACATGCAGCGGGTTTTGTTCTGAACAGCAGTACTGACATGCGCAGAGTGGTAAACTCTCATTAAAAAAACCACAGAAGAAGAAGTTCTACTTCCGGGGTGAACATAAACAAACCTGAGCACCAAAATGGACCCGCGACAGGTTTTAATGATGGTGGAGACGTTGCTGCACTCCCTGACCGAGCTACAGGTAATACAGATCATTTTGAGCTCTTTCAAAGTTTCTAGTAGAAATGTTGTGTTGCTCACCGACCATTTTAGCTTCCCTGACAGAGGCGGACTGGCCATCGGGCACGACGGGACACTTCCCGGTGGCCTGGTTGCCGAGGAACGGGACTAAAGGCTCGGTTCGGGTCGCACGGACTTTATTATTTTAAATAAACAATTCACTTTTGCCTGGGCTCAGGTCTCACGCTGCACTGCAGCGACGGAGAAAGCCTGGCACATCCCCCGGCCGGGCCGGCCCCCTCCCTTCCTTTTCTGTGTGTCACAGAGCAGAGACACACACACACACACATTGCGCCCGCCCCCCTCCCCGCCCTAGGACTCGCGCT
>NC_056516.1:13602822-13604012 GCF_014905685.2 Nematolebias whitei | reverse complement strand
ACTTTGGTGGTTCTTATAAGGTTTTTTATCTTTTTTTTTTACAAAAGTGAGTAAAAATGTGTTTAATGTTTAAAATGTGTTTGATTTGATGGAGAATAAACAACACATCTGTAGTACAACACGATCTCTCATTTGTTGTATGAAACTATGATTGACTGTCATATTCCTAGTGATTTTAAAAGGCTTATGCATAGCAAAATATAGGGCAACATAATTTCAGTTTATGTGATTTGAGGACGGATTATTGCACCACAGAAGAAAGATTTATGTAGGTATTCAGTTAGACGTGTGCAAACAACATGCATTCAAAGTGCGCTCAATTGAACTCAGTCTTGGTGGTTTGCGTTAATCAGGTGGTGGTGGCCTGGGATGGTATCAAAATTCCCGGCCTGGATTATTGTCCCAGTCCGCCCCTGTTCCCTGACATGCTAATATTATTAGCATTAGCCAGGCGGAAATGGCAAAGTCGCACATGCGCAGTCAGGTCAGTTTTTCACGATCAGATAAAAATGAACAGATCAAGCGAAAACATACGCACCGATCGGGTTTCGGATCGGCGTAAACCACCCGTTTCATTCTGATCACACAAAAAATAACCCGAATGGAGTGTTTACATGACACACTTTTATTCCGACCGGCCATTTGATCCGGTTACTTATGTCCATGTAAACATACCCATTGATCAGCAGAACCGCAGAGAGAAAGCTGCGGATGCACTCAAAATATGCACCGGGTGAACGGCTCCTAAACTAAACGCTCTAAAAGAAAACAGCATGTCATGATCTCCGCTCTCGGCCACGCCCACTCCTCCACTGCAATCGCTGGCAGGTGGCAGAGAGCGGAGATCATGACAGTCTCTCGTGCGGCTCATCCATCAATCAGCCAATTGTGTCTTGTCCAATCTTACTTTGAAAAACCGCAAAAGAGCAAAAGACTACTGTACATAAGATCACGTCTTATAGTCAATAACTTTTTAAGAAATTAGCCATTAAAAATTGAATAATCATATATAATTATCTGTTCTTTATAGTTCAGATTTTGCCTTTCATTACCTTCTTCCCTTTTTAGCATCTTTAATGGATTATACTGTTAGCAAACAGAGTGCCTCTTTAAATGATGGTTTATGAGGTTTTTTTTACACCGTACTTTGTTGAGTTAACTGAGGTTTTGAGTTCAGTTCATTTAAATAT
>NC_056516.1:13601532-13602722 GCF_014905685.2 Nematolebias whitei | reverse complement strand
TACTTTGTTGAGTTAACTGAGGTTTTGAGTTCAGTTCATTTAAATATAGCAACTCTGAATCTAAAGAACGGCAAAATGCCACCTGACTTGTGCTGTGGGAGTTCTGTTGGTGCAAATCTTTTGAACAAAAGACGTACCTGAAGCTGAGTCTGCAGCGAGCGTCGGGCCAGAAGGCTCTGGATGACATTGGTCCTGTCCAGGCAGTCCATGCAGTTACTGCGGAAAACTCCTTTCTGTTGGGTCATTATCTTTCCCTCAGAGTTCACAATGAAGTAACTACAAACAAACCACAGAGAGTCTTCTTATTTACAGCCTGCACCTAAAGATTAATCAGAAAACAATGAGGAGATCAGCTGGTGGTCTAGTTACCCATATTCCTCCTGCGCCTCTGCGACAGCATCCACTAAGATCTGGAGTCGGTCCCACCTCATGTGGCTGCACTCTTTGTGGAAGTCAAAGGCCAGGTAACTGAAAACAGACCAGACCATGGTTATAATTAGTTACAGCTCCTGGCAAACCTAAAGTTTTTTTTTTTTTAAAGCTGTAGAAAGCAAATGTAAATTAGACACCATTAATTTCCATTAACTTCTTTAAAGTCCAACAGCCACCATGTTTTCATATTACATATCCAGCAAAATATGATTGAGACATAAGTTCTGAGGCAAATGTTGAAAAGTAACAAACTGGTTTTAAAAACATAGTTGTTGAAAAGATTTCAAGCCGTTTCAGTTGCAACTTTGGAAACAGCCCTTTACTTCATATATGGGGAGTGATGTCACGCCAGGGACCAGATCATGACAGACTACTGGATTTCTATTGAGGCAGCAGCAAAGTCAGGCAGTCTTCCAAGTCCCCCAATCTTCCATACATTCTCACTCCCACGCCTGCTGGAACAAATTAACAGTCCCCCACCTCCTCTCTGACTGAGGCCTGAAGTTATTTGTCAAGCACCAAAAAATCTACAGGAGGAAGAAAAAAAGGAGGAAGTTGAAGGAAGTTCAGCGGCAATAAAGACAGAGAGCAGGAGTGAGTCATGAGAGTTGAGAGATTTGATATTTAGCGTGTTTGGATTTTATAGTTAGGGTGTAGTTTAGTGTGTTTAGTCAGTTTCAGTGGGTTTGAGTCAAAAACAATGAGGAAATTGTTGAATGTGAAGCTGCAGCTTCTGTTTGATGTGGAGGATGGAGCCG
>NC_056516.1:13600174-13601432 GCF_014905685.2 Nematolebias whitei | reverse complement strand
GTTGAATGTGAAGCTGCAGCTTCTGTTTGATGTGGAGGATGGAGCCGTGGGCCCAGAAATGGACGGAGCCGAGGAGTCAGAATCTTCTCAGACAGCAGAAAAGTGCAACGAGCACCACACTCCTGCCTGTGCCTGGTCCCTGGTGTGAAGTCTTACCTTGAGTAATCGTCGGCCGTGTGCTTGGTCATTTCTTTGTTTTATTTTTTTAACCCTTGCATGGTTTAAAAAACCCCAACTTATAATCATTGCATTCTTTGACAGTGATTAACCCTTAATAGCACTAGGGACTATAATGGTGGGTGTTGGGACTTTAAAGAAAATACCTGGGTTGTGTACTGGTACTACAGGGTGGTGTATTGACCTGGTATCTGTAACTCAGTGAACTTCAAATGCCAAAACCTTCAGGTTGCCCTCTGTTCAGTTTCCTCAAGAGAAAACTAAAGAGATAAACTGTTTCAGAAACAAATCTCTTACATCTAGAGAGAAATTAGACAGTGATGAGTTCATTGTGTTCGGACTCTGACTATCAGTATACAATGTATTAGAAATGGACTCAATGACACATGAGCACCCCCTGGAGGCTGACTGCAGAATAAGTCCATTTTTATTATTACTGTAACCTTTGTTTCAGACAAAAGTCCATTTTTATTATTAACCTTTATTTCAGACCCTTTGGGGTTTTGCTGCGGTGACACCTGAGGAAGGGAGCAGCCAAAATAAAGAAAATTATATATTTTTTTCAGAACCTTTGGTCCATAAGATATATGTTACATCCCATAATAAGTGCAGAGATTTTGACACATTATTGTTCCAGTGTTTCCAGAAGCTTGAAGAACATGTTGGATCTCTTTGTGTTGTTAAACCTAAAGTCTTTATAATTGTACTTTAGGCAAAAAGAAAACAACAATGGTGTGTATAAGATTTTTCTACAAAGCATAAGTGGAAATATTACTTGAGACATGTTAAACTTTCTTTAAAGCATTTTTTCAAAGTACTTTAAAAGTAGTTTTGAGGTTGTTTTTTAACTTTAAAAGTAATTTTTGCATATTTGTGGAATTTTTTCTTCTAACTTTTTTCCACAGTCACAATAAAAACCTGTTTATTCTCACAGACACGACTAGAAGACGTCAGGTTTTTGACCTGACCATAATTCCTGTCTACAAACGTCCATCTGATGAACACGTGGGTGTCGTCATGCAGGAACTGCATCGGCAGCTGCAAATAAATCCTGAATGTGGACAAAATGACAGAGGACACT
>NC_056516.1:13595981-13600074 GCF_014905685.2 Nematolebias whitei | reverse complement strand
GCAGCTGCAAATAAATCCTGAATGTGGACAAAATGACAGAGGACACTTACTTGAGCAAACCATTGCCCAGACCAGAGGACATCTTAGCAAATGTCTGCTCTAGTGGCTTCTCCGAACCTTTCTGATTCACCTGGAAATTAAAAAAGAAAAAATAGTTGAAGAACTGTGAGTAGGGCTCGTTTATAATAATAACCTGTAATAAAAAGTAGGAGCCTCACCAGGTTCAGGACAGTTTGTTTTCCATAGATGAGAATCTGAGAGTCGAAATGCCTCTGGAAACCATCCATCTGTGCACAGTTTCAAACAGTTAGCACATCTTCTCTTCTACCACAGCCCCAAACTGGCAAGAACATAAGAACCGTGCTCCTCTTACATGATTCATAGATTTGCTGATGATAGGTTTGGGTTTGTATTTCAGGTTGGGCCTCTGACTCCAGTAAAAGGGCATCGAGCCTCGAGTCTAGGAATAATAATAATAAAAGTTATTATTTTGAAATCAGTCAAACCTTTCAGTTTTAATCTGAAAAGCTCCAGAGAACAAACACAGGGCTGGGTCAATATACTTGCCTGTACAAATGAAGCCTTTGCACCCTCATATAAAACTATTTGCTCAGTCTCCACAAAATTAGCAGCGTGGCCTTCAGAGTCGATGCCTGTGGAGACAGTAGGACAGTAAGAGGGGGGTGGCCAGCCTCTAAATGTCCCTGCGCCCTGCTCAGGTCCTTTGAGACAAACAAATGGTACGCAGAAGTCTCTGACGGATTTGAATACTGAACGTTTTGGAGAAGAAGTGTGTTTCTGGACTGGAATTGAAAAGAGAACGAAGTGAACCTTTATGTTACTGGTGCCAGATATTCAAATGTGTGTGTGTGTGTGTGTGTGTGTGTACACGGTACATCCAGAAAGCTTTCACAGCGCTTCACTTTTCCCACGTTTTATGTTACAGATTTATTCCAAATTGTATTAAATCTTTCCTCAAAATTCTACACAAAGTACCCCATGATGACAATGTGAAAAAAGATCATTTGAGATTTTTGCAAATTTATTAAAAATAGAAAATTAAGAAATCACATTTATGTAAATACAGCCTTTGCCATAAAGCTCAAATTGAGCTCAGGTGTTTCCACCGATCCTCTTTGAGATGTTTCTACAACTTAAACGGAGTCCACCTGTGGTAAATCCAGCTGACTGGACTTGATTTGGAAACACACACCTGTCTATAGAAGGTGCCACAGCTGACGGTGCAGGTCAGAGCACAAATACCAAGCATGAAGTCAAAGGTCTGTAGATCGGGGGAGAAAGGCTTTAGTCAGGGAGGTGACCAAGAACCTGATGGTCACTCTGTCAGAGCTCCAGCGTTCCTCTGTGGAGAGAGGAGAACCTTCCAGAAGAACCATCTCTGCAGCAATCCACCAATCAGGCCTGTCTGGTAGAGTAGCCAGATGAAAGCTGCTCCTTAATAAAAGGAACATGGCAGCACATCTGGAGTTTGACAAAAGGACCTGAAGGATGCTCAGACCAGGAGAAACATATCATCTGGTCAGATGAGACAAAGATTGCACTCTGGTGTGAATGCCATACATCATGTTTGGAGGAAACCAGCTCATCACCAGAACAATACATCCCTACAGTGAAGCGTGGTGGTGGCAGCATCATGGTATGGGATGTTTTTCAGTAGCAGGAACTGGCAGAGTAGTCAGGATAAAGGGAAAGATGAATGCAGCAGAATGTACAGAGACCTCCTGGATGAAAACCTGCTCCAGAGAGCTCCTGACCTCAGACAGCAGGACAACAACCCAAAACACATGATCAAGATCTTGTCGGAGTGGCTTCAGGACCACTCTGTGAAGGTCCTGGAGGGGCCAAGCCAGAGTTTAGACTTGAATCAGATTGAACATCTCTGGAGATCTCTGTAAATGGCTGCACATACGTCTCCATCCAACCTGATGGAGGTTGAGAAGTACTGCAGAGAAGAATGGGACAAACTGTCTAAAGAGAGGTGAGCTCAGCTGGAAGCATCATGTTGAAAAAGACTGGAGGCTGCATCTGCTGCCAAACATGGATCAACAAAGTTTTAAACAAAGGCTGTGAAAACTTGTGTAAACGTTATTTTTCTTATTTTTTACAAATTTGCTAAAATAATAAAAAATAAAAAATAAAATTTTCATATTCTCATAATGGGGTGTTGTGTGTAGAATTTTGAGGAAAGAGAATAATTTAATACAATTTGGAATAAGGCTGTAACAAAAGAAAACGTGGAATAAACGAAGCACCGTGAAAACTTTCTGGATGTTCTGTTTTTAACTAAACTGCTTGGGGGCCGGACATGCAGCAAGTCATTATGTAAATAAACAAAGTATTACAATTATTACAGTTGGAAATACAGTATTCACAATTCCTTGTCTTGACATCACAACAGGAGACAAAAACCTTAGATCTTCAGCAGCGTGATGTTTGTATGAACATAATGAAGTTTGGAGGATTTGAAGGCAGCGATCAACTCTGATCTTCACTGTGATCTGATGAGCCATCAGTCCTGCCAGTTAAACTTTGTTTCAATAAGCTGTCTAAAACTGTAAAGACATGATTTTTACAGAAACCTGCTTAAAAATGGCTGAACTACACCTTTAAATTACTTATTTCTCTGTAAAATGCCCTGAAATAACTTGAACTGGTGGAACGACTTTTTCTTTTAGCAGGTACTACAGAGAGATGACTGCTGATGTCAGAATGTCCTTCATCTTGAACTTGTCGAGACAAAACAGTCTGTCTCATGGGGTCAAGGTGACACTTTTAGGCTCTCACCTCTCACGTAGTACCTGACGCCGGCCCGGAAGCAGCTTCTCCTGGAAATGAGGATCCACTCAAAGATTTTCCCGTTTATTCGACACGGTTTCATCACGATGACTGAACCAGGGCAGTCAAAGAAAAGTTTTGGCCCTCATACTGGGTAGTTCCACTGGATTATTATAGTTCCACTGGATTATTATAAACCATTAAACACCAGACTGTGGGAAGGATACATCCATGAACAACAGGGAGGGCGAACCTGTGCAGCTGTGGAGGAACAGTGACCGTTAGGTGATTGAAAGAAGAATAAAGAGCACATTTTTATAGACGACAACAGAAATATGAGTTACCTCTGGCTGCCCGGCCAGCTCCCTCAGCAGGTTGCCGTTCCACACAAACCTCTGATCAGCCTGAAAATCACAAGCAACCGAGTGAGAAATCAACCTAAACTGCATCCCAGAGGACTTTGAAGCCATGTTTATTTAAAACGGCACTCTTCAAAAATACTTTTTAACAAATGCATTTTGACTAAATCACATTTTCATAAGTATTCTGTAACAATTCATCAACTCAGATTCCTCCTGTTTCACTTCAGCTTCGACTCGCTCTTTTTTTGTTCCTGTTGTTTTTGTTTTAACTTTTTTTGCACCTACACTGCACACCCACAGTACGAGTAAGATCGCAACGCACTTTTGGAGTTTTCTGTGTCGCCGCCTTGCCATCGTGTCATCCTTTCATTCATTCAACCTTTATTCATCCAGGTTAGTCTCAGTGAGTCATGGGGACTCAACAAGAGAGACCTGTTTTAGACGGAACATACCAAGTACAGACAATAACAATAAACTACAGCAAAAATGCAGTAAAATAAAAGTAGTGTTATAAAACTCTGTGAATGCTGCTTTCTGTTAAGCACTTTGATAACAGTTTATCTGTTTTAAATTGTGCTCTACAAATAAAGATGACTTGACTTGACTTGATAAAACAATAAATCAGGTGCCGTAAAACAAAATACAAATAACAAGAACATATTTGTTTTGATGTTTCTATTGACTTTATCAAATGTTTTAAATCCCCTAAAGAAATCCTGCCATAGTGGTTCAGTCCTTGCAGCCTCAGGCTCTGGCCTATCATGGCGGCCTTCTCCATGATCCTCCATCTACCTGTACAGACCAAATTCTAGGAACAGTTCTGTTCTGTTCTCCATCTGCCAGACCCCGTTCTGGAGGGTAGTCTGGGAGAGCAGCTGCTGCGGTCGTTATTGTCATCAAGCTGCTAACAAGACCTGCTAATGCTGCTAACAGAA
>NC_056516.1:13588797-13595881 GCF_014905685.2 Nematolebias whitei | reverse complement strand
TAACAAGACCATGCTGCTAACAGTACCATGCTGCTAACAAGACCATGTTGCTAACAGTACTATGTTGCTAAAAGAACCTCTGCCAACAGAACCACTTTGCTAATAGGACCCTGCTGCTGTAGATGTATTTCACATTTCACTTTTGGTGCCTTGTTTTGTATTTTTGTTTCTTGCTTTCATATTTCTTGTTGCTGTTTTGGTGAGTCGAGACGGTTCTTCTTGTCCTGAGCATTTCATTGCTCTGTTGACCTTGTGTTGCTCTGTCTGCATCTGACAAATAAACCTAACCTAACCAAATCTAAACCAGTCTATCAGACTCAAACTCCAACACACCAAAGGAAATGTGTGCAGAGTTCAGAGACAGAACAGTTTCAACGCACAGACCTGAGGACTACAGACACATTTCTGCTGGACTGAAGGTTCATCTCAGCTCAGAGGCCTCCATAGTTTTTTAAAAAGGGATGTTTGGTGCATCCAGGACTCTTAAGAAATGGTCACACTGAGCATTTGAGGAAGAAAAACCTGATCCCGGTCCTTCTGTCTGAGCTTCAGAGATCCAGTGTGGAGCTGGGACCATGTTCCTGAAGGACAACCAGAACTGCAGGTCTCCACTGATCGAATAAAGCATAAAGTTATTTAAAGACCATTACCCTCTCAAGCAGACTCATTTCCTGGAAATCTGGACTGGTGTTGGCCAGCCGCTGCAGCGTGTGCGTTAGGTCGAAGTCCGTGCAGAAGTAGAATCCATCTGTGGTCAGCACGTTGCTAATCATGGACAGGAAGGTCTTATTCTCCTGGGACTAGAAAAAACAAACAGGGCATGTCTTTTATTTTTTTTAATCAAGGTCTTCACTGAGACTGTGTGTAGTTACTGTTCAACAATTCTGGATCTGTGCTGGATGTTCGGTTTCATGATGCACCAAATGTTTTCAGTTAATGAGAGGTGAGGACTGCAGGCAGGTCAGCTCAGAACTCGGACTCTGCTGTCTCTGCGGTTGGAGGTTTAGCAATGTCTTGCTGAAATGTGCAAGGCCTTCCCTGAAAAATACGTCTGGATGGGAGCAGAAAGCCTGAAGGTATTTTTCTGCATTGATGGAGCCTTTCCAAATGTGAAAGTTGCCCAAATCATTGGCACTAATGCATCCCCATACCATCAGAGAGGCAGGCTTTTGAATTGTGTGCCAATATCAAGCCTGATGGTTCCACTCCTCTTTAGTATTGTATAGTCTTTAGATCACTGAACAGTTCTGGACTTTGCCTCAGTCCATGTCAATGAGCTTATGTCCAGGTCCACAGAAGACGGCATGCGGATCTGGATGTGTTCAAATTTAGCTTCTTCTTTGCCTGATGGAGCTTTAAGCAGCATTTGTGGACAAATTAATACATTCTGTTCTAATTTATATTGTACATAACTTTTTCAGGAGTTGTACATCATGATCTTCCTCAGGTGTGTGATGACCAGAGCCTGACTGATATATCGGCAGTGCTGATGTTTTAGGCCGATACAGGCGTTTGGGGACATATCGTATCTGTGATATTTGTCCCATTGTACACCAATATAAACACTGGGAACAAGCTGTGTCCTTACTGGCAAAAGGTGTAATTGTACAACGTATGGCCATTCACTTGAACTTTCACATTCAGCACAGCTGAAGCAGCGAGCAATACAGTGCAGCACAATTTGCTGAACAGAGCATGGGAAGTTTATTTAAAATGAACTGTAAATTAAATAAAAATCAACAAAAATAAATTCTCTTCGATCCTCCAACCCGCTTGTCATTAGCTACATGCCTCTCAAGTCAGCAAGCTAACGTTTAGATAACCTAGCATAGGCTATTGCCTTGTAAAACTGTATCCAGAACAATCAATTTAACGTAGAGGTAAAATATATCAGTGTTAGTAGTTATCTTTGTTGTCCTCGATGAAATGCATTGTTTGGCTGAAATCTTTACTCGTCTGCAAAAATAAAAAAATAAATAAACACTGCTGTGGTCAGTACTAATTAGACCTTCACTGTACGCGACTGACTGTTCAAACAATGAACAGGGAAGGAGTTTCTTCGTTTAATTTATAGTTTTCTAACAAACTTGATAACTTGTTGGTGAATAGTGGGGGATAGAAAATGTGAACGCATGTTAGAAAGACTAGTCCAAGACTTCAAGTGTTAAAACAGGTTTAAAAGTAGCTGCTTACTTAGATTCTTGGAGGTGGACAAAGTAAAAATAAATTCAGCCATTGTATCAGTTATTGGCTTTAGTCTTCCCCTCCAAATACTGGTATCAGCAATAGCCAAAATTTCTATATCGGTCAGGCTCTGATGATGACCCTCGATCCCCAACTTTTAGTGTTCCTTGGTTCAGGACTTTGCTCACCTGGATCTCTGACAGATGCAGAACCGTCTTCTTGTAAGAGATAGCATCAAAGTCCACAGCCTTCCACACAGAGTGGCCCAGGAGGCTGCCCACGTTCCTCTTCCTGGTGATGACAATCAGGTACATCCCTGCATGGCGTACGACGTCAATCACAACTCATCGCACCAAACCAGGTTAAATATGTATTGAACAGAATCATGACAGCAGTTAGTACGTACCTGCCACCAGGCGAATAGTTCCCATGATACCACAAATGGGCCTGGTAACTGCTGACGTAGGAATATCCTTTCTACCTGTGAAAGGACCAAAAACAATGAATGGTCTTGTCCGTCTGGTTGTCCATCCATCTATCCATCCATTATCTTCTGCTTGTTCTGAACTCAGGTCGTGGTGACAGCAGCTTGAGCAGGGAGGCCCAGACATCTCTTTCCACAGCCACCTCTTACAGATCTTATGGGGGAGACTCTTAAGGCATTTCAAAGCCAACCAAGAGACATAGTCTCTCCAGCATGTCCTGGGTCTTCCCCGGGATCTCCTCCCAGTCAGATATGCCTGAACCACCTCTCTAGGGAGGGGCCCAGGAAGCATCCTTACCAGATGCCCGAACCACCTTAACTGGCTCCTCCCAATGTGGAGGAGCAGCGGTTCTACTCTGAGTCTCTCCGGATAAATGAACTTCTCACTCTGTCTCTAAAGGAGAGTCCAGCTACCCTGTGGAGGAAACTCATTTCAACTTCCTGTATCCACGATCTCATTCTTTCAGTCACTACCCAGAGTTTGTGGCCATAGGTGAGGGTAGGAACGTAGACCGACCAATAAACAGAGAGCTTTGCCTTACAGCTCAGCTCCATCTTCACCACAACGAACCGGCACAAAGTCTGCAATACTGCAGCCACTGCACCAGTCCGTCTGTCAGTCTCACGCTCCACTCTTTCCTCACTCGTGAACAAAACCCCAAGATACTTGAACTCCTCCACTTGAAGCAGAACCGCACCCTCGACATGAAGAGAGCAATCCACCCTTTTCCGACTGAGAACCACGGTCTCAGATTGGGAGGTGCCGATTCTCATCCCAGCTGCTTCACACTCAGCTGCTAATCACTCCGGTGAGAGCTGAAGATCACGGCACGATGACACCAACAGGACCACACGATCTGCAAACAGCAGATATGGAACCCTGAGGCCACCAAACCGGACTCCCTCCGCCCTCTGGCTGCACCAAGAAATTCTGTCCATAAAAGTTATGAACAGAATCAGTGACATCAGGCAGCCCTGGCAGAGTCCAACTCCCACCCTGAAGAGGTCCGACTTGGCGGCAAGGCGAACCAAACTCTCGCACCGCTTGTATCCACTTTGACGGCAGCCGGCACCAGAAATGCTTCCCCTCACCACCGCTGCTGTTGGTACTTGTGAATAATGACAGAAGTCTACATGAAAACCTGAACATTCACACAAATCACTGAGATTTTATAGATGAAGTTGCATTTGGACAGCAGCAATCCACTTTGGTCTCTCAAAATTAAATCACTCCTCCAGAAAAGAAGCTATCTACAACAGGTAAGACAGTGCTTTTTATTAACCAATATGAAATGGCCAGAATATCCTTTACAGCACTGTTTTTAGGACCTGTTTCCAAGGCGTCAGTAAAACTTGGTTAAATGTCCCACCTGTCAGGATCATCTCGTTAGAGACCCTGTCAATTGCCAGCACAGCATCTGCTCCTTCATCACAGGCCTCGATGAAGAACTTCTCAGGGGTGGTGTGCCTGCGACAACAAAAGAAAACACCTGACCATTTATGATTACCAAGGTGTAACAGAGTATTTACCTGAGCTAAGTACGCAGTTATTCATCACCTAAATAAAAGCATGCACCACAACACTCTGAGGGAACAGAGCAAAGTTTAACAAGTCCACAGCTGTTGTAGTGTGGATGCTGAGTCAGAATGGATTTCCTGTTTTCTAGTTTCTTCTGTAAACTTCTTGCAAACAGAGACAGTGTGGTATGACGACAGTTTTATAACTTCTGTACTTTTTGAAAAAAATTTTTAATTTACAAAACATCTGCATAAAAATACAGCTTTTAGCTACAGGTTTGTTAATATTAGCTTTTAGCTACAATTTAGCTTATTTCGTCTTTTAATAACTTTTATTTTTTGCCAATAGCTATACTTATTATTACTTAATTATTATTACTTATATACTTATTATTAGCACTTTTTTCATTCATTCAGTCAACCTTTATTTAAACAGATACATCACATTGAGCCTCCAAGACTCATTTACAAGTGAGACCAGTTTGGACAGACAAAAACAGTGGTTAACTGGACACATGTAGGAGTTGGAGGCGAAAAACATTCCTATCAGACTTTTTTCTTGGCTGAGAAAAACCCCTAATATTGAAAAAACACTTTGCACAAACAAGCACATATTAACGTAGACATTCTGCAGAGCAGGAAGAAGGAAGAGACGAGACTTATTTTAGCTTTTACTACGGTTCTTTTAATTTTAGCTACACTTTTGTTTGAATAAACTGAAACAACTCAGTTAATACTTTCTTCAACACAAGTCTACTAACATCAGAATGTGCTTTATTATTATTGCTGCAACGGATTCTGAAAACTGCAGATACAGCCAGGATGTAAAAACTGAATCTGTGGGCCAGATGAACCGCTGGTGATCTGAACGCCCACCGTCGGTGGAGGGTTGGTGAACTTTGTAATGACGGAACATGTGGGTCTATTTCGTAATCATAGTATTCAGCACTAACATCAAGTGATTGTCATGCAGCCCCCAGTTTAGAGAGGCCTGTCACCTTAAAACAGCTCCAAACTTCAACATTTCATAACAGATCATCCAAAAGTATTTTTTATTATTATATTTTCCTTTTTCCACAACAAACCACGAAACCCAAACAGGACTCCAGTCAACCATCAGGTGAAAAGGAGGAACCCAGACCCAGACCAGTGGTCATTCCATATGTTGAGGGAGTATCAGAGAAACTGAGACGTTTATTTTCTAAACATAACGTCCCAGTGGCTTTTAAACCCCAAAATACATTACAGCAAAGACTGGTTCATCCCAAAGATCCAGTCCCCCGGCACAAACAGAATAATGTTGTGTATGCTGTTCAGTGTCAGGAGGGTGATCAGTCTTACATCGGGGAAACTAAACAGCCACTGGCCAAAAGGATGGACCAGCACAGAAGATCAACATCATCAGGCCAGGATTCTGAGGTCTACACTCATCTCCAGGCCAGCGGTCTTCAGGGATGAAGATGTTCACATCGTTGATATAGAGGAACGATTGTTTGAGAGGAGTGAAACTGACCATCATTAAACAGGAGTGGAGGTCTCTGTGTCCAACTGTCCCCCTCTTACAATGCTGTTATTGCTAGTATCACTCAGCCCCCTGTGAATAGCAAGCAGCCATCAGGGCACGAACAATCAGTGATTAGACTGACGGTCCTCCTTGATCATGTGAACAGCTAAATGTGGATGTCATCAACAAACTGGTTGATCCAACATGAGGTGTTATTTATAAGACTAGAGTTTATTGCAACTCCTCAAACTGAAGAAGTCTTTTGGATAAAAGATGAAACTTTTCAACAATTTTTTAAAACTTTTTTTTAAATCCGTCCAGAGGACCCGACTCAACTTTGTTAGATTTTTCTACCTGGATTACTGAGCATGCACGAGGATGCATTTCCTCTCGTGTTCGCACATACAAGTTTTGACCAAGACAGTTACAACTCCATCATTCCTCAACAAAAGATTATATCAGTCGAAAACTCTGGCAGGACCATAGGCACTGAGGAATGCTGAGCTTCTCATCTATTATTAAATTAATGTAGGCAGTAAATATGTAACTTTCTAAACTCTCTCTGGGGCAGATGCAAGTTCAGCAACAGTTTTAACCCTCCTGCTGCCCTTGGGTCTCCTGGGTCATTTTGGAGGGTTAAACTCCTGCAGGAGGAAAGGCCTCCTGCTGCTTGGTCCAGTGAAGTTTGTGGTCAGCAGCTGCAGGGACACACTGGTCTTGTTGGGTAATCCAGGCCAACACGGACAGAAACAGTTAAATTAGGGTCAGCCTAATTTAATCTCCACAAACTCGTCCCTGACCGTTTACTTTCCACCGGACGAGCTCATGGATTCATGTTCAAACTGGAGACAGGGCGGAGGACAACAGGTAAGACTGGGTGGCTCGCATTTTTAATAACGTCTAAGAACAAGGGTGTGACTGGAAAAGTACACACACGGCAGGTTTTACACAAGAGTTAAATGGACGTGAACTGCCGCCAAAGTTCGGCGTTACTTCCGTTCAGTAAAACCGCTGAGAGGTTGACATAAATTATAATAACGTCCCCCCTGCAGCGAGTACTGCACTCCGTCAACTGGACGACAAAACGGAGCATATAGTCGCTGTAAAAAAACGTCCAAACAAGTTTCCATAGCGCCAGCAGGGTTCAGGTGAAATGAATGGAAGTCGGCTGGTTCCTGTAACTTCAGCCGCAGCGTCACCGAACTTCTCGGGACCGCTGAGCTCCACAGGTTCTGCCTCCGAAGCAGCCAACAAACCAGAACGAACGATAAAAACGAAACGAGAATCGAAATTAAATGACAGCTACTCACAAATTGTATCTCTCATAGACCGTCGCCATTTTCCTTCCGTCTAGCTGACCCCAGTGACGTCAGCACAGCAACGCGCGCAGCTTC
>NC_056516.1:13584794-13588697 GCF_014905685.2 Nematolebias whitei | reverse complement strand
GGTAGAAAAGAGAGCCTTGACGTCCTTTTCAGGGACACCACCAAGTCATTGGTTCAGGTATGTTGACGACACCTGGGTTAAAATTAAATCTCAGGAAGTCCAACATTTTACTGACCACATCAACTCTGTGGATAAATACATCAAGTTCACACGAGAAGATGTAAAAAATGGCAGGTTGGCTTTCTTGGACTGTGAGGTCTCAGTCTCGGATAGAGGACATTTGCAAACCGAGGTGTACCGCAAACCCACCCACACAGACCAGTATTTGCAGTTTGACTCCCATCACCCTTTGGAGCACAAGTTAGGAGTCATCAGGACTCTGTACCACAGAGCAGACAGCGTCCCCACTAGCTCAGGAGCCAGGCAGAAGGAGAAATCCCACACAAGACAGGCTCTAGAGCAATGTGGATATCCTAACTGGGCCTTCCTGAAAGCAGAGAAGAAACCCAAACAGGACTCCAGTCAGCCATCAGGTGAAAAGGAGGAACCCAGACCCAGACCAGTGGTCATTCCGTATGTTGAGGGGGTATCAGAGAAACTGAGACGTTTATTTTCTAAACATAACGTCCCAGTGGCTTTTAAACCCCAAAATTCATTACAACAAAGACTGGTTCATCCCAAAGATCCAGTCCCCCGGCACAAACAGAGTAATATTGTGTATGCTGTTCAGTGTCAGGAGGGTGATGAGTCTTAAATCGGGGAAACTAAACAGCCACTGGCCAAAAGGATGGCCCAGCACAGAAGATCAACATCATCAGGCCAGGACTCTGCGGTCTACACTCATCTCCAGGCCAGCGGTCACTCTTTCAAGGATGAAGATGTTCACATCCTGGACAGAGAGGAACGATGGTTTGAGGGAGGAGTAAAGGAGGCCATCTTTGTGAAAAGAAATCGTCCATCATTAAACAGGGGTGGAGGCCTCCGGGTTCAACTGTCCCCCTCTTACAACGCTGTGATTGCTAGTACCACTCAGCCCCCTGTGAATAGTAAACAGCCATCAGTGTGCTAATGATCCATTGTTAGGCTGATGGTCCTTCTTGAGCATGTGATCAGCTGGTTTTGGTTGTCAGCAGCAAACTGGTTGATCCACTCTGAGACGGTGCTATTTAAGAGACTGAGCTGAATACAGCACCTCAGACTGAGGAAGTCTCTCGGATGAGAGACGAAACGTTTCTAGATTTTTTTTTTGTTTTGTTTTGTTTTTTGTTTTTTTGAATGTCCAGAGAACCAGATTGAACTTTTTTAGTGTTTTATTTACAGTTTATTTCTTCTTTTTTTAAAACTATGACTGTCATTCTTCCACATTCTTCATTCAACCTTTATTTATACAGGTTAGTCTCAATGAGCCACGAGGACTCATTTACAAGAGAGACCTGTTTTAAGACAGACAACATATAGAGTGCAGACTACAATAAAATACAAACCGGATTCAAAAAAAGTTGGGACACTAAACAAATTGTGAATAAAAACTGAATGCAATGATTTGGAGATGGCAAATGTCAATATTTTATTCGTAATATAACATAGATGACAGATCAAAAGTTTAATCTGAGTAAATGTAACATTTTAAAGGAAAAATATGTTGATTCAAAATTTCACAGTGTCAACAAATCCCAAAAAAGTTGGGACAAGTAGCAATAAGTGGCTGGAAAAAGGAAATTGAGCATATAACGAACAGCTGGAAGACCATTTAACACTAATTAGGTCAATTGACAACATGATTGGGTATAAAAAGAGCTTCTCAGAGTCTCTCAGAAGCCAAGATGGTAAGAGGATCACCAATTCCACCATTGTTGTGCAGAAAGATAGTGCAGCAATACCAGAATGGTGTTACCCAGCATAAAATAGCAAAGACTATTAAGTTATCGTCATCAACCATGCATAACATCATCAAAAGATTCAGAGAATCTGGTACAATCGCTGTGCATAAGGGTCAAGGCCGTAAAACTCTACTGGATGCTCGTGATCTCCGGGCCCTTAAACGTCACTGCACCTCAAACAGGAATGCCACTGTCAAGGAAATAACAGAATGGGCTCAGGAATACTTCCAGAAAGCATTGTCAGTGAACACAATCCACCGTGCCATCCGCCGTTGCCAGCTGAAACTCTACAGTGCAAAGAGGAAGCCATTTCTAAGCAAGCTCCACAAGCTCAGACGTTTGCACTGGGCCAGGGGTCATTTAAAATGGAGTGTGGCAAAATGGAAGACTGTTCTGTGGTCAGATGAGTCACGATTTGAAGTTCTTTATGGAACACTGGGACGCCATGACATCCGGACCAGAGAGGACAAGGATAGCCCAGGGTTGTTATCAACGCTCCGTTCAGAAGCCTGCATCACTGATGGTATGGGGTTGCATGAGCGCTTGTGGCATGGGCAGCTTGCACGTCTGGAAAGGCACCATTAATGCAGAGAACTATGTTCAGGTTCTAGAACAACATATGCTCCCATCTAGACGTCATCTCTTTCAGGAAAGACCCTGCATTTTTCAACACGATAATGCCAGACCACATTCTGCAGCAATCACAACATCATGGCTACGTAGGAGAAGGATCCGGGTACTGAAATGGCCAGCCTGCAGTCCAGATCTTTCACCTATAGAGAACATTTGGCGCATCATAAAGAGGAAGGTGCGACAAAGAAGGCCCAAGACGATTGAACAGTTAGAGGCCTGTATTAGACATGAATGGGAGAGCATTCCTATTTCTAAACTTGAGAAACTGGTCTCCTCTGTCCCCAGACGTATGTTGAGTGTTGTAAGAAGAAGGGGGGATGCCACACAGTGGTAAAAATGGACTTGTCCCAACTTTTTTAGGATTTGTTGACGCCATGAAATTTGGAAACAACAGATTTTTCCCTTAAAATGATACATTCTCTCAATTTAAACTTTTGATCTGTGATTTGTGTTCTATTCTGAATAAAATATTAGATGTTGGCACCTCCACATCATTGCATTCAGTTTTTATTCACAATTTGTTTAGTGTCCCAACTTTTTTGGAATCCGGTTTGTACAATAAATATACAATTAAAATAAAGTAGTGTATAAATTTTAAATTACCCCTGGAATTAATAAAGTATTTTTGAATTGAATTGAAAACAATAAATCAAAGTACCGTAAAACAAGGTAAAATACTAAAAACAAGAACGTATTTTCTTTGATGGTTTTATTGACTTTATCAAATGTTTCAAATCCCCTAAAGAAATTAAAGAGGACAACTTCAGTTCCTGTTGCAAGGTGTTCCAGGTTGCAGGAGCAGAATAGGAACGTGCATTTTTGCTAAGTTCAGTCTGCACAGCGGGAATGTTGCAGCTACCATAATGATGGCCTGAGTGTGCACGCTGTAACTTCACTGACGATGTGACGTGGGAGGAGATATAAGAAGGAAGCAGACCAAGGAGTGATTTGTAGATGAAAATGAACCAGTGTGAGAGCCTACGTGTATAATGATGATCAACTGACCAAGGAGTAGAGTGCAATCAATCAACCTTTATTTATACAGGTAAATCCCATTGAGCCTCGAGGACTCATTTACAAGAGAGACCTGATTTTAACAAAGAATGAAGACAACAGTGGACAACAAAGACAACAATAGACAATCATGAAATGATGCGTACAAACTGAGAATTATATATTTTTTCTCTTCTTTCGGCTGCTCAGAGGTCACCACCGTGAACTCAGTTGCACAAAGACTTGGCCATTACTTTTATGCAGGACACTGTTACTGACACAACCACAGCCCACCGAGCTACCACAGCCCTCGGTGTGGAGCAGAGAGCTGCTGTCTGGGGCACCGGGGGAGCAGATGGTGGGGGTTAAAGGCCTTGCTCAAGAGCCCAGAGTGAGGCAAATGAGGGTGGAGACAGGTGTGGGTGCTTCACTTTTCCCACCCACATTTTCATGTTGT
>NC_056516.1:13583342-13584694 GCF_014905685.2 Nematolebias whitei | reverse complement strand
TGAGGGAACACTGCAGGTAATAATGTCCTGAGAGCGCACGCTGTAGCTGCACTTACGCAGAGACATGTAGGAGGAGATGTATGAAGGCAGCAGACCAAGAAGTGATTTAAAGATGAAAATTAGAAACCATAAATTAAAACCGTTATGCTCCTGCCAGCTGCTTGCAGATGTTGGATGCTGTCTACCATCTGTTCATCTGCTACCATTTGTCTACCATCTGCATCTACCCATCTGCTCACCACAGACTCATGTTCGGGCTGGTGTTGTTATGCCGTATCGTTTTACATTACACTATTAGTGTTTAGCACATATCTTTGATCTTTTAGCGTATCGTTTGGCATTTGTTCATTGTATATTTTAGAGTATATCTTAGATCCATTCATCCATTCATCCATTGCCCACTTCTTCCTTTTTGGGTCACAAGGGTCACTAGTGCCCATGTCCAACAGTCACTGTGCGAGAGGCGGGGGACACAGGTCTCCAGTCCATCACAGGGACACATAGAGACAAATGAGACAAACGAGACAAACAACCATTCACTCTCTCACTCACTCCTAGGGACAATTTGGAGTTACCAACCAGCCTGTAAATCCTTATTCAGTGAAACCTGAGCCTGACGCTCCCATGGCCTCTGGCATATTTCTTGTCCAGAAAAAATAATTATTCTCAGTGGCTTGTGTTTAAAGTTTTACTTAAAAATGAAACATGTACAGCAAAAATGTAAGCAAAAACAACTTATCCACGAGTTGGTAATGAAACAGAAAAAGAGCTAGGGAAACTGTTTGGCTTCACTTCCCAACTAGTCTGTCTGGACTTTCTCTCCTGACATGCCCCTCCCACATCACATGACTTAAATAAACATGCTACCAACCTCAAACCTACAACGATCTACACATAAAACAAATAGCTTCAGTTATGCATATAATCTTTACAAAATTTAGTTTTAGGCTCCTACACAGCCTAACATGCATGTTTTGGGTCTGTGGGAGGAAACTGGAGTACCCGGAGAAAACCTGTTTCCTGGAATATCTTGCAAAAAGACCTGAAGCTCTCGACCTTGACCTCTCTAAGCGGCTTCAAACATCTGCTAAGTTCATGGGAATAAAACTATGCAGACATGTTCCTGTTTTTAGTTTTCTACGCCTTACAACTTAGCTGTTTTTTTTTGTTGTTTTTTTACACATTTTTAATACCATTTTATTTTCACTTGTTATTCTCAATTTGATTGCAAAGGGGAGTGGTGGCACAGAGGTTAGAGAAGGTGGGCCTGTAATTGCAAGATCGCTGGATCAACTCCCGGTACCAACAACATGAAAATGTGGGTGGGAAAAGTGAAGCACCCACACCTGTCT
>NC_056516.1:13582197-13583242 GCF_014905685.2 Nematolebias whitei | reverse complement strand
GACCCCTTATATAAATCGTGACCAGCCCGCGGTTCATTCTTTTAGCGTGTGGATGCTTATTGGAGCCATGTTGTTGTTAATGTCGAAACACGATGTGAGGATTAGCTGAACTTTTTAGCCGTAATGTAAGTTATTTATTGAGTTTTTCCTCATCGTTCAGATGTGAACGAAGGTAGCAGCGCGCGCAGCGGCTCTGCTAGCACGTGGCGGGCTCGCGCCGTGCTAATACAAGATGGCGAAGCAGGAGCCGATTCACTCCTGCTACCAATGAAATCATAAAATAGTCGGCGGCTCTGAAGACTGTTTTCATCCTGCAGTAGTTGAACAAATGTGGTGAGTTTTACACTGAATGCATATTTAAATGGTAGTTCGCCTTTCATGCAAGATTTGTAAATGAATTACGATTTATGAATAATTCAATAAACCTTTGTGTGTTTACCATTACACAAGTGTTTACATATCTCTGGCATAAACGTTCCTTTCAGCTCTTTTGTTCAACTCTTAAGATTTCATTTTCCATAGTCTTCATGAGATCAGAAAATAGAAATTATTTAAAAGTACAACATATTTTAAAAGGTAATTTCTAACTTCCTCCTCGTTCAAATAAATGGAGGACTCACTAAAGTCTTAAAGATGGCGTCTTTAGACTAAAGTAAATGGAGGTTAATTGGCTGGACTGACATTAACGTCTAGTTGGTTTGGTCTGAAAATTGCTCCAATCTCTAAACGCCACTGCATAAACCTTTACGCCCCTATCCATTACATCTTTGTGTAAATGGCACAAACTGCTGCCATGTGTGGCCTTCAGGGGTCAGCCTGGCTGGACTTCCTGCTGAAATGAGGAGCATGTAACTTATATATTTAAACATTATTATAAGGTTAAAATTTGGCATGTCTGAAGAATGGAGCTCTTTGCAGATGGCAGCAAATCAACTTTAGGATTTGGTCCATGTGTCCATCAAAGGTACAGTTAAATGAACCAAGGTGGATTATTTTCGCAAAAGCCTACTGGTAATAAAATTCTTGATCGTGATCCTTGGATGCT
>NC_056516.1:13580067-13582097 GCF_014905685.2 Nematolebias whitei | reverse complement strand
GCTCATGTCCAGTAATCACTGTGCGAGGGGCGGGGTACACCCTGGACGGGTCGCAAGTCCATCACAGGGCCACATAGAGACAAACGAGACAAACAACCATTCACTCTCTCACTCACACCTAGGGACAATTTAGAGTTACCAATCAGCCTAACATGCATGTTTTTGGTCTGTGGGAGGAAACCGGAGCACCTGGAGAAAACCCACGCATGCACGGAGAGAACATGCAAACTCCACCCAGAAAGGCCCCGGACCAGGATTTGAACCAGGGACCTGCGCTCTGAGAGGCAGCAGCTCTACCAGTTGCGCCACCGTGTGCCCAATTGATAAACCAGATTTTGAAAAAGTGGGCGTTGCTTGTGGAGTACCCCAAGGCTCAATTTTTGTTCCAGTTTTATTTCGTCTTCATACACTCCCTCTACATCCTGTATGTCATGTAGAATTTAAACTATAATTACAGTCCGTACTTCTACAATTGACTAAATTTAGGAATAAATCCAAATCAAGATGAATTCTACAGCAAAAGCAAATGTTTAAAACAATGACAGTGTTACAAATATATGCTTATGAAGATTCTCAGTCATCCAGGACACATGGTAAATTCAAAAAGGTTCAAAACAATAAAAAAAAAAAAACCTGGACTTTATTTTGTTCTTATTTTATTTTGTTTTGTAACGTCTTCTGTTACAAAATAAAGTCCACTTGTTTTTGTCTTGAACCTTTTTTGACGTTAAAGATATAAAGCTAAAATGGGTAGGGTAGTAGCTAAGAGTCATTCCCAACACATACCTGAATTACAGACAGAAGAAACAAAATCATTGTTCAAAACTTTGTTGTAAAGTGAATGCCTTTAAAGGTTTTTAGTATTTGACTAAATTCGCCTTTCAATGGTCTCAAAAGATTAAAAAAAAAATCTTTCAAAAGTAAGTATTATTTTCAAGTTATACACTGTAACATTTCCCCAGTTACCCGAAGAGAGCAATCCACGCTTTTCCATTGAGGACCATGGCCTCAGATTAGGAGGTGCAGATTCTCATCCCAGCCACTTCACACTTGACAGAGAACCGCTCCAGTGAGAGTTGAAGATCCCAGTACGATGACAGCAACAGGACCACATCATAGACGGCTATGGCTGAGTGGTTAGAGCAGTCGTCCTCCAATGCAAGAGTTGGGGGTTCGAATCCACCAGCAGTCACATGCTGAAGTGTCCCTGGGCAAGACACTGAACCCCTCATAGCCTCTGATGTGTGTCCCATCAGTGTATGAATGTGATAAAGCTCTGATTAGTCTGTTTAGAATGATTTGTTCAATTAGCTTTGTAGAGATCTAGTAGAGTGCTGTATGAATGGGTAAATGAGGCACAGATTGTGTTGTAAAGAGCTTTGAGTATCTTGAAATAAGATAGAAAGGTGCTATATAAGTACAGTCCATTTAACATTTACATCATCTGCAAATAGCAGAGAAGGAATCCTGAGGCCACCAAACCGGAATCCCTCTGCCCCCTGGCTGCAACAAGAAATCCTGTCCATAAAAGTTATGAACAGAATCGGTGACAACTGGCAGCTCTGCTCGAGTCCAAGTCCCACCCTGAAGAGGTCCGACTTACTACTGGCAATGTGAACCAAACTCTTGCACCGCTTGTACAGGGACCGAACAGCACATAGCAATGGGTCCCCAATCCCATACTCACGGAGAAACCCCTGCAGTTAAGAATTTGAATCAGAATCAGAATAAACTTTTTTGTCATTTCACAGTTAAGCACAGCAAAAATACATTCGAGTACAACCTCCCAATATGGGTAGACGAAAGTGCACGGAGGCTGCAGCTTCGCGTGAAGTGCTGTCCTTATCACTTAGATAAGAAAAAGGTATAGAAACATGAAGAAAAAAGGTATTAAAACAAAAATTCTTATAATGTGTCCTTGACACACAGGGCACAGTGTAAGGTAACAAAAACTACCTCAGCACAAGCAACATAGATGTAATGTTTTTATACTACTAGTGCTTAGTGTATACTTAGTTGATGTTTTTCTT
>NC_056516.1:13556885-13579967 GCF_014905685.2 Nematolebias whitei | reverse complement strand
CAAAAGCCTACTGGTAATAAAATTCTTGATCGTGATCCTTGGATGCTTAAGAACTGCTGCCACTCGGGCTCTGAACTGATGGAGTAAAAAGTGTGAAGTTTGAGACCATTAACTCGTGTCTTTTTACTGGGCAGGTTTGTGTCGACGCCCGGCTGTTCAGCAGAGGGGGCCCCCTCCTGCAGGTAAGAACTGGAGCCTGCACACTTCTGTCCTAACTGGTTTTATGTGGGATGATGATTAGACTAGAGTCTCTGAGAAAACCATGAAGTTGCTTTCATCTCATCCTGACCACTAAACCAAGATGTGTAATCCATTAACTGCAGCTCATTTGGTGCTCTTCAGTTTTAATCTGACACACAAATAAGCCTCGGGCCTGGTTTTATCCACAATCAAGACATTGACTAAAATAACTGGCTTTACTGCAAAAACAAACGATCTGCAGTGCATGGTCTAACGTGACTAAATGGTGCATTTCCTGATTTTTATTTAATTTAAATGCGATTGTAATCGAGTTTCTTCTTGTAGGTGATCCACACTGATGAACGGTTTTGGTTTCCATCTGTGTAAGTACCAGTGTTTGCACAAGTTGAACTTTAGTAATGTTGAATACTGTTTCACATGATGTGGGTAAATGTTGTCACTGGCCTTAACTGCCATGTTCAAATTGAATTATAAAACTCGCCACTACAAAAATACTATCAAAGATCTGCTGCACTACAAGTCGTGCAGGGTCACGTCTCTAAATGTGGTCATCACAAATCAACTGACAAAGTCAAGATGGTGTTAGTGCAGGGTTACTACACTGCATGAAGCTTTATTTTCGTATTTAAGACCAGATGTACGTGGCTGCTTGTCTGTCGGTCAATGATGATTCAGTTTTTCGGTTCTACTGATGCAAACTGAAGTTTTTCTCGCAGCGCACTGAGACCCTCAGACAGCTGGAGCTCTGAACCGTTCTGGAGACCCGAGGGGTGAAATCTGAAAAACGTTAACCTGAAATATTCATGTCCCTCCACAGGTCCTGAAAATAAACCGGGACTGAAGATCCAGAGGTCAAATCATCCGACTGAACTGACTCGCTGTTGATGATGATATATATTTTTCTTCTGTGGAAAAAAACAAACATATTTACAAAAATCTTAAATAAAGGCTTTACAACTAAATGTTTTGAGTGTTGTACTCTGTCCAATAAACATCTTTGACTTATTGGGGACTGGCTGAAGGCTGCTACCTATTGTCCACATGAAAAGGTCTCTTTCAACTTTAATGCAACACAACAACGTACCCCCACAAATTTTATATCATAATGATCGGGTCAAACCATGTGCCATTTAATCTGCATTTTAAGTTACTGTTGTGATGTAAAGTTTATAAAGCGCTTATCACAGACGTAAAATCACAAAGTACTGATTTAATTAGCAAACTGATTCCATTAATTAAAAAATGCTGACAAAACTGAGGTCACATGACCTAGAGTAGAAGAGAATAGAAATGGCCTTTATTGTCCCAGGGATGGGGAAATTCAAGTGCAACAGATAAAAATGTTTCATGCAAAAGTTCCTAAATGTTAAACGATATCTAAAGAAAGATAAATATCATTATTGTTCAAAATATGTTGGAACATTGATAAGGACAGACTACAGTATTGTAGGCAGAGGTCAGCATGTATTTAATCCTTGAGTTGGGAGCAGTGATGGTTGTAGAGTAGCTCATTGTGCATTTAGGATGTTTGAAGAGGTCTGAACTAAAACTTCCAACTGTATCTTGAGCATTTTTGACCTTATTTTTAAATGGCAGCACGTGGCAGTCCGTCGGTTTCCAGGGACCTTCTAGTTCAACTCTTGAATCACTTGCACATGAATAACTTTGCACTGATGTAACTTGGATGCATTTTAATTAAATATTTTTTTATGAGAAGCAGCAGACTTCTAGCATAACCAGTGTTTAAAAGGCTAAAATCAAGCTGGTGCTGTATTAAAACCCATTTTCTTTTTTCAGCGACATTTTGCTCCTCTGTAGCAGGAAAATAGTGGATGTCAACAGCTCATTTCTCCTTCTTGTCGGCAGGAAAAATTAAAATTACAGCGCATAATCCTGTCCCAACATGTTTTCTGTGACGACTTGAAGCAGAAGCTCCATTTCAACTGGAAAACCAGACTCGAGAATCGCGGGGTACGGGGCTCGACGTAACACCGGTGTTGTGTCGTGCTGCGTATCCGGTAGTGTTACTTTTTTGATTTCGTCAGGTGGATGTTTTCCGCCGCCTCCGCCTTTGTTTTCATGTAAAACCAACAAACATCATCGATGATGGTTTAAATTAGTGATTAGTTTGTCTGGAAGTTGCTTTTCGTCCTTTAATTCTGATTTCAGGGACGGTAAGAAACTTGATTTGTCTTCTATTATTGAAGCTAACCGCTAGCAACAGACGGGCTGAAAAACTAGCTAACGTCGCAAAGCGAAGTGTTTATTTGGCCTTTTTAGTAAACTTGTACAACGATTAAAGACCTTTAAAGTTGTCATGTGTAATTAAAAATGTTTGGCTTTGTTTTTTACTTGTGCTTAAGCTCGTTGTTTTGATCTGTGCAGTGTGGGCTAACGCACGGTGCTTAAACTGAGGACTTTCTGCTGGAGGTGTATAAATAAATCCTGTCTTCTTGTTTTTAGTGGGACAAGTGGCGGACTCTGGGACCACATCGGTCCTTTTTTAAGGCTGGACTGCTGAGGGTAACTTCCCAGCTGGATCTGATGTGGATCTAGCTCGACCCTGAGACATGTAGACCCGGTCCACTTCATATAAACAGTTCCCCATCAACGTGGCCGGTGTCGACTCGGTGGAACTGGTTTCCCCACATCTCCGGGTGTGTCTGACTGGAGAACATGTCATTGCTTGGGCCTGAATCCCTGTGAACTACTTCGGCTTTAGGAACCAGGACGACAACAGAAAGACAGTTTACCCTTTATAAGTTGATTACAGAGCCATGAAAGCTGTGCTGGGCAGGGTGTGGGGCTGGGTTCACTACTGGGGCAACTATGGCCCAGACACCACGACTCTGACAGCTGAGACCCCAAAATTGCCTGAGAAGGGTAACGGGGGTTTCAGAGGATGGACCTCCTGGATCTGGGGAGGGTGGAGAAGACCAGGCATCCAGAGCGATGCAGCAGAGGAGTTCTGGGAGGCCCAGGAGAAGCTGCAACCTGTGGAAATGGAAGCACTCGGAGCAGGGAAACAGGAGGCTGAAGCCAGTTGTCAAGTATCCAGGTGGTGGGTTAGATATCTCCCGAGTGTGTCCCTGTGGCCAAGAAAAACTGAGCTGGCTGAACTAAGACAAAGGAAAGGTGACAGAGGGAAGGAGCATGACATTGATGGGGACTTTTCAGATTATGGAACACCACCTCCATCTCCTACACCTTTCTCCTTTCACCTGACCTCTCCGTTTCGACTCTTTGCACACAGCTGGAACGTGGAGATCGTGCCCGAGCACTACGAGATCTGCTTCAATTTCCTCCGACACCTTTTTGACCTGTTTGTCGTCGCCTTCCTGTGGACCGTGTCCCCTCCCACCAAGCTGATCCTCGAGGTTCTGGGGGTCCAGGGAGCGCTGAGGCTGTGGTTTCATGGCATGGCCATGTTTTTCGTGTCCACAGTTGGAATGGCTGGATTGCTCTGGTTGATCCAGGAGTATCTCCCCCAGTTTGCTTTAATCTATGGCATCATCCAGGCGGTGGTGATCTCCGTCAGCGTTCGGCAGAGTGTGATCCTCAGTGTGGAGGAGGGTGGAGAAGGAAAGGGCGAGGAGACCGATGAAACAATAGACAAACACCATGAAGACAAGCCTCTGTTCAAATAAGACGGTGTATCGAAAGTCTAAAGGTAAGTTTAATTTTTTTTACATTTGTTGTTTTAGGTTATTTTTTTATGGTGACTGCTAAGTTTGCTCTCATTCTGGGTATGGTTGTCATTTAAATGCTGGGCTTTAATGATTTATTTGCACTGTTCTTTTTTCAGAGTGTAAAGATGATACAATTTATTGCTTCAAATGATTTTAAAAACAAAAACTGGGTGCAGAAGTTTAAATCTTTTGTGGATTTTTTCTAATCCACACAGGCTCAATTATATACATACACTGATGCACATACATGCACTATCATGTCTCTTAGAATTAGGCCTGTCGCGATGAACAAATCAATGAATCGCATGATAAATGAAAATTATCATCCTCATTTTCATTTATCATCTTTCTTCGTGTGTCTCTCTTTCTACTGAAGACACTGGATGATAAAAGTTTCAACTCCGGTTCTCTTCACTGACCCCTCCCTTTCTCTTTAAAATCTGATTCAACTGTCCAGAATCACAATTTTGGGTCGCTAAAAGAAGCTAAGCTAACGGGCCGGGTGGACCTCAGTCTTGTCATAGCTCCAAAAGTCACAGTTGAAACCCGTGCCTTTGTGTAAAAAGTTGTTTTTCTCTGCAAAAAGAAGGTGACAACTTTACTGATTTTTTTTTATTAAAAGCTTTGTGTGAAAAACGCTATGCTAAAGAGCTCAAAACACACAGTGTCTGCCATTTTAAGACCGAAGAGAGACAGCCCATGTCATGTCAACAGGCCTCCCTCCCATTTTTCTTAAAGAGACACGCTGCTTTCTCCCTCACTATTCATCCTTCGGTTCAAACTGTCTTATACTGCCATCCGGTGGCCAAAAAAGGTACTACACACAAAATAAATTAACCAACATTTCTTCTTAAATTTGACAATAATTACAAATTATTGTCCTGTTGGGATTATTGTCCTGTTGGGATTATTGTCCTGTTGGGATTATTGTCCTGTTGGGATTGTTGTGATTGTCGTTCAGCTGAGATCCTGAACTGAACTGCAGATTCCCTCGCTGCTTCTCTTTAGCGCACTGGAACATTTTTAAAGATTAGCTGTTGTTGATGATTTGTGTTTTTTCAGTTTATTTATTTATTTTTTTTCCGCTTGCGGTTTGTTTGTCGTGTCACTTTTACGTTTTCCTTGGTCTCCCAGTATTTTTACGTTTTAACATCTTTTGAGGTTTATTTGCTCCAGATGTTCGAGCCAGTACGCTGGAGGAACAGCATGTTTCACCTCACTCCATGTGACCTTGAAGGAGTTTCAGCATTCTTTCTGCTTGAATCATGGCTCGTTTTGTCACTTCAGCAGAGATTAAGAAAAAAAATCCCTTTTGGGTGTGACCCTTGGGTGTCCGCTCAAGTGCTGCATGTTGCTGCTGTATTTGCTTGTAAATGCAAATATCCGTGTATCAGAACAGTCTTTGTTGTTACAAAAGCAAGAACAGCACACTTACGGCACTTTCAGTTTCACACCAGTTAAGGACCTGCCCACAGCCGGTACCCACCCCCACTCTGCCTGGTTTATGGGACCGCCTTGTTTGTGGTTCCAAGCAGACCGCTCCTAGACATAAGCAGACAGCAGCTGTTGATTGGCCGGCGGAGCTCCATCACTGGATGATCCGCTCTGAGCCTCCATCGTGTTGACGGACGGCGCCACAAGAAATGAGCACATGTACTGAAAAATATCCGAGGTTATGATGCAACTTGGCTACACCCGGACTTATAAACAGTGCCAAGATAAGCTAACGAAGTTCAAGTCCTAATATAACGTGATTAAGGACATCAGCGGGTGGAGAGGCTCCAACAATGACCTGTCACGATTCGCAGAGCAGGGAAACTATTCACCGTGGAAAATCACTTACCCCTGTGAAGATCCGATAACACGGGAGCCGAGTGGAGTCGCACTCGTCAGTGGCGACGTGGCGCAGTCTTTACAAAATTCCAAAAAGTTTTCACCTCAGTTCAATTCATCTATCAAATATAAATTACATGAAGTTGGCAACGCTTTAAAACGGCATCCTTTGACCTGGTCAGGGTTTTGGTCAAGAAATGACGTGCGAGTTCTGTTGTGGGAAAATGTCCTCATCATTAGAACTTTAATGACCCCTGAATGTTTGATTCTTGATAAATAAACCGGTTTAATCAACGTTTAAAAACAGAGTTGTTGTTTTGATGGTAGTTCTGCTTGGAAAAGAAGCTGAAGCCGGAAGTTGCTCCTCCCATTTAGGCATTAGTACTGCCTGAAAGTATATACACATGTGTCTATGCACCCACGTATATATATATATATATATATATATATATATATACACACACACATATACACACATATATATATATATATATAGATGTGTGTGTGTGTTATATGAATTGCTAATTTCCACCTTTTGTGCTACAAATTTAAAGTTTTTATGCTGCTTTCAGGTACATTTCTGCTGTTGTCAGCTTTTTTAGCTACTTTCTAATTAATTTCAGCTGTATGTGCTTTTTGTATTTTCCTGCTTTCAGCAGATATCGGCTGTTTAACCTCATTTCGCATTAACGGTGTAGTGAAGCAACGTTTTCAGCAGAAATCCTTCAGCAGTAAATGTTCTCACTTAGGCCCGTCACGATAACAAATGTTGCTGGGCGATTTAATTGTCTCGGAAATTATTGCGATAATAATATTGTTTGAAATTTGACAATAACTAGTAATTATTGTCAAATTTAAGAAGAAATGCTTATTTTGTTTTGTGTGTAGTACTTTTTTTCACCACTGGATGGCAGTATAAGACAGTTTGAAGCCAAGGATGGATTGTGAGGGAGCAAGCAGCGTGTCTCTTAAAAAATGGGAGGGAGGCTTCTTGACGTGACATGGGCTGTCCTTCCTTTATTCAGTTCTCAAAATGGCGGATGCTCAGTGTGTTTTGAGATCTTTAGCAAAGCATTTGTCTTAAAGCTTTTAATAAAAAATCAGTAAACAGTTCTCAGCTTCTTTTTGCAGTGAAAAACATTTTACTTGAAGGAACGGGTTTCAACCGTGAATTTTGGATCTTGGACAAGACGGAGGTTTTTTTTTCCTCAAGGTCAGCCTGTTAGCTTCTCAGCTTAGCTGCTTTTACCGATCCAAAAACATGACTTTGGATCGTTAAAACAGATTTTAAAGAGAAAAGAGAAAGGAAGGGTCAATGAAGAGCACCGAGTTGAGCTTTTTGTCTTCCAGTGTCTTCAGTAGAAAGAGAGAGACACGAAGAAACGATAAAGCTGATAAATGAAAACGAGGTCGATAACTTTCGTTTATCATGCGATTAATTGATTTATCATTTATCGCGACAGACTATTCTCGCTGTACATTCACAGTTTCTCTTGTTTTTGTATTTAAAATCCAGCGTGAGCAGCTTTTCGTTCTGATTCTGTGTCTTCGCCTCCACAGCCGGTCTTTCCTGACGATGGGAGGAAGGTGAGCTTCACCCGACGACCTCCAGCGGTGTGACGCCTCAACAATCGCTGCTCACAGTCTGTGCACCGCTGTGATGTGCAGCGTGAGTTCAGGATCAGACCACGCTTCAAGTTCGAGTTGTGCTACTTTCACTTTATGTTCAACACTTTATATCTGCCTTAGCTTCAGAAACTTTGATCATAATCAGACCAAACGTTAGAGTGAAGGCCACGTCTACGCTTTATTTATTGTCTTGTGGGTGAGACAGCTTCTTATTCAGTCTCTGTACAGGAAGTGACCTCACGCTGTCCTGAAACCAAACACCTGAATTATAAAACCAGGTCCTCCGTTCTTACTCCTCCAGACTTGGACCAGGTGTTTGGGTCTTTGGTTTTACACTCCCAGGATCCTCGCTGGCGTCTCTCCACAGACCATGTTGGGTTCTCCAGGTGGATGGAGGTTCTGTGTGACTGTGCACTTCAGTTTGTGAACATCTGGTTCCATTAAAGGGGCAGAGCCCTGACAGAAGAGCCACTGCAGACGCAGGCTAAGAACCTTCACCGAGCCCGGCCACATGACTAAATGTGCAGCTTCAAGCTTCACGTGCACAACTCAGAGGGATGTTTTCACAGAAGGTCTTCAACACAGATGAGTGGGAGGAGGACACGTGGTCCTAGCTGCAGATTAAAGGGATGTTTGGACCATTTTGACGTAAGTTTCTGTGTAAGAGTAGAACCAACAGAACCAATTAATGTGGATTACAGTGGATCACTGCCATCCTAAAACAACTGAGCTCAGAATCGATAAACCTTCACGCCTCATTACATTTCATGTTTCTTTGATTATTTCAGCAGAAAAATGTAGAGGTTCCAGCTGCACGTGACTCCTGGATGCCTTAACGTGTTGCTTTAATGCTCTTATAACAGAATTTTGAGGGAATAACAGAAAGATGAAGCTGACGGCAGGGCTGGAACTTCTCAGGTGCCTGATCACAGTTCAGAGGACGGATGCTTTGATAAATTGTCCATATCGCTTCAAACACCATCCTGAGCTGAACACCCCACAAAAGGTTTGACTCCTCTCTGCTGTATAAAATGATTTTTATTCAAACAAGGTTTTGGGGATTAAATGAACAGAAAAGGAGTCCGGCTCGGTGGAGATGAGCGTCCATCAGGCACCACATGCTGGAGCTTTCTGACCTGCTTCAACATTTTTTTGTTTTGTTTTGGTCTCATTGAACCCTGTGGGGAGTACGACGGAGCTTTAGGGCCATGCTAAGGGGAAAAAGGCCATAACATTACCAGAATAAGGTCGTAGTATTACGAGAATAAAGCCGAATAAAGTCTTAATATTTTGAGAATAAAGTCGTACGAGACTTTTTGAAGCTCTCGTGTTTTTCTCGAGTTGAATCCAGGATGCGACCTGTCGATCAATCCAGCAGGCGTGTCAGCAGGTGACCAATCCGAAGCTAAATGAGTCGTAATATTATCCGAACTCCGACACGATAAAGCAGAGTTGACCACATTTTAATTGTGGTAAAATGAAGAATGTTGAGCATCTTAATTTATACTTTGGTATTGGTTTTACAAATAAGGAGATAGTTAATCTGTCAGCACATCAGCATCAGATTATTATCAGTATCAGGACTTTGAACCTGCTTGCAGTGACGCTCTGATGGGCTGCAGAGCAGCTCTGCAGGTAAGGAGCACCATTTACTGACACGCCCACTGGATTGATTGACAGGTCGCTTGTGGATCCGACTCGTGAAAAAATAAATCTCATTTTTTATTCTTGTAATATTAAGACTTTATTCTCGTAATTATATGGCGGTTTTTTTCTTAGCGTGGCCCTGAAGCTCCGTCGTGGACGCCTCATCTTCAACATGGATGATCACGTTCTGTCGTGGCTTCGACACCAAAGGAACCATCTGAGCCCAGAAACGGTCTGAGAATAGTCCAACCTTCAGCTGCAGTCGCTCTGAACGCACGCGTTGACCACCAGCTGTTTTACACGCCCAGTTTTTGAGAATCAGGACTTAATTCACTGAAAAACGTGCCCCATACCTTGTTGCTGACCTCTGCCCACATCCTACACCACTTTTATGATTTAATCTGAATATCGCACATTTTCTGTCAGAGGAGAGCTCGCTGAGTGTGTCAAAATAAAACTAGCCGTCTTGAGACTGGGAGGCGCTCATGATGAGAGAAAATGTGTTGCACTTCCCCCCCGACATGTTTAAAGCTCGAGCAACGAGACTGCAACGCGTCTGTGAGGAAACAGAACGCTGCTGACCAGCCAGACACCAGGTTTGTAAGTGTCCGGGCTACACTTTGTCTGGTTGGAAACATTTGCACAACTTCCTTAATGTGTGGCTGTCGCACAAGAAGTCCCGTCAGTGCAGGAGCTGCTTGTGTGTCCAGATAAACCGTCCGGTGCTGCACCTCCACACGCCACTTACGTGTTTACTGTTCCTCAACATGAAGCTCTTACCATTGAATCAGCATCCATGAGATTTGGAAGGTTGGTGCACGTTTAAGACCACAGCAATCCACTTTGGTCATAGCTGCGTTCAGATGAACCGTTGGCTCCAGATTGAGGCTGTTGAAGAACAAACTGTTATTTATTACACAGAGATCCACTTAAATCTGCACAGCTGACCCTGCGAGTGGCTTCAGTCGCTGCGTGTTCAATCATTTGTGCTGGTGAAGCTGCCTGATGGATGTTTGTAACGATAAAACAGAACGTCGATTAGAAACCATTGAACCTGGGTTGAACATTACCGGTGTCCCCGGTACTTTACTGCCACTTCAATCAGCAGTTTTCTTTAACCGCCCGTTTTCCGTCACTTTATGCCTATTTAACACTTCGCTGACACGTTGTCTGCACTTCCTCCTTTAATGTATTTTTATATATTCTCACCTCGTGTAAAGTCAGAGGCACTAAAATAAGAAAATAGATTTTGTAGATTTCTCCGCAGTCTGGACGGGACCCTGTCCGACTTGTATTAAACACGAAACGCTGTTTTTTTAAATTGTTCACAGTTCATAAAAGTAGAAACCTGTTCCTCACACTATTGAGACGTAAAGGTTTTTAGTTTGTCCTGATTAAACAGAATTCATTGTAAAATGAATGTTTCAATTTGCGTCTTTAAACCTGAATACTAAAAATAGCTATATTATATATAAAAAAAAAACCTTAAAAAAAAAGTCAAGTACTTGATTGTGCTGCGTCAGAAAACTTGAGTTTATTTTGCTATTTGTTTGTAATACACACAATCTTGAACATTTTTGTGAACGTCCTCTGATAGCTGATGGTTGACATCTGGTTCTGATGTATTAACTGATACCTGAACATGTACCTGCTGCTGTGCCTGTTCCACGCATCCACAGGGACGTCTGTTCTTTCTGAATAAACGTGTTTTATCACATCGCCTCCTGCATCTCCTGCTCTGCAACCACAGCGCTTCCTTTTCAACTCATTTTGGATTTGGGGCTGTAGTTGAGATATTTGAGCTTTGGAGATGATAATCAGCTGCTCCTGGTTGTAAAAAACACCTTGTCATGGTTACACAAATGTCCAAAATTAAAAAGGCTTCAGTAAAAACTCTTTCGAGTTGCACAACATCTGATACCGGAGGAAATAATCATCCAAAAAAATCTATTTATATCCAGAAGGAAATAAAAGGAATTAAAGTTTTAAAAGCAATATCTCAGAATGAACAGAGCTGCTTCAACATGCAGCCACCTTGAGCGGCGCAATTCTAGAATATTTCCCAGATTCAGAGCATCTCAAACACGCTCAGTGTTTGCAATGACTGTTGGGTGAGTGCTGGCCATGCAAGAACTGGGATGTTTTCAGATTCCAGGAAGTGCGTGCAGATCCTTGCAACATGAGGCTGTGCATTATCCTGCTGCTACATGGCCTCAGGACCTCGTCACGGTATCTCTGTGCATTCAAGATGCCATCAATTAAATTCACCTGTTTGCTGTCCATAACATACACCTGCACATACCATACTCCACCACCACCATGGACCACTCCATCCACAACATTGATAACAGGAACCAAATCACCCACACTATGTCAATTGTCTGCCATCTTCCCTGTACGGTGAAAACCGGGATTCATCCATGAAGGGAACACCTCTCCAGCGTGCCATGCACCATCGAATGCGGGCATTTATCTACTCAAGTCTGTTATGACGACAAACTCCTGGCAGAAATGTTTTGGTCAATGCAATCCGAGTGTTGCAGCAGCTGTCCAGGTAGCTGGTCTCAGACAGTCTTGAAGGTGAAGATGCTGGATGTGAAGATCTTGGCCTGGTGTGGTTACATGTTATCTGAGGTTGTGACGCTGGTTGGATGTACTGCCGAACGCCTTTGAAGAAGGCTTGGGGTACAGAAATTGTCAGGGGACTTTAGATAAAGGTCCTGGATGTTATCACTTACTGTTAATTTAATGTAGAACCGTGTGTGTGAGTTAGAGTTGTTTCGTCTGAACAGAGAGGAGCCTGCAGATAACATAACTGCTTACACCTCCAAATCTGTGAGCTGGAAAGCAGAGGTTGTCTTGACCTCTGTCTGATAAGCATTATAAAAATGCACTTCTTTATACTGTTCGTGGGCAGACCTCGCAGCCGGAGCTTCAATGTAACATCTGTGTAACCCTGTTTTGAACTCCACCCCCTTGCACGTAAAAACTGGGTTGAAAGATCTTCGAAAGGGGAATTAATTTATCCAACAGAAATTAACATTCATGGCTATAGTGGACATTCCTGCAGTCAGCATGGCCGTTGCACGCTCCCCCAGAACTTGCAACATCTGTGTCGTTATATTGTGATAAAATTGCACATGGCCTTTTACTGTGCAGGCACACCTGTACAATAATCATGCTGTCCAATTAGCATCTTGATATGCCATACCTGAGCGCCTTTCTGAAGCTTATGGTGCATTTCAGCATCCCTCATGGATGGGGTCACGATAAAAGAAAAAAAACAATAAGGAGTAATTCATAATCACATAAAAACAAACCAAAAAATGATCTAAGTAAAATATAAAGGAAGTAAAAGCTTTCCTCAGACAGATCTTTCTTTCTTCAACTTGCAACGTAATGTAACGTGTGATAAAGGAAACTGTGCGGAAGATCTTTGTTAGGGAATTTTTGTTCAATTGTTACGGATGCTTTTATTAATATGGCTGAGAACAACTCTGAACCACATGTTTGGGTTGGTAGAGGGAGCTGGATGAGGAGCTGAGTGGGGCTGCACTATGAACTCAGCTGAACTGACGAGTACAAAAACGGGCTGCAGAGAATCAATAAGAATTCATAAATTATCCATTCTATGGTCTACCCCCACAAGCATAATGTTATTTTGATCAAAATAATTATAACTTCATCATTTTTCAGTATAAGATGATCTTAGTCTATAACCCTTGGATTAAAGCAGATGAGTAATATGCATTCTTTCAATAAATGCTAGGCTATTATTTGGTTTGTGGTTCTCTGCAGATCCTGGAGCCTCAAATACAGTAGGTGCCAAAAAAAAAAACCAACCTCTGATCCCACAGTGCCATCGGTTGGGAAAAAATAATCAACAATGTACAAAAAAGATGCATGGTAGTCTCTTTTTATGTTTGCACTACTTGTTTAAAGATAGCAAAAAGAAAGAAAAATGTTGCAATATGTTGCAATAAAATGTCAGAATAGAGGGTTCTTTTTTATCAATTTATTTTCATATTTCATTCACAACCAAAGTAGATTTGTTTGTGATTTATTTTATGTTCCTTCCATCCATCCATCCATCCATCATCCATCCATCCATCCATCCATCCATCCATCCATCCATCCATCCATTATCTTTACCCACTTAAAATAATTGTGTGTTGTGAAAAAAATGATGGGATGCCAAAAATGGTGAAGTTAAGTTTTTAAGGTTTCTTTATTGTCATTCTCATCTCATCTGGTACATGCGATGGAACAAAATTCTGTACACAGGGTCCCCGTTACATCCAACAAAAGTATAAATTGTAAAGGCAAAACAGTAATAAGATCTAAGATATGAACTAAGAAATACTCCAAACTATGAATATGCGAAACACTTAGTAGTGCAAAAACAATATGCTGAGCAACAGCAGCACGAACATGAGTTTGTGTGAGCAGATGAGTACGAATGAACACAGAAGCATGAAATAAATCAGCAACATGGATAATCAGCAACATATCAACAATCAAGTAGCATTACAGTGATTTTTCAGTGATTATCCTGATTAGGGATCCATGAGTCTGACTGCTTCAGGGTAGAAGCTGTTCCTCAGTCTAGTGCACATACGTCAAATTCAAGGCCCGGGGACCAAATGTGGCCCTCGTTGACATTTTCTCTGGCCCCCAAGATGATGTGTTAAACGTAAAATGCTTTTATGACTTTTATGAATTTTTTAAGTAATCTTTGATTATGATGTGGAAAGCACAACAGAGAACGTCAAATGAGACCAATCAAACTCTTGTTGAGGAACATGTGACCAAGAGAAGATGTTGGGTTTCTGACTTGAGTTAATGTAGTTTCTGAAAAATGGCCCTTAATTTGAACATTTTTAATTTTGGCTCCCTTTTGTGAGTTTAGCACCCCTGGTATAGTGGTTCTACACTTAATGCTCCTTAACCTCCTTCCTAATGGGAGCGGGGCAAAAGTGTGTGTGCTGGGTGTGTGGGGTCCTTCATGATGCAGGTGATCCTCTTCCTGCATCTGGAGGTGTAGATGTCTGTGATGGTGGGGAGGCTGACTCCAACGGTCTTCTGTGCAGCCTTCCCCACTCTCTGCAAAGCTTTTCTTTCCTTTCTTTTTCGAGCAGGACTGTTTGCCCTCTAGCAGCCTAAGTCTAAGGCAGCATAACTAAAGGATAGTTAAAAAACTAATGATAACAGTAACTTTAGGTTTATCAAATATGACTGTCTTAATTCTTAAAAATTGACAGTGTCAGCTTCACTGACAGAAGCTGGTAGATGACCTGATGAATGCGCAATAATCCAGGTAGAAAAAAAAAAAGCTGGTAGATGGTTTCACAAAAGAGTAACCTGATAAGTAGAAGCTCTGACTCACATTCTGCTTTTAGAAACTCTAAGAACCACAAGTAAACCTGTAGTCTGAGAGGAAAGTTCTCTGTTAGGAAAATATGGAACAATAAGATTCTTGAGATATTATGGAGTTATGTTAAAATGTTTCATTTAGTGATGATGTCCATCAGGCTATTTACTGCTGTGGAAACTTTTAAGGTTCTATTAAGTTCTTAGGCATCTCTGTTTCTGTGTTTCAACCTCAGAGCTGTCATTGCATTAGGGATTTGGTTCAGCTGGAGTTGGTGACGTTCTGATTTTCGAGCAGATCAGTCTGTAGAGAGCCACCAGAGGGATGGAAATCACAGGCAGAACACAGAGGAGTACGATTATGGCCAACACCCACTTTGGATAGTGCTTCACCTCAGTTTGAGGGAATTGTTCCTAAAGAAAAAATATGTTTGCATATTTATAATATATTCAGTTTGAAATTTTTTTTCAGTATTTTTGTTACAATAAAACAAACAGGTAGATTATAGACCCTTGCATAGTCTGGGTGCCATGCTGCATAAATGGGGTATTGCTGTGCCTGCATGGCCACATAAGCAACCAACACCACCAGGAGCATTAGTGGACTAATCACCATCCAACACGCCTTCCAGTAGATATTGGGTCTCCTTCCAGTCATGAAATAGAGGTCTTCACTGAAACTATTGGTATACACAGCGGAGCAAAATAAATTTGGATATCAATTCTTTATGAATTTCATTTGTCTAATGACTGAGTGGAAAGGGAAGAAAGTTACGTTTTCATTCCATGGATGTAAATGACTCCAACAATCTCAAAGAATGCAATAATGAGGAAAGGTACAGAGCCCACATAGCTGTTAAAGACCCCCAGCCAGTAGTTTCCTGAACCCTGGGTGAAGGTCAGGGCCAACAAGAAGGCTATCAAACAGACAATTCCTAAGTAGAAGCAGAAAAAAATACTTCAGATAGAGGAACCAAATGCTCAGTTTGTTTAAAATATCTTCAGTTGAATTTGGCACCTGTCAGAAGTCCATTGGGGATCCACTTGGGAACAAGTTTGAGATCATTGATGGATGTGAGGATGCCCTCAATGTTGCCAAACATGGAGGAGAGACCCAAACAGAAGAGCATAACAAAGAAAAGTATGGCCCATATCTGTGAGCCAGGCATCTCCAAGACTGCTTCCATGAACACAATAAAAGCCAGGCCAGTCCCTGAAGCACTCTTTAGGAGGAAGTTTTAAAAGAGACAAGATAATTGTGAGAAAACTAAGTAAATGTCTGACAAACATGATGAGAAAGAGGCACTATACTGGAAAAGAGTGCAAATTGAGAGAAAATAAAACAGTTATTGAAGGGAAAATAAAAATTACGCTCCTCCTTGAATCGACACCTTATTGTGGTGGAGGAGTTTGTGCGCCTAAATGATACTAGAAGCTATGCTGTTGGGGGCAATTGTAATTGCTCCTGGTAGGGTCTCCCAATGCAAATTGGTCCTAGATGACAGGCTAGACAAAGAGCAATTCCAAAGACTTTTATGGACAAAATAAAACAATGAGCTCAGTGTCCCTTGCATGGACGTGGGATACCGGGGCCCCACCCTGGAGCCAGGCCTGGGGGTGAAGTTCGTCAGGGAGTGCCTATGGTGATCAGGTCTCTACTCATGGGGCCCAGTTGAACTCATCTGGAAAGAGCAGCATGAGTTTGCCTTCCTGTGGGCCCACCACCTGTACGAGGGGCCATAAGAGTCAGGTGCATGGATCCAAGGGCAGTGGCCGAAGGCAAGGGCTTTGGCGCTCTGACCCTGGCTTACCAAAACTGGCTCTTGGTATGTGGAATGTAACCTCTCTGGCAGGGGAGGAGCCTGAGCTTATGCGTGAGGTTGAGAGGTACCGACTAAATGGGCTCCGGAACCAATCTCCTTGAGAGGGACTGGATCTTATTCCACTCTGGAGTTGTCCATGGTGATAGGTGCTGACCTGGTGTGGGTCTACTATTAGCCCCCAACTTGGTGACTGTGTGTTGGAGTTTTTCCCAATAGATGAGAGGGTAGCTTCTCTGCGCCTTTGGGTGGGGGGACAGGCTCTGACTGTTGTTTGTGCCGACGTGCTGAATGGCAGTTCTTTGGTGGCAGCACCATCTTGGAGTCCTTAGCTGGGGTGCTGGAAGGTCTGCCAGCTGGGGACTCCTTTATTCTGCTGGGGGACTTCAATGGTAATGAATGTGTGACCTGGAGGGGCGTGACAGGGAGGAACAGCCTCTCTGATCTGGACTCAAGCAGTGTTCTGTTGTTGGACTTCTGTGCTAGTCATAGATTGTCCATCACAAACACCATGTTTGAGCAGAAGGGTGTCCATAAGTGCACTTGGCACCAGGACACCGTAGGTTGTAGATCAATGATTGAATGTTGTTGTGTCATCTGATTTGTGGCCATTTGTTTTTGGACACTTGGGTGGCGAGAGGAGCTGCGCTGTCAACTGATAACCACCTGATAATGAGTTGGATCAGATGGTGGGAGAAGATGCCAGACAGACCTGGTAGACCAAAACATGTAGTGAGGGTCTGCTGGGAATAATTCATCAGAAAGAGCTTCAACTTACACCTCTGAGAGAGTTTTAATAACATCCCAGCTGCAGTGGAAGACATTCAGTCAGAGTGGGCCATGTTCTGCACCTCATTTGTTGAGGTGCCCACAAGGTTGTTGGTGCTCCTCGTGGTGGACATACATTAACTCGGTGGTGGACACCCTGGGTTAGGGAGGCTGTCAAGCTGAAGAAGGCATTCTTTCAGGCCTTGTTGGCAGGTGGGACTCCAGAGGCAGCTGAGGAGTACTGGAGGGCTAAGCAGTTCACAGCCTTGGCTTTTGCTGAGGCAAAAGCTCAGATGTGGGAGGAGTTCAGTGAGGCCTTTGATAGAGACTATCGGTCAGCTCTGAGGAGATTCTGGCAAACCAGTGTTTAATTTGAGTCGGATCCTGCCATAACAGGATCCAGGAACTCTTATTTTGACTGTGTGCGTTCCAGAAACTGGAAACTTGCTTGGATCTGGTAACTTTCAGGTTTACTAATAATAAAGTTATGAACAAGTATACTGCCTTGTAAAAATAAAACTTATGTTAGATATATAAACTAAAAGTAATTACATAATCATTAATTTTAAGCACAACAGCCACTTACGAGCATATGAGATGCCCCTTCAAGTGACCTTTCTGAGTCTACCCTTAAAAAATATCCACCCCTAAAAGAGTGGTGTGGGTGGGTGCCAATCGGACTAACCAGGCAGTCGTACGTGGGCAGGAGCCCAGATGGAGGAGGTGCTTAGATGTTTCACATGTGGAGTTGGACAACAATGAGCAGGGACAGTGTCGGGCTCAGAACCGTCAAGTAGGGGTGGGGGTTGGGATGCTTGACAGAAGCAGAGTGTTTACAAATGTAGATAAACATAGAGGTTTAACCTTTAAAATACACCAAAATGCAGGAAATCACATCTACTTTATTCAAATGTTTCTGTGAGAGGACCCCAACCCCTCACCCCTGCTGGCCCACCCTCTATTTCTGTTCCTGCATTGATCAGTTAACAAATTAATCCCTGTGGCAAACCATCAGGCAGCTGAGGAGGGGAAAGCAATGCTTTACCAATACGGTGGGCAGTATAGATGGAGTGCTATTGACCTCAATCAGTAATGTCATTGGGAGGTGGAAGGAATACTTATCAGACCTTCTCAATCCCACCAACACATCTTCCATAGAAGAAGCTGACTTCAGGGTTGGGCTTTCCATAACCGTGGCTGACTGTGCTGAGGTAGTTAAAAAGGCTCCATGGTGGCAGGGCTATGGGGGTGAATGAGATCTGCCCTGATTTCTTAAAGGCTCTGGATGTTGTGGGGCTCTCTTGGTAGACATGCCCTTGCAACATTGCATGGACATCAGGGGCAGTGCCACTGGATTAGCAGACTGGGGTGGTGGATCCCCTCTTCAAAAACGAGTATTGCAGGATGTGCTGTAATTATAGGGACATCACTGTCCTTATCCTCCCTATTAAGGTCTATTCAGGGGTACTGGAGAAGCAAGTTCAATTGTTGGTCAAACCTGAGATACAGGAGGAACAATGCAAGTTCTGTTCTAGCAGTGGAACAATGGACAAGTTCTTTACCCTCGCTAGGGTCCTTGAGGGGTCATATGAGTTTGCCCATCCATCCTGCAAGTGTCTTGTGAACTTGGAGAGGGCATTCAACTTTGCAAGTATGAGATTGAGGGTTCATTGCAACGAGCTGTTCAGTCCCTATACAAGTGGTGCAAGAGTTTGGTTTGCATTGCTGGCCATAAGTTGGACCCCTTCAGGGTGGGAGTTGGACTCTGCCAGGGCTGCCTGTTGTCTCAGATTCTGTTCATAACTTTTATGGACAGAATTTCTTGGTGCAGCCAAGGGATGAAGGGAGTCCAGTTTGGTGGCCTCAGGGATCCATTTCTGCTCTTTGCAAGTGATTTGGTCCTGTTAGCATTATCGTGCCATGATCTTTCGCTCTCACTGAAGCGGTTCACAGCTGAGTGTAAAGTGGCTGGGATGAGTATCAGCACCTCCAAATCTGAGGCCATGGTCCTCAGCCAGAAAGGGTGGATTGCTCTCTTCAGATAGAGGGTGCAGTTCTGCTTCAAGTGGCGCAGTTCCAGTATCTTATGGTTTTGTTCACGAGAGAAGTATGAATGGAGCATGAGACTGACAGGCGGATTGGTGCAGCGTCTGCAGTATTGTGGACTCTGTGCCAGTCCATTGTGGTGAAGAGGGAGCTGAGCTGTAAGGCAAAGCTCTCTGTTTACCAGTGGGTCTATGTTTATCCCCTCACCTATGTCCACAAACTCTGGGGTAGAGACCAAAAGAATGAGATTGCGGATTAAGGTGGTTGAAATTAGTTTCTTCCGCAGTGTAGCTAGACTCTCTCTTAGAGATCAGGTGAGAAGTTCTGTGATCTGGGAGAGACTTGGAGTAGAACCTCTCCTCCACATCCAGAGGAACCATTTGAGGTGGTTTGGGCATCTGATAAGGATGCTCCCTGGGTATGTCCAACTGGGAGGAGACCCGAGGGAAGACCCAGGATACGCTGGAGAGACCAAGTCTTTCGGTTGGCCTGGGAACGCCTTGGAGTTCTCCCAGAAGAGCTGGAACAGGTGGCTGTGAAAAAAGATGTCTGGGCCTCTCTACTCAAGCTGCTGCCCCCACGACCTGATTTCAGAAGAAGTCGAAGATAATGGATGGATGGATGGATGGAAGGATGGATGGAAAGAAGGAAGGAAGCAAAGAAGTAAGCAAGCAAGAAAGATTAGGATGAATGTGATGTGTAGATGAGTCAGACTACCTGGTCCAAGAATGCTTGTAGATCACATTCCTTCAGTGACAAATTGGACACAACGTCTGGATAGCTCTTATTTAAACGATCAAACTAGTAGTTGTAGTTCTCTAATGTGATGTTTTGGTCTGAAAACTCAAAGTGGTTGGTCAGGGAAAGGATGTTCCTGCAAATATGATTAGAGAAATTATATCTTTTTTTTTTTTTGTCAATTTGTAAAATCTAAAAAAATGCAAATAATTAAAAAAAAAACACAAGTAAATACACTTGCATACTCTTTTCGACAAGAGTTAAAGCCGTTAGTGGCTTTGAATCCCAGTATGGAAAAAATGGGAATGGATGCATAGAGAGACGTGGCACTGTTAATTATTCCTATTAGAATGGTGTCCCTCTCACAGTCATTTCTGAAAGACAAAATGGCAGGAAAACAATTGAGTTTTATCATCACTCTAATACTACAAAAAACTTCTGGTCTTACCTCTCTTCATTATAGCTTGAGAATGCTATAAGACCTCCACCTGCCATAGAAAGGGAAAAGAAGATCTGGGTGGCAGCATCCAGCCATACCTGGGGATTTTTTAGGATATTCCACTGCAACAAGGAAAATATTCTACATTAGATCTGTCTATAATGTAACTTAAAACCTTACAGATGTAACACAACAAGATCTCACATCCGGAGTAAAAAGGTAAATCAAACCATCAGTGGCTCCAGGCAGGGTGAGAGCACGGATCAGGAAGATGGTCAGCACTAAGTAAGGAAATGTGGCTGTGACATAAACAGCCTGAAAAAAATAAGGAAATTAGTGATCTCTGGTTGATGTTTAAATTATAATGCAGTATTTAACATTAACTACTGACCTGTCCAATGGACTCAATGCCTTTGATGAAGCAGATGTAAACTATGCACCAGGCAGTGGCCAGACAGACCACCATCCACCACTGCAATGAACCATTGGTCTCAATGTCTGAAATAACATTCAGAGTTTCCCGATACCAGAAATAATTCACCGGCGTGCTCTTCTCACACTCCACATTATAACCTGAATAGACAAAACTTACCATTTAGTGAAAAACTTCATCCAGGGCAGACACCCAGACATTCCTCTCTCTAATGTCACTCTACAGTTTCTCTAGCTCATCCTGGGTGGTCCAAGACATTTCCAGGCTAGAGAGGATAAATAACCCCTGCAGTAAGTCTTGGGTCTGCTCAAGGGTCTCTCCCCATTGGGGCATGCCTGGAAAACGAAGGTATCTAAGTGACATCTTTATCAGATGTCCTAAACACCTCAAGAGATGGGAAGGAACAGTGGCTCTACAGCGAGCTTTGCCTAGGTGATGAAGCTTCTCATCCTATATCTAAGGTTATGCAATGCCACCCTATGAAAGGAAGCTTATTTCGGCTAATTGTATCTGGGATCTCATTCTTTCTTTCTTTTATTTTTCTTTCTTATTTGTGTCTGTTTATTAACATCAATGCGTCACACATTTTCCAAAGCTGCATGGTTATTTTTTCTCACCAGTCTGATTTTCATTGAGAGGACACTCACTCCAGGGCAGTGGATTTTGAAAAGAGTGAAAGAAGTACCAGAGCACCCAGGCCAGGATGGTGTTGTAGAACACAGACACCAGGAACGAAACAAACATGGAGGCAATGCCTGAACACAGGAAAAATTACCTGGTGTAAAGGAATTTTACAAAAAACAAACAGATTTACCACAAGAACAAACAAGCGGTGTGCCAATGTCTCTTGTCGCAGAGGGGATAAAATAGTGACTGTTTGTAGATTTCGAGATGAGTGTTTAACTGGACTGGATTTGACGTGGCAGCCCTGTTTTTGAAAGGAAACTTTTTTGCATCTAGATGCAACCACAAACCAAAATAAAAGTTGGCAGCTTGCTAATTTTTCAAGTTATCCAACCTACATGATGTACATATACAGTATACAAATATGGCAGCAGCCATCATGATTTTTGATGTGGTAGCCTGATTTTCAATAGTGACCTTTCTTATGCCTATATACAGTATATACAGGATATACAGTATAGCTAAACACCAAAATGTGGTACACCAAAAAAATTATATTTTGGTGAGTGGCTACATTTAGGCGTAAGGAAGTTTCCTTTTGAATATTGGGTGGCACACACAAAAATCCATAAATTATCTTTACCCACTTCTTCCTTTCTGGGTCACATGGGACACTCGTACCCATATCCAGCAGTCACTGTGCAAAAGGCAGGGTGCATTCTGGACAGGTCACAATTCAATCACAGGGCAATATACTAACAAATGAGACAACAAACTACTCACACTCTCATAAAGGGACAATTTAGACTTGCCAATTAACTAACATGCTTGATTTTTGGTCTGTGGGAGTAAACCAGAGTACTTGAAGAAAACCCATGCATGCATGGACAGAACATGCAAACGCCACCCAGAAATGTCCCTGGCTGGGATTTGATCTGGCAACCTTCTTACTGAGAAGTGGCAGCTCTACCAACTGTGCCATCATGCTGCTAAAACTCATCTTATAAACTACAAACATTCATTATTCAAATCCCTCAGCGACGGAAGACATCTTCGTACCTCTTGTTAACAATGTTTTGTTTACAATAAAGTTCCCCCACCAAGTCCGCCCAGCAGTGGAGAGATGGAGTTCCAGACTCCGATGCTGCCCATTCGGAGCCTCTGTCCTATTGCCAGCTCCAGGTAGAGCAGCGGGAGGCCCTCAAAAACCAATGCAGTCAGGTAAGGGATGAGGAAAGCACCTGGTAATGTAGGAAAAAATTAAAGATGGCTTTACCATTAAATAATAAAAAGTGTTGGTATGTTTTAACAATCATTGGCAACAACAGGAAACTAAACAGAAATAAGTGATACATTAGACAGATTGGAATGGAATGCACAAAGAACATCAGAGACAGGAGTAGGCGAGCTGTTTTTTAATTTTTTGCAAACTGTCAAAACTTACTGAAAGCAATACAAGATATACAAACAATATATTTGATATTCATCAAGTTTTTCCTCATTTTACCAAAATACAAAAATACTTTGACCTCCATAAAAACACTGATTCTAGAAATATATCTGTCTTTATGCACTTGGATCTCTCAGTGCCACTTTTGAGCCTGTTGATTGATTACATTATAAAATTGGGTATGAAACTGGGTTAACTTTTCTGGTCTATTTTTTAATTGGTTTAGTACATACAGTATATTAGACATAACTTTTCTTTGTGTCAACTGATAAACCATCCATCCATTATCTTTTACCCGCTTCTTCCATTTTGGGTCACGGAGGTCGCCGGTGCCCATGTCCACCAATCACTGTGCGAGGGGCGGGGTACACCCTGGACGGGTCGCAAGTCCATCA
>NC_056516.1:13537076-13546885 GCF_014905685.2 Nematolebias whitei | reverse complement strand
CCTTCTGTTTTTGTTCTCTAAACCTGGGTGAACCTAATAAATGTATAACTTGTTTTAATGTAACTGAACTTTGAACAACACACACAAAAGGGGAAACAAATGAATAAAAGGTTTACATAAAGTGGCTTCTGTAACAGATGAACATTATCCAACATCTGTTTTAGAACAGAAGAGTTTCAGTCCCCAAAGGGCCTCTCATGTGTAAAGTAGATATTTTCTATTTAAAACCTTCAGTCTCATAATTTTCTAAAGCATTAAGCTTAAACTCCAAAATAAAATGAATTGAATTTAAAAGTTTCTTATCATTGAACTTCATGTATAACATTAAAATGTTCATCCTTACCCTCCAAGGGCCAAAACAAACAAACTTTAACAAACAAAAAAAACTTCTTCTGATGGATTTCTTTCCTAGGTATGGGGACAGTCTGGGTGAAGCCCCTGGATCACATCAGAATAAACCTCAAAATAAATGTGTACCATGCTCTGAAAACCACCACCCTGACCACTGTCTCTAATTCTGTGTTCCTAAAAGCTTCTCACCACGGATCAGGGAATGATATTCTATGGTGGTTACTGGAGTTGGTAGGAGAGATCATCTCTCTCCAGTTTTAGCTTCTCTCCATTGGCTCCCTGTCAAGTCCAGCAATGAATATAAAAAACCCTACTTCTAATCTACAAAGCTCTCAACAACCTAGCTCCATCTTATATTCAAGATAGATCTTATTCATCCATATTTTCCTAACAGAGCACTTTTCTCTCAGACTGCAGGTTTACATGCAGTTCCTAGAGTTTCCAGAAGCAGAATGGGAGGAAGATCTTTCAGTTTTCAGGCTCCTCTCTTGTGGAACCAACTTCCAGTTTCTGTCCATGAGGCTGACACATTGTCCAGTTTCAAGACTTTCCTTTTTAATAAATCCTATAGTTAGGGTTGGCTTGTCATGCTGTCATAGGCTTAGATTACTAGAAGACAAATTGACCTAATTTCCTTAAATTAATTGTTAAAATTGAATATTTTTCATTTGATACTATTTCTATCTTAACATGTGATTCTCGACCTGCCATTGTGTATCTGTTCCTCTCAAACTCAGACAGTCGAAGCAGACGGCCGCTTGTCCTGAGCCTGGTTCTGATAAAGGTTTCTTCCTCATGAGGAAGTTTTTCTTTCCACTGTCGCCTTCATGCTCAAGATGAGAGTTCTGTGATGGAGTTATACCCAAAGCAGTCTGCTCCTCAGATAAATGAATTGGGATGAAAGTGGAAAAGTCTGCGAACCACATGGATATATGATTGCACTAGTTCATTTAATTCTGGTTTGGTAAACTGAGCACTAACAACAGCAATGTGTAAATATAAAATCAACAGAAATGATGCAATATCAGACAGGAAAATTATGTTTCTTAAGCTGCAGCTCACCTCCTCCGTAGATTTGACAAAGGTAGGGAAACCGCCACACGTTTCCAAGTCCCACTGCAAAGCCAATGCATGTCAGAAGGTACTGAACCTTGTTGTCCCATTTGGGTCTCTCCTCCACACCAGAGTCTTTAGTTTTCCCCATCCTCAATTTACAAAAGACTCAGTTTATGCCTAATCTGAGCGCTCCTCACAATCCTGCACTCACTCAGATTGTTTTTACGGAATCAAGTAGTTTAAACTAATAATACTATTTTGAACAAAGTCCAGATTTTACCACTCTGGACATGTCCTCGCGGTGAGCGCTTGAGTAAATTCTCTCTCTGGTGGTCAAAGTGATGCCTTGTGGTCGTCTTTCGTCTTCTTGATGCCTATTGACAGGGCTGCAGCTTTGAGAGTCAGAAGCTCAGATTTTTATCAGTTTGTACGATGAAATGAAGAAAATCAGGTCACCAAATGAGATTGAGAGCACCTGACATAAAGATTTTGTGGTTAACCCTCCCTCTTTTTGTAATGGGCGTGATGCTGCTAACCCACAGGAAGCTGAGCTCACACACAGAAGCAGCTGCTTCACACCCAAACGTACACATCCAGCAGTTTGTAGGGTGAAATACAAATTAAGGCAGAAATATATTTGACAAGATAAGTTGCCTGCTTTTTATGCCTTTTTCAAATACCTTCAGGATTTTAGCTTCTTTATTGAAAACATGTGAAGGTTAGATGCATTTACAAATTGTATGCAAAAATAATTATGTGTAACATGTGGGGATGCACGATATTGGATTTTTGGCCGATATCCAATATGCCGATATGTTAAAACTTATTTGGCTGATAACCAATACCAATACCGATATATACAGTATATATTTTCCTAGACCTGACTACATAGTTTTCTCTGCTGTGGAATTAAAATACTTAATTATTCTACATGGTCTTTGTCAATTTGGCCTGCTACCAAATGCAGATGCTAAAAAAGGGGCTGAAAATGATGTAACACTTCATCTTGGATTATGTATAAAGTCAAATTTATTCATGACATTTACTCTAACACAATGACGACACTCGAACAGTGTAAATTTGTAAACTTTCACATATGTAAACTCAACGGTGCGCGTGATGTCATAACGTGCTGCAGGCATATTTGTCACACAAAAACATATTGTATAACAACGCCTTTTAAATCGCTGAGTCACTTTGATGGAATGTCCGATATTGAACTTTATCGCTGATATCGGCCGATACTGATACCATGCCGATAATATTGTACATCCCTAGTAGCATGCATTTTTTTATATTAGCAAACTGATGTACTGCTTGGTGTATGGCCTAGCTTTAATCAGTAGGTAAAAAGAGTGTGATCATCTTTTATGACGTGTTGTAGCTAAACTGATTTCTTCTCTTTTTTTCTATAATTTGCCAAACAATACCTGGAACATACAGTCATATAGAAAAACAGAGCCCCCTCCTCTTTCAGTTTCAGGGGGTTTCAAACGTGAATATTCTAAAAATGATCTGGTCTTTGCCAAGTTCTAATGTATCACATCTAAATTTAAATGTACAAAAACACACAATAGATTCCATTAAAACTGCAGTATATTTGATATACAAGAACAAAGCCAAAACAGTGAAGATGTGTGCTATAAACTTTGATTAAGCTTAAGTTTCTGTCATGAATTTAATTTGTCATATTTTTAATAAATAATAATAATATTTAAATAAAATATGTTGCTTAATTGAGAAATGTGCTACAACTTTGTTTTCCCAAACTCTGAAAAATAAGTGACTAAGATAATCCGTCCCTCTTTAGAGCTCTGCAGCTCAGACATACTTCACACTAGAAACATCGATTAAGGGTTAAACGAGTGACAGAAAGTTGGACTTCAATTGAATGAACTGGCATTGTGATATCTTTAATGGATTTTATACAATTACAATTTAGGCTTTGTAACTTTTGGAAAACGTTACATAGAGATGATCCTTAACTTTAAAATTGTTTGTGTTACGTGAAATGAATACCCAGATGAAAGGACTGAAGAATGCACAACTTCAAGACAGAATGGAAAGTTTAGTGAATTTATTTACAGTGAGAATAAATGGCACAAGTAATGTCAGGAACCCTGAGGAGAAGGAAGAAGGGTCAGATATGAAGGCTTTCAGGAATGGATTACTGTACTTTCTGCCGTACACGTCGAACTGCCATATAGGTCGCATCAGTCCAAATATGTCTAATAAGGTGGAAAAAAAAACAAATATGTTGCTTCGCCGTATACGTCGCATCTATTATGCGTCACCGCAGACAACCAGGAAACGTGGTCCAGTGTTGTGCCCGAAATCAATTGATTGCGTCAACTGGCGTCCTCGGAAGCGTGCACGTGAGGACTTTAACAAGAATTTAACAATATTAACACTTAAAAACAATTATTTGTTTGCTCGACATTGTAGCAAACGTATGTCTCAGTTGAACTTTTCCTTAATAAATGCACTTTAATAGTCAAATCAGCTGCATTTTGCCTGGGCGGTGCAGCTGATTTGATGTTTGCTCCAGGAGTTCCGGAGTGAGACGAAAGTGGCTCTGTATGGCAAGCCAAGTGTCTCAATAATAGCAACTTTTACCTATTAATGAGACACTTGGCTTGCCATATATGTCGAGGGCCCTCTAGTGGCTGAAAATGGTAGTGTTCAATATTTTCCATGTCAGAATGAATGAAATCGTCAGATCTCAGCCAAAAATTGAATTATAAATATGGTGGGGTGGGGGGAAGAGATAAATAAGTTGCTTTGCTGTATAAGTCACAGGGCATGCTAATTTATGCAAAAGAGTGTGACTTATACAGAGAAAAGTACAGTAATCAGATTGTCTCTGGTTCTTACAAGTCAAATATTGGTTGCTTGAGGAGGACTGGTTCCAATAATCTTGTGCAAACAAGGAGTCGTCCAGAGTGGATTGCAGTCTGTGTGCATGTGGTTGGAAGGTGCGTTAGACAGCTGAGGAGGCCACTTGAAGAGTTCCAGGGATTCACAGAGGAGAACGAGGAAGACAGCTGAGGAGGCCACAAGGAGGTTTCCAGAGTAGTGATGGCAGTATGAAACAAAAGCTTCAAAACGTGCTTCGAACCCTGCAGTAAAATTACATCGGACCACTGCTTCGGAGCCTGTTTTGGTGCGGAAAAAGTCACGTGACGTCTGAAACACAAACTGTTTCGTTGTCAGAATGAATCGCTTGACTGGTTCGCGGTCCAAACAGCTGATTCCCTGGCACCGCCTCGTCTCGATTCTGACAGGTGACAGGTTGAGACAGTTTTGAATTGAGAGCTCAACACTATGAAACAGCTCTAAAATGTTTGCAATGTGTTGGAGAGTAGGTGTGTTTCTGCTGTTAGTTTGAATAGAGTAATTATAGAGGCAGCCAGGAAAAGAGGTTGTTCTAACATGTGGGAACACTTCATTCTGCTCATGATGAGGTGGTTTTGGTATTTAAATGTCAAAAAAGTTATAGTAATGTTCAGCAGGGAAGATATTATCTAATCCATTTAACCCATGTATTTAATATAATTACAGTAAAATGATGTATGTGATTTTAATCATATATCAGTATGGGCTCAAATTATTATTATTTTATTTACATTAGTGTATTTGTGCAGGTGCAGTGTTTGGTGTGTTCAACTGAACTGAAGCATCACGATACCTCCTCTGATTAGACACTTCAGCTCCAAACATGGAGATGATGGAGACGTTATTTCATTGTTATTTTAAGAATGATAAAGACTCGGACTCTGCCACAGTTACACAAGCACAATACCATTGCAACATTTTTATTAAATCCCTTCAATGCACATTTATCAACCTTTATTCAAAAACATGTAAGCATAAATAAATTTTCAAACCAGACAACATAGAAAGTTGATGAATTTAAAAAATCTGTTTTTTTACCACAGTAAAGTAGTTTCTTTAACACTAGTCACTCAAGTTCATCAGTGTGTGCCACTAAAAGTATAACGCCTAATTTGACAGCAGCATTGCAAAATGCCACAAGAGGTCACTGTAACTGAAGCTTCAACAAATGAACCTATTTTTGAAACAATTGGCCCAACTGGTTCAATGCTTCATAAAAGCTTCATTTGCTCATCACTATTCCAGAGTTTCACAGAGGAGTCCAGGAACAGGTAAGTCCCAGGAGGTACACTGGAAATATTGAATGATACAGGTAGGTGATTCTCAAGTCTATAGGATACTCAATGGCTAGAAGCACGACTACCATTGGCAGGTAATGCTCCAGCGATGAGAAGAAGTCATCTGTAGTTTTTTATATGCTTGGAGCCTCATCAAGGAGATTGTTCTCAGGTGTGGTAGTTTGGCTCCATCTAGTGATGTCAGGACAGAAATGAAGCAGGAACTCCCACATTTTGAACTTTCTAATTGCTTAATTTTTTTTCCTCCAAACTTTACCCTTTTTTACCATCAATATATTAAAATTTAGACTTTTTACTGTTTAATTTTTAAACTATGTGCTGTAAAGCACACACGTAATTTATTATGAACCCGTGTCACTCTGTGCACCTCAGATGACTCTGCAGTGGTCGGGTGTATCAGAGATGGACAAGAAGCTGAGTACAGGGAACTGGTGGACCACTTTGTGGCATGGTGTGGAAACAATCATCTCATCTTGAATGTGAACAAAACAATGGAGATGATTGTAGATTTCAGGAGAAACAGGAACTGGTCCAACCCTATTTCCATCATGGGAGAAGAAGTGGAGGTGGTGGAGAAGTATAAATACATTGGAGTTCACCTGGACAACATTCTGGACTGGAAATGCAACAGTGAAGCGTCTACAAGAAGGGACAGAGCAGACTGTACTTCCTGAGGAAGCTGAAGTCCATCAGTGTTTGCAGCAAGATGCTGCATATCTTCTATAAGTCTGTTGTAGAGAGCGCTATCTCTTCTGCCATCCTCTGCTGGGGGAGCAGCACCAGAGCAAGTGACTTAAAAAAGATCAACAAGCTCATAAAGAAGGCTGGCTCAGTTCTGGGGACTCCTCTAGAACCTTCGGAGATGATTGTTCAAAGGAGGATTCTTCATAAAATGAAGAACGTTATAGACAACCCTCAGCATCCTCTTCATCAGACTGTCATACAACAAAGTGTCTACAGTCAGAGGCTTCTTCAGATCTGCTGTAGGACAGACCGCTACAAGAGATCCTTCCTGCCCACAGCATCAACATCTAGAACAACTCTTTAATGAAACCAGGACGAAGAGTTACAACAATATTTAATTTCCCTCTGGGATTAATGAAGTATTTTTGAATTGAATTTAATTGAGTTTGTGTCTATAACAAAGACGTGCCAGAAATCAGTTTTTGTTGCTCATGAGAAAACTTTAAATCATGTTTTCAGGAAATCGTGTTCTTTGTTATATTTAGTCTGTTAACTTAAAAGACACAATAATGACTGAGTTTTTTTTATTCAGCAGACGAGAAGAGCACCAGTGACATGAGCCTGAAGGGTGCAGAACAAAACAACAATGACCTGAAGCCCTTGGACAAACCTGCTATTTCCATTCAAACTTATTTATTCTCGTCTTGTAAATGATCAGAAACTGGAGGGGTTGAAAACTGTTCAATCTAAGGCTCAGCACCATCCCGGTGCCTTGAAGCCCAAACTAAAAGTTTGTCTCGTCATCAATGAGGAGTACACAACTTTCTTTGATTTTAACTCTGTATTTCTAGTTGTATGTGATTTTGACCATGTTCAGTGAGTGAACTCTCCACTGGTTTGACTAAAGGTGAAAAACATCTGGTCCTCAGAGGCCGGTGAAGCCACCAGCACCTACGTGCCATTTCTGATTTTTTCCATTGATTTCTCCTGAGTTTTTTTAGTCCTCCAGGGTTTTTGTTTATGAGTATTTTAGCTGCCATGTCAGCCTTTTATCCTTGCTTTTGTTAATAGATTTTATTTTTATTTTACCTTTGAGTTCTCTGAGTTTTGGTTTGCGCATCTGGGTTCTGATTTTCTGCTAAACATGATAGAATGCACAGACCTCAAAGAACCCAGCAGACCAATAACTCTGCTCGAGTTTTGTGCCCAAAAAGTGGTTAAAACTGCACTAAAAGAAAATGAGGCGAGGGAGAGAAGATCAATGTTTTGTGGGACTCACCTGGCTTTCAGGTCTGCTTCCTCCCGGCAGGTCAGGGTTCCCTTCGGATTTTTCTGTTTTTCCTGCACCCCACTCATCTCTGGTGACTCTCTTCTATGAACTTCAGTGCACCACCCAAGCTTCGCTGCTCTTCTGCTCACCGACCACTACCAGTGCTTGGCCATTCTTCAGCGCACACTGTTTGAACACCTGAATCAGCCACATCCTACCCAGTGTCCCCGACTTCTCTGACACCAATACTGCATCAGATAAAAGTTTGGCAGATAACTTTACGCTTAATGACCGCACTCCATAGGTCACCAGGCATTAGCATGAAGAGAATTATCTACAGCCAGATTGAAAAGACTGACCTTCTGATCCGAAGTACTCCAGATACCCGAGTACCAGGAGATCCTCTTGGATGTACAGAGTTTCAAGCAGAGCTGGCTATGTCCTCCGAGCAGTCTACAGGTCCACTCCCTGAGACTCTGTCCCCAGTGTCTGCTGAACCTCCTGCTTCTCCAGATTTTCCCAGGCAGCCAAAATAAGTTGACCCTACAGATTTCCATTTTGCAGCCGCAGAAGCAGCCAAACCTCAACCTCTTTGAGTCCCAGTTCCCCAAGCTGACAGCAGCAGCAGCTCCTCCAATCACCTCAGCTTCAGTTGGACAAAGACAATCCGGGTCACATCACCACTGCCACTGCAAGAGGGTTGAGCTGTCACATCAGCTCCTGTGGTCTCAGAGCCATCAGCTCCTGTGGCCCCCCAGCCATCAGTTCCTGTGGTCCCCCAGCCATCTTCTCCTTTGGTCCCCCTGCCATCAGTTCATGTAGTCCCCCAGACATCAGTTCCTGTGGTCTCCCAGCCATTTTCTCCTTTGGTCCCCCAGCCATCAGTTCCTGTAGTCCCCCAGCTATCTTCTCCTGTAGTCCCCCAGCCATCTTCTCCTTTGGTCCCCCAGCCATCAGTTCCTGTGGTCCCCTAGACATCAGTTCATGTGGTCTCCCAGCCATTTTCTCCTTTGGTCCCCCAGCCATCAGTTCCTGTAGTCCCCCAGCTATCTTCTCCTGTGGTCCCCCAGCCATCAGTTCCTGTGGTCCCAGAGCCATCAGCTCCTGTGGTCCCAGAGCCATCAGCTCCTGTGGTCTCAGAGCCATCAGCTCCTGTGGCCCCCCAGCCATCAGTTCCTGTGGTCCCCCAGCCATCAGTTCCTGTGGTCCCAGAGCCATCAGCTCCTGTGGTCCTCCAGCTGTCAGCTAGCTCCTATGTATGGAACACCAAAATGCTCAAAATTAAATAAATAAATAAAACATTATAAGAAAAATTTTCATCTGTATTCTTTTATTTCATAATTGTTTTTTTTATGATGGCTTATTTACTTCATAATGCCACATTTCAGTAGAATGACTTCAGCTGTGTTTTATACTTTTGGGCTCTTGTTTGTAATGGCTGCAGACCCCTTGTCTTTGGGGACTAACTCTTTAGAAATGGTGATGTAAACTTAAAACTTTGCCTAAAATAAATGAATGCACTAAAATAACGTGTAACTGTGACATTAAATAAAACAAGAATCGACAGAAGTTCCTACCATATTTTAGGCTGCTTATTTATTTATTTATTGTTTAAAACAAAAATTCTACTTCTCTGGGCGATTATGCAAACGAGTTGATGACGTCACGCCGCTACAGCCAATAGCGGCGGTCCTTACTGAGGAGTCAGCAGAGCGGAGGGCAGCGCGCGCCGTTCAGAGCGCGAGTTTGCTAACAGCGTTGTTGACGCTTTGATCACGTCTCAGGAGAGGAGGAAAAAGCGACTTTTAGCCGTCATTATGTCTGTGAGTGACATGTCCGCAGTATTAAACATCCTCCGCGCCCTGTACGGACACGTCCAGACTCTGGAGGAGTTCGTCAGCAGCCTGGACTTCAGAGAGGGCAGGAGGGTAGTTCTGGTCGAGGAGTCCGACACGAACCTCCTCAGATCCTTCGTCACATGTATTTTTGTGTGCTTTGATAAGAAGCTGCAGCAGGTTCCGAGCTGCAACCAGGTACAGGCCACAACATACTTCTAAACTATGTGACAACAATAAACAGGTGTGAAAAGTCATACAGATTTATTTATTTAGTTTACAAATAGGATGGATAAAAATAGAAAAGTAACAAAAACAGCTAGATTCTATGGCGAATGTAGAAAACTAAAAACAGGAACATGTCTGCATTGGACCCTGCCTGGAGTCCAACAGATTCTTAAAGACACTTAGAGAGGTCAA
>NC_056516.1:13525669-13536976 GCF_014905685.2 Nematolebias whitei | reverse complement strand
GCAGACCAAGAAGTGATTTAAAGATGAAAATGTACCAGTGAGAGAGTGCGTGAAGTTAATGGTGTCCAGTTCACCAGTGAATACTGGGTGCAGTGGTGGGTACGATAATCACAGCCAGTTATGAATCTTAGTGCACCATGATAGACAGCATCCAACATCTGCAGGGTTCTTGTAGGAGCGTTCATGTAAATAATATCACCATAATCAATTGAGGGAAGGAAAGTCACAGATACAAGGCGTTTTCTAGCATTCAGCATTAGACAGGATCTGTTTCTGAAAAAGAAACCCAGTTTAACTTTCAGTTTCTTTACCAAGTTTTCCACATGGAGCTTAAAAGAGAGATGTGAGTCGACCAAGATACCCAAATATTTATAGGAATCAACAAACTCAATGGGGACACCATTTGAGGATGAGATCAGAGGAAGAACTGCTGGGACCAACTTCCTATTTGAAAAAAGCATCCCTTTGGTTTTATCGGCATTTAGGACAAGTTTGAGGCGAAACAAATCAGACTGGATGATGTTGAATGCAGATTTCAAAAGCTGGAAAACCTTATCAACTGTTTTAGCTCGACAATAAACAACTGTGTCGTCAGCATAGAAATGTATGGATGCGTCAGGGATGTTTTTACCAACATTACGTATGTAGATTGTAAAGAGGGTGGGTCCTAAAACTGAGCCTTGTGGTACACCATTATTGACTTAAATAACTGGAGGAAGTACCGTTATGATGAACACATTGCCTCCGGTCTGAGAGATAGTGACTCCAGAATGTTAAAGGGAAATTTTCTGTCAGATCTCTAAATATTTGTATTGAGTCAGTCGTACCAAACTGTCGCTCACTATCTATGAAGTTGACTGTTGTCGTCTTAAGGATCGTGAAATGTTTTGACAGCAGACCAAACGTTTGATATCAGGCAATAATTATGAATCCACCAACCACAATACATCTGGTTTTGTATTTATTCACAGGGTTATCTGTTTTTTTTGTTAATGAATTTATGCTGTTTTTCTAGATCTGCTCTCCTCTAGAACTGCTGGCTTTCGTTCTCAACAGCATGAAGAGGAAAAAGAAGAGGAATGTCTTGGCACATGGCTACAGCTTTCTGTCTCTGGGACAGCAGGATCGAGATGCAGACCTGTTCAAATTCCAAGCAGAAGTCACGCAGAGTGCCGCCTACCTCCACGGCAGTGACCTGTGGAAGAGAGTCCTCTTACGTCTTGGCACAGACGTCGCACGCTACCTGCTGGAGAGCTGCTCTGTGTTCATGGCAGTCCCTCCGTCGTGTGCTTTCCAGGTGTGTGGTGCCCCTGTGTATGACAGGGTGACCCTGACCACCGCGTCAAGCAAGTTTTGTCTGCAATCTCAAGCCAGGAGGCGCAGTTGCTCTCTACTTCAAAAGACTCGAAGGTTAAATTCGAATCGGAGACATGTCTGTGAGAAACCTAAAGGGAGCAAAATAAGGAAAGGTAAACGGAAAAGAAAGAGGGGACCAGATCAGCTGGAGGAGCAGACTGTGGCGAGTAAAAGGAGACGGGTAATCCAGTTAGAAGACAAACGGGGAACTGAACCGACGTGTTCAGAAACAGCAGAGGAAGGACGGACCACGTCTGGGGTATCATCAGTGACGAAGAGAAATGTGGAAAGTAATGTGACGGCTTTCAAACAGCCTGCTAAGACACCACCCGGCGTCCCTCACTTTGAAGGTGGTCCTAGTTGGAGATCGGGAACTTTTCCACCTTTACCGACCTCCCAGTGTTTCATCCGCACGCTGGGGTTCCTGTACGGTGGCAGGGGGATGCACAGCTTCCTTCTCAACAGGAAGAAGAGAACCGGGGACAGCGCCAGAAGGTTACAGGGGAAAGATTTGATCAGAATGATCTTCTTTGAGGGCCTTAAGTATTTAAACGGGCTGGAGAGAAAACCAAAGAAACTTCCCAAGCGTTTTTTTAGCATGGTTCCTCTGTTCAGTCATTTGCTTCAACAACATAGAAAATGCCCGTACAGCAGGATTCTGCAGAAGATGTGTCCACTGGCTGAGGAGAGCCCAGAGGTACAGGCGAAGTTAAAGTCGCTCTTACCCAAACACTCCACACCCCATCAGGTCTACCTGTTCGTCAGGGAATGCCTCTCTGCTGTGATCCCACATCAGCTGTGGGGCTCCAACCACAACCGTCTTCACTTCCTTGCCAGAGTCAGAGGTTTCCTGCAAAGCAGCAAATACGAACGGATCTCAGTGTCTGAACTGATGTGGAAGGTGAAGGTGAACGACTGTGACTGGCTGAAGATCAGTAAGACTGGTGAGTTAATAATGGAAGGGGAGAATGTTCTTTGTTTGCTGCTTGTAGGCCTGTCACGATAACTAATTGTGCTGGGTGATTAATTGTCTCAGAAATTATTGCGATAAATGATAATATTCTTTGAAAATTGAAAATAGTTAGTAATTATTGTCAAATTTAAGAAGAAATGTTGGTAATTGTCGTGTGTAGTACTTTTTTGACCACCTGTTGGCAGTGTAAGACTGTTTGAACCGAAGGATGGATAGTGAGGGAGCGAGCAGCGTGTCTCTTTAAGAAAAATGGGGGGGAGGCTCCTTGACGTGACATGGGCTGTCTGTCTTTCCTGTTTTCGGTTCTCAAAATGGCGGACGCTCTGTGTGGTTTGAGCTCTTTAGCATAGCATTTTTCACACAAAGCTTTTAATAAAAATCAGTGAACAAGTTCTCAGCTTCTTTTTGCAGAGAAAAACAACTTTTTAGACGAATCCACGGGTTTTAACCGTGAATTTTGTAGCTTTGACAAGACAGAGGTTTTTTCGTCGAGGTCGGCCTGTTAGCTTAGCTTCTCAGCTTAGCTGCTTTTAACGATCCAAAAAAACGCAATTTTTGACGATTAAAATGGATTTTAAAGAGAAAGGGAGGGGTCAGTGAAGAACACTGAGAGTTGAGCTGTTTGTCTTCCAGTGTCTTCAGTAGAAAGAGACAAGAAACGATAAAGTCAATAAATGAAAATGAGGTTGATAATTTTCATTTATCATACGATGAATTGATTTATTGTTCACTGCAACAGACCTGTGCTTGTATATTTAATGGCTTCCTAAAATCTCATGTGTAGGTCGCATTCCGCCCAGTGAGCTGGCATATCGGACGCAGATCCTGGGCCAGTTCTTGACTTGGCTTTTGGATGGGTACGTTGTAAGCCTTGTCCGAGCTTGTTTTTATGCGACGGAGAGCATGGCGCAGAAGAACGCCGTCAGGTTCTACAGACAGGAAGTGTGGGCCAAACTTCAAGACTTGGCCTTCAGGTATAAATACACAGACACTCAACCACAGTTGACCATTTTTTGGGGGGGGATATGGTTACAAATAAATAAAAACTAAACTTTTTATTTATTTATTTTTCCATAGAGGTCACCTGGCTAAAGGGCAGATGGAGGAGCTGTCTCCAGCTCAGGTAGCTTCCCTCCCCAAAGGGACCGTAATCTCCCGACTGCGCTTCATCCCCAAGACTGACAGCATGAGACCCATCACACGAGTCGTAGGAGCAGATGCTAAAACAAGGGTACACTGACACGGTCGCATGGTGCTTCCTTTCGTATCAGTAAGTTTATTTACAGAGTTTGTCCTACAGATCCACAAGGCACGTGTCCGGGACTTGCTGGACATGCTGCAGGCCTGCGTGCACTCCACTCCATCCCTCCTTGGCTCCACAGTGTGGGGCATGACCGATATCCACAGGGTGTTGTGCTCGCTGGCACAGTCTCAGAAAGACGAACCACAACACCTCTACTTTGTTAATGTGAGCTGAATCACTTTGCTTTTACGACTGATTCATTATGTCATTTGAGGAAAATATTTAGAGAAATTCAAATCTTTGTTAACCTTCGTTTATGTTTTAAGGTGGATGTGAGTAGAGCCTATGAGAGCCTGCCACATGACAAGCTGGTAGAGGTGATTAACCAAGTCCTTTCACCTGTTCAGGATGAAATCCTTTTCATCCGCCGCTATGCCAAGATTTGGTTGGATTCCCATGAAGGTCTGAAAAAGGCCTTCCTTCGACAGGTGATGTAACGTTCAAGGCTTCAGTGGTGCCAAAATAGCTCGATTTAAAAACTATAAGTAGCAAAAACCAAGCTAAAAGGAGAAGAACAACAGCTAAATGTAGCGAAAGACAAGGAAAATTGACCAAAAACTGAGGTAAAAGCTAAAATTAATGTATAAAGACAAAATATTGCAAACAAATTGAAGCAGATTTCAAAGAGAGCAATGTCTGAAGGATTTCCAGATCTTTGTGTATTTAATGTTAATGTCAGATAAATAACGTTATTAAGTTTTTATGTATATGAATGTTCAGTGTCCTGAGATGACTTTTGTTGTGACTTGGTGCTATATAAATAAACTGCCTGAACTGAATTTGAATATTTGTGAATACACAAAAAAATTACCAAAACAAAAGTTATAGCAGCCATTTTCTGAATCATCTGAACATTTTGTTTGAGTGATGTGGCAAAATTATAAAATGTGAATGATTTAAATCAGTGGTTCCCAACACTGGTCCTTGAGGAACACCATCCTGCATGTTTCAGTTGTTTCCCTGCTCCAACACACCTAATTCAGTGGTTTAATTACTTCATTTTCTGCAGAAACCTGTTTATTACCCATTAATTAAAATCAGGTGTGTCAGAGCAGATAAACAACTAAAACATGCAGGATGGTGTTCCTCAAGGACCATGGTTGGGAACCCCTGAAATAGCCCAATGTATGCAGAAGTAATCAGATTTAAAAATGTACAGGAAACGGTAAAAACAGAAAACTATAATGTGAACGCTGCAGCATTCACATTATTAGTATTATTACATTCTTCAAGTATATGTTACTAAATTGATACTAATAAAGGTTGCACTGACAGCAGGATGTGCATGTTTATATTTGTCATCGTTGGGGCTTCAGAGATGGACCTTCTTGAGTCTTGTAGTCCTGGTTTTGATGCACCTGTAGCTCAGGTGTAAACTGTCTGATGTTTCTCGCTCTGTTGAGACATCAATAGTTATCAAGATCATCTAGGGTGGTCAGCAGTTTTCTGTGGCGTTCACTCTCATCTTTTCAGCCTCTTCCTGTCGGCTTCAGCACAGCTGGCTATTTACTCAAGATGCAGCATCTGTAGAAGATCACCAGCAGATTTCCATGCAGCTTGTTCCTTCTGATCACCCCCAGAAAGTGTAGATGATGCTGGGCTTTGGTGGCCGCTGTGGCATTTTCAGCTTTGAAGAGGTGAGGCTGTGGGTGTGGACTGTCCCTATACAGCCACTGTTAATTTACAACGGAGGTAATCCTTGGTCTTCCCCAAGTCAACAATGATTTATTTTTTTGTGGTTCAGCGACTGGTTATTTGCTGAGCATTGTACCTGTAGTTCCTCAAACTGAGATCAACTCCACCTCAGAGGTGTTGTCTGCAAATTTTGTTAGTGATTTCAGCGTAGATGGTGTGTGCACACGCAGGAGGAACAGAGGTGAGCACGGGATTTGACCGACTGGACGGTTTGTCAGGACTTTTTAATGCAGGCGCAGATGAGCGACAGAAGACGTGAGTCTGGCAGTTTGGGAACCAGTGAGTCTGGGATGATGGGTGCTGAAGCTCAGCTGTGGTGCCCTGCTGTGGCATCTACAGTAAATCTGTACAAAGCTGGACCGATCTCTCAAAAACACAAAATGGGAGCTATAAGAAAGCTAACAGGTTCAATTAAATATGAATTATAAACTACATTTGACTTTCAAAGAAGATGTATAAACGTAATGAACACTGAGTAGCATGTATGTTAAACAAAATGAAGAGATTAAACAGGTAGACATCTAGTTTTCAGCTGTCCACAGGTCAAGCAGCCATCTGGACACATGATTGGACTTTTCTTTGTTTCGGTGTTCTCACAGGCAAGTTTCCTGCAGGACAGCATGGGGTCCTCCAACATGAAGGGGTTTTTGATGTCACTGCAGAAAAGTGGAAAAGCCCATCATGCCATCCTGGTGGAGCAGGTAGCTTTCAGTTCATTGAGTTACTTTGATTTAAGATAAATGTTTTTTTTTTTACCTTCACTTAAACATTTAAATGTTTTTAATGGTTACAGTATTTCAGCTCTGATCTTTGTGGCAGAGAGGCTTTACAGTTCTTCACCCAAATGTTAGCTGGCAGCGTGGTTCAGCACAAGAAGAAGTCAGTTCTGCTTTTTATTCCTCTTTGCTCAGTGGAAATGTGATTTTGTGACTTGAAACACTCATGGAGAAGTTGTGTTGCAGGACCTACCGTCAGTGCCGAGGGATTCCTCAGGGAGCGGTGGTGTCCAGTCTCCTCTGCTGTTTATGTTATGGCCACATGGAAAATGTTCTGTTCAAAGATATCTCTGAAAACAAAGGGTACAACAGATCTGTTTGAAAACCTAGAAGGCCGTGTTTGTACCGTACTGAGGTGTTTGTACTGTACTGAGGTGTTTGTGTCCTCATGTGTGGGTCGTTTTCTTGTTGCTGTAGGTGTTTGATGAGACTGGTGGATGACTTCCTTCTTATCACACCAGATCACCATCAAGCACAAACGTTCTTAAGGTATGACCATAAAACCAGCTGTTCAACAGACACCACATTTAGGCCTGTCGCGATAAACAATAAATCAATTAATCGCACGATGAATGAAAATCATCGACCTCATTTTCATTTATCGTTTCTTCGTGTCTCTCTCTTTCTATTGAAGACACTGGATGACAAAAAGCTCAACTCTAGTGTTCTTCACGGACCCCTCCCTTTCGCTTTTCTGTAAATTCGGTTTTAACCGTCCAAAATTGTGTTTTTGGATCGTTAAAAGAAGCTAAGCTACGAGCTAAGCTAACAGGCCGACCTCAGGAACAAATCTCCGTCTTGTTGAGCTCCAAAATTCACAGTTGAAACCCGTTCCTTTGTGTAAAAAGTAGATTTTTTTTCTGCAAAAAGAAGCTGAGAACTTGTTCAATGATTTTTAAAGCTTTGTGTGAAAAATGCTATGCTAAAGAGCTCAAATCACCGAGCGTACGCCATGTCACCATGTCAGCCCATGTCATGTCAAGGACCCTCCCTCCCATTTTTCTTAGAGACACACTGCTTGACTATACATCCTGTGGTTCTAACAGTCTTATACTGCCATCAGGTGGTCAAAAACGGTACTACACCAAACGTCAACATTTCTTCTAAAATTTGACAATTAATTATTGTTAAATTTCAAACAATGTTATTGTTTATCGCAATAATTTCTGAAACAATCGCTCAGCAAAATTTGTTATCATGACAGGCCTAACCACATCATTTAATCATGGGACCTTATCGCTGTTTGTAGAACGATGTTGAATGGCGTGCCACAGTACGGGCTGGTGGTCAACCCACAAAAAGTGGTGGTCAACTTTGAAGTATCAGGAAGCCTGGGCGCCGGGCCAGGCATTCGAATGCTGCCCCCTCGCTGCCTCTTACCGTGGTGTGGCCTGCTGCTGGACACCCACTCACTGGACGTCTATAAAGACTACTCGAGGTGAAGCTGTCATCGGATATGATGTGTGTGGACGCTGATTCAGCATTCACACTCCTCCACTCGTTTTCATTTTGTCTGTACGCGTGCTGTTGTCTGCATCAGCGTTCTTTATGCTGCTGTTGGACATGGGCAGCAAAGACCCGGGAAGGAAGGGACGGGTTAAGATAATGTTTCAAAATGTTCAGCTCAGTCAGGAGATGGGTGCTGTGACTTTGATTTACTTATCATTTAAAAAATATATAAATTTATTGACATATTTTCCCCCTGGAATTAAACTGAGGACCATTGTCTTCTTTGAGATGTATTTCAGCAGACTTGCTCTGTTTTGTTGTCTTATATTATGTTTTATTTTATAGTTGGTCTTTTGGTGCTACAGCTTTCAGCTACTGTTTTTCTTTTAGCTACTTGTTTGCTGCTTTTGGCTTTAGCTAGATTTGCACTTCTTTAATTTAGTGTTTTTTCCTTTAACTTTTTGCTCATCTTCTGGTTATATTAGATTTAATAACTACGATTCAGTTTTTCATCAAATTTCAGAAAACGTTAACCAGAACTTACCAGTCACTCAGGATTTTATTTTATTTTTTTAGCAGAAAATGCAATTTTTCCTTATAAAACCCAGTCATTCTGAGTTGTGTTTATTGCATGAGATGTTAAGTTTCCTGCAATATTTATGGTTTCAAATTCTTGTTAAAAAACAAAAACATAATTGCTGGTCTGTAGAGCTGTAAATATAAGCCGCACACACTAAATTTAATTTAAACACAATTTTGTACATTTATAAGCCACGGGCTACTGTACTGCATGACCCAACACAAACTAACACATAATGAACATAAACTAGGCTAACAAGAACAGACCAATCACAAAAAAGAACAATGCTAAACAACCGAAATGATTAACAGTGAACATACATTTTACCCATAATCCCTCCCTGAGGTCATGTGACCAACGGTCAACATCAATGAACCAATGAACTAGTCTCATTGGGTCACAAGGACCTCCTCCCACCAAGTGAGACATGTGTTGATGAGACAACCTGTATAAATAAAGGTTAAATCTGACCAATGAAATTACCGAACAGGTCACAGCCGAACCAATGAAACGGGGAGGGGGAGAATCCCCCCCCACCCCACCCCCCCACTCTGTCTGTAGCTATGTTGACATGAACATAAGTAATCAGATTAAACGGCCATTCGGAATAAAAAAGCTTCATGTAATCGCCCCATTCGGATAATTTTTTGTTGATTCAGCTCGATCCGAAAGAATTTGTAATCAGAATGAGACAGGTGGTTTATGCTGATTCATAATCTGAACAGTGTGCATGTCTTAATCTGTTCATTTTTTTCCGATTGTGAAAAACTGACCTGACTGCGCATGTGTGACCTATGTCATTTCCGCCTGGCTAATGCTAACAATATTAGCATGTCGGGGAAGTAAAACTGGTCGATGAGCGACACATTTTCTTCTAGAAACGTAGAAAGAGCTCAGAATGATCTGTATCACCTGCAGCTCAGTCAGGGAGTGCAGCAACGTCTCCACCGTCATTAGAACCTGGTGCAGGTCCATTTTGTGAGCTCAGGTTTGTTTATGTTCATCCCGGAAGTAGAACTTCTTCTGTGTTTTTTTAAGAAGAGTTTACCACTCTGCACATGTCAGTACTTCTGTTCAGAACAAAGCCCGCTGCATGTAAACGCTCGTCGTGAACAGATTGTGCCCATGTAAACGATACATTTGAATTATTTAATCTGAAAACATTTAAATTCGGTCAAATAATTTTGTGCATGTAAACATAGCTACTGTGTGTAAAACAGTAAAATAAAGTCACGAGGACACACCCACTAAGAAAGACGTATATTGAGCAGCTATGTGAGCACCCAGGTGTGTGTACATATATATACTGTATATACACACACATACACACCCTTTCATATACTTTATTCTTCTGATTAGAAAAAAATGTATCCTAGCATTGAACTCCAAACATAGAACTAGTCCTTTGTTGTTTTCTTTATGTTTCTCTGTCCATGCCCGACAGGTATGCCGGCCTGTCTCTGCGCTACAGCCTTACTTTGGGGTTTTTCCACTCAGCTGGACAGCTGATGAAGAGGAAGCTGATGGCCATCCTCAGACTCAAATGCCACACCCTGTTTTTGGACCTGAAGGTTAAAAACAAACAGATTCATAGAGTTTCTGAAACCATCTTTTTTTGTTCAGCCTTTATTTATACAGGTTAATCCCATTGAGCCTCGGGGACTCATTTACAAGAGAGACCTCTGTCTGTTCTGTTTCCTTAGAATTTTCCAGTAATCAGAGATGTGTGTTGAGCCCCCTTCTGTTTACTCTGCTCACGTATGATAAGGCCCGTGTACCAATTTAAAAAGAACAGACGATACAATAATACATGTGTATCTCACTTCTGGATTATTTTGAAGCAAACAATAATGCAATGAAGCGCAAGTCATTTATCCACGTCTCTCCTCAGAATAACTCCCTCGAGGCGGTCTATAAGAACATCTACAAGCTGGTGCTGCTGCACGCCTGCAGGTAGGCTCAGACAGATTAAATGTGCCGTTTCTGTCTTTGTTTATTTTGTTTTAAAGAGGAATCAAACTGTTTCATATTCCCATTACGCTCGTCTGTTTTCTATAAACTTGTCAGTTTTACAGACACTGAGCTGAATTTTGGTGTGACAGTAATGAGCATCGTCCCTTATACACATTGTGCAACATCTTTGGACTATTGATTAACCCAATTCAAGATGGCGTCCACAGCTAATTGACATTAGCACAAAGTTTACTTACTCCATTTTACCAGTATTGAGCTGAGGTTTGATAAAAGCTGTGTCATTTCCAACACGTACTCTGAGCGCTAACACACCTCGCAGTATAAATGAACTCGTGCAGAACATCCAGGGGCTGTCGTTGCTTGGTGGTCAGTGCAGCAGTCATACTCCAGAGGCTGCAGGTTCGAGCCCAGCTTGCATCAGGAAGAACACCTGAGTTGAAAAATTGCCAAATCTTTTGTGTGAGATTGCTCGCTGTGGCGATCCCTGAAGAAGGGAGCAGCTAAATGAAAGAAACACCGCAGATCATTTACGAGGTTTGACCAAATGGCCTTCTGATGAGATGATCTTAGTTTCACTCTCTGGCGTAAAAGGCAGCAGGATTCCAGCAAGACATGCAAAGCTTTTAGTTATGGGTTTTTGTATCTCCTCCTTGAATCGCCACCTTGTCATGGTGGAGGAGCTTGTGCACCTGAATGATCCTAGGAGCTGTGCTCTCGTAGGGTCTCCCAAAGCAGATTGGTTCTAGGTGACAGGCCAGACACTGAGCGATTCTGAAGACTCTTATGGACAAAATAAAATTCAGTTCAATTCAGTTTATTTATATAGCGCCAAATCACAACAAAGTTGTCTCAGGGCACTTTACAGGAACATTCACAAACATAAAAGCCAATTAGTAAAGTTCTCTATCTAAGGAATCCAGCAGACAAGTTGAATCTTGGCTTCGTTGCAGTCTCCCATCCTGAGCAAGCACAGTGGCAACAGTGGAAAGGAAAAACTCCCTTTTAAAAAGGAATAAACCTCCAGCAGAACCAGGCTCAGGACAAGAGACCATCTGCTTTGACCGGCTGAGAGGACAGGAAGGAGAGACAGATGAACATAGAATGGTAGGTCCAGGTGTAACAGAAAGACAAAAAACACATGTTAAGGATAGAAAAAATAATTACAAATACAAAACAGGTTGAGCAGAGTAAGTAAAGACAG
>NC_056516.1:13524021-13525569 GCF_014905685.2 Nematolebias whitei | reverse complement strand
GATAAGTAAGGCATCAGAGCCTCCATTGTAAAATTAAATATTTTAGTCAACTGTGTCAATTGGTGAGAGCAGCTATGTTGTATGGTCTGGAGACAGTGGCATTGACAAAAAGACAGGAGACAGAACTGGAAGTAGCAGAAGAGAAGATGTTGAGGTACAAGGATGGATAAGATTAGGAATGAGATCATCAGAGGTACAGCACAGGTTGAACAACTGGGAGATAAAGAGAGGCCAGACTGAGATGGTTTGGACATGTCCAGAGGAGGCACAGTGGGTATACTGGTAGAAGGATGTTAGAAATGCAGCTGCCAGGAAAAAGACAAAGAGGAGATATATGGCTGCAGTTAGAGAGGACATGGAGGTAGTTGGAGTGAGGACAGAGTGAGGTGGAGGAGGATGACTTGCTAAGGCGACCACTGAAGAAGGAAAAGCCGAAAGAAGAAGAAGAAGTCAACTGTGTCAATTCACAGAAGTAGAGACATCCACTTCACAGAAGTGACCATTGAATATTTACAGATCTCCAGGACAGGACAAATCATTATTCAGAAGTGCAGTACAATATATAAATGTGCAACAGAAGCTCACTCCTGGTACTTTATTTTTTGGTGAGGACTGGAATGTCCAAATACCCTCTGCCCTATCCATTCATCCATCCATTATATTTACGTGCTTCTTCCTTTTCAGGTCACATGGGGTCACTGGTGTACCTGGTGCCCATGTCCAGCAGTCACTGTGCAAGAAGCGGGGGACAACCTGGATGGGTCGCAAAATCATCGCAGGGCCCCTCTGCTCTAGTCTTCTCAAATATATATAAAAAAAATATTGAATGTATAAAAAAAAGCTTGACTGACATATGGATCGAAGCACAGGTGCATCTTAAAATACTGTATCATAATATAGTGAAAAAGTCTTTTTTATTCTTTTTATTTTTTAAGATTATGGTTTACAAGTAATGAAAAAACAAAATTCAATATCTCAGAAAATTAGAATATTCCACAGACAGCTTTTGGTACCTTTGTCAGTGTGGGCTGGAGCCAAGTCCTGCTGGAAAATGAAACCAGCATCTCCATTTAAAGCTCATCAGCAGAAGGAAGCATGAAGTCTCTGAAATGTCCTGGTAGATGTTGCGTTGACTGTGGACTTCAGAACCCCCCAGTGGACCATCAGAGGATATGGATGCAGACCATCACTGTCTGTAAACTTCACTCTGGACTTCAAGCAACGTGGATTCTGGACCTCTGCACTCTTCCTGCAAACTCTGGGACCTTGATTTCCAAATGACATGAAAATGTAATTTAATCTGAAAAAGGGACATTGGACCACCGAGTAACAGTCAGTTCTTTGTCTCCTCAACCCAGGTAAGACACTTCTGGCGTCTCTGGTTCAGGAGTGGCTCAACTTGAGAAATAAGACATTTGTAGCTCATGTTTAGCAGTTAATTAGCTGATTATGGTGTGACACAATGAGCTTCCAATATTGAACTTCTTCACAATATTCAAATTTTCTGAAACACTGAATTTATTTAAATTATATATATATATATATATA
>NC_056516.1:13522809-13523921 GCF_014905685.2 Nematolebias whitei | reverse complement strand
TTTACTTACTCCATTTTACCAGTATTGAGCTGAGGTTTGATAAAAGCTGTGTCATTTCCAACACGTACTCTGAGCGCTAACACACCTCGCAGTATAAATGAACTCGTGCAGAACATCCAGGGGCTGTCGTTGCTTGGTGGTCAGTGCAGCAGTCATACTCCAGAGGCTGCAGGTTTACTTGTGGTTCCTAGAGTTTTCAAAAACAGAATGGGATGCAGATCTTTTAGTTATCAGGCTCCTCTCTTGTGGAACCAACTTCCACCAACTTCCAATCTCTGTCCGTGAGGCTGACACATTATCCAGTTTTAAAACTTGGCTAAAGACTTTCCTTTTTGATAACTCTTATAGTTAGTTAAGACTCTGGCAGCAGCATTTTGGATCAACTGAAGACGTTTTAAAGAAGTATTTGGACACCCAGATAATAAACCATTGCAATAGTCCAGTCTAGACGTGACAAATGCATGAACCAGTTTTTCTGCATCATTTTTAGATGTTTCTAATTTTAGTGACATTACGCAGGTGGAAGAAGGTGGTTCTAGTAACGTTTTTAATGTGGGGGATAAAAGACATGTCCTGATCAAAAATAACACCAAGATTGAAAAAGAAAATGAGGAACTCCATGTCCCTTGCCTCGATGTGGGTTACTGGGGCCCCACCCTGGAGCCAGCCCTGAGAGAGGGGCTCGTCGGCGAGTGCCTGGTGATAGGGTCTCTACCCACGGTCAAACTATCGAGCTCAGCTGGAACGAGCGGCATGGGTTTGCCTTCCTGTGGGCCCACCACCTGCAGCAGGGGCCATACGAGTCAGGTGCATGTATCCAAGGGCAGTGACCGAAGGTGGGGGCCTTGGCACTCTCACCCAGACTTGCCAAACACGCTGGAGAGACTATGTCTCTGTTGGCCTGTGAACACCTTGGAGTCCTCCCAGAAGAACTGGAAGAGGTGGCTGTGGTCTGGACCTCCTGCTCAAGCTGCTGCCCCCAAGACCTGACTTGAAAATGATGGATGGATGGAACAATGTTCATTCAGGTCATCTGGACGGTTTCTTGTTTTGCTGAGACGTTTCGTCCTTCATCCAGAGGACTTCTTCAATCTGAGGAGCCACCAACAAAC
>NC_056516.1:13511963-13522709 GCF_014905685.2 Nematolebias whitei | reverse complement strand
GTCATTTAAAATGGAGTGTGGCAAAATGGAAGACTGTTCTGTGGTCAGATGAGTCACGATTTGAAGTTCTTTATGGAACACTGGGACGCCATGTCATCCGGACCAGAGAGGACAAGGATAGCCCAAGTTGTTATCAACGTTCCGTTTAGAAGCCTGCATCACTGATGGTATGGGGTTGCATGAACGCTTGTGGCATGGGCAGCTTGCATGTCTGGAAAGGCACCATTAATGCAGAGAACTATGTTCAGGTTCTAGACCAACATGTGCTCCCATCTAGACGTCATCTCTTTCAGGGAAGACCCTGCATTTTTCAACACGTTAATGCCAGACCACATTCTGCAGCAATCACAACATCATGGCTACGTAGGAGAAGGATCCGGGTACTGAAATGGCCAGCCTGCAGTCCAGATCTTTCACCTATAGAGAACAGTCCAGAGCCCCCCCTCTCAGCCATTGTCCAGATAAGGTGACATTCAGCTTCAGCTGGCACTCTGGAACACATGGCACATGTGGAACCTGAGGAGAAATGATACCGGTAATATCAGCTATTTGGATGCAGTAATACAAAAAGCTCGAGACAGGGAAACATGTCTGGTTTCACCGGAGGACAGAGAGAGAGAAAAAAAAATTAATATATAAAAGTAAGTTCACACTATTTATCTGAGGAGCCAGCAGATTGATTTGAGTTTTAATATATTAGCAAAACAACTCATAACTAGCTCTGAAAATATAAACTGAAGGTCACATCAATTCTAAAACATCTTACTTTGGTTGGACCCTTGGTGCGTGCACCCTCATGCAATATTCAACGTGTCAATTCTAAACTAGTTTAACTGAGCCTGAAGGCAGTTCATCATCCTGTGATGATTTCTCTCTCACTCGAGCTGCAGTTACTCCTCTTCTTGCCTTCTGTTGATCTGTTTGTTAATAAAGCTTGATTTGGGTCTTCGTCTTTAGTAAAACTAAACACATCTCAGCCCTATTTTTTTTTTACCTGGACACAGCTGACAACACTAGAAACATTTTCTGCTGCGAACAAAACTTTTATCACGGTAGGATCAGCCCAGTTAAACTAAATAAATCTGTTCAAACATACCATATCACAGCAGAGCTCCCCGTCGGTGTTGACAAACTCATGCCGCTCTTCTTCTGTTTTAAAGGCGGCTCTTCTTCTTTGTCTGTAATGTCAGCGCTGCACCGCCGGCATGACCAGCTGCAGTAGTAACAGCGATTGTTGTACGCAACTGCACCCACGCACCCGGCTACTGTAACAGTCTACATGCAACATTTTATTTTCTCATTCATAAAATGCTCAAATCGGGGACATTTTCAGGGACAGCGTTAGCCGGTGACAGGTCGTCCAAAATGGGGACTGTCCCCGAAAATCGGGGACGTCTGGTCACCCTAACAATGTCGCCCACTCTGGCCCCCGGAATACATTTAACTATGGCCGCTGGAGTCCCTAAAGCCATGTTTCGGACTATGGAGCTGCCAATAACCAGGGTCTGCTTCTCAGCGAGTGTGTCACTGAGCGAGGAAAATCTACTAGAAACAGGAACGGGTCAGTGGTGAACTGGGGTCTTAGTCTTAGCACTACGCTTACTCTGGACCATCACCCAGCCGGGGTCCCGGCTGCTCGGGGTCTACTGGAGGACCTCTAACGGGACCTAGCCTCTGTGGTTCCGCGCTGTCTAAGGGGACCTGGATAGCTACTGGTTTTTCTACAGTGTGGAGCCAAGCTTCCAGTTCAGACAGCATCTCCTCCAAAGCTACCAGAAGACTACATTTGTTACAAGGTGTCTTGAAGAAACGAGTCAATGGTCAAACCTCAGATTCAGAAGGAACAATGAAGGTTCTGTCCTGGCCGTGAAACACAGGACCAGCTGAGACTACGTCTCTCGGTTGACCTGGGAACGCCTTGGAGTCCTCCCAGAAGATCTGGAAGAGGTGACTGTGGAAATGGATGTCTGGACCTCCCTGCTCAAGCTGCTGCCCCGTGACTTAATTTTGGAACAAGCAGAAGATGAAGGATGAGATTTGATGGATGCATCTTACATTGAAATTAGTCGTAGCTGAGAAACTTTTAAAATAGGAACAGAAAAACTCTGAATCTTGTTTTAGATTGTTCATAACCTTCTCTGGAGTTGACCAAAACTACAACTTTCATTTTTCAGCTTGAACTTGTTCAACTCTGGAATGAAAGGTAGCCAGCCTAAAGGAAACCTGGGACTTCCAATCATTCCAGTTGTATTTATTTATTTATTGGCAGCACAATTTATACTGGATTTATTGTAATTTTTGCATTTTACATTTGAAAAGAAAAGAAAAGAATTTGTGTCTAAATTTGAGGTTAGGTGAGGAGCTTGACAATCTTTGACTTGGCTCTTCTGGCGGTGTGTCAGAGAAATGATGTGTGACACAGTGTAAAAAAAAAAGAGAGAAACAAGTCTTACTCATCTGATATAAAGTGTTTAAGTGATAACCATCAGTCATAAACGCACCCTATAAAACATTTACAAGTCAATCAAGAAGAATAAAAACATATTTAAACAGCAGCCAAAGCAGAGCTGGCTAAAAGGCCCAGTTGTTTGCTCCTTTGGACTTTGAGTTTCACTTGATGATGGTTTTTCACATAAAATACATGACGCCATTTTGAAAAACATTTAGATGCAAACAGTGCACAAGAATAAGGAGGGCCTGTAGATTTATTTAATGGTGTTCTATTCTTTACACTGAAGATTTACTTACAATCCAAAGTAAAAATAAGGAAAATCTCAAGTTTTGTGACTTAGAATTGATATAAAGTTTTATTAAAAATGTACAATTTGTTACAAAATATCTTGATATCTTAAAGAGAGAATGGCCGTGCTCAGCACACATACTTTAGCAGACAGACCATTCACAACACAAACATTGTTCGAGTGATAAAACAGCTGCAAACCAAGAGTGTCATGTAAAAATGTTGAATATTAGCTAATGGCGTTCTTTCACACTGGTATGTTGAGTTTTGATAGATTTGTTTTGAAGGGCTGAAAAACAATAAAAAACGGAGAAATTGAGTTTCCTGCGAAATGCTGTGATTGCATATTTCAGAAGAACTGGCTGAAAAACAGCTGAAATAGAAGAACAAACATAAATTAGCAGAAGAAAGCAGAAAGAACACATATTTGCTGAATTAGATTTAAATAAACAGAAATTAAGAAATTAACTACAAAAAGGCTGAAATTAGGAACAAAAAGCTATAGCTGAAAAGTAGCTGAAAAGGCAAAAAGAAGCTTAAACTAACAGAAGGAAGCAGAAAGAACTGAAATGAGCTAAAAATGTGGAATTAGCTGAAAAAGCTAAAATTAGCATCAAAAGAGCTAAATAAAGATATTAGCTGAAAGAACAGAAAAAGCTGAAACTAGCAGAAAAAAGTTGAAAGGATCATAAAGAACTTCATTAGGTTGAAAGTAGCTGAAGTAACATGAAAAACTTGAATTGATCTGAAAACAGCTGTAATTTGCTTAAAAATGCTAGCTGAAAAGTTGGAAAAAGCTTAAATTAGCAGAAAAAAAAGCAGAAAAAACATGTTTGCGCAGTTAGGCTTAAAGAAGCAGAAATGAGCATAAAAAAGTGGAAATTATCTGAAAAAACTGGAATTAGCAGAAAATCCCCCAGAAAAAAGCTGAAATTACAAGCAGGAAGTGAAGAGAGCACATTTTAGCTGAATTAGGCAGACAAAAGTTGAAATGAGTATAAAATATGTGGTATTAGCTGAAAAAGCTAAAATTAGCATAAAAACAGCTAAATAGAAGCTGAATTAGCAGAAAAAACTGAAACTTGCATGAATAAGCTGAAAGGAGCACAATAAGTTGAAATTAGCAGAAAGAAGTTAGAAGAAGCACAAACATGTTGTAGTTAGCAGAAGGCACAAAAACTGCTGAAAAAAACAGCTGAAAGTAGCTGAAAAAAAAAGTTTAAATTTGCACAAGGAAGCTGAAAGATGCTGAACCAGAACAAAATGTGAAAGGAGCAGTAAAAGGTTGTAACAGATCTAAAGATTTGAAGGATGTAAAATGAGCTCAATTCATTTCCTATGAGAAAAAAAAATGGCAGAAAAGGCTAAATATGTCAAAAAGCTAAAGTTGCACCAACAACAAAAGTCATAGCAAAATTGTCCTAAAAGAGCTGAACATTTTGATTTATGATTTGTTGAAATAGCACAAAAATTGTAGAACGAGAAAGATGCTGAAAAATGTACGGAAGAAAAATGGATCACAATGTGATGCTTCATGAACACTCACATTAAATGGGCTTGTGTTTGGCTGGTTGTTAGTCTGGAGGAGGACTTTTGCCCATTTCTTCAAACTCTGTGCTCACTGATTGTTGTCATGGCTGATAAAGTATTGATAACAATTGGACAGAACATCACTTTAGAAATGACCACCACTCCTTTAATATTGAATGTTAACCACATGAACCACACATTATAGAAGAATATTATTGGTAAATATCAGCATGAAAACAGACGTCTATATTCCATTTTAAATAGACTGATCTGGTGTCAGAGATTCAGGATAAAAAATGGAGACGGCCATCAGGCTGCTGGAACACCCCACTTTCTTTAAGCTCTTTGATTCCTCTGTTCCTGTGTTTCAACCTCAAAGCCTTCGTTGCAGTAGGGGTTCGGTGCAGCTGGAGTTGGCGACTTTCTGATTCTTGAGCGGATCAGTCTGTAGAGAGCCACCAGAGGGATGGGAATCACAGGCAGCACACAGAGAAGTACGATTATGGCGAACACCCATTCTGGATAGGGCTTCAACTCAGTTTGAGGGAATAGTTCCTTAAAAGAAAACAGGGTGAACCATTAAAATATAGTTATTTCTATATTTAGTTAAGAGTTAGTTAAACACAAATGGGTGAGATAACTCTGATAGTGTTGTTCTTTAGAGCAAATGTAAACTAACTACATCATGAACCTTTGTACATGTCACTTTATGTGTTGGTAAACGTCAGGGGACATTTGGTCAAGGTTCATGGATGTTTTTAATTTTAATCAAAGTTCATGCTCAATCATCCAGGTACAAAATCCAATAATGGTCAGTCAGGTCCTCTGGACAGCTTCTTTTTTGTAGAAAGACATTTCGCCCTCTATCCAGAGGGCTTCATCAGTCTGAGGAGACCCAAGTAAACTGTTTTCCTCACTAAGCAGTTCACTCCGTAAGTGGACCAACCAGTTTGCTTGTGATAAAGTGGTTTCTGGGGGCTGTCCTGTCCCTCGTCGACTCCTCCCAGTCAGACAGCCACAGCCAAAGTGGTTCCTGACATCAAAGTTCATGCTCAATCATCCAGGTACAAAATCCAATAATGGTCAATCAGGTCATCTGGACAGGATTCACTAAGTCAGGTCCACTTACGGAGTGTACTGCTTAGTGGGGAAAACAGTTTACTTGGGACTCCTCAGACTGATGAAGCCCTCTGGATTGAGGACGAAACGTCTTTTCACAAAAAATAAACTGTCCGTATGGCCAAGAATGTTAACTGCCCATGAATCATGTGTTTGAGTTAGCAGAGAGTTCTTTTCTCTCTCAGGGAGGGCTGAATGAGAACTGATTTGATCCTGCATGTGCAGCTGGATGGCCAAGGTCATCCGTGTCTGTGAGCTGTGAAAGCTGATAAGCTTATAAAAACAATTCTTGCACGCTGCCCGTGACACGTTCTCCTGACTGGGCTCCATACATGTAGAACTTTGTACATCTGTGTCACCTGTTGTGAAAGTCTGTCCTCGCAAGTAAAACCAGTTAAAAATCTTCTCGTGTCCAAGAGTGTGGCCTCTTTGAGGAAGTAAGATGAGTAGAGGATATTTTTATCCAACAGTAAAGGCTCTCAGTCATCCAGGGCATGGCGATTCATGGAACTGGACTTAATTTTTGTTTCTTGTCCATGGAAACTGAAAAATGTGGTGTTCCAAGCTTTAAAATATATTAACTGCAAATTAATGTCATCTTACAGATGGTTTTCTGAAACTTGGATTTAAGTGTTTTTTTAGTGTCTTAGGGTAGTGTTAGATAATGTGGACATACGTTTGTAGCAATAAATAATACAGCCCAGAGTACAAACTGGGCACGCAACTGGTACATAAAAGACAATCATGTACTAGATAAGTACTGATTCATATCCTGTAAATACAAGGTATCAAGTCAGTTCATATTTAAAAAAAAATTTTTATTACTTTATTTTACCAGGAAGAAATCCATTGAGGTCATCAAGCTCTTTTACAAGGATGTCCTGGAAACATACAGCAGCTCTGTCCCCATGAATGCCAGATATGTACCTGGTTTGTGCTAAGCTGTATTATATTTTGTAACCCATATGTTATTGTAAGTCAAGTTATTGTGGGGGCGACTTGGGACAAGAAAGTTGCAGGCTCAACTCCCCACCGTGCACACATGTCGTGGTGTCCTTGAGCAAGACACCCAATCCCTAACGCCACCCGTTATCAAATGTCCTTTCTTAGTAATACATTTATCAAATTCAGACAGACCTTGTTAATATCAATTACTGGTATGTTTTAGCATTTGCTGAAACTATATTACAAAATAAAAGAACACTGATTTATTTTTTAACACCATATTTCAGACTGAATTTTTTTATCAGTTTACTTGTTTTGCTTACATAGTCTGGGTCCCATGCTGGATACGTTGGGTATATCTGTGCCTGCATGGCCACATAAGCAACCAACACCACCAGGAGCATTAGTGGACTAATCACCATCCAACACGCCTTCCAGTAGATATTGGGCCTCCTCCCAGTCATGAAATAGAGGTCTTCACTGAAACTGTAAGAGGAGACAGAAAACATGGATCAAAGTTGTGCATGAGTTTTAAAAGTTTTAAGAAATCATGTAGAAAGGAAAGAAAAAGTTACGTTTTCATTCCATGAATGTAAATGACTCCAACAATCTCAAAGAATGCGATGATGAGCAGAGGTACAGAGCCCACATAGCTGTTAAAGACCTCCACCCAGTAATTTCCTGAACCCTGGGTGAAGATCAGGGCCACCAAGAAGGATATCAAGCAAATTATTCCTGAAGAAGTGAGGGACAAATATTTCAAAAACAGAAATCAAATGCCTGTTTAGAGTGATTTCAGTTGAATTAGGTACCTGTCAGAAGTTCTCTTGGGAACCACTTGGGGATCAGTTTGAGATCATTGATGGGTGTAAGGATGCCCTCAATGTTGCCAAACATGGAGGAGAGACCCAAACTGAAGAGCATAACAAAGAAGAGTATGGCCCATATCTGTGAGCCAGGCATTGCCAAGACTGCTTCCGTGAACACAATAAAAGCCAGGCCAGTCCCTGAAGCACTCTTTAGGAGGAATTAAAAAAAATATACAAGATAGTCAAGAAACTTGAGCTGGGTAAATTAGCATGTTGGTGAACACTGGAAAGTGGGACATGGTAAGATCAAAACTAACAAGGAATTAAAGATTTAATGATGAGTAGGACAAATATATGTGGGGAATGTTCAAAGTCCTACTGTACCTGGTCAAGAAATGTTTGTAGATCACATTCCCTCAGTGACAAATTGGATATAACATCTGGATAGCTCACATTGAAATGATCAAACCAGTAGTTGTAGTTCTCTAATGTGATGTTTTGGTCAGAAAACTCAAAGTGGTTGGTCAGGGTAAGGATGTTCCTGCAAACGGGATCATAGAAATCATAATAATACTTTCCATAATTGGAAATTTGTGCATAAAGAAGTTTTAAACCGCCACAAGTAGATTTGCATACGTACTCTTTTCGGCAAGCGTTAAAGCCATTGGTGGCTTTAAATCCCAGTATGGAAAAAATGGGGATGGATGCGTAAAGAGACGTGGCACTGTTTATTACTCCTACAAGAACTGCATCCCTCTCACAGTCATTTCTGAAAGAGAACGGAGGAAAAATTATTAATTTTTATCAGCCCTCTAAGTCTGCCAGGAGTTCCAAGTCCTACCTTTCTTCATTATAGCTGGAGAAAGCCATGAGGCCTCCAAATGCCACAGAAAGAGAAAAGAAAATCTGGGTGGCCGCGTCCAGCCACACCTGTGGGTTCTTTAGGATTTCCCACTGCAACAAGGAGAATAACATACATAGTAAGCATCTGAAATAAAACAAAACCTTGGATCACATACCGGAGTAACAAAAACAAGAACTCACATCCGGAGTGAAAAGGTAAAGTAAACCATCAGTGGCTCCAGGCAGGGTGAGGGCACGGATCAGGAAGATGGTCAGCACCAAGTAAGGGAAAGTGGCTGTGACATAAACAGCCTAAAAAACATGAATACAAAAAAGGGATTTTAGTTCAAATTTTTAAAGAGTTGTATAAAGTTCACATCAAAATAAAGATGTTTGTGTTTGGTTGAATATTTAATGGTGGTAACAAAACTTCATAATAAATGTTATACAGTTAGAATACCATTTATTTCTCTTTCAGTGGTGCCACATTTGTTAGGAAAATGCTTTAGTGGGGTTAGCAGCAGAGTTGAGGATGTGGGTTGTGCTTATAAAAAAAACTTCCAAAAAAATATCTGCCAATACTAAACAGCTTATTTTGTTATTGACTTTTGTTTGATGTGGTTTATTGAATTTGATATTTGAAGTCTGAAAAAAACATTCTGGCTATTTGACAATTTATTCCTTCAACTGACAAGGGCCTCATTAGCATGTGGAAGAACCATACACATCTACAACAGCCTTGCACCTTCTCTTCCTCATGCTGACCACCAGCTTGGTCACACACTGCTGTGGGATGGCATCCCAGTTGTCAGCCAGTATTGGGTTGATCGCTCTTGATTGAACTGCATGTCCAAATTGATCCCACAAATGTTCAATGGGATTAAGGTCAAGAATGCAGACATGTCAATCCATACTCTCCACTCCAATTCTGGAGGTAGTCTCTGCTAAACCCTTCTCTGTGGGGGTGAACAAACTCTTGGAGTTTGGTCCCAGATTGCCATTGGTTGCTGAATGTCATCTCGTGGAATGCTCTCGTCATGGCCTTTAGGCTATTTGTAACATCCCTTTCTGTATGAAATTTGGCCTTAAATTTGGAAATGGTACCAAGGCTCACTCCACTGCTACAACTTGGTTTTGTGGCTGTGAGATCAAAGTCAAAGTTTCTTTATTTGTCATTCGCACCGCATGTGGTACATGTGGTGGAACGAAATTGTGTACACAGGGTCCCAGTTACATCCAACAAAAGTATAAATTGTAAAGAAAAACAGTAATAAAATCTAAGATACAAATTAAGAAATACGTCAAACTAGGCAAACTGTATCAAATCGCAACTATAGTATTTTCAAAGAAGGATATTTTATTTTGACTACGACTTCAGAAATACTGTATGTTTTGACTGTAAAACTAGGGCGGTTGTTCCCAGTCCTGATTCTCGAGGGATCTGCATGCTTTAGTTGTTTTCCTAATTTTCAGCAGGTCTTGAGGTTCTGCAAAAATCTTGATTCATTCATTTAAATCAGGTGTCCAATAGCCTAGAAAAAATAATGTACTGGATAGTGGTCCTAGAGGACCAGAATTGGACACTACAGTATTGAATTAGAGAATTGAACAAGCATGGGTAATAGTATCTCTCTTTAGCTGAGGGTTATCTTGTTTGGGGTTCATTCACACTCTGATCATGAGCGATTCCTGGAAGCTGATTGGCTCATGAGTCCATACATGCACGCATCACAAGCCCACATGCAGGCACCATTTTTCATTTCACTTCTGCCACAACGTCTACAAATCTTTGTACTCGAACTTGCAACCTTCTATATCATATAATAAACCACCACAAAATACATTTTTTTGATTAAGTTCTAAATTCCACCAATATTTCAGAAAGCCCATCACTTTTCAGATCATATTAACAAGGAGCAATAGATGTTGGTGTGTCAGAATGTCTTTAATGCAGCCAGGATGATGAGTTACATTTAATCAATCAACCTTTATTTATACAGGTAATTTCCCTTTGGGATAAATAAAGTATTTTTGATTTGAACTGATCTGAATGCCTTGTTCTCACAGGAGTTAGAAGGTTATGACAAAGTTCATTTCAGGGTGTTTCCCACTTGACTTTTCTCTAGGTCCACGCCACATCATCAGATGACCCTGCTTGCAGCGCCAAATTTGGATTGGTAAGGTTTTCATTGATACAACCCACATACTCAGCTGTCCAACCATAAATGCATTTTTCCTAATAAATGTGATACCATTTACAGAAACTAAACAGGATTTCCATTGGTAATAGATTTAATGGCAAGAAGCATTGTTACAACAAAAAATTACTTGACCACACAAATTTTGTTACTTTTTGTTCTATATATACTTGTGATCACTGACCTTTCCCATGGACTCAATGCCTTTGATGAAGCAGATGTAAACTACGCACCAGGCAGTGGCCAGACAGACAACCATCCACCACTGCAAAGAACCGCTAACCTCGATGTCTGGGGTAATGTTCAGCGTGTCACGGTACCAGAAATAATTCACTGGTGTGCTCTTCTCACACTCCACATTATAACCTGTTTGGACAAAACACAACAATTAGTGCAAAATGTTTCAATAAAAAAAAATGACAGTCTGTTTAACTTCAGTGTAAAACTGCGTAAAAGAACAAATACTTTATGTAAGTTTATAAGTTCATAGGGAACTAGGGAGCACAAGCCAGTGTATCTCTTGTGCTGGTCCCAAGCCCAGGTAAATGGTGAGGGTTGTGTC
>NC_056516.1:13507090-13511863 GCF_014905685.2 Nematolebias whitei | reverse complement strand
TGACCACAGAACAGTCTTCCATTTTGCCACACTCCATTTTAAATGACACCTGGCCCAGTGCAAACATCTGAGCTTGTGGAGCTTGCTTAGAAATGGCTTCCTCTTTGCACTGTAGAGTTTCAGCTGGCAACGGCGGATGGCACGGTGGATTGTGTTCACTGACAATGTTTTCTGGAAGTATTCCTGAGCCCATTCTGTTATTTCCTTGACAGTGGCATTCCTGTTTGAGGTGCAGTGACGTTTAAGGGCCCGGAGATCACGAGCATCCAGTAGAGTTTTACGGCCTTGACCCTTACGCACAGCGATTGTTCCAGATTCTCTGAATCTTTTGATGATATTATGCACGGTTGATGATGATAACTTAAAAGTCTTTGCCATTTTACGCTGGGTAACACCATTCTGATATTGCTGCACTATCTTTCTGCACAACAATGGTGGAATTGGTGATCCTCTTACCATCTTGGCTTCTGAGACGGAGACACTCTGAGAAGCTCTTTTTATACCCAATCATGTTGTCAATTGACCTAATTAGTGTTAATTGGTCTTCCAGCTGTTCATTATATGCTCAATTTCTTTTTTCCAGCCACTTATTGCTACTTGTCCCAACTTTTTTTGGATTTGTTGACACTGTGAAATTTGGAATCAACATATTTTTCCTTTAAAATGTTACATTTACTCAGATTAAACTTTTGATCTGTCATCTATTACGAATAAAATATTGACATTTGCCATCTCCACATCATTGCATTCAGTTTTTATTCACAATTTGATTAGTGTCCCAACTTTTTTGGAATCCGGTTTGTAATTAAAAATGTCAATATTTATAAGAAGATTACTACTATAGGATAATGCAGTTTCTTATCTAAAACGTATCCTAATGACGCGAGAAATATGCATAATGCAAAATAAATACATGAATTAAAATTACGACTGTAAAGCTGACGTCCTGCCTACTTTAAAGACTGGACTTTCCTTTTTGATAAATCTAAAGTTTACTTCTTGAAGTATGCTTCTGTTAAGCTGGTGCAGATTTACAAATGTACCAGCCTTTACTGTTTTTAATTCCTCTACTACATATTTTTACATGCAAGTGTTTCAGTCATTAACCTGTGATTTTACAAGTGCAGTTTCCATAAAAACTACACCTGGACCACTTGTTTATATCGTTCTTGTCCTCTCAACACGCTGGTGTAGTCATGGTAAATCCAAAAAAGGTTAAAGACAAAAACAACTGGATTTCAGTTCTGTGGGTGAAGATGTTTCGCTTCTCAATTAAAAACGCAGAGTGTGGAGTTTGAGTTTTAAAGTTGAGGTGTTTATTTGCAGATTGCCCTCTCTCTCGTCAGTTCACTGGGTCTTAGCCCGACTCACAGATGGGCCGCTCTGGACACAAGAAGGTTTTGATTGGAGTGAAACTGACTGGGTATCAGGCCTAATGCTTCATTATAGGTTTCTGAAAGCTTCTCTGTTTAAAGTTGGTTTCTCTTCATTTACATAGATGGCCTCCTTCATCCCCTCTCAAAGCTCCGTCTTCTCAGTTTAAAATATGAAAATATTATCCTGAGCCTAGTTCTGCTGGAGGTTTCTTCTGGAAATCATGTCGCCAAAGTGCAAAGTACATTTCAGCAGCAATGCTTTTTGTTAATTGTTTTAATGTCAAAGAAATATTAAAAGCACGAGTTTTCAAATTTCATCAGACATTTTGTGTTGAGTAAATTTATTTTAATGGAACATATTTCTGTACACTCATTTTCATTGAAATGTTTTTAAAGTGTCATTGTGTCTTTGAGGTTCGGCTAATATATTTGCCCTTCACTTGCTTGAAGTTGTTTTATAGGGCATGTTTGAGGGTTACCATGTTTTTTTTTTTTGTTTGTTTGTTTGTTTTAATCAAATGACTCATTCTTCTCATTTTCACACCACATGTTGAACATACGCCATCATTTCTCAGTCACACCAACAGATGAGATGAGCCAAAGTTTCTGGAGCTCCTCATTCATCAAAACCTGAGATTTAAAAAAGACAAATACTTTTTTTTAGACATAGACTATATAAATATCTCAATGCCTATACATCCAGTGAAAACTACAATACCAAATAAATAAAGATGGATTAAACCAAAACTTAACTGTAACTTACATCTTGATATTTTGCTTAGTTGTGGCAGGAGGTTTATTTAAATCTCACCGGTGGTCTACACGCGGATGGCTAAAAACTCTTCTGGGATCCTGGGGTTTGAGGCCTGTCGAACTCTGGCCAGTCTCAGGTCCCCAAGACGTCTCTCCAAGCTGCGCTTCCCTGTCAAAAAGGTGAGAGCAGAGAAATATGAGCTTCATGGTTTTGTCCATCGTCACGAGGAAACTACACTTTATTCTTTAAAGCTGTAAAATCTGATAACAGCTGGCAATAAAATGTGCATGTGGGCATTTTAAAACATTTATAGGTTTTCTGATTTGGGCACACCCTTCACAATGTTCATGTTTAAATCTTGACAAGCTGTGATGTCAGTGTTTCATATTTGCTCTTTATTGTTTTTATTTGGTAGCTGAAGAAAATACTGAAAAAGTTTGTCAGCCTCTTTCATACTTGTTTGTTGGTTCTGTCAGAATTAAACTATTTCTCCAAAGTGAGGTTGTTCAGGGAGCCATCTACAACAGATATGAATTCTTCATAACCTTCCCACAGATCTGCACCTCAGAAGGTCCAAAATGAGTTTAGTAAAAATGCCTGTAACGGTATCTGAAAATAAAAATGGTTTAGTTTCTAATCTCCTTTTTATAAAAACATTACTACTGACAGGAAATCTGAGCAATAGGTATCCTCCAGAAACAAATCTTTATTTTTTATTTTAGTAGCACCTCAGAAGCATAAATATAAAACTAGAGAAATACAACAGCTGCAATAAAACTGAAGTAATGTGAAATATTCTTTTTCACAACGCTCAAGGCAAGAATTTAAGAAACCAGAGCCAACAGAAACTGCTTTCTTCATCTTTGATGTCTGTGGAATGAGTCCTTGGGGCATTACTCGTTTGTCTAATTTCTCTGCAGCATCTACCCATAATGGAGGCTGCACAGCTGCAGAAAGAAAAGCTTTGCAGAGAGTGGTGAAGGCTGCACAGAAGATGTTGGAGTCAGTCTCCCCACCATCACAGACATCTACACCTCCAGATGCAGGAAGAGGGCACCTGCATCATGAAGGACCCCACTCACCCAGCACTCACACTTTTTGCCCCGCTCCCCTCAGGAAGGAGGTTGAGGAGCATTAAGTGTAGAACCACTAGACTGAGGAACGGCTTCTACCCTGAGGCTGTTAGACTCATGAATCTCTAACCAGAATAATCACTGTGAAAAAAATCACATCATGTTGCTGATCTGTTTCATGTTGCTGTGTTCATGCGTGCTCATCTGCTCACACAGACTCATGTTCGTGCTGCTGTTTGACGTAGTTTTTATGCTGTTAGTGGGGCAGCAAGGTGGTGCAACTGGTAGAGCTGCTGCTGCCTCTCAGCGCACAGGTCCCCGGTTCAAATCCCGGTCTGGGGGCCTTTCTGGGTGTAGTTTGCATGTTCTCTCTGTGCATGCGTGGGTTTTCTCCAGGTACTCCAGTTTCCTCCCACAGACTAAAAACATGCATGTTAGACTGACTGTTGACTCTAAATTGTCTCTAGGTGTGAGTGAGAGAGTGAATGGTCGTTTGTCTCGTTTGTCTCTATGTGTCCCTGCGATGGACCGAAGACCTGTCCAGGGTGTCCCCTGTTCCTCGCACAGTGATTGCTGGACATGGGCACCGGCGACCCCCGTGACCCAAAATGGAAGAAGCGGTTAAAAGATGATTGATGGATGCTACTAGTGCTTAGTGTATATTTAGTTGATGTTTTTCTTTTACATTTTATTGTTGGTTGTAACATCATCATTCAACACTTGTTCTCAAGGGCGGACGTCTCCTCCTCTCCCTCTCCACTTTGCTTTAGCTCTGTCCCGTCTGTGAAACTGCTTTAGAGCCTCTCTTCTACAAATCTTCTGAATCATAACTATGGACTTGGATTTGATCAGTTGGTCCCTCAACATAATTTACAACATTTCTTTGAAGAGAAGACAGGCTTTAGGTGAACCTATTTTCCCTGTTAGCACGCAGCTAACAGGGAAAATCTCTGCTGTCGACTGTGGATTTTAAGGACACATTTATAATTTGATTTATGATAACTGGTTCCTGGTCTATCAACAAACAAGGAAGTCATCGACAGCAAATCTGGACCTGGTCAGGCTGTCTGCCTTATATGTTAGCTTGGTTCGTGCCTCGAGCACCCAGACTCTTGGCAGAATGAATCAGAGCACGGGGATTATTCTCAGGCACGTTCCATTGGTGTGGTCATTTAAATTGGACGTTTCAAATCTGAGTGGACCGACACAGACTCAAGGTAGATGTCATTAAGTCATTAAAGTTCTGTCCGTCCCCAAAACAATCGTGTTTATCTGAATGTGGCTCCCTGACTGCTGACAGGTGATCTTATCTCAACCCACCTGGAAGTTTTGTAAACATGATGCTCTACCCCCTCCCTCCCCTCCTACTGAGGAATTTCCATGAACTTTTCAGAGGAGTCCAGCTGAATAAACATTCTGTCATCATTTCAGAACTCTGGATTCGTCTCTGGTCCTCGACACCCACCCCGAGTGTGCACGGATCTCTGCAGAGGGAACTTTATGAACCAAGTGATTTTATCTGAACTCTGCAGTGCCTCTGTGTGTTGTCTCTGGCTGCTCACTGCCCTTG
>NC_056516.1:13504595-13506990 GCF_014905685.2 Nematolebias whitei | reverse complement strand
GTATTTTTTTCTCCTCAGGTTCCACGTGTGTGCCCAGAGTTTGCCCTTTGGTCAGACAGTTGCTAAAAATCCAGTTTACTTCCTGCAGATGATATGGGACATGGCCCAGTACACCAACAAGCTCATCAGGTCCAGCAACAAGGGTAACACTTTCACTTTGGACATCCAACGAAGGATCAGGGGAAATGTTTGATTTTATAGTTTCATCTCTTTTCTCTCTGCAGGACTGACTTTGGGTGGTAAAGACCAGACAGGCACGGTTCAGTTTGAGGCGGTGGAGCTGCTCTTCTGTCTGTCCTTCCTGCTGGTTCTGTCCAAGCATCGTTCACTTTATAAAGATCTGCTGCCGCACCTGCACAAACGTGTGTCCCTACAGCAAACACAAGTGTTTATAGTTTCATAGCAAATCTAAAATAAGGAGCACAAATAGTTTTTTCCTGTGAACTTATCACCAACACTGAAGTGAACATTTAGTCTAGTTTCACATTTCATAAGTTTATCAGTCAGAGTTTCTTTATTGTCATTCCACCACATGTGGTACATATGGTGGAACGAGATTGTTGTACTCAGGGTCCCAGTTTCATTCATTCATTCAACCTTTATTTAAACAGACAAGTCACATTGAACTCGAAGACTCATTTACAAGTGAGATCTGTTTGGACAGACAATAAAGGTGATGAAAAATGACACATAGGGTATGGAGACAAAAAAAATATTCCTAACGCGCTTTTAACCTCTGTTTGAAGGTCAACAGTGTGGTAATGAAAAATAATCTCGCACACGAGCGCATCATGACACCGACATTACGTGTGTGTGTGTGTGTGTGTGGGGGGGGGTGATGCAAGGGCAGTGAGCAGCCAGAGACAACACACAGAGGCACTGCAGCGTTCAGATAAAATCACTTAGTTCATAAAGTTCCCTCTGCAGAGATCCGTGCACACTCGGGGTGGGTGTCGAGGACCAGAGACGAATCCAGAGTTCTGAAATGATGACAGAATGTTTATTCAGCTGGACTCCTCTGAAAAGTTCATGGAAATTCCTCAGTAGGAGGGGAGGGAGGGGGTAGAGGATCAGGTTACAAAACTTCCAGGCGGGTTGAGATAAGATCACCTGTCAGCAGTCAGGGAGCCACATTCAGATAAATACGATTGTTTTGGGGACAGACAGAACTTTAATGACTTAATGACATCTACCTTGAGTCTGTGTCGGTCCACTCAGATTTGAAATGTTCAAATTAAATGACCACACCAATGGAACATGCCTGAGAATAATCCCCGTGCTCTGATTCATTCTGCCAAAAGTCTGGGTGCTCGAGGCACGAACCAAGTCATCATATAAGGCAGGCAGCCTGACCAGGTCCAGATTTGCTGCCGACGACTTCCTTGTTTGTTGATAGACCAGGAACCAGTTATCATAAATCCAATTATAAATGTGTCCTTAAAATCCACAGTCGACCGCAGAGATAGACGCATCATCAAGTCTTCAAAGTCGATGAGATATCCAGCTGCGTGCCAACAGGGAAAATAGGTTCACCTAAAGCCTGTCTTCTCTTCAAAGAAATGTTGTAAAGTATGTTGAGGGACCAACTGATCAAATCCAAGTCCATAGTTATGATTCAGAAGATTTGTAGAAGAGAGGCTCTAAAGCAGTTTCACAGACAGGACAGAGCTAAAGCAAAGTGGAGAGGGAGAGGAGGAGACGTCCGCCCTTGAGAACAAGTGTTGAATGATGATGTTACAACCAACAATAAAATGTAAAAGAAAAACATCAACTAAATATACACTAAGCACTAGTAGCATCCATCAATCATCTTTTACCCGCTTCTTCCATTTAGGGTCACGGGGGTCGCCGGTGCCCATGTCCAGCAATCACTGTGCGAGGAGCAGGGGACACCCTGGACAGGTCTTCAGTCCATCGCAGGGACACAGAGACAAACGAGACAAACAACCATTCACTCTCTCACTCACACCTAGGGACAATTTAGAGTCACCAATCAGTCTAACATGCGTGTTTTTGGTCTGTGGGAGGAAACTGGAGTACCTGGAGAAAACCCACGCATGCACAGAGAGAACATGCAAACTACACCCAGAAAGGCCCCCAGACCGGGATTTGAACCGGGGACCTGTGCGCTGAGAGGCAGCAGCAGCTCTACCAGTTGCACCACCTTGCTGCCCCACTAACAGCATAAAAACTACGTCAAACAGCATCACGAACATGAGTCTGTGTGAGCAGATGAGCACGCATGAACACAGCAACATGAAACAGATCAGCAGCACCATGAAACAGATCAGCAGCAACATGAAACAGATCAGCAACATGATGTGATTTTTTTCACAGTGATTATCCTGGTTAGAGATTCATGAGTCTAACAGCCTCAGGGTAGAAGCTGTTCCTC
>NC_056516.1:13503632-13504495 GCF_014905685.2 Nematolebias whitei | reverse complement strand
GAGACGATAAATAAATAACTCCGACACCTCCACTGCTGTTTTTATGACGCTCTGGACGCTTGTCACTCACAGCACTCATGCAATAAAGAGTATAAACTCAAAGTGAGAGTGACACCTGCCCCCTTTTTCCTCTTTCGTGCTGACAATATGTTTTAGTTTTATCGATGAGTTTGTCAAAGCACAATTTTTTATTTTTTTTGTAACTACAGAAATAATGTTTAATAAATGTTAGGACTCTATTCTTGCTAACAAAATACCACCTCCTCAGTTAAGCTGCTGTTTTTATGATGCTCTGGACGCTTGTCACTCACAGCTCGCATGCGACAAAGAGTAAACTCAAAGCGAGATGGTTCCCTGCACCCTCTTTTTTCTTTCGTATTGACAAATTTTTTAGTTTTATCAATGAGTGTGCTCAGTGATCCTGACTTCCTCATTTAGATTTTAAAAAATCAGCACAAATTGTTTTATTCATTTTTGTTTTGTAGGTCAAAGTGTTTTATAAAACTCTCCTGAGTTAAAATGTTGCTGATCAATTGGAATTTATTATTATTTATAAATATTTAATTGTATTTTTCTGTATCAGATGGTTCAAAGTGTTTTATATATTTCATTCCTGAGTTAATGTTGCTTATAAATTTGAATTTATTATTATTTATTGATCATTTAAAATTTTATTTTTCAGTATCAAATGCTCAAAAATCTTTACAATTTAAGTAATGATTTTTAAATTTTTTTTTCATTTCAGGCAAAATGTTGCATTTTGAGTTGTTTCTGTTACAGACTAAAAAACTATTTTAATAAAGTTATTCTTTGTTGTAAGTTGATCTATATTCTTTTTTTCTTTAATGTTAAGAATACAATGT
>NC_056516.1:13503225-13503532 GCF_014905685.2 Nematolebias whitei | reverse complement strand
AACAGAAAATAATTGAGAAGCACTGCTTTAAATTAAGAATACACTAAGCACTAATAGTACAAAAACAATGCGCCAAAAACAACAGCAGCACAAACATGTCTGTAGCAGATGATGACTAATGAACACAGCAACATGAAATAATCAGCAGCATGAAATAATCAGCAGCACATATCAACAACCGAGTGGCATTACAGCAATTTTCACAGTTTTTTTTTTCCACAGTGATTTTTCCTGGTTACAGATTCATGAAGGGGGAGTGGTGGCGCAGAGGTTAGAGAGGTGGGCCGGTGGAAGATCACCGGTTCAC
>NC_056516.1:13500725-13503125 GCF_014905685.2 Nematolebias whitei | reverse complement strand
ATGCCACATGTTGATGCTGGAGCACAGGATGCTCTCCACTGCACACCTGTAGGAGGTGAGGACTGAGCTTCCCAGACCAGCTCGTCTCAGCCGCCTGAGGAAGTAGAGTCTCTGATGAGCTTTCTTGATCAGGCTGGTAGTGAAGACCTCCAAACTTAGAAGAGCATAAAGAATGATTAATAATTAGTATATAATAATAATAATAAGAAGAATTAGTCTATATCCCAGGTATCCACCGATTCCAATGTCAATCTGACATTTATTTTTTGGTGTGAGCAGTATGCATGTGTGTCCAAGAGTTGTGTGTAAAGGCGCAGGCTGTGTTAGTACCAGAACTCATCGTTTCCTAATGCTGGCAGATTTTGTAAGATGGCAGTCTATTTTGAGGACAGGTGGGGTTTCACACAGTGTGTGAGTGCTATTGATGGCTCCCACATACCCATCATCGCACCACCACAATATCACATGGACTATTTAAACCGTAAAGGCTGGCATTCCATGATCCTTCAGGGAGTGGTCGATGGGAAGGGCCTATTTTGGAATGCCTTTCCAGGTCAGCCAGGGAGCTTGCAAGATGCACATGTGCTTAGGCTGTCTACACTGTGGGAACTAGCCATCCATGGAAACCTCTTTCCATCTCACACCAGAAACATTAGTTCTGTCACTGCAGGTACTATAGCCTTCGTGATTCAGCATACCATTGCAGGACTGGCTTCTGAAATCATTCATGGACACCGAATGTCTGTCACTGAAACAACCAGTTGTTAACCATTAAATCAGTCAAGCACTGTGGTGGAAAATGCTTTTGGATGACTGAAAGGGCTGTGGTGTTGTTTCCTTAAAAAGAATGAGTGAGACAAAGAGATTGTAAAAACAATGGCACATGGTACACGGTTAACCCTCACACTCAGCCACCCCTGCTTTGCTGCTGCAGCTTGAACTGCTGAGTGTCACTCGCTCTTCTTCTATCTCCTCTCTTCTTTACTTTATGTGTACCTTAGTCTAAGATAATGGGGATGGGGCATATGTGTGTTTATTTTCATGTGGTTTGACTCAACATTAGCTGTTAGCTTGGAGAAACAGAGGCCTTTGCCAATGGCATGAGAACGTGTCCCCATGAGGAGGAAATGGTTAGAATCACTCAGGACTTAGTCAGAGTGTTTTGTTCACTGAGCAATACATGTTGTTTATTTGCAGTGAATGAATCACATCACATTCGCTCAGGCATCAACAACAGCCCCTCCCCACCTGCACGGCACACGCCACTGTGTCACTGTGTCATTCAGATTTACATCACGTGTGAGTTACAGAATGCATACGTTTCTCTCCCGACCAGAATGTTCATGCTAAGATAAACTGAACTGAGAAAGGAACTAATCAATGAGTGTGCTATATCTTGTCATTATTGTTTGTTCCCGTACAATGATGAAACTGGTTCTCTGCATTTAACCTATCCCACCTGGGATGACCCAGGTGGAGCAGTGTGCAGCTATTGAGCACCTGGGGAGCAACTAGGGATTGGGTGTCTTGCTCATAGACACCGCAACATGTGAGAATGGCTGAGATTCTAACTGCGACTTTCTGGTCCCAAGTTGGCTGCCCTAACTCTACTCCATCTCGGGCCCTGAATAAAGTGATTCAGTTTAATTTGTTCACTCTAAAGATTTGTTCATCTGAACAAATCTTCCATGAACAACACAACACTACTCTAGGACCTTTTTAACCAGACTGATTAGTTCCTCATTGTTTTTTGCCTCCCGGTGCTGTATGTTCAACTCCTCTCATCTGAATGTGCTGTCTTGGTTGCGAGCTTTGTAAGTATCTGTAAGCATTCAGTCAAAATAAAGATGACGTTGGGCCCTGTACTGCTCCTCGTGCCTGTCTTTCATCTAGTTTATGTGCAGTTAAGTGCAAACGACTATTATGAAACAAAACCCAATTGAAGTGTGAAATTAGACTGTTTAACTATCTAGTGTGTAGCTAGTTAACCACACAAGCTATCTAGTTAGCCAGAGAGTTTTAAAGATGGGAAATATGGAGGAGTTTAAAGGGAGATGTTGAAGCAAGATGTATGTCTGTAGACCAGAACAACACACTTCTTCCAAACGCAGTTCGCCCACGGTACACTTCGCGTGAAGCTCGTGACGACTCTTTACCTTGGCACAGGATGGGTCCGCTACGGTCAAGAGGTCCCTGGCACGCTACCTTTCAGCGTCTCCTCAGGGCGGCTGCGACTCGGCAGAAGTCGTGAGATACTCCGTTCTACAGAATAAACTTCCTCAGAAGTTGTAGGGCATTCGCCTGGCGATAGTCACAGCGAGGCGCCGTGACCACAGCAGAGATGGATGACTCCATCAGCCTGGAAAACTGAGTCCGAAGTTCCACTCAGCAGTGGAAAAA
>NC_056516.1:13498593-13500625 GCF_014905685.2 Nematolebias whitei | reverse complement strand
ATGAAGTGTCTTTTAGCCAGGCTGTCACCACGGATGATCTGACAAGCGGCCCCATCACACACACTCATCACGAATGAGCCTTTTAAGGTTGTTTCATTCACTGCCAGCGGTGCCAACACGTGCTCCAGTGGCACGAGCAGCCTTCACCTATAAGGCGCTGCGTTATGAAAGTGCGCACGCAGCTCTCAGCGCCCGCCGTTCACGTCAACGTTAACATGAGACCGAGGTACGAGCCCAGTAACGTATCTCGCTCTCGGCAGGAGCGACACGCGTTTTCATCGCAGTGGTGTCAAACGCGCACTCCCACGGCGTCAACAGTTTCACAAGCCTCACAGCGGCTCCGCTCCTTCATCCTCAAAGAAGGTTTTCTGAATTAATACTGTAGTATGAACATATGCTGTCATATATTCATAAATTAAACGGATTCTTTCATTTTTCTGGACTGGATAATATCGTGCATTGAATAATTAAAAATGTGGACGTGAGACGTTAACTATCTTTGACTCACCAACGACAGTGGGTCATTTATTAACAGAATCAAGTTTAACACATCACACATTTACATTAATTGGCAAAAATTGAAAATAACGACAGCTTATTAATCAGTTTTACAGGAAGTAAACAATAAGGCGATTGTTTTCTCACTTCCAGCAGAACAGCAGACATTAACCACACGGCGGTGATTGAAAAACTTTGCTTCAGACATTTCTAAAAATATCTGTAATGATTTTTAGCAGATAGAAGAATTTTAAAGATGGGAAATGAAGTTTAAGTTGAGAGAGATGTGTGAGGGAATTTGTCTGTCTAACCAGAAACATGCACGCTCCTTTGGACCAGCTTGTCCCAACGGTACACTTTGGTTGAAGATCGACTTTTTACCTTTCTGAAGATATGTCAGTTCCGGCGTAAAGTTCACTTCGAGCCACTTTTCAGCGTCTCCGTAAGAACAGCTAAACCTCGGGAGTCGTGAGATCATCCAGAACAGACTTCATAATTCCTCTGAACTTCTCTCGTCCAGCTTAGTGGCAGATGTACTGAGCATGCTGCATTCAGCATTCTGGACTCTGGAACTGCCGAGTTTCAGAACTGCAGAACTGCTCAAGCTCCTGCAGAACTTCTTCATCTACCCCAACTTAACTGGAGGTGGAACCTCTTGCAGAACTCTCCATCATCAGCTGACTCTTCTCACAACTAAACTCACCGTGAACTAGGAAGTGCCAACATTTAAAGGGCTCTATTTCCGGTTCATTTGGGAGTTTCTGATTGGTCGATGGACCAAAACAGAGGTGTGTTTTGTGATGTAAGGTGTTATGAAAAGTCAAGGAAAAAGATTAAGATTGTTTAAAAACAGACAAAAGATATTATGAAGAACTTCAGACTTCGTGGAGTCAATTCTCTAGTATCTTGCTGTAAAAGTTAAACATGACATTTCTTTTTCAGTAAACTTGCAGTTGACCGAAACTTGAACTTTGACCAACTTACACCCTTGCTCATTGAAGACAGAAAATCAGACAATGCATCATTAACCTGATTTCTTCTTTGAATGAGGATTAAAAATCGTTATTACTGTTTCACAGTTGATTTAAAAATGAGTAGTTCACTTCAACATTTAAACATTGTTTGAACTAACACAATTTGATTATCAAAACATTTGTAAAATAGTAATGATAATAGAAAGTAGTCTTCTTTTACTTGATTAATTCAAGAAAGAAAGTCTCAGGATGGGTCAACCTGTATTTCTGGATTCAAATCAATGAAATGACAGTTTCTGTCCCATAAGGTCCTCAGGTCAAGGTTTTGACATCAGGCTTAGTTCACTACAATACTGCAGCTCGTGGAATCACTCAAAAGCTCACGTGATTCGCAGCCAAGAATGAACGTGTTCTGCAGACCGAGCCCAGTGGTAACCTCGCCCCACCGATGCCGCACACTGCTTCCTGACCGCACCAGCGTCAAACGCGCGCTCCCGTGGAAATCCTCGCTTAAGGCATCACATGAATGAGGGCGCGCACACACGACTCTTCAGGGCACG
>NC_056516.1:13497439-13498493 GCF_014905685.2 Nematolebias whitei | reverse complement strand
TGTTTGAGAAGGACTGGTTTGATGAATGTAGTATATTCTTAGTTCATGACTCGGATCTTACTAATGTTTTTCTTTACAATTTGTGTTTTTGATGGATGTAACTGGGACCCTGCGTACATAGCTTCATCCCACCTCATGTATCACGTGTTGTGTGCATGGCAAATAAATCTCTCTGACTGACTCTGGCTCTGACTTCGTTTGTTGCAGTTCAGCCTAATGTATGAATTACTTTGATAAAGGTAAAAAAAATGATTCATGTTTCTGATAATGATTGTAAAACATATTAAAACTTATTAATTTCCTATGTCTGATTGTGAAGTAATCTTAAATGGCTAACAAAAATGTCTCCCTCCTACCACTGGGTTCTATTCCAATCTAATATGACAAATGACAAATCAAAAACATGCATGTTAGGCTGCCTTCTGGCCCAGGCCTCCCTTGTAAAAGAGATTTGTGATCTCAGTGGGATTGTTTAAATAAAGGTTAATAAATAATAAAACATATCACTTTTTTCTGTGTAGTTTCCCCTTGTTGCCAATGATTGGTAAAACATACTAACACTTTTTAATGTATAATGGGAAAGTTATCTGTTATTTCTTCCTCATGTTACCAGGTGCTTTCCTCATCCCTTACCTGATAGCGTTGGTGTTTGAGGGCCTCCCGCTGCTCTACCTGGAGCTGGCAATAGGACAGAGGCTCCGAATGGGCAGTATCGGAGTCTGGAACTCCATCTCTCCACTGCTGGGTGGACTCGGTGGGTGATCTAGAGTTATAAATAAAATAATTTCACTGAAGAAATTTTTTTTTTTTTTTTTACAGATATTACATACATTTACAATTGCTGCAGTAAGCAGTTCTTCATTCTTTCTAAAGTTGAACTTGATTTGTTTTTTGAGCTATTCCTTCACACTCAGTAATATTTCCTGTGTTCAGGCATTGCCTCCATGTTGGTGTCGTTCCTTGTGGGCATGTTCTACAACACCATCCTGGCCTGGGTGCTCTGGTACTTCTTTCACTCTTTTCAAAACCCACTGCCCTGGAGTGAGTGTCCTCT
>NC_056516.1:13496109-13497339 GCF_014905685.2 Nematolebias whitei | reverse complement strand
GTCTTGTTTCAAGGTAAACGCCGAGGAGTATTTCTCAGTGACAGGTCACTACATGCTGGACAACGCCATCTTGTAATTTTCCTCTTATCGCCGACCCTCGGAGCGAATCGGATGGTTCCTCCGGGACAGGCGGCGCTCAGCTGCAGCCCCCTGCTCTTCATTCCCTCCTGGAGAGCGTAGTGTCGGTGGAGGGGGGCAGAGCGAATGCTCACCTCATCCCACCTCTTTTCGCATCGGCGATCACACCGCTCCCGGCCGACGGCGCCCTCTGGGGTTGCCCGGCATAATCCAGGAGGCGGCTGACATGAAGGGACCCTTTTTTATGTCCCACGCCTTTCCCGCCAGTTCGGATGATCCGGCGGGAAGGTTGTTTTTTCTAGGTTCCATTCCAGCTCACCGTCCTGATCCATCTGGCCTCGTTTTCCCAACAGGACGTCCTACGGGAGAGGCCACAGCCGGCTTTCCTGGTAGATTGGGGGGCTGGTCTCCACAGTCCGCACCCATCTCCAGAGCAGGGGTTCACAGAGCGGAAATTCCCTCAGTGCCCCCTGGAGCCGAGCCTGACGAAGGCTTCATAGGAGCAAGATGTCCAGGTGGACCAGCGTCCCGTGCCTCCGGTTAGCATAACCCAGACGGGGACACCGCTCTCCAACTGAGCTCACCGGCATGCGTTCCAGACGGCCGCAGCTAACAACACGTTACGCTGTTGGCGTACACGTTCAGAGGCGGGAAGAGACGGTGGGCCCTCTGACCTTCAGCTAGCTCCGCTCTCGTCGCGGCTGTTCGCTAACAGCGCTGTCAGCCCCTGCAGTACGCTCCGTCTGCAGGGCAGCTGACGTCATCCCCAACCGGTGCGCCTCTTTTGCTGTCTGCCGCCCCGCATCGCAGCCGGAGAACGAAGTCCCAGAGGTTCTCCTGGCTCATCACTCCACCTTCCTCTCAGGAGAGCTACAGAAGCTTTTTGTTGGAGGGCCTTTCATCAGCAAGAGATCATTTCAAGATGCTCCACGGCTGCACAATGCCTCCCCAGCTCTGCTACGCCAGTCCCTCCCGTCAGACGTCCTCGGCATCCGGAAGTTCAATTTTTCCTGGACTTCGCCAACAGGGGGCCCTCTAGGACAACAAACAGAGCTCAGGGGAAGATAACCAGGTGTCTGTTTGCTGGAGGTGTGTAGATGACACGATGTGGAATAAACATCATTTTATGATGAAGTGTCTTTTAGCCAGGCT
>NC_056516.1:13494083-13496009 GCF_014905685.2 Nematolebias whitei | reverse complement strand
AAATATGATAATGTTTTCACTTCAAAATTTTTCATGTCATGTTAGCCAGCTCTCTACCTTTACTTGTCATTGTCCCCACATTTAGATTTGCAACCCTATATATATATTTATTGTCTTTCTCATCGCATGTGATACTTTTTTGTCTTTACTTGCCCTTTGACAAAGACAAATGATTTTCTTCCCTCTCCTGCTTCTTCCTGCTTTAGCTTTTTGTCCTGTATATCAGAGCCTCTACACATCTTCCGAATCGTAAATTATTATGGATCTGGTCAACTGGTCTCTCAATGCAACTGATAAAATTTTCTCGATGAGGAGACAGGGTGCAGGAGAACCCTCATGCCCTGAAGGGACACACGCAGCTGGATATGTCATTGATTTCTCGTGTGTGTGGAAGATCATGTGCCTGACTCTATTGTCCATTGAGGATGTAGAAGATGGGTACACATTTGCATTTATGATAACAGGGTTTTTGGAATTGGTGGATACCTGGGATATCGACTAATTAGGTAGATGTGGGCAGCAGTTTCAGCAATAGTAAAGCTGCTGCCTTATGTGAAGGATTACTTGTGCTTTGAGTGCTCAGACTAATATGCTTTGCGAGCTGAATCGTAAGCTGGACGCAATTTCTGAGAATCGTGGGCCACTAGCAGCTCCTAGGCCTTGCTGGCATGAAGGCATTGACCTTGGAGAAGGCTAACAAGCACGAACCGGTGGAATGTCCACAAATCTGGCTGTTTGGATTTGCTACTGAGTGTATCAACAGAACTGAAGGCAGACATGAAATCAGTAGAGTCGACCTGCCCAAAATAATTGTTGTTTATCTGAATCTGGCCTCCAACTTATTTCAAATTGCTCCTGGTGGATACGTAAATTAAGAAGCTCTGCTCTGCCCCCCCCCCCCCCCCCCCACACACACACACAGGAACATCTGTTGACCCTTATCAGAGTGGACCGGCTGAGAGATATTGTAATATCTTTTTATCAGGACTATGGAAACTATCTGGAAGATAGCATGGACAATCTCACTGTCTTGTCGTCCTCCCTCCACTGCAAAATGTATTATGTCTCTCTATGTTGCTTTTTGTGCTGAGGTAAATTTTTTCGCTCATTGCCACTCGTTTATAAAGTTATCAAGCGGGCACGCGTTGATGCGGTGAACTCACATGCATGCTGATGTGAGCTGGTGCACGCGGAAGGAGAAAGAAAAAACGCACGCCCCCGAGCATGCAAATTGTTGTGCGTTTGCTGATGCTGCGGGACGCAGCTCATCTGTGTTGTGCTCGTGTTGTGTGCAGCTGCTCCGTGTAAACGCTCGGGGAGCAGGTGCACGTATGAGCTGACGTGCCCTGAAGAGTCGTGTGTGCGCGCCCTCATTCATGTGACGCCTTAAGCGAGGATTTCCGCGGGAGCGCGCGTTTGACGCTGGTGCAGTCAGGAAGCAGTGTGCGGCATCGGTGGGGCGAGGTTACCACTGGGCTCGGTCTGCAGAACACGTTCATTCTTGGCTGCGAATCACGTGAGCTTTTGAGTGATTCCACGAGCTGCAGTATTAATTCAGAAAACCTTCTTCGAGGATGAAGGAGCGGAGCCGCTGTGAGGCTTGTGAAACTGTTGACGCCGCGGGAGCGCGCGTTTGACACCACTGCAATGAAAACGCGTGTCGCTCCTGCCGAGAGCGAGATACGTTACTGGGCTCATACCTCGGTCTCATGTTAACGTTGACGTGAACGGCGGGCGCTGAGAGCTGCGTGCGCACTTTCATAACGCAGCGCCTTATAGGTGAAGGCTGCTCGTGCCGCTGGAGCGCGTGTTGGCACCGCTGGCAGTGAATGAAACAACCTTAAAAGGCTCATTCGTGATGAGTGTGTGTGATGGGGCTGCTTGTCAGATCATCCGTGGTGACAGCCTGGCTAAAAGACACTTCAT
>NC_056516.1:13492840-13493983 GCF_014905685.2 Nematolebias whitei | reverse complement strand
TGTGTTGTTTTGCTTTGTTTTGTTTTTTTGAATGTCCAGAGGACCAGATTTAACTTTTTTAGACACTTAACTTGATTTCTAATTTAAATGGGCATTAAAAAAATCATTAATACTGTTTCACAGTTGATTTAAAATGAGTGGTTCACTTCAACATTTAGAAATGGTATGAACTAAACACACGTTTGATTTATCAAGATATTGTAAAATAGTAATGATAATATAAAAGAAGAGTGTTCTGTCAATTGATTACTTCAGGATACAATTAGACAGTCTCTGGATGAGCTAATTTGTGTTTTTGGATTCAAATCAATGAAATAACAGTTCCTGTCCCATGAAGGTCCTCAGAGGCAGGTTTTGGTTGGAGGCGGAGTTCACTACAACTCCATAAAGGTGATGGAATACATCAGGAAAAATATTCCAGCGACAGGCGGCGAGGATGGAAGCAGATCAAAATAAACCACAGGACCGGCCTCTTTCAATCAACAACTTTTATTAAACTTTGTTAAACTTGTGTTTGACTCAAATAGTTGGTTGTGGTCCTCTGGTGCTGGTATGTATAACATTTTATTTGTATTAGGGGGCAAGTGCACAGTGTTAATGCTTTGAACTGATTACCGTAAGTTTTGGTATACTACGTGCACACCCTATAATAGGAGCTTTGTACCTTTTCTTTTTTTTTGTAATTCCACTGTGTTAACAATCTGATTTGATAGCCATACACATTTGATATTTACGATTATATTTACATCTTTTTGTTGTTTATTTTGGTGCTTTTTAATTACTTTTATATCACATATGGGCAGACGGAGCAGCACGGTGGCGCAACTGGTAGATCTGCTGCCTCTCAGCGAGCAGGTCCTTGGTTCAAACCCCGGTCCAGGGGCCTTTCTGGGTGGAGTTTGCATGTTCTCTCCGTGCACGCGTGGGTTTTCTCCGGGTGCTCCGGTTTCCTCCCACAGACCAAAAACATGCATGTTAGGCTGATTGGTAACTCTAAAATTGTCCCTAGTTGTGCATGAGAAAGTGAATGGTTGTTTGTCTCGTTTGTCTCTATGTGTCCCTGTGATGGACTGGAGACCCGTCCAGGGTGTACCCTGCCCCTCGCACAGTGATTGCTGGACATGGGCACCGGTGACCCCCGTG
>NC_056516.1:13484498-13492740 GCF_014905685.2 Nematolebias whitei | reverse complement strand
TCCTTTCTGACTTTCGACCAACATCACTACTCTCTCATTCAGACAGAAGATCAAAAATGCATAATTACTTTGTAAATAGACATTTAACTTCCTGATGCATGCTCAATAATCCAGGTAGAAAAATCTAAAAAAGTTAAATCTGGTCCTCTGGACATTCAAAAAAACAAAACAAAGCAAAACAACAAAAAAATGTAGAAACGTTTTGTCTCTCGTCCAAGAGACTTCCTCAGTCTGAGGAGCTTTATTCAGCTCAGTCTCTTAAATAGCACCTTCTCAGAGTGGATCAACCAGTTTTGCTGCTGACAACCAAAACCAGCTGATCACATGCTCAAGAAGGACCATCAGCCTAACAATGGATCATTAGCACACTGATGGCTGTTTACTGTTCACAGAGAGCTGAGTGATACTAGCAATCACAGCATTGTAAGAGGGGGACAGTTGAACCCGGAGGCCTCCACCCCTGTTTAATGATGGACGGTTTCTTTTCACAAAGATGGCCTCCTTTACTCCTCTCTCAAACCATCGTTCCTCTCTATCCAGGATGTGAACATCTTCATCCCTGAAAGAGTGACCGCTGGCCTGGAGATGAGTGTAGACCGCAGAGTCCTGGCCTGATGATGTTGATTTTCTGTGCTGTGTTGTTTTGCTTTGTTTTGTTTTTTTGAATGTCCAGAGGACCAGATTTAACTTTTTTAGACACTTAACTTGATTTCTAATTTAAATGGGCATTAAAAAAATCATTAATACTGTTTCACAGTTGATTTAAAATGAGTGGTTCACTTCAACATTTAGAAATGGTATGAACTAAACACACGTTTGATTTATCAAGATATTGTAAAATAGTAATGATAATATAAAAGAAGAGTGTTCTGTCAATTGATTACTTCAGGATACAATTAGACAGTCTCTGGATGAGCTAATTTGTGTTTTTGGATTCAAATCAATGAAATAACAGTTCCTGTCCCATGAAGGTCCTCAGAGGCAGGTTTTGGTTGGAGGCGGAGTTCACTACAACTCCATAAAGGTGATGGAATACATCAGGAAAAATATTCCAGCGACAGGCGGCGAGGATGGAAGCAGATCAAAATAAACCACAGGACCGGCCTCTTTCAATCAACAACTTTTATTAAACTTTATTAAACTTGTGTTAGACTCAAATAGTTGGTTGTGGTCCTCTGGTGCTGGTATGTATAACATTTTATTTGTATTAGGGGGCAAATGCACAGTGTTAATGCTTTGAACTGATTGCCGTAAGTTTTGGTATACTATGTGCACACCCTATAATAGGAGCTTTGTACTTTTTCTTTTTTTTAGTAATTCCACTGTGTTAACAATCTGATTTGATAGCCATACACATTTGATATTTACAATTATATTTACATCTTTTTGTTGTTTATTTTGGTGCTTTGTAATTACTTTTATATCACACATGGGCAGACGGAGCAGCACGGTGGCGCAACTGGTAGAGCTGCTGCCTCTCAGCGAGCAGGTCCTTGGTTCAAACCCCGGTCCAGGGGCCTTTCTGGGTGGAGTTTGCATGTTCTCTCCGTGCACGCGTGGGTTTTCTCCGGGTGCTCCGGTTTCCTCCCACAGACCAAAAACATGCATGTTAGGCTGATTGGTAACTCTAAAATTGTCCCTAGTTGTGCTTGAGAAAGTGAATGGTTGTTTGTCTCGTTTGTCTCTGTGTGTCCCTGTGATGGACTTGCGACCTGTCCAGGGTGTACCCCGCCCCTCGCACAGTGATTGCTGGACATGGGCACCGGTGACCCCCGTGACCCAAAATGGAATAAACGGGTAAAGATAATGGATGGATGGGCAGACGGGAGCCCAGATGGTTGGAATGTGTTCTCTTGGTAAGCACTAATGTGTAGATTTTCAGTTGATAGTGTTTTTTGCTCTCTCTTTGTTTAGATAGGAGAGAGGGGTGGGTTTATACCAGATCAGTCGGTTTTTTTTTGGTTTTTTTTTAATACCAGCTTATTGGCCTGTGATATTCAGTATGTAATTTATTTCCTGATATTTAATTATGACCAACGTTAAGGACGTTGTCCACTCTAGTGGCTGCCTGGTTAATTGTGTGAGCTAGAATGTGAAATCCCTTAATGGTCCAGTAAAATTCCAGAAAATTATGTCACACCTAAAACAGCTTAATACTGATATTGCCTTTTTATAGGAGGCCCATGTGCATTCAGCAGATAGTGGAAAATTTTTTAAAGAATGGTCTGGTCAGGTGTTTAAGTTTAATTTCCAATCCAAATCAAGAGGGGTAGATATTATAGTTGGTAAACGGGTACAATTTACAGCCTCGAGTGTGCATGCTCATAATGCTGGGCGGTATGTGGAAGTGGTGGGGAAATTATAAATGCTGCCAGTGATCTTGGTTTCGTTATGTTAGATATTTTTATCTAGACTGGTCCTATGGTTTTGATATGCTCAGAGAAGGGATTATAATGAAATTATGACCCAGTTCTGACTGGGTTAAACTGGGCCAGCAACTCTAAAAAAAGAGTCTCCTAGGGATTCAATATCTGTCAAGGAATAGTTATCTGCTTGCTACATCACGTAGAAAGGCTTTTTGAAGTGCCGTCTCATATTTCCATACATGTCAGAACCACATAGGAACCATTGAGATCACATTTAGTCACACCCCCTCATACACTGACAGGTTGAGCTCCCCTTCTGCGAAGGAGGAGTTTAGGACCCTATAAATAAGTAATGACACAGGACATCGGGGCTCTTCCGGGTTTGTGATCGCGTCACAGACCGGAGAGACCAGCGCTGTAAACTGTAACCTTTTCCTGCCTTGATTTAATATAATTGATAAAACTTAATTGACGTCTCCTTGATTTATTGTTTAGTATGAGTTGCCACTTCTGAGGGAGATTTGAGAAGAGACGTGGGCTGGAGGGCGTTTCCGGGTCCGGAGGGGCCGCAGCCAGCTCGCGTCTTTAACAGGTATATGCTGCCAATTGGGCCGACTCTATATTTTTAGTAAACTGTTCTCAAATACACTGAATATGTCAACACATAATATTATAATTGGAGGTGACACAAATTGTGTGCTTTCATCCCTTGACTGTATTTCGATGGGGAAAACTACTCCAAGTCCGCTCAACGAATCAATTAATTTCTTGAATCATATGGCTTGGCTGATATATGGCATTTCCATAACCCTACTTCAAGATCATACCCATTCTTTTCCCCAGTCCGTAAGACATACTCCCAAATCTATTATTTTTTTCTTAATAAACAAATTTTGCCTTTGGTGAAGGAATGTGATTATGGGGCCATGATCATCTCAGAACATGGTACACTTATTATGAAACTGGTTATCCCGATCACAAAGTCTGTATTTCGTCCTTGGAGATTCAACCCCTTGCTTTTGTCCGAGGAAGACTTTACCAAATTTCTTATATCTGAAATTTATTTTTTTCTTGAAGTTAACCACACACCAGAAATGCCACTCTGTACTGTCTGGGAGGCGTATTAAAGGCCTACCTGAGGGGTCAAATAATTTCTAACTGTGCAAACAAAAAAGAAGGGGTTGGTACGGCTAAGACAGTTTACAGATGAGATACTACAATTAGACAGAGAACATAGCCACTCCCCCTCATGGGATCTAATGAAAAAACGTTTCTTACTTCAAACTGAATTTAATGCTTTGTCTACTCAGCAGGCAGGTTATTTAATCTCTAAATCTAGACAGGGTTAGAAGGAACACGATGAAAAGGGAAAAGCTCCATCATTAAGGGGATAAATCAACTAGGTACATAGCACAAAGTTACTTTATATGTGGACTACATGCTTTTGTATATATCAGAACCCCTTATCAGTATCCCTGAACTAATTACTTTGATTCAAAAATTCAGGAAGCTATCTGGCTATAAGGTCAACCTTCAAAAGAGTGAACTGATGCCTGTGACCTCTATAAAAAAGAAAATCTTGGACACCATACCCTTTAAAATCAGTTTTAAAAAATTTAAGTACCTTGGGATCTGGGTAACTCAAGACCATAAGAATCTCTATAAAAACCACTATCTACCTCTCATGGCAAACCTCAAACAGGACATCGCTAGATGGCAAGCCCTGCCTCTCACTCTAGGATAAACTCTGAAAAAATGAATATTCTATCTAAATTTCTATAACGGTTTCAGAATCTGCCAATCTTCCTTACAAAATCCTTCTTGACCAATATGAACAGCCAGATATCAGCGTTAATTTGGAATAAAAAAGCATCCATGAATTGCCAAGAGGGCCTTACATCTGCCCTGCAGACTTGGAGGCATGTTGCATCCGAATTTCATGCAGTCTATTGGACAACTAATATCAGAGCTCTTTTATTCTGGTTGGGTGGGGATACCCCTTCTCCTAGTTGGATGGCCTTGGCAAATACCTCAGTCAGATCCAGTTCCCCTTTTGCATTGCTCTGCTCTCAGCTCTCCTTTAAACAATCAATATCAACCTACACTTCTAATCCAATTGTGCTCTGGGCGGTTAAGATTTGGAATCAGTTCAGGAGGACATTTAACTCTACAGAGTTACGGTTATGGGCACCTGTGTCAAATTAATCATTAGTTTACTCCCTTAGTAGCTGACAGCTTTTGACACCTGGGTCTTCAAGGGAGTGCATTCACTATGTGATCTCTATGTTGATGGAAGATTTGCCTCTTTTGAACAGCTGGTACAGAAGTTTAATAGTCACAATGTAGCCTCTCAATGACGACTCAGGCACGGCTTTTTAATTTAAAACGAGCGCTTTAATGAATGAAGTGAAAACTACAGAAATAAGACAGAAGATACAGAAATAACCAAAGCTTTAGGTGCTGTACCGAGCGGAGAGTGAAGCATGCTTCATTAAAGGTGTGTACCTCGTGGCCGCTCATCATTAAAGAGGTCCTAGACAAATGTTTTTCATCTTGTGCGCTCTAAATATACATATAAAGTAATCAGAACACCATAACCGACAGATTTACAACGTATTACAACAGTTATAACTACCTTTACAGTTAACAAACTAATTGAGGCTGCCGCCCACCTCTCGTGTCTTCAGGTAACTGTAAATAGCGGGCACAGCAGATCTCGCCACTCCCTTCCGTTCACACAAATCTCGCAATAACGGTACAACAAAAATTGTCCTTTGTGACAATAAATGCATCTTATACAAAAATAAAACATATTTTCAAAGCGTGAACTAAACAAACTAAAAACAAAATATTCTAACTACTGAAAACAAATATGAACCCTTTTAACATAAATCAATCATTGTGGTGACACTTACACGCCCACCAAATCACCAATTGATTCTCAATGTGATTTTTTGATGAGTGTCAAGATTAGTCCATGTTACTGTGCGTAACAGTCTCAAGTAAAGTCACTACCTTGTGAATAGGTCTTTCTAGATATATTAACCTTGTCAGTGGTTTCACTGGTCTTTGGTTTCACCTTTCGAACCTTGTCGTCTGGACCTTCTCGAGTCTTTACTACTAGAGCACAGGTGTCAAACTCCAGGCCTCGAGGGTCGGAGTCCTGCAACTCTTAGATGCATCTCTGATGCCACACAGCTGACTCAAATAAGGAGGTCATTAGCAGGACTTTGGAGAACTTGACTGCACTGAGAAGCTAATTCAGTCATATGATTCAGGTGTGTGGCATCAGAGACACATCTAAAAGTTGCAAGACTCTGGCCCTGGAGGCCTGGAGTTTGACACCCCTGTACTAGAGCTAGTTTCCATTTACATCTTGAAGCATTATCATATTGTAGGATCACACTGTCGTTCGCTTGAAGTTTCCGTGAAAACTTTTGCCATTTCTGTCGCTTTTGGAGGTTTGTGGCCATTCTGTATCTTCTGTACTCATTACAGTGGTAGATGTGAGAAGAGGCCATACTTCTACATCCTAAAATCCATATGCCATTTGCATGCAGTCCATTCATAGTCATGCCTCTTCCTTGGTGAAGTACACGTTCATGGTAGTGTTTGATGAGGAGGGCTGACACATGAGACTTCTTGGGGAGAATTGCTGGGTGCTTGACATGATGTAAGGCTGACTGGGACAACCTTCCTCCGACCCTGAGAACATAGGACTTATCCAAGAAAGCATTTAGCTGATTTAGTCTGTTATGCTTGTGTAGAGAATTTTCCTTCTGATTTCTGTATTTCTTTAATAAAAGCTTTTCTTTGGACTGGCTTGAAAGTGAACACTTCTGTGTCTCTTCTCTCTTCTGTTATGGTTTTAGGACAACCCAGTTCGTAACGAGACCCGGAACGACACAAGGCAAAGTAATATGAAGTGACAGTGTTTATTATTTACAGTGGTATTTACAATTGTACAAGGTGGTTCCTCTGGAATCCCTGAAGGAGGAAGTAGAATGTCAGGAAGGGGTAGGCCAAGGAGTTGTCTCATATATAATACTTAATTTGTTTGTTTGGTCTTACAGATGGAGGAAGGTGGTGCATGAGGCGTTATGAAGAATCCAACAAAAGAGTCCCAGAGGAGAGGCAGGTCAGGCACGTGGCAGGAGGGCAAGGCACAAAAGCGGGAATCCAGAGCTAGGAGAGCCGCAACGAGATGACTGTAGGCACACAAAAACAAGGTAAGTATTTCTTGGTATAAACACAAGACTGGCTGGAAGCATAAGTACCATAGCAAGGGAACAATGCTCCAGTGATGAGTAGAACTCGACTGCAGCCTTAAGTAGGGTTGTAGCTCGTCAGGTGGATGACCGTCAGCTGATGGTGATTAGCGGCCATCTTGGAGCTGCAGTGAGTGCTACTCTTACATCTTCAAGATCTATTACTTGGTTTGTTCTTTATTGAACACCCTTAAACTCTTTGATGAATCGTTTGAGTCTGGCGATAGTCTTTACAGCTCTCGACCAATCAGAGAACTTCTTTAAACGCTCTAGAACTGGGTTCACTTCCTTTGACTGTACTGTGTATGTATGACCTTTACTGAGATGAAGATCTGTTTATTCAACTTCTCCCACCATTTCCTCTTTGATTGGAAGATCTTGTTCCCAAGGGGAATTGGGGTTCTTCAACCACTTTGATTCTTTTAGTTGAGTAACGGCTGAACCTTATGAGGTTTGATCAGCCGAATTTTCTGTTTTGGATGTTAACTCTTTACCAAACAACAATGTGTCACTTTAAAGTCCAGTAGAAATTAGGTAATCCTTGACAAGTGTGTTATAGAAACTTACTGTGGCTTTAAACTTAACTTTAACCACTATTATTCTATTTTAACACTGTTCCTTGTTAATTTCCACCTTATTCACACTTGGTTTGGCTGCTTGTGAGCGCTGAGCTTAGAAGATGGCGCCCCACTGTGTTCGTGCCACCATGGTACCATCATTCCGCTCCAGGCAGCTGAAGTCCTCTTTTCCTTTGTGCCACCCTGGCTGGAAGAGTTTTCACTGTAGCCTCTCAATGATGACTCAGGCACGGCTTTTTTATTTAAAACGGGCTCTTCAATGAATGCTGTGAAAACTACAGAAATAAGACAGAAAATACAGAAATAACCAAAGCTTTAGGTGCTGTACCGAGCGGAGAGTGAAGAATGCTTCATCAAAGGTGTGGACCTCGTGGCCGCTCATCATTAAAGAGGTCCTAGACAATTTTCATCTTGTGCACTCTAAATAAACATTTAAAGTAATCAGAACACCATAACCGACAGATTTACAACGTATTACAACAGTTATAAATACCTTTATCATTAACAAACTAATCGAGGCTGCCGCCCACCTCTCGTGTCTTCAGGTAACTGTAAATAGCGGGCACAGCAGATCTCGCCACGCCCTTCCATTCACACAAATCTCGCGATAACGGTACAACAAAAATAGTCCTTTGTGACAGAATAAATGCATCTCATACAAAAATAAAACATATTTTCAAAGTGTGAACAAAACAAACTAAAAACAAAATATTCTAACAACTGAAAACAAATATGAACCCTTTTAATGCATAAATTAATCATTGTGGTGACACTTACACATAAGTCACAGTTTTTTAGATATTTGCAGCTGAGACACTTTGTGAGATCTCACTTTTATTGTTTTCCTTTGTACCCCTGTATACATTTTGTGGCTGAGATTTTGATATGCAGGTCTGATACTAAGGGGGCCTTTAGTAAGATTTATACATTACTCAGTTTATATCATAAGTCCAGTTTGGACTCCCTTAAACTGAAATGGGAAACATACTTGGCGGAACCCATATCAGATGCAACTTGAGGAATGATTATT
>NC_056516.1:13483354-13484398 GCF_014905685.2 Nematolebias whitei | reverse complement strand
AAAAAAAAAACATTACTGCAGCTATCACCACAGTTTATGAGAAAGGCAGCCAGATTGAATTTTTAAATCACAGTTCAGCAATTTTTGACTTTCCATGTAGGAATTTTTTTTAAACAAAGATTTTATTTTATTTTATTGATTTTTAAGTTTAACTTTTTAACATACAAACAAACTGAAAAAAACCCCACAAGGAACACCCCCCCCCCCCCCCACACACACACACACACAGGATCAGTCAAACATACACAAACATACTAAACAGGCATTGACATACTTTCCACATACATTACAAAGATCTGCCAAGTGTCCCAAAAACTTTTTACAGAGCCCTTCAGGGTATATCTTATTTTCTCCAAATGGATATGATACATCACCTCTCTTATCAAATGTACATATACTGGGGGGTGTGGGTCCTTCCAGCTGCACAAAATTAGCCTCCTGGCCAGAAGAGAGCCAAAGGCAATCACAACCTTCTTGCATTTGTTGAAGGATGTATCCACAGGGATCACCCCGAACAGTGAAGTACCATACCATTTTATTTATAGAGCACTTAAAACCGCGACAGGGCCAACCAAAGTGCTGTACAGACAGAACAACAGGTAACACACAAAGCAAAATACAAAATGAAGTAAATCAGAAATATAGACATAAAAACGATGCAGATAATGACGACTAACCAGTGTGGAGCGTACAGGTTCAAAACAAAGATCATCTGGTGTTGAAAGCTACCAAATAGTAGAAATTAGTGGTGATGGGTGAATAGTTTTGCCATATAGTCCAGGGAAGGTGTCAAATGTAGATTGCCAAAATTTCTGCAGTTTGAGACAGGTCCAGAATGTGTGCAAGAGTGTAGCTGGTGTTTGTTTGCAACAATTGCATGCGGGGTCCAGGTCGGCCTTGATCTAGGAAAGCTTGTCTTTGGACAGTGCAACCTGTGCACTACCTTGAATTGAATTAAAGCACGTCTTAGACAGATTGAATATGAGTGAATTTTTTAAATAATCATTCCTCAAGTTGCATCTGATATGGGTTCCGCCAAGTATG
>NC_056516.1:13482094-13483254 GCF_014905685.2 Nematolebias whitei | reverse complement strand
GTCTGCATTACTGGTGATGAGCAGGAACCCAGTGTCATCTCAGCCTCAGGGTTAGATAGGCCGTGGACAGATTATTGTCTTGCCACATTTTGTGGCACCGTTTCTCTTTGTCTACAGTGATCCTGTACCAATTATGGTCAAAGTCAAGATCTTTCCATCCTCTTTCCATCTCTTTTTGCTCAGCCTCTTGATCTTGTCCCCTCAGCTAGCTCACTGAAGAAGAGCTGCTTTGGAAATTGGTCATCATCCATGTGATGTACATGGTCTGACTTGCAAAAACGACTAGTCCTCACCATGGATTCAGTGCTTGTGCAGTTGGCTCTCCTCAGAACCTCCATATTAGTTATTAATCTTGTTGTGTTTGTGTTGCTTCCTTAGATTGAGAACTTTACTAATTGGCTTTCTTATGTATGTGAATGCTCCTGTAAAGTGCCCTGAGACAACTTTGTTGTGATTTGGCCCTATATAAATATAAATAAACTGAAACTATTAATCTAGTTGTTCTAATTGTTTCTTCTTTTTTAACCTCTGTTGATTTATAATTTTTATTCCGTATACTCTGCTTGCTTGTTTTTTATTAAACAACACTTTGGTTGGCCTTGTTGCTTTTTTAATGCTTTATAAATAGTATGGTATGGCATGGCATGGCATGGCATGGTATGGTATGGTATGGTATGGCATGGTATGGTAGGGTATGGTATGGCATGTATGCATGGTAGGGTAGGGTATGGTATGGTATGGTATGGTATGGTATGGTATGGTAGGTATGGTGTGGTATAGTAAGGTAGAGTATGGTATGGCATGGTTTGGTATGGTATGGTATGGTATTGTGTGGTATGGTATGGTATGGTAGGGTATGGTTTGGTATGGTATGGTATGGTATGGTATTGTGTGGTATGGCATGGTATGGTAGGGTATGGTTTGGTATGGTATGGTATGGTGTGATATGGTATGGTAGAGTATGGTATGGTATGGTATGGTGTGGTGTGGTATGGTATGGTATGGTAGGGTATGGTATGGTATGGTATAGTATGGGATGGTATGGCATGGTATGGTAGGGTATGGTATGGTATGGTATGGTATGGTGTGGTATAATATGGTAGAGTATGGTATGGTATGGTATGGCATGGTATGGTAGGGTATGGTATGGTATGGTATGG
>NC_056516.1:13481388-13482084 GCF_014905685.2 Nematolebias whitei | reverse complement strand
ATGGTATGGTAGGGTATGGTATGGTATGGTATGGTGTGGTATGGTATGGTATGGTAGAGTATGGTATGGTTTGTTTTGGTATGGTATGGTATGGTAGAGAATGGTATGGTATGGTATGGTGTGGTATGGTAGAGTATGGTATGGTATGGTATGGTATGTTATGTTATGTATGGTATGGTATGGTATGATATGGTATGTGCTGCCAACACAAAGTTTAGAATGAGGCAGCTAGGCCTTCCTACCATTATAAACCATTAAAACCATAGCCATAAAAAGATGAACAACACACACAGATGTGTGCAGCAGTTTAGAAGCGCTATACAGAATCAAACCAGAACTAGGGGAGTGGTGGTTCAGAGGTTAGAGAACGTGGACCTGTGATAGAAAGATTTTTAAACTTCAGAGTGGGCATGTGTTTGGAAAGCTTTCATCCAACCATAGCATAACAGCTTTATTTATAGAGCACTTTAAACACCCACAGGACCAAATGTTGTACACATAATAAAAAAATCATACTTTGTACATGCTATGAGGATTCAAAATCAGCTGATTAATGAGCTAAACCATAAGATGGAGACTATTTGAATCGCAGGCCACCTGCGGCTTTAGGACTTGTCAGAATGTGGGATTGACCTTGAGGAAGCTCATAACATGGATCAGTGGAGAGGAATACCCATAAATCTGGCCATTTTGGAC
>NC_056516.1:13445977-13481288 GCF_014905685.2 Nematolebias whitei | reverse complement strand
ACCACATGTACCACATGAGGTGCGAATGACAATAAAGAAACTCTGACTCAAATGGCAAAAACAATTTCCTGTGGTGTTCTCTGTTGCCACAGAGCTTGAGTGAGTCTACAGTATTGGAAAAGGAGACTGCTGACATTGTAGGGTGTCAAAAAAACTTGAATACTTGTGTAAATGTTTTTTCCCCCCCAGTTTTTTCACTTATAAATGGTTTACAAGATGCTATAAAAATTTTGCCTTCACTTTGTCTTTATGTGGTACTAACTGTAAATCATGGTGAAAAATTGCAACATCAAGCTGCAACATAGTAAAAATGTACAATGTGTAGGGTTACTGAATAGTTGAACCTCATACTGTAATTTAACATTATATTATTATGATGTCAATGGTATTTTAAACTTTATTTTCTATTATATATTTCTTGTACTTATTTATACTTTTGTGCATATTTTCCAACTTTAACTATCTTTATTGTGTTAGTTTATGTATGAAATGTGCTAAATAAATGAGTTATGACTGGTCTTGTATGCATGAGTAGCAACACAAACATAAGGTTAAAATAACTTCAAACAAAGGTGACCTAATGACCTAATCACTCTGAGACGGGGGCACAGCGGCTCAGGCAAGTCTGCAACACTTACTCTGAATCTCAAAGTCAATAAATGAGGTTGATAGAGCTTTTTCAGACGTGCCTGTTTACATAACTTACCCTTGACCAAGGGTCTTACAGATTCTGTGGCATTTTGGCTCAAAATATCTGAGCGAACTATGAGGAAGTAAAGAAAAAAGTTGTGTAGTGCAAAACCAGATTTTCTCCTCAGCATATTTCAACTGAAACAGCTTTTTTGTGCAGTAGGTTTATTTTTTTTCACTAGTTCATTTGTTTAAAGTATGGCAAACTGAAAGAATGAAAATCTAAATGAACAAAGTCGTCTCATAACAATAAAATCAACAGGCGTAGTACATTATGTAAAAGTGTAACTGTAAACTTTGTTAAAGTTAGACCGGAAAATTATGCTTCATAAGCTGCAGCTCACCGCCTCCGTAGATTTGACAAAGGTAGGGAAACCGCCACACGTTTCCAAGTCCCACTGCAAAGCCAATGCATGTCAGAAGGTACTGAACCTTGTTGTCCCATTTGGGTCTCTCCTCCACACCAGAGTCTTCAGTTTTTCCCATCCTCACTGATAAAAAAACTCTCTCTGAACAATCTGAGCACTCCTATAGTCCTCACAATCCTGCATTCACTCAGATTTTAGTTAGTTATTCAAGTAGTATCAATTAAAAATACTATTTTTATGAAGTTCAGAATATTCCGCCCTCAGCATCTCCTTACGACGTCTGAGTAAATGTCTTTCTCCGGTGGTTTAATCAAAGTAATTCCTTGTGTTTGCCTTTCGTCTTCTTTATGACTCTATAGACAGAGTCAGGAGCTCAGATTTTTATTGTTTTTTTATGAAGAAATCCGGTCTCCAAATGGGAGTGAGAACACCTGGCATAAAGATTTAGTGGTTAAGCCTCCCTTCTTGTTTGTAATGGGAGTGTTCTCAGCCTTGAATTAATGGATAACCTGGTGATGCTGCAAACCCACAGGAGGCAGAGCTCACACACAGAAGCAGGTAAATGGTAAATGGACTGTACTTATATAGCACCTTTCAATCTTATTTCAAGATACTCAAAGCGCTTTACACGACAATCTGTGTCCTCATCTACCCATTCATACAGCACTCTACTAGATCTCTACAAAGCTAATTGAACAAATCATTCTAATGAGACTAATCAGTGCTTTAGATCACATTCATACACTGATGGGACCAGGGCCAGATTAACACTTAACTGTACCCTGCTTCAAGGGCCCCATCATCCCGACCCCAGAATCACCATAATCTGGCAAAATACAGGATAAATTACCATAATATACAGTAAATATACTTAAAATTCTAACTATCAAGTTTATTTTTATGTATAAAACTCCAAATGCTCATTGACCCAAAGACTGAATTACGTTGAACGCACTTTGAACACCACATGACATGACACCATATGTCCACCATATATTTATCAGGTCTCTCTTGTAAATGAGTCCTCGAGGCTCAATGGGGTTTACCTGTATAAATAAAGGTTGATTGATATGTGTACTTGTTTAGTAACTTGTTGGCCACTGGTGTTAGAAGCATTTATAATGTGTGGGGGGGGACACACTGATGGGGGGGTCTGGGGGTCCTCCCCCAGAAAATGTTGAATAAAGTAGATGCCATTTCCTCATCCTGGTGTATTTTAATGGTTGTTTAACATCTAGTTTTACCTACAAAGCAAACACTTGGAACACCTTGGGATTCCCCTGGAGGAACTGGTCCAAGTGGCTGAGGAGAGGGAAGTCTGGACCTCCATACTTAGGCTGCTACCCCCGTGGATGGAAGGAAGTAAACACTTGATTCAGTAAATACTTTAGAGCTAATGGCACAACAAGAAGTAATCTGACCAACAGCTGATTCAATGAATTAAATATATTATATATTCAAAGGTGATGATTTGATGCCCAAAGTAAAATTAAATGTCTGTAACTTAGTTGACTTCTAATGTAATAAAATTATCAATGAATGTTTGCAACAAAGTATTTACTGAGTACAACAAAGATTCCTTCAAGAAACCTCCTAATATAAATCATAAAACCATAATAACTTCTGCTCATTCTAAATTTGTCAAATGACCTAAATCTCCTAAAGTGAAGGAGAATCATTTTAAAATGATAAACAAAATATATCTTGTAGTCATGTTTCTGCAAAGAAGATTTAAATTTGATGTTAATTTGTGTCTTTTGTAAATCACAAGATGAATCCCTCAAGTATTTTTTTTTTAATGTCAATACAAAGTGTTTGGTCAGAAATCAGAAACTGGATTAATCTCAAACTTAACATTCCTTCTTTTCATGCTGATGACATTTTACTTTATGTGGATAACTTAAGCTCAGCTTTCTCTGATGCCATAAATATAGTCGTACTTATAGCAAAGTACCACATTCACTGTAGTAAGAGGAGAGATAATAAGCCTTCCTTCCTGTTTTATGAACGAGTTTAAGTCATACTCTTCTTCATTAAGTAGATTAAAAAACTGCAAAACTGCTAAAATCATCTTGCAACAGATACAAACTTATTGTTTTAATTAAAACAAGAAGCTTCTCAAGGAAAAAAACTGATGAGCTTGTCAGCAGGTAAGGAAGGGGCATTTACCTTCGGGACAAATTGAGGTCGTCGATTGGTCAATTACTGACACACCTTCTGAGTTGATTGACAGGTCACGCCGTCGAGGATCTGATTGAAAAAAAAAAAAAAAACGAGAGCTGCAGCAGCTGGGAGGAGGCGGAGCTGCACAAATGCAGTGGAAGCGCTGCAGTCTCTCTGTGCAGTGCAGAGCTCCAAGTAAAGCAAGAGAACCAGATATTTTACTTGTGCCCTCACTGCCCTGGGCCCCTTAGAGATCACGGGCCCCTGGGCAGTTGCCCAGTTGCCCATATGGTTAATCCGGCCTTGGATGCGACACACATCAGAGGCTATGAGGGGTTCAGTATCTTGCCCAGGGACACTTTGACATGTGACTGCTGGTGGATTCGAACCCCCAACTCTCGCATTGGAGGACGACTGCTCTAACCACTCAGCCACAGCCGCCCAAGGGGCTTCAAAGAAAACCACACCCTTAATTAACGTAAGATATGAATTCAGCTGAATGTGCAGAGAAAAATGCAGACCATGTATTCTATAAAAAAAGAGGATACTATCAGATTTTCTTATTAGTTTTTTTCCTCCTGTATTTAATTCTGTTCAGTTTCAATTCAGTTTATTTATATAGCACCAAGTCTAAACAGGAGTTGTCTCAGGCCACTGTACAAAAACATTTCCATACTGTACATACAAAAGCCAATTAGTAAAAGTTATCTATGTAAGGAAGCCAGCTGACACATTGAATCTTCACTTCGTCGCAGTCTCCCTGAGCAAGCACAATGGCAACAGTGGAAAGGAAAAACTCCCTTTTAACAGGAAGAAACTTCCAGCAGAACCAGACTCAGGACAAGCGGTCTTCTGCTTTGATCGACTGGGTTTGACAGAACAGAAAGGAGAAAGAAACAAGCACAGAATGGCAGGTCCAGATGTAGGTGCAGGTGTACCTCCTAATGGGGGAAAAACATAAGCACATGTCAATGATAAAAAAAAAAAATTACAAATACAAAACAGGTGGAGCAGAGTAAGTAAAGACAGTAGCAGAGTGAAGAAATGTGGTCAGTTTATCCTCCAGCAGTCTAAGCCTATAGCAGCATAACTAAGGGACAGCTCAGGAAACCCAAGCCGACCCTAACTATAGGATTTATCAAAAAGAAAAGTCTTAATCCCAGTCTTATCAACCTCATGGACAGAAACTGGAAGTTGGTTCCACAAGCGAGGAGCCTGATAACTGAAAGTTCTTCCTTACATTCTGCTTTAGAAAACTCTAGGAACCGAGCTGCATCAGTTCGGGTTTGGGTTCGGGAGGCGAGTCTGTTGGAGCAGGAGTAATCCTTCCGGTAGCAAACGCTCACGAGAGTTGTAGTCTTCTTTCCAAAGGCTCTCATGCGAGAGAGCTGTGACATGAACGCTGGACATCTACTACCACAACGGATTTGATAATCTGGCAAAGAGTGAAGGTGGCAAGAGCTATTAATTAGAGCATGGCACTGGTGAATAGCATGAGCTTGATTAGGCAGAGATGCAGAGTGGGTGTGGCTGGAAGTTAATGCTTGGGATCAGAGCATGGCAGGGCAGAAAACATGACACAAACACATTTTTATCTGATAAGGTAATACAATATAAAGCTCTAAGCTTGCGATTTGTGATTTTTTTTTTCTCACTAAATTGCATTTATAGTTGCACTGCTTTATAAGATTAGGGTAAAATAATATCATCCAGTATGTTTTCCATCAACGCCTTTCGAAATAGTGGAATCAGCCTGAGAAGTTTGCTTGAATGTCTGGCACTGGGTCGATCTAGGACCTTTTGTTTCAATGTTCTTATTTTATAAGAGCCTGCAAGAGTTTTGTTTAGCTTCTTCAGTTCAAACGCGTGCACGTCTTCATGATAATTATGTGTATGTTATGTGCGTGTTTTTATTCAAGCAAAATGAATAAGGTGTTTAGAGGTAAATCTGAAAAGTAGGAAAAATGTTCAGATTTGTAAATTTTGTACAGAAATTTCAAATCTCTAGTTACTTAGTGTTTTTTTAATTCTTTTTATTTATTTTTCTTGTAAACTTTTTAAAAGATTTTAAAACAAATATTATTTGTAGGAGCTACAGCTTTCCTCCACCAGATGTCGCCAACAGAGATGCACCAGCTGATCCTTACTCTGATGAACTGTAGTTGTATAAAAGGCTTTTGATGACACCACTCCAACACTGGTGCATAATCTGCCTGATGGTATTGTGTTCCTGGCCCTTCATTCAATGTTTATACAGGTTAGTCTCAATAAGCCACGAGGACTCATTTACAAGAGAGACCTGTTTTAAACAAAGAACATAAATGAGGTACACACAACAATAACAATAAAGCATATCAAATGAAAAAGTAAATAGAAGAAATTATATATATATAAAAAAAACAGCTACATTATAAAGCATTGTATTCTCAAGATTATTACAACATCTAACTCCTTGCTCCTACGTCTCATATTCTCCTGAGCTCCTTCGACATCTTAGACCTCCCCACATTCTCTGAGAACCTCCCTTGTTCCCTCTTTGCCTTCCCCACTCTCTTATGATATTTATTGATCACCCTGGGACCTCAATGGCGTGACCATGGATCCTTGGACTCTCATGCCCCAGAGTTTACCACCTTCTCCTCAAGTAAGCGGCCTATTTATTATTATTATTATTATTATTATTATTATCCATCCATCCATCCATTTTCTTTACCCGCTTGTTCCATTTTGGGTCACGGGGGTCGCCGGTGCCCATGTCCAGCAATCACTGTGCGAGGGGCGGGGTACACCCTGGACGGGTCGCAAGTCCATCACAGGGACACATAGAGACAAACGAGACAAACAACCATTCACTTTCTCACTCACACCTAGGGACAATTTAGAGTTACCAATCAGTCTAACATCCATGTTTTTGGTCTGTGGGAGGAAACCGGAGCACCCGGAGAAAACCCACGCATGCACGGAGAGAACATGCAAACTCCACCCAGAAAGGCCCCTGGACCGGGGTTTGAACCAGGGACCTGCTCGCTGAGAGGCAGCAGCTCTACCAGTTGCGCCACCGTGCTGCCCCTATTATTATTATTATTATTATTATTATTATTATTATTATTATTATTATTATTATTATTATCATCATCATCATCTGCAGACTTGCTTGGCTCCTACTAACTGTTCCCTTGTCTTCAGGATTCCAGTTTCTCCCTACAAAGGTCACAGTTTGACTGTTTGCATATTATCACCTTGTAAAAAAACACTGTTCAACTATCCCTTGTTTTGTGGTTGCTCATATGGTTCACAACTATTCTGGGTACTTAGTTAATCCTTACAATATTTTCACAATGATTTGTAAAATGAATTTACAACCAATGGAGGGATGTTAAAACAGGTGCTGTAGTTCAGTTTTTTTCATGCAAGTTAAAAGATATCCGAAATTGCAGTAGAATGCCACAACATTTTGCACCATCTGTAAATGGGCAACAAGAGACATATTGACCTCAACATACAGTGCTTCAATAGTCCAGCTGGGTTGTAAGGCATGGATCATTGTTTCAAACAGCTGTTGTGAAAGAATTGGCCTTGTTTTGGACATATTTATCAAATGAAAGAACCTTGGTTTAATAACTGGCTTTATCTGGTTAGCATAAATATTGACCCCTATATTTGGGACAAATGGTTTGATTACTTGGCAAGGAAATATCTAAGCTAGGAAAGAAAATCACACTGCATCTTCTTTTTCTTTGGGCTGTTCCCTTTTTAGAGGTTGTCACATCAAGTCATCCTCCTCCATCTCACTCTGTCCTCAAGTTCTCTTTCCTCACTCCAACTACCTCCATGTCCTCTCTAACTGCATCCATATTTCTTCTATTTTGTTTTCCTCTGATTTTTTTTCTCCCTGGTAGCTGCATTTCTAACTTCCTCCTACCAATATTCCCACTGTCCCTCCTCTGCTCATATCCAAACTATCTCAGTCTGGTCTAACTTTATCCTTAAGTAATTTCACCTGTGCTGTACCTCTGATCTCTTACCTAAGCTTATCCATCCCTGTCACTCCCAAGGAGAACCTCAACATCTTCAGCTCTGCCACTCCTTTGTCACAAATCACTCCTGAAATGTTTTTCCATCCACTCCATTCAGTCTGGACTCTTATTCCTATTTAATCTTTACAACTCTCCCTGTTTTCCTGGACAGTTGACCCTAAGTACTTGAAATCTTGCACCTTTACGACTTACCTCAGCACCCTCTCATGTGCTTTGTCTAGATCCACAAAGACACAATTTTTCTGACCATCTCCGTACTTATCCATTACATCCTCAAAGCAAATATGATGTATGTGGTGCTCTTTCTTGGCATGAAATCATACAACTGCTCACAAATTGTCACCTTTTATCTAAGTCTAGCTTCTACAACTCTATTCCAGATTTTCATTGTGTGACTAGAGCGGTTTGCAGCCGAGTGCGACACGGCCGGGATGAAGATCAGTTCCTCCAAATCCGAGGCCATGGTCTTGAGCCGGAAAAGGGTAGAGTGCCCTCTCTGGGTCAGGGAGGAGGTCCTGCCCCAAGTGGAGGAGTTCAAGTATCTTGGGGTCTTGTTCACGAATGAGGGAAAAATAGAACGTGAGATCGATAGGCAGATAGGTGCAGCGTCTGCAGTGAAGCAGGCGCTGTACAGGTCTGTTGTGGTGAGGAGAGAGCTGAGTCAAAAGGCAAAGCTCTCAATTTACTGATCGATCTATGTTCCTACCCTCATCTATGATCATGAGCTTTGGGTTGTGACCGAAAGAACGAGATCTCGGATACAAGCGGCCGAAATAAGTTTTCGCCGCAGGGTGTCTGGGCTCTCCCTTAGAGATAGGGTGAGAAGCTCAATCATCTGGGAGGGACTTAGAGTAGAGCCGCTGCTTCTCCACATTGAGAGGAGCCAGTTGAGGTGGCTCGGGCATCTTGTTAGGATGCCTCCTGGACGCCTCCCTGGTGAGGTGTTCTGGACACGTCCCACCGGGAGGAGACCCAGAGGAAGACCTAGGACATGCTGGAGGGACTATGTTTCTCGACTGGACTAGGAACGCCTCACTAATCTTTAACACTTAATTTTCCACATTTTCTGTGACCTCTACTCATCTTTTCATTTATTTTTGTCATTCATTAGGTCCTCAAAGTACTCCTTCTATCTTCCCATCACACTCTGTTCACTTGTTATAACATTACCATTTCTATCTTTAACAAGCCTAACCTGCTGCACATCCTTTCCAGCCTGATCCCTCTGTCTCGCTAATCAGTATAAATCCTTTTCAACCGCTTTAATGTCCACCTTCTTGTACAACTCAATCACATTCTATTTTGCCTTTGCTACCTCCCTCTTTGCCCTACGTTGCATCTCCTTTTATTTCTGTCTCCTCTCTTCAGTCCTCTCACTGTCATATTTCTTCTTGGCTAGACTCTTCCTCTGTATAATTTTCTGCACTTCACTATTCCACCAGCAGGATTCCTTATCATCTTTTCTCTATCCAGATGACACACCAAGTACCTTTCTACCTGTCTCTGATTACTGTTGCTATAGTAGTCCAGTCATCTGGAAGCTCTTTCTTACCATCCGGAGCCTTTAACAGCTCCTCTCTGAATTTCTCATAACATTCATTCTTTTTTAACTTCTACCATTTGGTCTTCTTCTCTGACTTTTCTCTTCTTTACCACAACAGTCTTTGTAAACACCACAATCCCATGATGTTTGCAGAGCATTTTGTGTAGAACCACTAGACTGAGGAACAATTTCTACTTTGAAGCTGTTAGACTCGTAAATCCCTAACCAGGAAAATCACTGTAAGGAAAAATAAATATCACTGTAATAACACTTTAATTGGTGACATGAGACTTATCTGTGAGCTAATTATCCATGCTGCTGATCCTCAACTTATCTGTGCTGTTGATTATCCATGCTGCTGATCTCTTGCCTCTAAACTGTTGTATTCATATCCAGCTGCTCACTACAGAGTCACGTTTGGGCTGCTGTTTAATACACTGTATGATTTTACATTATTAGTGTTTAGCCTATATCTTAGATCCTTGTATACTGTTTCTTTTTATACTTTATATGATTGCTATTTTTGGATGTAACTGGGACCTTGAGTACACAATTTCGTTCCACCTCATGTACCACACGTGATGCGAATGACAATAAAGAACCTTTATGTTTGACCATGTTCTCCTCTGTCATAACCTTACATTCCCTAATTTATCGCAATTTACCCCTTCAATACAGAATGCAGTCCACTTTCGTACTCCTGCCTCCCCTCATATGTTCCTTTCTTTTTTGGGAATAGGTGTTGACAACAGCCATTTCCATCCTCTTGGCAGAATCCACCACCATCTGTCTTTCATGGTTTCTTTCCTTGACACCATAACTGCCCATCTCTTCCTCATCACCTCTGTTGCCTTGACCCACATGTCCATTCAGGTTTGCTTCATTTATCACCCTCTCATCCCTGGAAATGCCCTATTACTTTATCTAGATCCTTCAGAATTTCTCTCCTTCTCCTCTACCTCACTTCAAAGCTGTGAAGAATAACCACTGACACCATCAGACATTCTACATCTATCTGACATTTTTGATGTGTTTAAACACTAACAGATTTGAACACAGAAAACCAGCCACTAGGGAGCACAAGCCAATGTATCTCTTGTGCCAGTCTCAAGACCAGGTAAATGGTGAGGGTTGTGTCAGTAAGGGCATTTGATGTAATACACTTTTGCCAGAACTTCAGAAATTCACCCTCTCTGACACTCTTTTGACTTCTACTACATAATTTGTAACCTCCTCCTTCAGGACCATTCCCACTCCATTTCTCTTCCTATGTACCCCATGATAAAACAGCCCAAACCCTGTACAAAATGCTGTGATCCTTGCTGCCTTTCTGCTTGGTCTATTGCACCTATAATATACCTTCCTTCTCTGCATCATGTCAGCCAGCTCTGTATCTTTGCCCGTCATGCCTATGTTTAGAGTCCTGCTGTCTGTGTGAGATATTCCTCTGCTGGCTACTTTACTGAATTACACTGTCTACTCAAAACTAGCATGAGTTTATGCGTCCTTTAAACACTTCAAATAGACTTTGGATTTATACAACAATGGTGTCCTTCATTTTGTGAGAAATTAGGGTTTACATACAGCATATAATCTAAAGACACATGTTGTGGATGATGTTTCTAAACATTCATTAAGACAGATTTTATTGGTAAAATTGATACAATTGATACAATTATACAACATAAATCTTAATGAAGATGAAATAGTATATCCTATTTGAATTTGAAAAGCAGATGAAGCTTTTTCTTAAAAAAACAGTGCAAAGTTCCACAAAATATGAGCAGAAATGTTAACTTAAAATTGTAGTTCAATAAAAATGATGCTTAAAAAAACATGTGCATTAACACAAACAGGCCCAGAATGCCTGCTTTTTGTTCAACATGAAATATTAAAGATAATTTGGTTCACTCTTGAACAACTTGTGCTGTTTTAAAACACATGACCAAAGTCTTTACAGGCTTTTTTCTTTTGCTTGCAGCTGATAAAGACCAGCCTACATAATGCGTACACAGGCACTGCCAAGCTGGGGATTCCTGCCAAGAGAAAAATAACCACACTGATCCATGATGGGTACGGGATGGATGCCAGAACTGGAAACTCCTCCTGTAAGTCAAATAGCAGTATGAGCATTTACATCCTTCAAAAACATGAAATAAAACCTCTTAAACTACTGTTTTCTTCATGTGAGCTTACTGAATTCGGGTCCCAGACTAAATAGGTGAGTTCTTGCTGGGCTTGAGTCACCAGGTAGAAAACTAATATAACCAGGATGATTAAAGGGCTGACGAACCTCCATGAAACCTGCCAGAAGATGGATGGTTTATGCCCAATCATGAACTGCATGTCTTTGTTGAACCTGCCACAGAAAAGTGTTTTGTTTGAATTAGAGCTCATATTTATATTAGTTAGCTGACTAATTCAGTCTATTTTCAGCTTTACAATTTTCAACATACACAGATAGTAGCTACTACGTGGCGTAAAGAACTTATGAAGGGTAAAGTCTGAAGAAACACGAGATGTTAAAAGGCTAGAAAAAAAAAGATTTTTTAAACAGAAGTCACTTTTACTACTCAGCAGTTTAAGCTATTTTACATTGAACTACCTGCTGCCACTTTAGCAGGTGTCATATTAAAGTCCAGTGCAACAAAAAATAAAAATGATACTGTAATAAGATCGAGGCAGACACTTTCCTCTCCTGAAGGAAGCATCTGAATAAACAAAACACAGGGTTATAAATAGAGATTTAATAGTTTATTGCTTTGATAATCAAGCTGTTTGTCATATATATAGTTAAATGAATGGATTATCTCATTTTAAAGTAACACAGCTTTATTTTAAATAGAGATCTTGTAGAAAAATGCATTGTCTTGTGAATATTTAGCTTTGAGTTGTGCAAATTAAACCTAAAATGTTATGGAGTTATGTCCTGTTGAATAAAGTGTAAATAAATTTATATTTTATTCATTCATTTTTTATACAAACTGTCCAATATCATGGAAAATTCTTCTTTAGATTTCCAAACCCAACTTACAGCCAATGATAATTGATCATCATTTATTAAACACTCTCAAAAGTTTTATTCAATTCAAAATATAAACAATGAAATAAATAAAAGTTGCATGCTGTTAGAGAGAAACGTAAAAATTAACATTGGCAGGTCAGCGTGTTACATAAATTGGAATTTGGAATCAACCATAAAAAAAACTTGTACAGGTGCAAATAGAAATTTAAATAGTATTTTTGCTGTCAGCAGATCTGCTCACTAACCTGTCGATGCCGTAGATGTGAACAACAGCAATCAACTCAAACAATCCAATGGTCAGAAGAGGGACTGATCCAGCAAAGTTGTCAAAGAGCGTTACCCAATAAATCCCAGAAGGCTGTGCAAACAGTAAACAGATGATAAAAGCTGCTATGCAGGTCACTCCTGAAACAAGCAGACACAAAAACATGGTGTTTGTGTTAACAAGCAGCTCATTTGCATATAACACATAACTATTTTAGATGAATTAAAATGAGTACCCGTCAGAGCTTCTTGGGGCCATGTTTTAGGTAACACGTTCAAATCTTTCAGTGGGACCACCACTCCCTCTATGTTGCCAAACAACGTTGAGAGTCCCAGGCAGAGAAGCATGACAAAAAAGAGCACAGACCAAATCGGGGCGCCGGGCATCTTGGTGATGGCCTCAGTGAAAACAATGAAAGCCAGACCTGTTCCCTCCACTCCCTGAACAAACAACCAGACTAAAGATTAGATGAGAAACAATCACATGAAGAGGGTTTTGATCATTTTTATAAACCGAATCACCTCACTGAGAAGTTTCTGCATGTCACAAGTTCGGATGTCCAGTCCAAGAACGATGTCTGGATAGGAGCTGTTCAGCTCATTAAAGACTGCGTCATAGTTGTTTGTAGTGATGTTGACCTCAGGAAGCTCAAATGTGTTTAACAAAGTTTTGATGTTTCTAAGGAAGAAAGAAATCAATAATCAATATTTATGGATCACTGAATGTAACGTTTCAAATCCAGTTAGAACTTATTGATCATTAGAAATGTACACATTTAATTTTAAATTTTTACATGTAACTGCATTTTCAAGCTTATGTAAACCACAATATTTCAGACAAATCTCCATTTATTTGTTAAAAAAATTCTGATTTTGCTTTTCAGGCGTTCAACATAATTTAAAATGTGTGTTATGTATTGTCATCATTGTATGTTCCCATACAATGGCAAAATTGGCTCTCTGCTTTTAACCCATCCATCACCAGGTGGGGCGGTGGGAAGCTATGGGAGGCGCAAATGGGGATAAGGTGTTCAGCTCAGAGACACCACAAGATGTGCAATGACCGGTTATTGAACTCAGGACCTTTGGGTCTCGAGTCGGTTGCCTTGCCCCTACACTATCTCTGCCCCAATAAGTTAGATTGTGAAGATTTTAATATTTTGTAATGTCATTTTTGCCATCATACAAAAATTAGGGTTGGTACTTAGCAATGGTGGTATTTTTACTTGGGTAAGAATACAATATAGTCTTAGTTGTACTTTTGGTATTTGGTCACCACACGTTCCTAATTGAGGAACAGAGCCTAAGTGGTACCAGTCAAGCATTTATGTGGAAATATTATTAAAAAATGTGAATTATTATGATAAATTTAGGATTGAACAATAACATGTTGTTGAGAAACATGGCCTGGAGTTAAAAATCTACCAGTGTGATGGCTACATGATTGTTTGTGAAGACAGTGTAACAGTCCAAATTAACCCCTGCCCAGATTAAAGCCAGATATTGTTTGGCTCAAGCCAGAGTATACCCCAGGGGATAAACTGTCCTGGACCAAACTGTACCCGGTTGTGTAAAATAGCTTAGGCCAGACTAGACCCCTCCAGGCCAGAATATACCCACCTATATACCACACATCTGGTCTGAGGGGTAGGAATAGGTTTAGGCTAATTTATACCATTTATTTATACAATTTATTGGCAGCATGACAGCTCAGTGGTTAGCCCTGTTGCCTCACAGCAAGAAGGTACTGGGTTCAATCCCCAATTGTACCTGGGGTCTTTCTGTGTGGAGATTGCACGTTATTCTCGTGCTTGTGTGGGTTTTCCCGGGTACTGCGGCTTCCTCCAACAGACCAAAACCATGCATGTTAGTCAGCCTTCAGGCCTAGGCCTCCCTTGCAAAAGAGATCTGTGATCTCATTGGGATTTGCCTGGTTAAATAAAGATCAATAATACTTCTGAGTATAAATTGGCCTAGGTCATAGTCTACCTGGGATATAATCTAGCCTATGTCCCTTTAACTCCAGGTAGAGTCCAGGCACGGCCTGTTACATGGCCTGCCTATTTGAGTGTAGAATGTTGTCTTGGCTTCAGAAGAGATGACTGGGGAAATGGAGTTCTGAGGGACAAGGCAGTTCTTTGTTTAATTATGAATTAGAAACCAACATCTTCATCTTCTGTAGGCATACTTTTGTCATGTGTGCAGGTGGGTTTTGCAGTGTTTTGTTGTGCAATGCTTATTAATAGACAAGATGTGCAGCATTTGTTTCTATTAAATTTCAATGTATTTTTCTCTTCCAAGAGCCTTTGCTCTTGGATCTTGTATCTTTATACAAGCACATACAACAGGTAAGAAATAAATTACAATATGCAGTTCCCATTCATATGCTGAGACTACTCACTCACTCATACAAGTGTCATAATTTTCAGTGGCCCTGAAGCCAATGATGGTGTATGTGACAGTGGCAGCATAGACTGAGGTGAGACCAGTCACAGCAGTCAGGATCACAGCATCCTTCATGCAATTGTTGCTGGAAGAAAAGAGAACAGACATGAAATTGTGATGATACACTATTTTCAAGTTAGTTTATGTGCTATTCAAAGCTTTGTTGGTGCTTCTTACTGAATAGGATTGTAACTTGAGAAGGAGATCAGGCCTCCCCATGCTATGCTAAAGGCATAAAAGACCTGAGCACCAGCGTCCAGCCACGTTGTTGGTTTAGTCAACTCATTCACCTGCAAGAAGGAAACAAACAGTACGGGGTGATGCAGATTTGTATTACGGCATCTGTGGATTGCCCCCCTACATAAAAATTAGAAACACACATCTGGGGTGAAGAGGTATTCTAATCCACTCAGGGCACCTTTCAGAGTCAGTCCTCGGATAAGGAAGATGGCCAACACTACGTAAGGCAAGATGGCTGTGACGTAGACTGCCTGAGGTCATGACAAGGGATAAAACCAACATGAAGAAGCAGTGGAAGCAGCTGTTAGATATTTGGATTTTGACTGCAGTCTACAAACCTTTCCTGATGTATTGATCCCTCGTATATAGGCAATGCAGATTATCGTCCAGGCAGCTAACAGACAGACCACCATGGGCCAATGGATGCCTTCAGAGTTATCTATGGAGGTTGAACTGTTCAGAGTCACTCTATAAAAGTAATAATCCACAGTGGAGCTCTGCTGGCACTCAGGTACATATTCTGCAGAGGCAAAAAACAATCAGTCTTTTTGAGCAGAGCCGGAGTGAGTTACAAGGTTTGGCTGTGTGCATTTGTTTTAAAAGACCTGTACTATTGTCATTGAGAGGACACTGGGTCCAGGGTAGGGGGTCTTGAAAGGAGTTGAAGAAATACCACAAGATCCAGGCTATCAATGTGTTGTAGTACAACCCAATTAATAAAGACACCAACATGGAGGAGATCCCTGAGGAAGACAGTTTCACCTTTTTAAATTTTAAGTATTTACTAGCAGGTTTGTAATTTTTTGGTGCTTGTTTATGTTACTCACCTATACCAGTCAGATAGGGGTTGATGGATCTCCAGACGCCAACACTACCTTTCCTGAGACGCTGGCCGATGGCAAACTCCAGCAGCAGAAGAGGCATTCCCTCCAGAACCAGTAAGATTAGGTAGGGAATCAGAAAGGCTCCTGAAAATGTCAACTCATCATTAGTATGATAATAGAACTGGTATAATTTTGCTTTTTCAACATACCATGTCTGTGATGGAGATGCAACATGCTATCCATGGTGTACCCTGACTCTCACACAGTGACTGCTGGATATGGGCAACACTGACCTCCGCAACCCCACAAAGGTAGAATCAGGTAAAAATAATGGATGGATGGATGTAACCTCCCATGTGCTTGCAAGCTTCAGAGAGATCAGTCTAAGCAGTAAAATTGTCTTACATTGGTTTTAAATTTTATAGCTGAGGATACAGTTTTTTTTCTCTGTTAGTGAGTTGGGAAGTTTTTATGTCAAAATTTTCTGATGCATGCTCAGTAATTCAAGTAGGTAAATCTGACAAGGTTGAGTCAAGTCCTCTGGATGGGTTCTTTGTTGAAATGTTTCATCTTTTATCCAAAAAACTTCTTCAGTCTGAGGAGTGGCAAGCAAACTCAGTCTTATAGCAGGACCTTCTCACAGTGGATCAACCAGTTTGCAGGTGACACCCAAAACTAGTTGTTCACATGCAAAAGGAGGACCATCAGCCTAATGACCAATTGTTAGTGCCCTGATAACCGCTTGCTGATTGCTTTTGTGGGTATCTGTGGCTGAGTGGTTAGAGCAGTCGTCCTCCAGTGGGAGAGTTGTGGGTTTGATTCCACCAGCAGTGACATGCTGATGTGTCCCTGGGCAAGACACTGAACCCCTCATTACCTCCAATGTTTGTCCCAGCGGTGTTTGAATGTCATTTAAAGCACTGATTAGTATTTGTATAGATATAGTAGAGTGTTCTATGGATGGATAAATGAGGGCACAGATTGTGTTGTAAAGAGCTTTGAGTGTCTTGACAAGATAGAAAGGTACTATACAAGTACAGTCCATTTACCATTAGCTATTTACAGATAGCTGAGTAATATTTGCATTAACAGCATTTTAAGAGGGGGTCAACAGCTCTGAGACATGGCTAAGCACTTTCTCGTTTTGCATGGTACCCATCCAGCTCTTTCTGAAGTTTCTTTTTTGCAAAAAAGCTCAGCAATAACTGTAACTTGTTATTTGTCCAGCATACTTGTGTTGTCTTTTACGTTGCTATTTGTTTTAAAGAAAAATAGGAGCAACTGGCCAGAAGAAAGTATGGACTCATCTGTGACTTGACTCCCCAGGTCAGAGAACCAATCAATGGCCAGCAGTCTGCTGACATCAAATCTGCAGCACCAGCCCGGCCCAAATGGAACCCCATGTCTTTGGGTTCCAAAAATCAAACTGGAACTGGACTAGACTGCCCAATACCACCAGTCAAAACCCGCTGCTGAAAGGCTATCAGAGACTGGTCAGGGTTAAGTAATAGCTGAAAAGCATAAAATACTGAAAATTCCTTTATTTTCCACAGAGTTTAGGGCCTCAGCAAAACTGGTTTCACCTTTCAACATGACAAATACCCAAAGCACACAGAAAAGGCCGTACTATCTTAAGAACGGCTTGGTGAATGTCCTGGAGGGGCCTAGTTAAATCCTAACACAAACCATTTTAAATATCTGGAAAAAAAGGGAAAATGGCTTGCCCCATCCAACCTGACTGCTTTTGAGATGGTTTGCAGAGAAAAATTGTAGAAAATAGAATATAATAGAATATTTATATTTACTTGATACCCTGAAGGAAATTGGTTTGTCACATAAACAGAAAAGTTAAATATTAAAAGCAGTGAAAACCGCTGATTGTTATTGCCCTAACAATTGATTGTTAGTGCCCTGATGGCCACTTGCACTTGGCCACAGAGGGCAGAGTGATACTAGCATTAACAGCATTGTAAGAGGGTGAAAGTTGAACATGGAGGCCTCTACCCCTGTTTAGCGATGGAGGGGTTCTCATGAGTATGCACACCACGAGAATCGATCTACAGAAGACACCATCTCCTCTGTGGTCCACACTGCTCTCACCCACCTAAAGCAGAAGGACTCCTACATCCGTATGCTCTTTGTGGACTTCACGTCTACCTTCAACACCACGATTTCGGCTGCAGAGTTGGCTTCGGTCTTCACAGGGATCTTCAACTCTTCTCTGGAGTCATGCCACGTCCCAGCCTGTTTCAAGTCCTCCATCATTGTCCCTGTCCCCAAGAAGCCACATGTCACAGAACCAATTGACTACAGACCTGTAGCTCTCACGTCTGTAGTCATGAAAACCTTTGAACGCTTTTTAACAAAAAAAAAAAAAAACGAAGTCCAGATGACATGATTCAACCTTTTTTGTTGTTATATACCTGGATGACTGAGAAAACAAATTTTGTGTCTTTGAACGCTTGGTTTCATCTCACCTCAAGTCCATCACCAGCCCCCTCCTGGACCCCCTGCAGTTTGCCTACAGGGCCAACAGGTCTGTAGATGATGCAATAAACCTGGCTCTTCACTTCATCCTGCAACACCTGGACTCCCCAGGAACCTATGCCAGGATCCTGTTCGTGGACTTCAGCTCTGCATTTAACACCATCCTCCCTGCTCTGCTCCAAGACAAGCTCTCCCTGCTCCATGTACCTGACTCCACCTGCAGGTGGATCACAGACTTCCTGATAGACCGGAGTCAGTGCGTGCAGCTGGGGAGAGCTGTCTCGGACACTCGGACTGTAAGCACAGGATCTCCACAGGGCTGTGTGCTTTCCCCCCTGCTTTTCTCCCTGTACACCAACTGCTGCACCTCCAGCCATGACTCTGTGAAACTTATTAAGTTTGCAGATGACACCACCCTCATCGGGCTCATCTTGGACGGTGATGAGTCTGCATACAGGAGGGAGGTGGACCGGCTGGTGACCTGGTGCAGCAGCAACAACCTGGAACTCAATGCCCAGAAGACAGTGGAGATGATTGTGGACTTCAGGAAAGCCACAGCCCCTCTGCCCCCCCTCACCTGTAATGATACCCCCATCACCACTGCGAACTCTTATCGGTTCCTCGGCACCACCATCACCCAGGACCTCAAGTGGGAGCCAACCATCAGCTCCCTCATCAAGAAGGCCCAGCAGAGACTGTACTTCCTGCGACAGCTGAAGAAGGCCAAGCTGCCGGCCAAGCTGATGGTGCAGTTCTACACGGCCATCATCGAGTCCATCCTCAGCTCCTCCATCACGGTGTGGTATGCCGGGGCCACCGCCAGGGACAGACTCAGACTGCAGCGCGCTGTGCGCTCAGCAGAGAAGGTGATCGGCTGCAGCCTTCCATCCCTCCACGACCTGTACGTCTCCAGGACTGTGAGGCGAGCAGGTCGGATCACAGCTGACCCTGCTCACCCTGCACACGGACTGTTTGAACCACTCCCCTCAGGCAGGAGGCTTCGGTCCATTCGGACCAGAACCTCCCACCATAAGAACAGTTTCTTCCCCTCTGCTGTTGGACTCCTGAACACTCATAATGCTACCTCATAATTTCTGCTTTGGTCACATTACATCTGTATTATAACTGAATACTCCATCTGTACTGTTCTCTAAGCTTTTTTATTGTTTTCTATTGTATGGGTGTACATATGGTTATGTTATGTTTTTAATTTTACTTTATTTGTGGGTGTACACAGGCTTATGTCTTATGTAATGTTCCCATTTTTACTTCATTTTTACTTTATTTTACTTTACTACTATTCGCACCTTATGTCAAAGCAAATTCCTAGTTTGTGAACCTCGTTCATTGACATGGCGATAATAAACTGATTCTGATTCTGATGATTTCCCAAATCCTGATGGACAAACTACACACACTAGGACTAAGCCCCGGCATTTGCAACTGGGTCCAAGACTTCTTAACAAACAGACCACAGTCAGTGAGGATTGACAACTTTTCCTCCTCCACCATAACCCTTAGCACTGGCTCCCCTCAGGACTGTGTGCTGAGCCCTCTTCTGTTCACTCTGCTCACATATGACTGCACACCTACACATCCAGGCTGTCACATTGTAAAGTTTGCAGATGATACAGTGGTGGTGGGATGCATCACATCACAAACAATGATGAGCCCAGCTACGGGCAGGCGGTGGAACACCTGGAGAGCTGGTGCAGAGAGAATAACCTTCACATCAATTTGAAGAAGACAAAGGAGATGGTCATGGACTTCAGAAGGAACAAACACACCTACCCACCCCTGAACATAGGAGGATCTGCGGTAGAAGTGGTGTCCAGCTACAACTACTTGGGTGTGCACCTGAATGACAACCTCAGTTGGGAAAACAACACTACGAACCTAATCAAGAAAGCTCATCAGAACTTCTTCAGGAGGCTGAGACGAGCTGGACTGGGAAGGTCAGGCCTCATCTCCTTCTACAGGTGTGCAGTGGAGAGCATCCTGTGCTCCAGCATCAACGTGTGGCATCGAGGCTGCAGAGAGCAGAGTGGTGAAGGCTGCACAGAAGACTGTTGGAGTCAGCCTCCCCACCATCACAGACATCTACACCTCCAGATGCAGGAAGAGAGCCACCTGCATCATGAAGGACCCCACTCACCAAGCACACACACTTTTTGCCCCACTCCCCTCAGGAAGGAGGTTGAGGAGCATTAAATGTAGAACCACTAGACTGAGGAACAGCTTATACCCTGAGGCTGTTAGACTTATGAATCTCTAACTAGAATAATCACTGTTTAAAAATCACATCAGAATGGTCTTCCTCAATCCAGGGAATTGGATTGCGGAATGATCAGGAGAGTGATGTTAAAAATGCCAAATCAATGTGTACATTTAAGAAAATGATCAAAGTTGAATTGAAAAAAAAAAAAAAAATGAAGTAGCTTAATGTGTATTGTATAAATAGTCGTTCAAGAAGGAGTTATTTATTTTGTTTTGTTACTTGAAGATTATTATTGTTTGAATTAATTGTTTGGAGAAAAAAAAGGGGCAGATCTAATAAGATTTTTTTCTTCCTTCTGCTGCCTTTCATTTTTGTTTTTGATCGTATTTTTTATTGTTTATGGAATTGTTTTGTTTTAAAAAAATGAATAAATTCATAAATAAATAAGTAAATGTTGCTGCTGATCTGTTTCATGTTGATGTGTTCATTCATACTCATCTGCTCACACAGACTCATGTTCGTGCTGCTGTTCGGCGTATTGTTTTTATACTACTAGTGCTTAGCGTTTTTTTGGTTAACGTTTTTCTTAGTTCATTTCTTATATTTTATTACTGTTTTTCTTTTACGTTTTATTGTTTTATGTAACTGGGACTCTGTGTACATAATTTCGTTCTAACACATGTACCACATGTGGTGCGAATGACAAATAAAGAAACTCTGACTCTTCACAAAGATGGTCTCCTTTACTCCTCTCTCAAACCATCGTTCCTCTCTACCCAGGATATGAACATCTTCATCCCTGAAAGAGTGACCGCTGGTCTGGAGATGAGTGTAGACCGCAGAGTCCTGGCCTGATGATGATGATCTTCTGTGATGGGTCGTTCTTTTGTCCGGAGGCTGTTTAGTTTCCCCGATGTAAGACTGATCACAGACCTCCTGGCATTGATCAGCATACACAATATTACTCTGTTTGTGTCAGGGGACTGAATCTTTTGGACAAACCAGTCTTTGCCGTAATGTATTTTGGAAGCAAACCCACCCACACTGGTATGGTCACACTGGTCTGTCTAGGTGTGCAAACCCACTTACACAGACCAGTGCTTGCGGTTTGACTCCCATCACCCACTGGAGCACGTTAGGAGTCATCAGAACTCTGTACCACAGAACGGATAGCGTCTCCACTAACTCAGGAACCAGGGAGCAGGAGAAGTTCCACTCAAAACAGGCTCTAGAGCAATGTGGATATCCTAACTGGGCCTTCCTGAAAGCAGAGAAGAAACCCAAACAGGACTCCAGTCAGCCATCAGGTGAAAAGGAGGAACTCAGACCCAGACCAGTGGTCATTCCATATCTTGCAGGAGTATCAGAGAAACTGAGATGTTTATTTTAAACATGATGTACCAGTGGCTTTTAACCCCGTAAATACATTACAGCAAAGACTGGTTCATCCCAAAGATCTGGCCCCCTGGCACAGAGTAATATTGTGTATGCTGTTCAGTGTCAGGAGGGCTGTGATCAGTCTTACATTGGGGAAACTAAACAGCCACTGGCCAAAAGGATGGCCCAGCACAGAAGATCAACATCATCAGGCCAGGACTCTGAGGTCAACAATCATCTCCAGGCCAGTGGTCACTCTTTCAGGGATGAAGATGTTCACTTTTTTTTTTTCATTTAGCCTTTATTTATCAAGGTTAGTCTCAATGAGCCACGAGAACTCATTTTCAAGAGAGACCTGTTTTAGGGAGCACATGGTGGGGGTTAAGGGCCTTGCTCATGGGCCCAGGGTGGGGCGAATGAGGGTGGGGGCAAGTGTGGGTGTTTCACCTACCCCACCCACAATTTTGATGTTGTCGGGGCCGGGGCGTGAACCGGCGCTCTTCGGATCACAAGCCCACTTCTCTAACCTCTGCGCCACCACTCCCTGGATAGAGAGGAATGATGGATTGAGAGAGGAGTAAAGGAGGCCATCTTTGTTAAAAAGAAATCATCCATCATTAAACAGGGGTGAAGACCTCCAAGTCCAAATGTCTGCTTCTTACACTGCAAATATCACTCAGCCCTCTGTAAATAGCAAGTGGTCTTCAGGGCACTAACAGTCTGTCGGTAGGCTGATGGACCTCTTTTTGCATGCGAACAACTAGTTTTGGCTGTCGGCAGCAAACTGATTGATCCACTATGAGAAGATGCTCCTTATAGGACTGAGTTTGTTGCAGCTCCTCAGACTGACGATGTCTTTTGGATAAAAGACTAAATGTTTCAACAAAGAAGAATCCGTTCAGAGGACTTGACTCAACCTTGGTAGATTTTGATATCAAACATTTGTCCTGTGTCTATAGGTGCACACAGGACTGCTTTTTAAGTGCTATGTTGCCTTCAATATCACCAACATAGCTTTCAACGGCAGGAAAAAAATAACACAGATTATGTTGGAGGCCTAAAGAACTCACATCCACCAAAGCTTAAGGGTCTTAACTTTTTCAAGAAGCTATTGGCAAACTTATACAATTATCATATGATCTGTGCCTATTTTTTTTTATTTCTTTTGTATGCTTTTTTAAGTTTTGCTTCAGGTGCTTGACTGACTTCTTGAAATATTACAAATAATTCTAAAGTATAGATTGTATATATCTGAGCTTACCTCCTCCATGAGTTTGACACAAGTACGGGAATCGCCACACATTGCCAATTCCAATGCAGAAGCCCACACAAGTTAGGATGTACTGGGCCTTGTTGTCCCACTTTGGCCTGTCAGCGACCTCCTCCTGCTCCATCCTTTCCAGATCCTCATAGCTGGGGATCCGGAGATCCAGACCTGGGTTGGGTAATACCAGTTTCATGCTAATTTACCTGAAAGTAGAAGTCAAAGTGATGACTTTGTAAACTCTTGTAGCGCGGGTTTACTATATTTTATTGTTTCAGTTCAGAGTTTACCAGGTGCACACGTTCATGGTTTTAATATAGGCTGGTCAATAAAACCAAAGATTAACCATTTTAAAGAATGGCACAAGGAACTGTTCCTTCAGCGAGAGATCTTGTGTTCTTTTTTTAGAGTGTGAAGCAGCTGTTGGATTTTTAAGAACTGTACAGTATATAACAGTCAACGTATCAAGAGTTTATGTGGATTTTTTTGTAGACATCTGATTCTTACAGTATTTATGAGCCACCAAGTCGCTGAGCTTAAAGAGTGAGAAGAGACTTTCAAGAAGTCAAGTAACGAGAAGAAAATCTGCAGAATTTAAAATTGTCACAAGTTGTCGGCTGTCAGGACCCATGTGGACCAAATGCAGGAAGTTTGATACTGGATTCTAAATAACTTTAATGACCAAACAAGCGCTGACTAAAACCAAAAGAATTTAAAATATGCAGTGAAATATGAACCAAGGAGACCAAGGAGTACTTCACTAAATGAAAACAAGGGGGTTGATTACACGGGACAAGCACAAGAAGTACTAAAAACGGAAAACTGAGAAGATCAATGTGCCACGTTACACAAGAACCAAATTAACTCTAAGCACAAACAAATGTTGGAATACTGGACAGGAATAAACCTAAAAATACACAAATTGGCATAAACTCATAAATTATGAACAATAGCCTCCATTTTGTCAGAAAGAGCCTTCAATAACAAATCAGATTAGATTAAGAAGAGCTCTGTTTTTTGGTCAAAGCTAGGTGATAGGTCATGTTTTATACAATCTCATTACTGCTTTTTATTGCATTTCTTACTCTTTTTTTAATTGCTGGATAAAAGAAAAGATGATTTTGGATAAAAAGGCAACATTAGCCTTAACAATTGTTGCATGAAATATTTGTTCCTTTATAGATGTATAGATGTAGATATATAGATATAGATTTATAGATAGATGTAGGCAGTAAAATCATTTTTATTGTCTTCTTGACTGAAAATCATAATAAAAAATGTGTCATATAGAGTAGCAGATTTTACATACCATGTGTTGCTGTTGCAGGAGTGAGTCTGTCAATAGTAGCCCACCACTCAATCAGATGTGTTAGCTGAGCTTCAGGGGTCACATGGTCCCCTGTTATCTACAGTTACACTCTTATATTAATAAGTGACCCAGAACGACAGATTCTCCAGTTATATATAGCATGCTAGCATGTGGACCTGTACATCAAGTAAAGTTCTACCTAGTATTCACCTTTATTTCTGTGTATTAATACAAGTTAAAATGATCACCTTTTATTAGCTGTTGTTATTTTCTGCACACAGTTTTTATTAATGCAAATGCAAAACTATAGGTTGCATTTGGATGTACCATGATGTGATGAAATTTGTTTTAATATAAAGACAACTCAAACCAATTGGCACAATGCTGCACAGAATGACTGTACGTGAATTCTCAAAGAGTTGGATATTGATTAGGCCTTAGATACCATAACTGTCATTAAACTGAGATGATTAACGAAGCAGTAAATACTTAAGATGCTGAGATAGTTCCCAAAGTGACAAAATGAAGTAAGGTGAAAAAGAAGTCTAAAGTTGCACCCTTGAAGGCAGAGAACATGAGTCTCTAAATAAGCAGCTGCTCTCTAAAATCATCATTGAGCAACTTCTTGGTACCAAAATACATCCTGGTACTTCTGTGATGGCCCAAAAGGCTGCAGGACTGTGTGTGGTGCTAAAAGTGTCCTGAATACCAGCATCCCAAAGTTTTCTTGCACATTCATTAGGGAGCAGCAGGATTTGGATCAGGGCTAATAAACACCACAGTCTGCCACTGTGCTTAACCTGTAGCCCAGTTTTGAGTGGTCGGGTCATTGAGCTCAAGAGATTTTGTTGGACACCCGATACACAGAAAACAACACGTTTCCTGTTCCCAGGAGACACTCGGGCAGTTTGATCTTTAAAACTTTATGGAATTGTAATAATGTTTATCAAACCTGTAAAGCTTAAAGGGTTCACGTGATGTCCCCACATCATGTAATGTTGGGTAATGTTTGAACAGCTGAAGAACCTTAGACTTAGTCAAAGAATCTATTGTCCTGTCACATGTTGTGCGTTGTACCAACTGGTTTCAGTTTACTGTGTGTATGTACTGTATGTGTGTGTGCGTATGTGTGGCTCAGTATAATGTTACTTTGAGGGGACCAATTTTCAAAACATCCTACATTATGAGGACCAACTGCTCCTTGTGGGGACCAAAGCCCGGTCCCATAAGTATAAGTCTCAATGATGGGTTAGGGGTTAGGTTTAGGACTAAGGTGTGAATTGAAGATGGGTTAGGTATGTACTGGTAATGGTTAGGTTTAGGGTAAGGGTTAGGGTTATGCTATAGAAATGAATGGAAGTCAATGCAAAGTTCCCACAAAGATAGAAAGACAGATGCATTTGTGTGTGTGTGTATATTTAGTTTTAGTCATCTTTTGAGGACCTTTCTTGGTATAATCATCTACCTTGTCAGGACTGGTAGTCCCTATGGGAACAAACACACAATCCTAATGAGGATGAACATCATTTCTGGGTTAGGTTTAGGGCTACAGTGTGAATTAAGTTTAGGCTAGGGTTAGTCTACAGAAATAAATGTTAAAACGATGTCTTATTAGGGACAGAAGCACAAACCTGTGTATATGTGTGTGTGCAGTTCTTCCTGGAGTTTAATGTTCATTTAGTGCAAGGGCACTCTCTTTTGACCAATCGGATGCACTACATGGTTATGCATTTTGTAGTAAAAACAATGATCTAACTGCATGAAAACACCCTGAACCCAGCTGTGCAGCTGACCTTTTGCACAATTTACTGGCCAGATTCCACATTGGACTCTGATAAGAGGAGAGGAGAGGTCTATATAAAAATAACTATTGACAGTCACTGCTGACTGGAGGCCACTGGGCTCATTGGGACCTTCAAAGCAGCAGAAATGTTTCTGTATCCTTCCCCAGATTTGTTCCTCAACACATTCCTGTTCCGGAGGTCTGCAGACCTTTGACTTCATGCTTGGTGTTTGTGCTCTTACATGCACTGTCAGCTGTGGGACCTTCTATAGACAGATGTGTGTCTTTCCAAATCAAGTGCAATCTACCGAGTTTACCACAGGTGGACTCCGTTTTAGTTGTAGAAACATCTCAAGGATGATCAGTGGAAACAGCATCTGAGCTCAGTTTTGAGCTTGATGGCAAAGAATACTTGCAATTTCTTAGTTCTCTATATTTAATAAATTTGAAAACATTTAAAAAAAATCGTTTCTCACATTGTCATAATGGGGTATTGTGTGTAGAATTTTGAGGAAAGAGACTTATTTAATACAATTTGGAATAAAGCTTTAACAACAAAGTGTGGAAAAAGGGAAGCGATGTGAATACTTTTCAGATGCACTGTATGTACATCCTGTTTGATAAATAACATTTTCCAGGCCAAAAAATTGCATGAATAAATTAAAGGCTTGGTATTCCTTGAAGGAATCACCCTTTTTGCCTAGGTGTGCCAGGTGATGAAAATTAACTAATCAGAAACAAAAGAAGATAGTTTTTGGACTATATTCATAAATACTACGGCACTGACTTCCTTCCGAAAAGCGAGCTGAGAAAGAAAATGGTGAAGGAGCTAAAATCCCAGTTATCTAGACAGCAGTCCTTTTTGTTACAGCTGACAGCAGCGAAACATCAGTCCGGGTGAGTCACGTTAATAATTGTTAAGCACAAGAAGTCTTTTCAGGTTTGAGAGATGGTAAAAGAGGCATTTGTTGCAGCAGCTGATTCGTTGTTCAGAGACTTTAAAAACAAACCAGAAATATTATCTTCCATCAAAGCTCTCAGGTATCAAGAAATACGGTTAAAGTTAAAAGCAGCTGCTGTCAGGGCTGAAATTTCACTTCTCTTGTTATTTTTCAAACATGACGAGATTTTTCCAAGCATGAAGTTGTTTCTTATTGTTTTCTGTCCCTTTGTGTGAAGAACAGAAGTTATTGATGTTTTTTTTTAAATTATTTTGTATGCGGACAGTAAAAATAAAATTTCACCTTTTTTTTTGTTAAAACAAACTTTTGGGTTTCGTCATTTATGCTGCGTCCACAGCGAGCTGGGACTTATTCATTCATTCAACTTTTATTTATCCAGGTTAGTCTCATTGAGTCACGAGGACTCATTTACAAGAGAGGCCTGTTTTAGACAGACAGCATATAAAGTACAGACAAGAATAAACTACAGTAAAATGCAATTAAAATAATTCAAAATTCAAATTCAAAAATACTTTATTAATCCCAAAGGGAAATTATTTGTTTTTGTAACTGATTTTCCTCATTTCATTAAGAGATGTTACAGATACTGATGGCTGAAGGCAGGAAGGATCTCTTGTAAAGGTTCATCCCACAGTGGATCCTAAGAATCTGGCTGCAGATGCCGTCTGATCCGTCCATCCAGACCTGACAGAGCCTCTCGGTTCCCCTGAGCTGTAGGACCGCCCAAATGCCCAGCAGAACTCCTCCCAGAGTGATGGCCACTCCTCCCAGCAGTCTGCCGAGCTCCTCATCGCTGTGGACAGCCAACTGTAGGTGCCGAGGGACGATCCCGTCCTTCCGCTGTCATGAGCCGTGTTTCCTGCTAGTTCCAGGATCTCAGTGGTCAGGCACTCGAGCACAGCCAGCAGGTAGATGGAATGCATGAAAATAAAATGTTTTTTTTTTTCTGTTTGTAGGCTCCTAGACCAGGGATGTTCAAAGTGTGACATGAGGGCCATTTGCGGACCTTAAAATAATTTTGTGCGGCCCACGACTGCATTTTAAGAATGCTATTATTTTGGTCTGCATGTTTAAGAGTTTGCTGTAGACCCTATGCACATTTAATGGTAATACTTTTTTAAACAAAATGTTTAAGTTTAACAACAAAATGGATGAAAAAAATTTTCAACATGATCAATTTTAAGTACAATACAAACCTTTGGCTTTCCTATTTCTATGTGTTCTATTATTTTAATTATATTGTTTTATTATTTCTATTTATATCTATTTCTATTATTTTTTTTATCTAATCCTATTTCTTTTTTCTTTCCATTTTGTGGTTCAAAGCACTGCAAGCCATTGCTGACTTCAACCAATACCTTCTTCTACATTACACTTTTGTTCCTGAGACTAGATTAAAAAAACTGTCTAAGCACAGGAAAACAAAACTCTATAAACACAACAAATCAAATCAGATAAAACCTTTAAAAATATAAGGTTAATGATTTTTTTGTTGTTGTTAGGGAGAAATAATCCAGATCACCACATGATGTAGACCTTTGCTAATCAAAATGTCTACTCTTCAGAAGTTATGAATGTCTTCTTTTTAGATCATTTTACTTTTTACAATCGATCTGCACAGTGGAACAAACAAACAAACAAACAAACAAAAATTAGATGTACCACTGGGTCTTTCATTTACCTCACTGGATGCAAAGGCATACATGCTATTATCAGATTAAAACTTTTATTTATTTAATAAAGAATAATGAATTATAATGAATAATTACCAGCAGTTCCATCATTAACAACAATAAAAATACTTTTGCACATTATTATAAAGGGCTTTAAATGCAGATATCTATGAAAGTTTTATTTTATGACATCAGATAAATGTCACGTTGAAAGCAGAGGCTAATAATGTAGCTTCAGTCAGTTTGGACTTCAACTGTTTAGTGAAAAGTCACAGAAATACAATAGATTATATTTAGATAACAAGTCTTTGGAACATCTTCTTTGGCTCATTGTGAAGAACTTTAAAACCACTTGACACAAATCCATTTCAAGCCACAAAGAAATGCAAATTTTCTTTGAACTTCTGAGAAATGGAGCTGAACTCGGATTTTATGTCATAAACGCAGGTGAGGGTTAGTGATTACGTCCCTGTGACTAGTACTCTTGGAAATCATTAACATTATTCAACAGTATTTATGAACTCTTTCCTAAAGTTGTGAATGAGTGATGTATTTAACTGCGTGTTTAGCTGTAGGCACAAAGGACTAATTATTTTCTTCATGCAAAAATAGTGCAACTTACCGTTGAGATATTTAAAAATATTCACGACATTTTGAAACCTTTCAGAGAATGAAGCACATTTAAACTATTTTAAATTTCCACACGTTTGCATCATTGCACCCATATATTTGCATGGGAGGCCTTGCCAATTAGTTTATGAAGTATTTGGTCTGTGCAACAGATTGTGGAACAATCTGTATTTACTCAAGACAGAGACTGTAACCTTTTATTTATTATAAATTAATAAACAGTTAAATGGTTATTTAAATTTAATTTTCACAATTAATGTATGTTGCCACATAACGTTTTGAAAAGCACAACAATTGCTTCATTGTATTTTTCATTTAAGTCTTTATATAAGATCTCATCAAGAGTGATATTTTTGCGGTAATACAATGGAGCCATTCAAATCTGTGATGTCTGCATTACTGGTGATGAGCAGGAACCCAGTGTCATCTCAGCCTCTGGGTTAGATAGGCCTTGGACAGATTATTGTCTTGCCACATTTTGTGGCACCGTTTCTCTTTGTCTACAGTGATCCTGTACCAGTTATGGTCAAAGTCAAGATCTTTACATCCTCTTTCCATCTCTTTTTGCTCAGCCTCTTGATCTTGTCCCCTGAGCTAGCTCACTGAAGAAGAGCTGCTTTGGAAATTGGTCATCATCCATGTGATGTACATGGTCTGGCTTGCAAAAACGACTAGTCCTCACCATGGATTCAGTGGTTGTGCAGTTGGCTCTCCTCAGAACCTCCATATTAGTTGTTAATCTTGTTGTATTTGTGTTGCTTCCTTAGATTGAGAACTTTACTAATTGGCTTTCTTATGTATGTGAATGCTCCTGTAAAGTGCCCTGAGACAACTTTGTTGTGATTTGGCCCTATATAAATATAAATAAACTGAAACTATTAATCTAGTTGTTCTAATTGTTTCTTCTTTTTTTAACCTCTGTTGATTTATAATTTTTATTCTGTATACTCTGCTTGCTTGTTTTTTATTAAACAACACTTTGGTTGGCCTTGTTGCTTTTTTAATGCTTTATAAATAGTATGGTATGGCATGGTATGGTATGGTATGGTATGGTATGGCATGGTATGGTAGGGTATGGTATGGCATGTATGCATGGTAGGGTAAGGTATGGTATGGTATGGCATGGTATGGTATGGTATGGTAGGGTATGTTATGGTATAGTGTGGTATAGTAAGGTAGAGTATGGTATGTATGGTATGGCATGGTTTGGTATGGTATGGTATTGTGTGGTATGGTATGGTAGGGTATGGTTTGGTATGGTATGGTGTGATATGGTATGGTAGAGTATGGTATGGTATGGTGTGGTGTGGTATGGTATGGTATGGTATGGTATAGTATGGTATGGTATGGCATGGTATGGTAGGGTATGGTATGGCATGGCATAGCATGGTATGGTATGGTATGGTATGGTATGGTATGGTAGGGTATGGTATGGTGTGGTATGGTATGGTAGAGTATGGTATGGTATGGTATGGCATGGCATGGTATGGTATGGTAGAGTATGGTATGGTTTGGTTTGGTATGGTATGGTGTGATATGGTAGAGTATGGTATGGTTTGGTTTGGTATGGTATGGTGTGATATGGTATGGTATGGTAGAGAATGGTATGGTGTGGTATGGTAGAGTATGGTATGGTATGTTATGGTATGGTATGGTATGATATGGTATGTGCTGCCAACACAAAGTTTAGAATGAGGCAGCTAGGCCTTCCTACCATTATAAACCATTAAAACCATAGCCATAAAAAGATGAACAACACACACAGATGTGTGCAGCAGTTTAGAAGCGCTATACAGAATCAAACCAGAACTAGGGGAGTGGTGGTTCAGAGGTTAGAGAACGTGGACCTGTGATAGAAAGATTTTTAAACTTCAGAATGGGCATGTGTTTGGAAAGCTTTCATCCAACCATAGCATAACAGCTTTATTTATAGAGCACTTTAAACACCCACAGGACCAAATGTTGTACACATAATAAAAAAAAATCATACTTTGTACATGCTATGAGGATTCAAAATCAGCTGATTGATGAGCTAAACCATAAGATGGAGACTATTTGAATCGCAGGCCACCTGCGGCTTTAGGACTCGACAGAATGTGGGATTGACCTTGAGGAGGCTCATTACATGGATCAGTGGAGAGGAATACCCATAAATCTGGCCATTTTGGACCGAGAAAGTTCCAGCAGGACTCAAGGCTGACAAGAAAATCAACAATTATGGCTTATCTGAATCTGACTCCCCTGTTTGGCCTCGGATATGAGCCGACTATCAAATTTCTCCTGGGACATGGGTAACTAAGGAAAAAGCTTTGTCGGGTACACAGTTTTTCCACATACCCCAGAGAAGGTATCAAAAATAGACTGCCAAAACGTCTGCAGCTTTGGACAAGTCCAGAATGCGTGCAAGAGTGTAGCTGGAGTTTGTGTACGACGATTACATGAAGGATCCAGGCCAGTTTTTATCTTGGACAATTTGTCTTTGGACCAATGCAGACGGTGCACCACCTTGAATTGAATTACAGCATGTCTCAGACAGATTAAGGACAAATAATTGTTCTGAATGATCTTTTGCCAGACTGAGTCTGAACATATCAGCATTTTAAAATGTGAGATCCTTTTGATTAACAGCCCTTTAAACATAAACTAACATCACTTTGTGCAGGTGTCATGGCTCCTGAAGTTGCCTGTCCTGAAAGAAACAAATTTATTACAGCATTTCAGAGTAAACTTACTTATGGAGTATCAGAAGACATTGTTCAAACAAAATTTATTACACATTAATGAGATATTGGTCATGTCAGTCTGTGCTTTTTCAGGCCACTTGGGGCACTGTTTTACTGCAAATTTGGTTTTTAGCAAAAAGTGGATAAATGGTCATTTTCTTCAGACTACTAAAGTTTGAGCTATAAAAATTTACAATCATGTGAACTTCCCTTGTAAAAAGTCTCAAAGTTGTAAAAAGTTCTTAAATCTTCTGATAATTTCAAATTGTGTCCCTTTTCTGATGTTTTTGGAGAAAACCAGAGATGATGGGATTAACACAGGAAGGTTCTTTGATTAATGAAATCTTGGCGTGTCTTCTTAAAACTGATAACATCAGGAGATGTATTTTTTTAAATTTTGTTACTTTCCAGACCTGGGTGAGCACAGGAATGTTTGAAATGTCTTAAGTTGGGGGAATAACAGGGAGGATGTTTGTATCAGTCTTTATTTTAAGAATCAGAAAATAGTCAAAAAGATGATGTATGACACTACACATTTGAGGAAACTATGATTTCTAGTTTTTCCATCCATCCATCCATCCATCCATCCATCCATCCATCCATCCATCCATCCATCCATCCATCTATTTATCATCTTTACCTGCTTCTTCCTTTTCAGGTCACAGGGGTCACTGGTGACTATTTCCAGCAGAAACTGTGCAAAAGATTAGGTATGCCCTGGACAGGTCACAAGTCCATCACAGGGTGATTTCTAGTTTTTTCAAGGCCACCATTGTCCACCCTCTGGCTCCACATTGCATCTGGTGGTGGATAACATTGCTCCATCTGCTCACCAGGATCTGTCACCATGCATTGCCTCGGACAAGCAAAAAAAAAAAAAACTACCTCTGTTCTTCTATGCAGTGTAACTCCTACGTACTTGAATATCTCACTCCAAAAGCATTAAAGTTTACTTGCATTCACTGTTCAAATCCAGTCCAGAGGAACACTGATTTTGAAAACTACAAACATTTTCTCATCAAATCCCTCAACAATCAATCAACCTTTATTTATACAGGTACAAAACAATGGGAAACATTGGCGTACTATTTATTTATATTTGTTAATGAGTCAAAGGCTGGGTAGCATGGTGGCGCAGTTGGCAGAGCTGCTGCCTCTCAGCGAGCAGGTTACCCCAGTTCAAATCCCAGTCAGGGTCTTTCTGGGTGGAGTTTGCATGTTCTCTCCGTGTGTGGGTTTTCTCCAGGTACTCCAGTTTCCTCCCACAGACTAAAAACTTTAATGTTAGGCTGATTGGTAACTCTAAATTGTCCATAGGTGTGAGTTAGAGAGTGAATGGTTGTTTGTCTCATTTGTCACTATGTGGCCCTGTGATGGACTGAAGACTTGTCCAGGATGTTCCCCGTCTCTTGCACAGTACAGCTGGATATGGGCACCAGTGACTCCCACAACCTAAAAAAAGTAAGAAGCGGGTAAAGATAATGGATGGATGAATGGACTCAAAGGCTGCAGCAATATGCCTTCTAGATGTTGTACAAAACTATTTGTACAGCAAATGTATTTACATGCAAGCAGACAGATGTAGAAAAAAAAAACATTACTGCAGCTATCACCACAGTTTATGAGAAAGGCAGCCAGATTGAATTTTTAAATCACAGTTCAGCAATTTTTGACTTTCCATGTAGGAATTTTTTTTAAACAAAGTTTTTATTTTATTTTATTGATTTTCAAGTTTAACTTTTTAACATACAAACAAACTGAAAAACCCCCCACAAGGAACATCTCCCCCCCCCCCCCACACACACACACACACAGGATCAGTCAAACATACACAAACATACTAAACAGGCATTGACATACTTTCCACATACATTACAAAGATCTGCCAAGTGTCCCAAAAACTTTTTACAGAGCCCTTCAGGGTATATCTTATTTTCTCCAAATGGATATGATACATCACCTCTCTTATCAAATGTACATATACTGGGGGGTGTGGGTCCTTCCAGTTGCACAAAATTAGCCTCCTGGCCAGAAGAGAGCCAAAGGCAATCACAACCTTCTTGCATTTGTTGAAGGATGTATCCACAGGGACCACCCTGAACTGTGAAGTACCATACCATTTTATTTATAGAGCACTTAAAACCGCGACAAGGCCAACCAAAGTGCTGTACAGACAGAACAACAGGTAACACACAAAGCAAAATACAAAATGAAGTAAATCAGAAATATAGACATAAAAACGATGCAGATAATGACGACTAACCTGTGTGGAGCGTACAGGTTCAAAACACAGATCATCTGGTGTTGAAAGCTACCAAATAGTAGAAATGAGTGGTGATGGGTGAATAGTTTTGCCATATAGTCCAGGGAAGGTGTCAAATGTAGATTGCCAAAATTTCTGCACACAGAATGTGTGCAAGAGTGTAGCTGGTGTTTGTTTGCAACAATTGCATGCGGGGTCCAGGTCGGCCTTGATCTAGGAAAGCTTGTCTTTGGACAGTGCAACCTGTGCACTACCTTTATCAATCAACCTTTATTTATACAGGTAAATCCCATTGAGCCTCGAGGACTCATTTACAAGAGAGACCTGATTTCAACAAAGAAAGATGACAACAATGGACAACAGCAACAACAATAAGCAGTTATAAAAACTCATACTACAGTTTTTTGTTTTTTTTTGTTTTGTTTTTTAACAAATAGGATGGCTAAAAGGAAAAAGGTAACAAAACCAAAAAAACAGCTAGATTCCAAGACAAATGTATAAAACTAAAAACAGGAACATGTCAGCATTGGACCCTGCCAGGAGTCCAACAGATTCTTAAAGCCACTTAGAGAGGTCAAGGTCGAGAGCTTCAAATCTTTTTGTAAGATATTCCAGGAAACAGGAGCGGAGTAGGAGAAGGCCCTTTTGCCTAGTTCAGTCCTCACTGAGGGAACACTGCAGGTAATAATGTCCTGAGAGCGCACTCCGTAGCTGCACTCACGCAGAGACATGTAGGAGGAGATGTATGAAGGCAGCAGACCAAGAAGTGATTTAAAGATGAAAATGTACCAGTGAGAGAGTCTGCGTGAAGTTAATGATGTCCAGTTAACCAGTGAATACAGGGTGCAGTGGTGGGTACGATAATCACAGCCAGTTATGAATCTTAGTGCACCATGATAGACAGCATCCAACATCTGCAGGGTTCTTGTAGGAGCGTTCATGTAAATAATATCACCAAAATCAATTGAGGGAAGGAAAGTCACAGATACAAGGCGTTTTCTAGCATTCAGGGTTAGACAGGAT
>NC_056516.1:13444569-13445877 GCF_014905685.2 Nematolebias whitei | reverse complement strand
AAGTCACAGATACAAGGCGTTTTCTAGCATTCAGGGTTAGACAGGATCTGTTTCTGAAAAAGAAACCCAGTTTAATTTTCAGTTTCTTTACCAAGTTTTCCACATGGAGCTTAAAAGAAAGATGTGAGTCGACCAAGATACCCAAATATTTATAGGAATCAACAAACTCAATGGGGACACCATTTGAGGATAAAATCGGAGGAAGAACTGCTGGGACCAACTTCCTATTTGAAAAAAGCATCCCTTTGGTTTTTTCGGCATTTAGGACAAGTTTGAGGTGAAACAAATCAGTCTGGATGTAGTTAAATGCAGATTTCAGAAGCTGGAAAGCCTTAGCAACAGTTTTAGCTCGACAATAAACAACTGTGTCATCAGCATAGAAATGTATGGATGCATTAGGGATGTTTTTACCTACATTATGTATGTAGATTGTAAAGAGGGTGGGTCCTAAGACTGAGCCTTGTGGTACACCATTGTTGACTGTTAAATAACTGGAGGAAGTACCATTATGTTGAACACATTGCCTCCGGTCTGAAAGATAGTTAGAGAACCAACCAATGGTGTGATCTGAGAAACCGATTTCTGAGAGTTTATGACACAAGATGTTATGATCCACAGTGTCAAAAGCTTTAGACAGGTCTAAGAAAAGTGCAGCACAATAATCCTTAGCATCCAGTGCTTCAACAACGTCGTTAAGAACCTTCAGTGAAGCAGTGGTTGTGCTGTGTTGTTTCCTGAAACCAGATTGATGTGGAGGTAAGATGTTAAATGAGTCCAGGTAATTTTTGATTTGAGAGTTTATCAGTTTTTCTAGAACCTTGGCTAAAATGCAGAGTTTAGAGATTGGTCGATAGTTGTTCAGTGAGGTGGGGTCACCTCCCTTCAGCAAAGGAAGAACAAAGGCTGTTTTCCAAGTGTCTGGGATGGAGTTTTGTCTTATGGAGAGATTGAAGATGTGGGTCACAGGGACTGTGATGATATGAGCAGCCAGCCTTAAGAAATAAGGTGGAAGTTCATCTGGACCTGCAGATTTTTTAGGATCAAGATCTTTTAACAGTTTATTGACCTCACTGACTGAGAATGGAGAAAAAGAGAAGCTGTGATTAACTGAGGATTGACTTGTAGGAGGGATTTGATTTGTAGAAGTTTGGTTATTAAGTGAAGTGGCTGATTTTCCATTAGTTACTGTGTCAAATAAAGAACCAGAAGCAACAAAATGTTTGTTGAGACAGTTCAGGATCTCGTGCTTATTTGACACAGGAACAGAGTTAACGAGAAGTTGTGATGGGAGGTCAGATGATTGGGGGG
>NC_056516.1:13406213-13429569 GCF_014905685.2 Nematolebias whitei | reverse complement strand
TGAAACTTTAGCGTACAAACGGAGTGCACCACTATCCTCTGAACTTAACTGATGTAATGTGGGATGAGCAGTGAGTCCTCCATCATTTTGAAGGTGCAAAGAGGATGTTAGTTGTGAGCTTGGAAGGTTGATTGTATCCTCATTAATTTTTATTTTTTGCGTCATTGCACCAAACGAGTAAAGTGTGGTGTAGTTACTCAAAGGAGGTCATGAATAAAGAAGACAGCAGCACCAAATATTTGTTTTTAATAAAATAACTCTTCTTTCTTTTGGTCACTGTGTGACTTTCTGTAAGAAATGAGTCACATATACAAATACAAAAAACAACAACAGATAAAGGTAGTTCACTTTTATCTTAATATTTAGCTGTAGACCATTTTTAGAGTAAATGAGCTTCAAACTAACAACCTTCACAACATATTCCCCTCACGGCAGCAAACAAATAAACTGAAAAAGTTTGTCATTATTCATATTATTATTAAGTGAGGGACACATACAATGTTTACACAAAACTTCCTACTCTTTCTTCTGCCTAAACCTTTAGAGAAACTTCCCAGTTTCATTTGTTGATTGTAATTCAAGTCATCCTGACTGCCTGGCAGTAATTAATGTGATTTTCCTAAATTAAAATCAACATTTATTATATATGTCAAAAAGTTAACTTGAAAATAATAATAACAAATGTTGTTATTATTATTTTTTATTTATTTATTGCCAAAAATGTGGTCTCACCAATTGCTTCACCTTGGTAAAGAATGTCTGTAAAAGAAGACTGTATTTGTATTTACAGAATACTATGGTACCATCATGTCTGAAAGAAGTACTGTAAATAAAAATACAGTTAGCTTGGTTTTATGCTGTCATTTTTTCAATAAGCGTTAATCCTTCGAAACTCTATTCAAAACCACTAAAGTCCATGAACAAAAGCAGCAAATGCAGCTCAGAACACAGAGGTCACTGCGTTTTTCTTAAGTTTGCTCTTCACATGCCACTGGATCGTCTTTTCTCAACACTATAGTTCACATTTGCAGGCACTCTTTGAATATTTACAGGCATTAAAAAATAAAAGTATAATTTTTGTTTTGTTTAATGCTGTCAAATGCTTTTTTAAGCCTTTTACGCTGCTGTCAGTTCTTTTATTGCACAGTTATTCTGGGTCAATTATTCTTATATCCCAGCCTGAAGTGTTTCAGCTGCAACAGAAAGTGCTACAGCTAGCAGCTACTGACGCTATCTGTGCTGGCAAATAACCCAAACTATCTGAGTAAATAACCACGTAGGGAAAAACAGATGGCAATGTAAAGGTTTATGAAACAGTTTGCACAAACGTTGTGAATTATTTTAGATTGGTGTTGTTTTTACGACAGCAACGATCCACTTTAGACCTGGCCACACTCGTGCCAGTTGTTGTTGAGTCAAAATTCAATTTGTTCAAACTCAGGCCATTAACGGAGCGATCTATGTCAGGTAAGAGTTAATGTCACATTGACAAAGGTGTTTTATGATTGTCCTGTACTTCAGAAACTTTCAATGAAAACACCCTAATACTGACTTCTGCCTTTCAAAGGTAAAAGTCCGTGGCTACTAAAGTTTTCTTTTAACATTGCACTGCTAAAGAAAAAGCTGAATAAGCTTTAATCATAAAAAGTCCAGTCACATTAAATAATCATAAGTCAAACCTATTTAAAACTTCATTTTTTCGTTCATTTGTATTTTGGCAGAGATAGTGTCCACTGAACCATCGCTGTACTTGTTTTTCTTGCAACATGAGTTCTTTATGAATCTGAAGAGGGCGAATAGGGGTATGGTTAAACTGGGAACTCCAGCCAGGATGAAGATGATGACATAGATCCAGGAGGGGTAGGGCTGCTCATCCAGGGTGGGAAAGTTTTCCTATAAAAAGTATTAAAAAAACACATTCATAATTTATATCCACACTGCATGGTTAAGACGCCCAAGCTTATTTGTAGCCATCATTATTGATAAGAGAAAGGAGTTTGAAGTAAATACGTCTCCGGCACACTCACCGACTCCTGGTCCCAGACTAGATAGGTTACCTTCCTGGTGACTTGGGTAACAAAGTAGAAAATCAAGATGACGATCATGATGAGAGGGCTGATCACTCTCCATGTCGCCTGCCAGAAGATATTGGGTTTGTGGCCTATCATAAACTCAATGTCCTTGTTAAACCTGTTCAAGAGCAATAAGAAGATGCAATGAGCTGAGTGGAAGGAATGACCTTGTAGCTTCACCACTTACAGCACAAATAGGAACATGTGTGGCAATAAATGTTTTCTCAACTAACTGACGTGAACACTTCATCACGATAGGATATTCTGGAAATTTTCCAGCTTGATTAGCTGCATAATTGCAATGTCATTTACAATTAATAGGTACATTTTATTGTTTGTTGTAAACTTGATTTGAATTCTGAAACAACTAAACAAACTTCTGTACACATTCCCGTACTCTGCGTCACTGCACCGCATGACACATTCTGTACTTCTTTATCTCTCTCAGGACTCCAACATGTTATCTTGTCTCCAAGGTCAGGCTGTGATAGGGGGTGATTTCCTGCTTTGTTTAAAGTGTTGATGATTTGCTGTGTGCCTCGCTGGATTTCTGGAACCCAGGACTAGCAGGAAAGTCTTTAGTCACATTTACTCCCAAATTAAATAAGTAAAAGCAAAAGTAAAATTAGTTATCTTTGTAATTTAGATATATATTTAAGGGCCTATAAGGTTAATAGTATAAAATCAGTGATTTTTATGTTAAAAACTTCTATCATGGCTGACCATGTATGCGCAAACACAATTAGGTTTCAGCACTTTAACTATTTAACTCAGGATTCAAGGGTTTCAAATGATTAACTCTACAAAGTACATAAAATAAACAAAGTTACACTTTTTATCCTAAATGTTCAGAACATTTGATGGACCACTGTCTACAAAAAGGAATAGTTTCTGCTAGGTTTGCTAAACTGAATTTTGGAGGAGTAAGACAAAAACACCAAAAGTTTTTTTTAAGAAGCATTAATATAGCAGCCTGTTCTATCCACAATCTTCATCACTTTGTTTTCTAGAAATAAAATCTACAATGGAGCAGGATTTTACCTGAGGTTTTTTGTCTATCGCTTTATCTTGATCTTGTCAACATTAAACTTTGATTATGTGCTGAAATGGTTAATAACTGAGAAAAAAAAAACTGTACGGTAGTCCCTCAGGAATTATGTTCCAGACACCCCTGCGATGGGTGAAAATCCGCAAAGTAGGAACGTTATATTTATTTTAGTATTTAATATGTTTTAAGGCTTTATAAACCCTTCCCACACTCTCTAAATACTCTAAAAGAGCACAGCAAAAGAGAGAAAGGCTCGATTCAGGTTGCGCTTGATTATTTTAAATAATCCATGCTGCTTGTGCTGCTCACTCAAGTATAAGAGAGACAGCCACCTGCCCCCTCCTTTCTTTTTCTGAGGCTGTCTGTTGCGCGCCTGCCTGTTGTGTGTCTACTCTGCTGTCTGCAGCCTCAGAAAGAGAAAGGAGGGGGCAGGGTTTCTGGAGCCGCACTCAGCCACTCTCTGTTCATCTTATCTGTTCATTCCTGCTTCCTGAGCAGTAGCAATGGGAAAAAACAGACCCCACCCTCCACTCCTCCTTTCTCTTTCTGAGGCAGTCTGTCTGCTCTGCTGTGACAGCCTCAGAAAGAGAAAGGAGGGGGCAGGGTTGGGTCTGTCTTTTGTCAATCATGCTTCGTATACAATCTAATGTTGAAAACCCATGAAAGAGTGAGTCTGCGAAAGTCGAACAGCAAAATATTGAGGGACTATTGCACATAGAATTTTTAAAAAAGAGTTATAACTTTACTACACGCAGGGTAGCTGGACTTTCCCTTAGAGATAGGGTGAGAAGTTCAGTTATCCAGGAGAGACTTGGAGTACAACTGCTGCTTCTCCATATCAAGAGGAGCCATTTGAGGTGGTTCGGGCATCTAGTATAAAGGCTCCAGTATACTCGCGCTGACCTTTTTCCATGCAGACTCGACGCGCACTGTCCGCAGAGGGTTGAGACTTCATACTCAAGTGTCCACCCTGAGCGGCTTCAGACCAGTTCCACAGACAAGAGGCGTTTACCTTTGGGACAAATTGAAGTCGCCATTTGGTCATTTGCTGACACGCCTACTGCATTGATTGACAGGTCGCAAAATTAAACCAAAAGAGAGCTGGCAGTCCAGCCGCAGCGCTGTTCTGTGTTTATATGTTGTTAATAAAAAGTTCTAAAGAATAAAAAAAAACAGGGATAGCTGGCCCTGCAGCCCACACATCAGACCAGCCCACCAGGAAATCTCCAGACCCTCTCGCTGCCACGATGGACCTGATTTTAATTCTCTCATGACAAATTCCTTAATTTCTCACCATTTCAGACAAGGCATCAAAGGAGGAGGAGGAAGAGATCGCTTGCCTCTTGGCAAAAAAAACAAAAGAAAAGAAAAGAAAAGGCCAGATCAGGGATGAAGAAGAGGAATTAAATACATTGGTGTCGCAAACAAAACAGTCCATCGCCGGGCAGTTTATTGTGCGACACCGAGTACGGGTACGTGGTCATAAAAATTGAGCTTTTCACGGACATGCTCTGCGAGCATCCGCTTCGAGTCTAATCCGATATGCGTGGACCTCCGCAAACTCACGTACGCCTGACTATACTAGAGCCTTAAGGATGCTTCCTAGGTGCCTCCCTAAGGAGGTGCTTCAGGCATATCCAACTGGGAGGAGACCCCGAGGAAGACCCAGGACACACTGGAGAGACTATGTCTCTCGGTTGGCCTGGGAACGCCTTGAAGTCCTCCCAGAAGAGCTGGAAGAGGTGGCTGTGGAAAGAGATGTCTGGACCTCCCTGCTGAAGCTGCTGCCCCCGAGACCCATCTTCAGAAAAAGCGGAAGATAATGGATGGATGGAGTTATACATTTTTTTGCGGATATGTTAAACTTTAGCTAAAATAAGCTTCTTCCTTTCTTGCATTTTGATGTTGTTAAAGTGGATGTTCTTCCCACTTAGTGATACATCAGGTGCACAAGCAGGAAAAATATCTGTTTAATAAAATATCTGAAATAGTGTAAACAGGAACCCCAATCAAATCACTTTGCCCACAAATGAAGATGGTATCAGCTGCATTTTGCTGCCTTAATAAAAGACTGATGTGTTCTTGGAGATTAACAGTACCGAAGGCTACATGATTAGTTGTACCAAAAAAATATTTCTAAAAGTGAATCTCCAAGCCTTTGTGTGACTCACCTATCAATACCATAGATGTAGATAACTGCAATCATTTCACAGAATCCAATGACCAGAAGGGGAATAGAGCCTGCAAAGTTGTCAAAAAGAGCTAGCCAGTAGTTTCCAGAGCGTAGAGCAAATATGAGCCCAAGAGCAAGAGAAATAAAGCACGTCAGACCTGAAAACACAAAACAAACAATTGGTTTTGCTCTGTTTGTTGGGTCGCAAAGTCTGATGTGGACAAAATCTTAATCAATCAAAAGCAAAAGAGAAAGTACCAGTAAAAACTTCTTTAGGCCAAGTTTTGGGCAACAGTCCAAGATCTTGCAAAGGAACTACGACTCCCTCTATGTTCCCAAACATAGTTGAGAGGCCGAGACAGAAGAGCATGATAAAGAAGAGGACAGCCCAGATAGGAGACACTGGCATCTTGATGATGGCCTCTGTGAATACAATGAAGGCCAACCCTGTTCCCTCCACGCCCTGAAGAAGAACACACAATGCACGTCACATGATGACTCCACAACCGGCTTTTTACATAAAAGAAAATAAATTAAGAATTCTACTGACCTGACTCAAAAAGAACTGCATGTCACAAGTCCTTAAATTCAATCCCTGAATAATATCTGTGTTTGTTTGGTTCAGGTGGGTCAGGACTTGGTCGTAGTTGCTTTGTGTGATGCTGTTTTCAGGATAGTTAAACACGTTCATCAACTTCAAGATATTTCTGTATGAAAAAAAAAAATCACATTAGCTTTAATTTGGTCCAACAAAGTGAATCAAATTTTGCTTTGACTGGAGAATTAAAACTCACTCTCCCATGCAGTCGTCAAAGTTTTGTGTGGCTCTGAAGCCAATAATTGAGTAGATAACTGTTGCAGAGTACACAGAGGTGCAGCCATTGATGATGGAGATGATGACAGCGTCTTGTTCACAGTTGTTGCTGTAAGAAGGGTTTCAATAGATACTTAGTGAAATGGACAACAACACAGAGACCCTCCACGAGCGTGTACCTTTGATATTGACTTACTGAACAGAGTTGTAACTGGAGAAGGAAATGAGGCCTCCAAATGCCAAGGAGAAGGAGTAGAAAACCTGAGCTCCTGCATCCAACCAGGTTGTTGGATTCATTAATTCATCAATCTGGAAAAAAAAAAAAAACTCTTAGTACAGTTGATATTGTGACAGTAAACACTGTCATGGTCAAGCTTAATTTTTAACAGTAGAGTACACCCAGGAATTAATTTGAGTCAAATTTGTGCGGAACAGGATCCGAGAACTCTCTTATTTTGACAGGGTGCGTTCCGGTAACTGTCTCAGGCTTACTAATAATAAAGTTTTAAACAAATATGACTGCCTTGAATGAAGAAAACTGATATTGGATATGTGATTTGAAAATAATTATTATAAACACTAATTTTAAACACAACGGCCACTTACGAGCAAACGAGCTGCCTCTTAAAGTAGCATTTCCAGCTCTACCCTTAAAAAAATCTCCGCCCCTAAAAGAGTGGTGGGGGTGAATGCCGAGCTAACCAGGCAGTCGTACACAGGCAGCCGCCATAAACAGACGGAGGAGTGGGGCTCAGAGCCGTCAAGTAAGGTGGCAGGTAGGATGCTTGACAGAAGCAGAGTGTTTACAAATATAGGTAAATGTAGATGTTTAACAACCCGTTAAAATACACCATAATGCAGGAAATCTCATCTACTTCATTCAAAATTTTCTGGGGGAGGACCCCCCTGTACCAACCCCACCACCCACCACCACCGGACCACCTGCTATTTGCGTTCCGGCATCGATCGGTTTACAAATTAAGCCCCGAGTACACCTGAATTGTAAATGTGCTTTATCTTACATTCAACTTTCCAGGAAACACAAATACAGCAGACTGAAACAGATATGAAGCCTTTTGTGTTGAGTATTACTACTAAATTGCACTAGATGCATTTATTTGTAGGCAAATATGGTTCATTATATACACAGTTGTACAAGTTATTATTCATGTAAGGATACGAACTTTATTTATCACGCTGTGTTTTAACCCTCACTATCAGATTTATCAGTTTTGAGACAAAGGATGATAACAGACACCTTAATAAATTTTTTATCTTTGTTCTCACGTGGCACTTATCTCATGCTTCCACAAACTTTAGTACTTTCTATGTTCAGATTTGGAAAACAGTAAAGATAAGGCCTGGCATTTCTGAACACACACTCAGGTCTTCCTGACAGTGATATGACTTTTTTTTTTTAGGTGTTCTAAATTCATGGGGATATAAGGGTACATTTGGAAACAGGTCTCTCTTTTAAATGAGTTCTCGAGGCTCAATGAGACTAACCTGTATAAATAAAGGCTGAATGAATTTGTATTTTCAAAACAATTAACATAATGTCTGCTTGGTCATTTCCAATGAAGCTCATTTTGGTCTTCATTTAGATATTTTGCATCAATCTTTCAAATATCTGCAATAAGCCCTAAAACTTTAGTCATTTCTTGGCGCTTAAGTTACCACTAAGGTGCAAGCTGTTGGAAATTTGCAATTAGAATGTTTAAACTCCTAAACTGAAAATTTTACTGGGTTGCTTTCCAAATAGTGTTTTCCAAATCTGAACCTCTGAAAAATTCTTCATATCCATGGTGATAGCTGCTACGTTAGCCCATTATTAAAATGTTTATTAGTCTGTAACTCTAATCTTTTGTGCACATATTGGGCTACCACCCATAACACATAATTCAAAACAGCCTAATCTGGTTTCAATGTTACATAGTCATAGTTACCCAGCCTTTGAGCAATTGTGATAAATAAATCTTGTGGGCTCCCTGACCTGCAACTAAAACCAGAACTCGGGTGTGATGTTTTTTCCAGCTCAGCGTTATCATTTTGGGGCAAATAAAAATCATATCCAAATTTCCTGTGGAAGCCTATTTAGTTAAATAGTTAACTTTCCTTAGATTAAGACTAAAAATTGAGGTGTTAGCTATGTCATAGATAACTCATTTAAATTAAACAAAACCTTATCTTATCTCCAGCCTTGATAAACTAAAGCTAGTATCCCAATGGGCTGCAACGTTTGGCAATTAGTTAGTCCATGGTAATTGGCAAGAGTATTTCTAAAGAGGAATTCAGCAGAATAAACTATAAACATGAGGACAGCTGCCAAACTGGGTACAAAGAGGTCTAATGTGGATACAATGTAGATAGTGATGGACAACAAAATAGTGTTCATAGCCTACAATATGGCTTTGCATAGGGGAAAAAACTCAGTCTCTCAAAAGACGCATGACCTCTTGGTTGCTCAAACTTCGGGGAAACAGCAAAAACAACTTTGTCTCTTTTCTTGCAACTTTTATACTAATCTGAGTCACCAACTACTCTAACAGTTGCAGCCCAGTGAGATACTACCCTTAAAGCATGGCAAGAATCGTACCTAAGGCTGCAGGAATTTGTCATCATCAGTCATCATCTTTTTGAAATCGCTAGAAAACTTACTGCATCATTGTGAGAAAACAGCTTGTGTTCCCACAAAAGGCTAACATTAGCACATCTAGACTGTACTTCTGATGTAGCTACATCATAACATGCAAGTGAAGTCTAGTTTAAGCAACAAAAACATTATAGCAAGAAAGTTCGTGAACATATTTTCCAAATAGGCTAACTCTTTCTAAAAGAATGCATAACACAAATTATACTGCTTACATTTGGTGTGAAGAGGAACTTGATTCCTTCTGTAGAGCCTTTGAGTGTTAGTCCTCTGATGAGGAAGATGGTGAGGACAACATATGGCAGAGTGGAGGTGATGTACACAGCCTTAGAAAAGAATGATTGCATACGTTTGAACAAACTTACGTATCGTGAGTGTAAAAGTTCTCAGACGTGATGTGTTTTTCATACCTTGCCACTTGTCTCAATGCCCCGGATGCAGCAGACATAAAGCAAAGTCCATGCAGCTATGAGTGACAGAACAATCCACCACTGAAGACCTCCGGAGTCATCGATGGCCTCTGAAATGTTCAGAGTTTCTCTGTACCAGAAGTAATCAACAGTGGAGCTACGTGCACATTCCTCCACCAATCCTAAGAAGATGGATGAAACTCTGGTTTAGGTAAACCATAAATACCATGTCAAACGATATACCTTTGGAGCCCTCTGCCCCTTTTTTTAAAAACAAGGGCTTCATACCAGTTTTGTTAGCATTGAGAGGACACTGGCTCCAGGGCAGAGGATCTTGGAAGGAGTTGAATAGATACCACATGATCCAGGCCATAATGGTGTTGTAGTACAAACCCACCAAAAAGGACACAAATAAGGATGCAATGCCTGTAACAGTGCAGAAACAAATGGAGTAAAACACATAATGGCAACGTCAACAGGTACAATGTTTACCCTGCTCAGTACTTTAGCGTAATGTGCTAAATGAGGCATTCTAAGGGTAAAGGTTTAAATGTGAAGCTTATCTGCTTCATGTCAAAACAGCGCCAACACTGTTCAGGTAATGGTGCTTAAAAATGGAATAAATTCCATGTCTTACAACTACGTATAAAAGGTTTATAATGAAGCAAAACGTAGGCAGCTCAGATTGACAAGAATTAGAATCATTTTGATGTAAAAGTGGCTGAGGTTGTGCTACAAGGTGGAGTTCTTTATTCTTATAAATCATAAATGTTTTCACCAAATTACAGTTTCCTATGAAACAATAGGTCAACTAACCTATGGACCTAAACTATTATTGTTCATTAAGACAGAGCCAAAAGGGAACTAGTCTGCAGAAAAAGAGAACAATGGTTCATTGAATACACACCGACTCCTGTCAGGTATGGGTTGATTGACCTCCAAACGCCCGAACTGCCCTTCCTCAGCCGCTGGCCAATGGCGAACTCTAAGTGCAGCAGAGGGATTCCCTCCAGAACCAGCAGGATAAGAAACGGAATCATAAACGCTCCTGGAAATGAAACATTTAGCTTACATTGAACTTGCAACTACACTGACGCTCTGTGTACTGGATAAAATTAGAGTTTCTTCACAGTGTACACTGATGACAATTTCAATCTTAAGAAAATAAAAAAAGAAAAGAAATGCTTTCACTTCCACTGTAAATGTAGTACTAACATGTTAAGCTCAGATCTGGTACAGTTATCTTTGCATACCTCCTCCATGGCTCTGACACAAGTATGGGAACCTCCAGACGTTTCCAAGTCCCACACAGAAGCCCACACAGGTGAGCAGATACTGGGCTTTGTTGTCCCATTTGGGTCTGTCTCCAGCCTCCTCCGTCTCCATCCTTTCCAGTTCTTCATGAGTGAGGATTCTGTCATCCAGTCCAGGGTTTGGTATCTTCAGTTTCATGATGGCTCGTTACACTTGACTCAGAGTTGCAAAGCGTAGTCTCCCTTTCAGAGCACTGTAATTATTTTGCTACTTTTGCAAAACTTCAGGCGGCTATATGTTTTCTGAAATAACCTCTTGTGTGTAAAGAGTTGCCAACTCCCTGTGTCTCTCCCTCCTCTTCCTCCTTATCCTCTACCCCTTCTGTGCCGGGGAAAGACTCACTGAAGTTTTTACTGTGACATCTGCCCACCTTACTGCAGTTATCAGTAGCTTATTACTGTCTGTGTTGCATTATGTACCGTCAGCAAGTTTCCCCAGGAAAAGGTGCAACCTCATTTATAATGGTTAACCCATCACAGAAAGATGCTGTCACCTATAGTTTCACTGTGATGAGTGTGCTGTTTAACAGTTTCCAAAGATTGAACTTAAAAGTACTGAACTGTGGATTCCTTAAACCAGGAAATCTGACCCAAAATTAAACAAGTCGTCTTTCATTTGGGAACATAATATTTTGAAAATCATGCTTATAAAATTATGTTATACTACATTAAATCTTTTTTTGTAAGATATTAGTGCAAATGTAAAGCATCAAATTGTTGAAAATGCACTATTTATCTGACTTTGTTTGGCAGCTAGCAAAACAATAAATGGAATGGAGAAGCACGGTATCATTTTATTTTCCAGGATTACCGTCAATGGGATGTGTTCGTATCTTATCAGTTTCTCCTTCAATTGCAATAATTAACCAAACACAGGCCTATAATTGCATTTGCAGAGAGGTGTGATACACAGTAAATCTATCAAAGTTTCCATAAAACTAAATATTAATTTAGCTACCACAGGTGTAAAATATTTTAGTTGTACCTGTTACATTTGTAGCCAGGATGTTTAGATTTTGACAACTAGATATTTGGGCTGCTCAGTTTTTTATGTCCCAGAACCATAGAAACCCTATATAATATATTTACTGTGGCAGCACGGTGGCGCAGTTGGTAGAGCTGTTGCCTCCCAGCGAGCAGGTCGCCAGTTCAAATCCTGGCCGCGGGCCTTTCTGGGTGGAGTTTGCATGTTCTCTCCGTGCCGCATGTGTTCACTCCGGGTACTCCAGTTTCCTCCCACAGTCCAAAAACATGCATGTTAGACTGATTGGTAACTCTAAATTGTCTCTAGGTGTGAGAGAGACAGTGAATGGTTGTTTGTCTCGTGTGTCTCTCTGTGTCCTTGTGATGGACTGGAGACGTATCCAGGGTGCACCTCACCTCTCGCACAGTGACTGCTGGACATGGACACCAGTGACCCCCGTGACCTAAAACGTAAGAAGTGGGTAAAGATACTGGATGGATGGATGGATGGATGGATATATAATATATTGTTTACACAAGAACATGCTGTCTGTCCAAAATATTTGGATCCTGAAGACGTACTGAAATCTATTCAAGCTGGTGTGGTGGTTTTTACCTGGACTATTGTAATTCACTGTATGCTGGGGTCAGCCAGGCCTCTATCTCACGGCTACAGCTTGTCCAGAATGCTGCAGCTCGGCTCTTAACCGGTACACCGAGGTATGAGCACATCACACCAGTTCTGTCCTCCTTACACTGGCTTCCTGTGAGAACTAGGATTGATTTCAAAATTCTCCTCCTGACCTATAAGTGCCTAAATGGCCTCGCACCCATCTACCTCTCTGAGCTACTGGAACCATATGTTCCCTCTCGGGCTCTGAGATCATCCGATCAGCTGCTTTTGGTTGTTCCAAAAACACGACTGAAGCTCCGAGGAGATCGGGCGTTTTCAGTCATTGGTCCCAAACTGTGGAACAACCTACCCCCCAACATTAGGCATGCCACCTCCCTTCCTGTGTTCAAATCCCTGCTAAAAACATATCTGTTCTCTCTGGCGTTTCATACTGTGTGAGTTGATTTAGTATATCTTGTTCCATGTCTTCATTTTAATGCTGTTGTTTTAATTTTTTAAGGTATATTCTTACTGCTTTTTATTTCTTAGTGTTACCATTAGTGTTAAGCACTTTGATAACAGTCTATGTTTTAAATTGTGCTCTATAAATAAATATGACTTGACTTGACTTGACTTGACTTGACATTCATCTCCCAGAACAAAAGTTCATCCTCGGACTTAGCTGTATGCATAGTCCTCACACAGTCCAAAACACATGCACGTTAGGTCCAATGGAAATTCTCAAATGAACTTTGTTGTGAACGTGTGCATAGTTATTTATCTCCTGTATTTATTTATTTTATTAACCTTTACTTAACCAGGCAAATATTGAGATCACAGATCTCTTTTGCATGGGAGGCCTGGGCCTGTTTTAGGACTGTGGGGGGAAACTGGAGTACCCGGGAAAATCCTATGCAAACACAAGGAGAACATACAAACTCCACAGAGAAAGACCCCAGATCCAAATCAGGAATTGAACCCAGGACTTTCTTGCTGTGAGGCAACAGTGCAAACCACTGAGCCAACGTTCTGCCCTGTATCCATGTGATGGTGCCCTGAACAGGACAAAGCAGCTGCAAATTGGTGAATGAAATATATTCAAGCTACAGATATATAATGCATGAGTTCTTAAAGTGTTTATTATTAACATTGACATGTACAGTATGTGTTAATGTACCAAGTTAGGGAATAGATAAGAACATTGAGATATTAGAAAAGTCCCATTGCAGCTACTACCCAAAGTTCCAATGTGTATCAAGTTTCTTCTGTACAGCCAGTATATATTTTTGGACTTGCTTTTTTAATAATCTAATGTAAGAGTAGGAGCTTTATTTTTTGACACCAGGTTCAAACACCTTCTTGTTTACCTTATATTTTGTGGAGTTTAAACACTGAATTCTGTATTAGCTTTTGTTCATTTATTTATTTTACTTAAGTTTTGATCTGATAAAATTGCCCCAAAATTGCATGCCCTACAGCAGTGTAAGACACTCTGGGTGAAAGTGGCCAAAACGACCTAATTTTTGATGTGTAAGTTAAAAAAAAGTGTAAAGTTTGTGGCCGTAAAAAGAGTTTATTTGCAAAATCATTAGAAAGTTAAGACATCATTGCACTTGAAGTAAAATTTTGTTGAACCATTTATAAACAAATTGATTGTGTAAAAAATTATTTTATCAAAATGCCAATTCAGTTATAAAAAGTCCAACTTTCTGTATTTTGTTTAAGTTTTGAACTACACTTTTAGTGGGAAACAGGTCTGAGCTATAGACTTTAACAAGTGAGTTTCCCTAAAATCCAATTTTGAACATTGTAGTATTTATTTATTTATTTTTCTTCAGATATTGCCTGTATTGTACAATGTACCACTACAAAAAGTCAGACTACACTACTGTATTCCAGATGAGTACAAACTAAAAATTGTGACAGAAACAATAAATAATTGAAAGAATTGAATAAGGGTGTTTCTATTCTTATGCATTAATTGGCACTCTTAACTACAGCTCTTTATTGTGTCAAGCTCCCCAAAAGTTTATAATTTTATTAAACAGTTATGTTCACAAGGCACACATGGCTGTCAAACAGTGATGAAATAAATTCTACAAATATTGAAGCAAAAGCCACAAATGTAAACATTTATCTTCCTTACATCTTTCTGACTAAATACGACCTAAACATCATCAGATTTTCACACACGTCCTAAAAGTAGATAAAGAGAACCCAGTTAAACAAATGAGACAAAAATATTTTACTTATTCATTTATTTATTGATGAAAATGATCCAATATGGCAGCACTGTGGCACAACTGGTAGATTTGCTGCCTCTCAGTGAGCAGGTTGCCCCGGTGCAAATCCTGGTCCAGGGATTAAGGTCAGGACTTTGACTTGGCCATTCCAAACCATGAACTTTATTCTTCTTGAACATTCTTTGGTAGAACGACTCGTGTGCTGAGGATCATTGTTGCTGCATGACCCACCTTCTCCTGAGATTCAGTTCATGGACAGATGTTCTGACATTTTCCTTCAGAATTCTCTGATTCAGTTCAGAATTCATTGTTCCATCAATGATGACAAGTAATAAATAAAAGGTTTGCTATGATCCTCAAAAAGCTCAGATGCAGCAAAACAGGCCCAAACCATGATACTACCACCACCATGTTTCACAGATGGGATAAGGTTCGTATGCAGGGATGCAGAGTTTTCTTTTCTCCAAACATTAAACTTTTCATTTAAACCAAAAAGTTCTATTTTGGTCTCATTGTCCACAAAACATTCTTCCAACTGTCTTCTGGCTTGTCCACGTGATCTTTATCAAACTGCATGAGCAGCAATGTTCTTTATGGAGAGCAGGGCCTTCAACCCTGCCATGCACACCATTGTTGTCCAGTGTTCTCCTGATGGTGGACTCAAGAACATGAACATGAGTCAATGTGAGAGAGACCTTCAGTTGTTGGTCCTTTGTGACCTCACAGACTGTTCCACTCCTTCCTCTTGGAGTGATCTTTGTTGGTCCATCACTCCTGGGGAGGGGAACAAAGGTCTTGATGTTCCTCCATTTGTCCACAATCTGTCTGTGGATTGGTGGAGTCCAAACTCTTTACAGATGTTTTGTAACATTTTCCAGCCTGATGAGCATCAACAACTCTTTTTCTGAGCTCCTCACAAATCTCCTTTGTTCCACAAACATGTTGTGAAGATCAGACTTTGATAGATCCTGTTCTTTAAATCAAACAGGGTGAAACTCACACCTGATCATCATCACATTGATTGAAAACACCTGACTCTAATTTCACCTTCAGATTAACTGATAATCCCAGAGGTTCACAAACTTTTACCATCACAAATATGTAATATTGGATCATTTTCCTCAATAAATAAATGACCAGGTATAATATTTTGTCTCATTTCTTTAACTGGGTTCTCTTTATCTACTTTTAGGACTTGTGTGAAAATCTGATGATGTTTTAGATCAGACTGATGCAGAAATATAGAAAATTATAGTGTTTACAAACTTTCAAGCACCAGTGTGTACATATATATATATATATATAGACACATAGTACATATATTGCTATCTGCAGTTTCTTGTTAGATGCAGGAAGGAGAGTTGGGAACCAAATCTAAAGTCCTTCACTGATAAAAGTAAATGACTTGACATTGGATAACCACAAGGAATAACAACAGTTATTATTAGTCATTAGCACAATCAAACAGATCTTGTAAGGACGTATACAGATTGTAATTGTGACTAATGTGAGATTAGCTGACTATAAAACAGATGTAAATAAATAGTCTTTACTTACTTACAGGGAGCAGCTGTGGCTGAGTGGTTAGAGCAGTCGTCCTCCAATGCAAGAATTGGGGGTTTGAATCCACCAGCGGTCACATGTCAAAGTGTCCCTGGGCAAGACACTGAACCCCTCATAGCCTCTGATGTGTGTCCCATCAGTTTATGAATGTGATAAAGCTCTGATTAGTCTCTTTAGAATGATTTGTTCAATTAGCTTTGCAGAGAACTAATAGAGTGCTGTATAAAAGGGTAAATGAGGACACAGATTGTGTTGTAAAGAGCTTTGAGTATCTTGATAAGATAGAAAGGTGCTATATAAGTACAGTCCATTTACCTTTTACCATTTATAAAACAAACAAAACAACAATAAAAAAAACTACAAACAAGAAATACATGATTTTGTCTAATAAAAGGTTTGCTATGATCCTCAAAACATTCTTGTTAAAATAACTGTCAGTTTTCCTTCCCTGAACTACCGTACATAAGCAGCATAGGCCCGTGAGGCTGAGAAGTACTGTCACAAAGCAAAGTCTCTCCACATCAAGATGAATAGAAAGGAATACAATAAAAACAGCTATGAATTCAGCACAGTTTAAAATGTGTATGAAATGACTACCTAAGATGAATCTTGTGCTTTTAAAACTTCTGACATATTTTCAACTCTACATCCATCCATCCATCCATCCATCCATTATCTTTACCCGCTTCTTCCATTTTTAGGTCACGGGGGTCGCCGGTGCCCATGTCCAGCAATCACTGTGCGAGCGGCTGGGTACACCCTGGACGGGTCGCAAGTCCATCACAGGGACACATAGAGACAAACGAGACAAACAACCATTCACTCTCTCACTCACACCTAGGGACAATTTAGAGTTACCAATCAGCCTAACATGCATGTTTTTGGTCTGTGGGAGGAAACCGGAGTACCCGGAGTAAACCCACACATGCACAGAGACAGCATGCAAACTCCACCCAGAAATGCCTCCCGGACCAGGATTTGAACCAGGGACCTGCTCGCAGAGAGGCAGCAGCTCTACCAGTTGCACCACTGTGCTGCCCTCTCTACAACCAATTATTTTTAATTTATTTCTTGGATAACACCACTGAGACATTAGGGCTTGTTATAGCTGATATGGGCACCAGTGACCCCCGCGACCTGAAAAGGAAGAAGCGGGTAAAGATAATGGATGGATGGATGGATGTGTAAGGATTTACTCAATACCTAGATAGTCAGTGACCAAAAAGAGCAACTCCAAGACCAGAGAAGAATTAACAGTGTTTATTTACAAGGTGAAAATCAACTAACTGCATTTCGAATGGGAGGGACTGGAACCATGGAAAACAAGGACAAGAGTTAAAATGGTGGCTTGGCTCCTTGAGAATGGTTCAAAATATAATTGGTCTCTTGTTGTTGGAGAAATGGTTTCTCACATGGTCAGGGGTCCAATAGTTCCAGTACTTATAAACGAGGAGGTCCCAGAAAGTTTTCATAGATTGGTGGGCAGGTGGTGTAAGGCAAGGAACGAATGGAGAAATCAGAATCAGAATAAGCTTTATTATCATTGCTGCTGCTGCTGGCGCGGCCCTCTTATTCAGAATAATACTTTTAGATAGGAAAAAGGGGAAGAGCCATGAGGCTAGATAGTGGTATTACAAAAAAAGGTCTCTTCACATCTTGTTCTATCTGAACACGATTTGAGACATCAAAAAAATCTACCAGCAAGCACATTTAAAAACATGATTACATTTGCATTTGACGTCAAGGTGTTGAGACTTGTCCATGAGCTTTTTTCAGATCAGCCACAGTTCTGATGATGTTGTTTCAGCCGGCAATTCTGATAAGCTTGCACAGAAAGTTCTCGGGGGGAGGGGGGGTTGCGATAGACAAAGCTTTTATCCCTGTTACCCATGACCCAGGAGAAATTTGATAGTCGGCCCGTCTTCAAGGCCAAACAGGGAGTCAGATTCAGCTAAGCTTCGACTGTTGATTTTCTTCAGGCAGACATATTTTTTTCATCAGCCTTGAGTCCATTTGGACTTTCTGGCTCAAAATGGCCTGATTTGTGGGAATCCATCCCACTGATCCATGTTATAAGTCTCCTTCAAGGTTGATCCCACCATACTGACAAGTCCCAGAAGCTGCAGGTGGCCTGCAATTCTCATAAATCGCCTCCACCTTACGGTTTAGCACGTAAATCAGCTGATTTTGAGTACTCACAGCATGAACCAAACCTTCATACTGACTCGGAAGCTTTGTAATGGACGAAACTGCTGCCGATGTCTTCTTTAAAAGCCGATAGAACAGAGCCCCACCGATGCCAAAAAGCAGAGTGCCTGCTATCATAAATCCAAATATATACACATCTTCATTGTCCTCCTGAGACAGGATTGAGAGGCTCATCAGCTGCCACACTCCCCACGGATCCATGACGTACCCCACAGCGTGAGTCTCAGTTGGACAAGCGGGTTCTCCAGGACCCTGTCATTTTGTTGAAAAAATGTTGTTGATAGCGTTGAACGTCCAGGTTACCAGATCCATAATCTTAATTTTTGTTCGGGAAATGTATACTAGGCGCTTCAGACACACAGAGAGCGAAGCAGGAGGAAGGAAAAACAGAGGAGGGAAGGCAGGGAGCAGCCAACTCGAGCGAGAGCCAGACAACAACAAAAAATCACTAGAAGGTTTACAGTGAAACCATCCAAGCCACAGGAGGAGCGCAGGTCTAGAAGCTGAAACACGTAGGAAACAAGGTTTTAGTTTTTACAAAACTCAAGGAATGATAAAGTGGCCAGGAACACAACTACTGGTAGGCAGATAATGCACCAGCATCAAAGTGAAGTCATCAAATGCCATGTATACTCCTACAGCTCATTAGGATAATGGTCTGCAGGTGTGAGCTTGTTGGCGCCATCTGGTGTCGAAGAGCTGTAGGGAAAAAACTGGAACTCCTACAGGATGGATGGATGGATGGATGGATGGATGGATGGATGGATGTTGTTTCCTTTGTTTGAATATTTTCTATCCATATTATCTAACAAATACACTAAAGTACCCATGCCGCACCGCTAGGTGGCGAGTCAGTTCACATCAACAAGACACAGCGTTGTCATCCATCCATCCATCCATTTTCTTTACCCGTTTATTCCATTTTTGGGTCACGGGGGTCGCTGGTGCCCATGTCCAGCAATCACTGTGCGAGGGGCGGGGTACACACTGGACGGGTCTCCAGTCCATCACAGGGCCACATAGAGACAAACGAGACAAACAACCATTCACTCTCTCACTCACACCTAGGGACAATTTAGAGTTACCAATCAGCCTAACATGCATGTTTTTGGTCTGTGGGAGGAAACCGGAGTACCCGGAGAAAACCCACGCATGCACGGAGAGAACATGCAAACTCCACCCAGAAAGGCCCCCGGACCGGGATTTGAACCAGGGACCTGCTCGCTGAGAGGCAGCAGCTCTACCAGTTGCGCCACCGTGCTGCCCCACAGCGTTGTCAGATATACAATAAATATTAGTTGTGTATGATTGTTATAGGGTCTATAGGATGTACAATAAATAGTTTGTGAAAACACTTGGAAATACTATACTTTTGGCATTTCTCTGCACCAAAAAAATAAAATAAAATCCCTAAACATCGTTTTTATTCACGTAAACATTCGCACAAAGTTTTATCTGACCAGCCAGATGGTAGTGTTGATCAGTCCAACAAAGCACACTTTCTTTCATTATGATAGTTTGGATTAAACTTTTTAACATTTAAAGCGAAAATATAATATTTTGTGATTTTCTGTCTGACAACCCAAACAACACATCAAAATCCAGGAAAACAATATTTCTAACTTGGATGAAGATGTCCCTAAAACAGTTGTACCGCAGTTGTTTTTTGGGGAGGGATACATTTTTCACTTTCCTCTCAGATTTTGTCCATCACATCACTCAGAGTTTAATGACAACAGGTTTAGAAATAGGTCAATGAGACAAAGTAACACCTGTTAAAATGAGTCCATTGTGGGTTATTTCTTTCTAAATAGCACTCGGGATTATCGGTGTGTTCAAAACAGGCTGCTTCGGTAATGTTTCTGTAAAGCTCCACATCTCCGGTATATCTGTTTCTGTTATTTCACCCAAAACTCAATTTGTGTGTGAACAGGCAGGTAAAACACAACATGTTAGTTTTTATAATATTCAGAGTAGTTAAGACAAGGCCTTATGTCCCCCTTTTTCTTTTTGTATCTTCAATATTTACTTCTTAGGTGTATCTTTTGGACGTCTGTTGAAGAAATGAAGAACGCAGAGCTTTATTGTCTTTATTATCTCACATAATGCTGCAGGTGGATCAAAGTTGAGGCTTAAAGTTCATTCTGTTGGCACAGCAGGACCTTTAGTTAGATAGGCGAGGTCTAAACGCTGACGTGGACACTCATAGTGACGCATCAAATTATATTCCTCATGAATGATTTTAATGTCTTGCACATTTTAGGGAAGAGGCAGCAATCATATTAAGGATCTAAGTGCTCTGTTCATAAACTTTCAGTACTAAGTAATGCTAAACTTTAACCGCTTGCTGTAATATATTTACTTTGACATCGGTGCAAGTAAGAATAATGTGAACTAATTTTCATTGTCATGATGACGAACATTTGCACCTTATCTTAGCAGATGCTTTTGCTGATAATCTCACACCATTACCAGCTTGTAAATTATTGTTTGTGACATGACTTACATAAAAAGTTGAATGTAGGCAGCAGAACAGCATCCTTGAGTTGAGTATTTTGACTGCTGCCACTTGGCTGTCCTGGACGAAACAAACTATTCTTTGTAGCTTTTCAGTGCAAAATGTCCAAAATGCTGAGAGCTTGTCCTGTCTTGTTGTTTTTTTTGTGTCAACATAAAATATTAGGTGACGGTTTTGTTATTATTCTTATTCAGCTGGAGGCATTCAGAGTAATGTCTCTTTGTGTGTTTATAAGTTAAAATAACTGAGTTAATGCCCTTTTTGTGTTTGTTAAGGCTGATTAGCTGTGGCAGCCATCAGAATCAGAAGAAGCTTTATAATCATTGTAAAGAGATACAGTGATTATGTTTGTACAGTCGTCCGAAAGATGGTGCACGTTGCTGCTGCTTCTTGAGAGTACGTCCCCTTATCCTTTTTCAGAATACTTTTTTAGATAGAAAAAGGTAAAAGGCCATGAGGATGGATAGTTGTATTACAACAAAAGATCTCTTCACATCTTGTCCTATCAGCACACGATTTGAGACATCAAAAAACTCTACCAGCCAGCACATTTATAAACACATTACATATGCATTTGATGTCAAGACAGGGAGATTTGTCCATGAAGCACTTCCAGATAGGCCATAGTCCTGATAAGATGTTGGTCAGCCAGCAGTTCTGATAAGCCTGGGGGTGGGGGTGTTGCTATAGACAAAGCTTTTTCCTTCGTTTACGCATGTTAGTTTACCCATGTTAGTTTACCCATGTTGGCCTGCTTTCGAGGCCAAACTGGGGAGTCAGATTCAGACAAGCCACAATTGTTGAATTTCTTCATGCATACTATTTTTTTTCTTGTCAGCCTTGAGTCCTGCTGGAACTTTCAAGATCCAGAATGGCCAGATTTGTGGGCATTTCACTGATCCGTGCTATGAGCCCCCTCCAAGGTCGTCTCCAACATGCTGGCAAGTCCTAGAAGCTGCAGGTGGCCTGCACTTCTCACAAACTGCTTCCATCTTACAGTTTAACTCATAAATCAGCTGATTTTGAGTACTCGAAGCACGAACCAAACCTTCACACAAACTTGGCAGTTTTGTCATGGCCGAAACTGTTGCCGATGTCTTCCTCAAAAGCCGATAACAAAGGAACCTGCCGATTCCAAAAAGCAGAAACCCTGCTGTCATGAATCCAATTATATAAACGTCTTCAGCGTCCTCCTGAGACAAAACAGAAAGACACATCAACTCCCACACCCCCAAATGGTCCATGACATATCCTGCAGCGTGAGTCTCAGAAGGACATGAGGGCTCTCCAGGACCCTGTCGTTTAACAGGAGCTCCGAGACACAGACAGAGAGCAAAAAAGCAGAAGGAAGAGGAGAACAGGGGAGGGAGAGGAAAAGGCGTCCGCCTTGAGAGAGAATGAGTGCAGGAACAGCATCTTGAATTGGGTCGACTCAAAACTTAATCAATCATAAATGTACATCTGATTATATGTAGCTGACCTGATGCATAAGCAGCATGTCACTGCTCAGGGCCCCAGGCCATCAAGGGCCCCTAAGAACCCCCAACTACCCAGAAAAAAATAACCGACATATGGTCTGTTCCAGGGCTTAACTTGTAAACCGATCAATGCTGGAACACAAAATAGAGGGCGAGTGGGCCGGCGTGGTGTGGGGGTCTGTGGGTCCTCCCCCAGAAAATTTTGAATAGAGTAGATGCCATTTCCTGTATTTTGGTGTATTTTAACAGGTTGTTAAACATCTATGTTTACCTACATAAGTAAACATTTGATTTAATTACTATTTTAAAGAGCAGCAACAACAACATCTCTCTCCTTGTGTGGTAATAAAGCAGCTCAGCTTCTGTCAAGACAAGCACATACATTGATACTTGATGTAATGTGAATAATACACATCAAACATTTCTCTTGTTGTATTTTTAATTAATAATGAAAATTTTATTAATGACCCACTTAAACTTTAAAACTGATATGCAGTTTTGTTGTGCTGTTTAATTATATTTTTGAGTTTTTTTTAAATAAAAATGCGCAATGACTTTGAACTTTTAGGGGTGGAGATTTGACTTACCGGATCCAAGCAAAGAGTTGCACCCCGTCAAAATAAGAGAGTTCCCGGATCCTGTTCCAGCAGGATCCAGCTCAAATGAAACACTGGTCTGTTCTCCATTAGCTGTCATCATTCAAACAGAAAGCTGGGTATTTATGTTAACAGATATATTAATTCATACCATATCTTAATTCTGCTACTCAAAAGTAACTGATATCGTTTTATGATTACCTAAACACAACACCCTCCTGACTTCACCAAGCCTTGTTTCCACAATCAGTCTATTTAAAGAATTAATTATCTTATGCAATAAACTACTTACGTTAAACACACTCATCACAAACAATTACATGTGGACAGTATAAACAAATATCAGTTGTGTTGTGATTGCATGCAGGCAATGGGCTAAACTGAAATTCATTTATGCTTTTTTTTTTTTTAGCCAAGTAGCTAACCTTCTGAGAGTTTTATTAAAATCCATCCAGTAGATTATGAAATGCACAGACATGAGCTATAACACCCACTTCCATGAAAGGCAATTCATTAGTTTTGTTCAGAATCAAGATAACTGTTAAAATCATGTAAAATTGTTCAACAATTTTCAGTCAGGTCATCTGGACAGTTTCTTAGTTTAAGAAACTGTCCAGATGACCTGACTGAAAATTGTTGGATTGTATAGATTATTAAGCATGGACTATTTTGATGTAAAATTGTTGTTTTTAGC
>NC_056516.1:13403036-13406113 GCF_014905685.2 Nematolebias whitei | reverse complement strand
TAAGTTCAGAGGATAGTGGTGCACTCCGTTTGTACGCTAAAGTTTCAGTTTTTAAGTATCAAAACAAAACTATAAACTGAAACACCAAAAACTAAAGTCCAAATTACTACATGAGGTTTTTGGGGTGTGGGGGGGAACCAACATGGCGCTGGACATGTGAGCTCCATTTTGGCTGAGCTCCTGTCGGCTCAGCTGAAAAACTGCTTTTTATGATTGTAACCTCGCTGCCTTCAGGCTGGATTTAGTCTCTGAGACTGGTGTCATTACACAACTGAATCAACAAACTGGTAATATGACCTCAAAGCAGAAAAAGTCCAAATCTTTCATTGATACTCCCTCACGGCCCACTGTCACCATTTCAGCATCAGCTTGCTGTGATGTTCTAGAATAGAATGTTATAATAATAACATAGAATATAATATTTAATTATTAACGTTTAATATAGAATGTTCTAGTTCTAGAATTGCGCCGCTCAAGGTGGCTGCATGTTGGAGTAGTTCTGTTACTTTCATTCTGAGATTTTGCTTTTGGAAAATTTAATTCCTCTTTTTCTGGATGTAAATCACATTTTTTGGATGATTGTTTCCTCTGGTATCAGATGCTGTGCAGCTGGAAGGATTTTTACTGAAAATTTTTTAGTTTTGGACATTTGTTATGATGCGTAACCATGGCAACAAGGCAGTTTTCTACAACCAGCAGCAACTGATTAACATCTCAAAAGCTCAAATAATATCTCAATTACAGCCCCAAATCTCAAATGAGTTGAAAAGGATGTTCTGTGGACGCATTCTCATCTACCTGCCAGCTATGCTTGAGTGCCTGACCACTGAGATCCTGGAACTAGCAGGAAAAACGGCTCATGACAGCGGAAGGACAGGATTGTCCCTCGGCACCTACAGTTGGCTGTCCACAACGACGAGGAACTCGGCAGACTGCTGGGAGGAGTGGCCATCGCTCTGGGAGGAGTTCTGCTGGGCATTTGAGCGGTCCTACAGCCCGGGGGAACCGAGAGGCCAGCCGGGTCTGGGTGGACAGATCAGACGGCATCTGCAGCCAGTTTCTTAGGATCCACTGTGGGATGGACCTTTACAAGAGATCCTTCCTGCCTACAGCCATCAGCATCTTTAACATCTCTTAATGAAACGAGGAAAATCAGTTACAAAAACAAATAATTTCCCTTTGGGATTAATAAAGTATTTTTGAATTTGAATTGAATTGAATTGAATGAAGAAACAGGTGTATCGGCACCACCTTCGTCGAGCTCTGGAGGGACGGACGAGTCGGCTCTCAGGTCAGACATTCTGGCCTCAGTTAAAAACAAAGTTATAGCGATGATTAAGATGGAACTAAGAGCGGCTCTGATGGAGAATTCTAATTTTATCGAGTGAACTGCAGGTGGTCCGAGCCGAGCTCGTTAACACCACTGTGGGCTTCAGAATGGAGCTCGATTGAGTTGAACTTGCTGCTTCAGAGGCTGAATATGGTCTGTCTTTATACTCGGATGAGATGGAGAGGCTGCGTGGGACAGAGGTGGCGTTAAAGAGTGAAGTCAATGGGCTTAAAAAAGTTTGAATCCGTGGAGGGGCATACCAGATGATAATATTAGAATTATTGGACTTCCTGCAGAACAGACTGGGGTTTAGGTACGTTCTTCTCTTCCCACCGTGGCTTCACATCACACATGGAGGGACGGACAAGGTGTTTGTGGACTCTGTAGTGTGCTAAGGGCTAGGTTAGCTGCACGTCCACTACAATATATTTAAATAAACGGGTTCTCTCTTTTTTGAGTTAAATTACTGCCATGTGACCGAGGTAACTGTGAGTGGATTGTTTAATCAGTGACAAGAGACGTTAATTTCCTTCGACCCATCAGAATAAATGTGGTCATTTATTGAACAGAATCAAAATTTAACATCAAAACATTGTACACTTGATTAGCTGATCTGGTTCTGATTAATAAAACTTGGCACGTTTTACTTAATAAGACAACAGTACTTGAAGAAGGCATCCAGACTACTGGCAAAATAGAAGAGTTTAAAGATGGGAAATGAAGGAGTTTAAATGGAGAGAAAAGATGGATAAAAAGGGGGTGTCTGTTCGGATCAAAGAATGGCACGATCCCTTCAACACCAGCTCAAAACCTCCAGTACACTTGGCGCGTTAAGACTCGTTACTTTTGCTGAACTTAATCGACTCCGGTGTCGATTTCAACGCTACCTTTCCAGCTTCTCCGGTCAGGGCGGCTGGACATGTCAGGAGTTGTGCTGCTTACTCCGTTCACAAACACGCTCATCTCCCGGGTGGATACACAGCAAGCTGTGAGTCCATCAGAGGTTCCACTCAGATGTGGAAGAATCCATCACAGGCTCCGAAGACTGAGTTCAAGACTAGACTTCATCAGAGACCCACTTGAAGACGCAGGAGACTTGACCGACTGACTTGACAGACTGCCCAGTTCCAGGAAGTGTGGACTCTTAAAGAGTTCTCACTTCCGGTCACTTCAGGACTTCCTGATTGGTTGAAACAACCAACAGGGGGTGGTTCTAGTGATGTCAGAGGGTCATTACAAGTCAAGAAAACAGCAGGAATGTTTTAGGGACTTTTAGTACAGACAGGAGAAATGTTATGGCTAAGTGAGAGGAAGCAGGTGCCAGTAGCTTCTTATTTACTGTCTGCTAGGTTTAAAAACAATCCACTTCGTTCTAATAACTCCTTTCTGACTTTCGACCAACATCACTACTCTCTCATTCAGACAGAAGATCAAAAATGCATAATTACTTTGTAAATAGACATTTAACTTCCTGATGCATGCTCAATAATCCAGGTAGAAAAATCTAAAAAAGTTAAATCTGGTCCTCTGGACATTCAAAAAAACAAAACAAAGCAAAACAACAAAAAAATGTAGAAACGTTTTGTCTCTCATCCAAGAGACTTCCTCAGTCTGAGGTGCTGTATTCAGCTCAGTCTCTTAAATAGCACCTTCTCAGAGTGGATCAACCAGTTTTGCTGCTGACAACCAAAACCGGCTGATCACATGCTCAAGAAGGACCATCAGCCTAACAATGGATCATTAGCAC
>NC_056516.1:13399723-13402936 GCF_014905685.2 Nematolebias whitei | reverse complement strand
CGGTACAGCACCCGCTTCACTGCAGTCACTGCACCTATCCGCCTATCGATCTCTCGCTCCATTTTTCCCTCATTCGTGAACAAGATCCCAAGATACTTAAACTCCTCCACTTGGGGCAGGACCTCCTCCCTGACCCGGGGAGGGCACTCTATCCTATTCCGGCTCAAGACCATGGCCTCGGATTTGGAGGAACTGATTCTCATCTTGGCCGCGTCACATTCGACTGCAAACCGCTCCAGCGAAAGCCGTAGATCACGATCTGATGAAGCCAAAAAGACCACATCATCTGCAAAAAGCAGAGACATGATCCTAAGGCCACCAAAATGGCTCCACTCAACACCTTGGCTGCACCTAGAAATTCTGTCCATAAAAGTTACGAACAGAATCGGTGACAAAGGGCAAGCTCTGACACCGATCGTACAGGGACCTAACAACCCGTATCAAAGGGCCTGGTACCCAGTACTCCCGGTGTGCACCCCACAGGGCTCCCCAAGAGACGTGGTTGAACGCCTTCTCTAAGTCCACAAAGCCCATGTAGACTGGTTGGGCAAACTTCCACGCACCCTCCAGGACCCTGCTGAGGGTGTAGAGCTGGCCCAGTGTTCCAAGACCAGGACGAAAACCTCACTACTCTTCCTGAATCCGAGGTTCGACAATCAGACAGACCCTCTTCTTCAGAACTCCTGAATAGACCTTATCAGGGAGGCTTGAGTGTGATCCCCCTGTAGTTGGAACACACTCTACTGTCCCCCTTTTTGAATAGGGGAACCACCACCCCAGTCTGCCAATCCAGGGGAAGTGCCCCCAATGTCCATGTAATATTGCAGAGTCGTGCAAGCCAACACAATCCCACAACATCCAGAGCCTTAAGGAACTCCGGGCGAATCTCATCCACCCCTGGGGCCCTGCCACCGAGGAGCTTTTTAACTGTCTCGGTGACCTCAGCACCAGAGAGTGGAGGGCCCGACCCAAAGTCCCCAGGCTCCGCTTCCTCAGTAGAAGACGTGCCAGTGGGATTGAGGAGGTCTTCAAAGTATTTTGCCCACTGACCCACGACATCACAAGTTGAGGTCAGCAGCACACCACCTCCACTATAAATATTGTTGGTGGCATACCGCTTTCCCCCCCTGAAATGCCGGATGGTGGACCAGAATCGCCTCGAAGACATACGGAAGTCATTCTCCATGGCCTCTCCGAACTCCTCCCATGCCCGAGTTTTTGCCTCAGCGACCACCTGAGCAGCATGCCACTTGGACTGCCGGTATCCATCAGCTGCTTCCGGGGACCCACTGGCCAAATAGTTCCGATAGGACTCCTTCTTCAGCCTGACAGCATCCCTCACTGCCGGTGTCCACCACTGGGTTTGAGGGTTGCCGCCGCAACAGGCATCGACAAGCTTGCGGCCACAGCTCCGATAAGCCGCCGCGACAATAGAGGTGCGGAACATGGCCCACTCAGACTCAATGTCCTCCACCTACCCCGGGATATGTTCGAAGCTCTCCCGGAGGTGGGAATTAAAGCTCCGTCTCATGGGAGACTCTGCCAGACATTCCCAGCAGACCCTCACAATACGTTTGGGTCTGCCAGGTCTGACCTGCATCCCCCCCCACTCCATCGGAGCCAACTCACCAACAGGTAGTGGTCAGTGGACAGCTCTGCCCCTCTCTTCACCAAAGTGTCCAAGACATGCGGCCGCAGATCATATGAGACGACAACAAAGTCGATAATCGAACTGCGGCCTAGTGTGTCTTGGTGCCAAGAGCACAAATATAAATATATATCTATGCAGTTAAACATGTTTTACACGTTTTACAGCAAGCAATTCTTTTGTTATTTGGTCTTGTGAACACTACACAAAATCACATTTACTTTGTAGAATATTTTAAGGATTTTATGTATTTTATAATAAGGAGAATAAAGAAACCCATTTAATTTAAGTTAACTTCTGTTGCTTTTTGTGTAAAAAATAAACCCCAAAAAACTATTGGCTGATATTTTTAATATGGACCTTAAAAGCCTTAATATTGAATAGCTCAACAGATTTATTTTAATTGTCTGTACATATAAGAGGACAAAATAGTGTATTTCAAAAAGGCATTTTGAAAGTAAAACCTTTTCTGCAGCCTACCATTGTCTCTCAGACCGCACATACTTCAAATAAACTTCTCAATTTGAAGTTGAAACACCGGCAGGAGTCTTATATCCACGTAACCAAGGCAACAGGCTGATCAGTCACTGCAACTTTCATAAAACAGAACTTAATCTGAGCTTTATGGGAGGTTGCCCTGGTGCAGAAATACACACAGAACATTTTGCTATTTAATTGTGCACATTGATCATTAATTTATATATAGTTAATGTCCTACTTCTTCTTGCGGCTTTCATCCTCCTTCATCTCAGTCTGTCCTCTGCATCCTCTGTCCTCACTCCAACTACTCTGGTGACCCTGAAACAGCCAAAAGAACAAATCTGTGTGTGTTCAACTTGTCTGTTGTGTTAACAAAATAGCTCTTGAACCTCTCATTAGATGTCCATCTACAAGTGATTGATCAGTCCACTTCAAGATGGCCACCACAGTTTATTGCACTTAGCCAAACCAATAATGGCTCCAACTTAGTCAGATTTATTAATACTGAGCTAAAGTATGAAGTGGTGGTAGATTAGATTTCAACATCAAAATGTGGGTGGAAAAGGTGAAACACCCACACCTGCCTCCACCCCTCATTTGCCCCACTCTGGGCCCCTGAGCAAGGCCCTTAACCCCCACCATCTGCTCCCAAACAGGTCTCTCTTGAAAATAAGTTCTCGTGACTCAATGAGACTACCTGGATAAATAAAGTGTAAGTGAAAAAAATTAGAGTTTCATTCGGGCCCTAAATTTCCGACCTGGCCCCAGCCCATAGCCTTCATTTCTGAACCCCACCCGATCCGATGAATTAACAGTAATTACAGATCCAAACCCCCCAAAATTATTTTTTAATTAAGCTTTGACTGCTTATATAGTTATTAAGGTCGACGAATGCACGCGGCTAAGGGGGCAGAGGATTGGAGCTGCGGGGGTGTTTGTCCTTTCATGGCCGTCAAAGTGCATTAAATCCCTGCTTCTGCCTGCATTCTGCATTATTCAGACATGGACCCTGTTCTGACATGTCTGCTTTGGATTCTCACCTGTTTGGGTCGTCGGCCACGTGCGTCTGCTGAGTGCAGGCTGAA
>NC_056516.1:13395356-13399623 GCF_014905685.2 Nematolebias whitei | reverse complement strand
AAAATACTAACAATTATAAGAGAAAATACATTTGACCACTTGACTGTTCTATAAAACTGTTTTATAAAAATGTTTTCTGAATTATTTCAACACTTCAATGGTCAAAATCGCAGAATTTACATATTGCCTATTCAAATGCACGGCAGAAATGCTGGGTGAGGCAGTGTAGTGCTCTGGTTCACCTGGGGGCGCTGTATCATATACAATATTAGAAGAAGGTGGTTGGAGCATGCCCATTGCTTTCTCTCTTTATGTCAGTATATGCCAATATATTATAATTATTATTAATAATAACCATAATAATATGCCAATATACATGTTTGATTACACATGTGCTACACATGTTGATGTTCTACAGTCTGTCTAATATTTTGAATGAATGTGTGTGACATATTTCTTCTTTCTAATTGGTCATAATGCACGCTGAAAATACACAGGGTGAGGCAGAAAGTACCATTCTGCACCGATAGGGGGCAGTGCTGCCCTATAGGGACAATGAAGCAGGTGCTGCTGTGGGTCTTCTGTTGCGCAGAGGGGTGTGGGTGAAGCAAATATGTACGCTTATTTAAATTTGTTTAGACAAAATGGAAGATCATATGTCAAAACTAAAGGATTTTTCTAAACTCATCATCAGTTTTCCAAACTCAATCATTTTCCAATAAAGGTTAGATAATACATGTTTTTATTTTTGTTTTATTTATTTAAAAGGAGAGGAGTATGGAGTTGATTAAAGCATAATTAGATGCATTTAAAAAAAGGCTAAATTGAAATATAACTTCTATTTTGGGTTCATAAATGTCAGCATCCGATTCCAGACGAGTCAGCCGCACCTGTCACAAACCTCACTGCAAATCACTGCTATATAATATTTATCATTATTATTTTGCAAACGCTTGTTTTTTTTTTTTTTTTAGTTTTCCTCTTTCCACCAGAGAAATATTTGAATACAGGAGTGAATTTTTCTCCACCGATTATAGTCACGCATTTACAGCACAGCTGATGGTCACGTACTTTCTTTTTTTTTTTTTAAAGCACATTCTGCGGGCAAAATTTTGATCAAATTCATGTGTTTTTAATAATGATAATAATAATAATAACAATAAAAACAATAATAATAATAAATATATAATACATGTACTTTATTTAAAAAGCCTTTTAAACAACCACAGCTGCAACGAAGTGCTGAACATATAAAATCAAGAACACAAACACATAAAAGAATAAAAGAGTTAAAACTTTAAGATCAATAAAAACAGTGCAGAACAAATTTCAGGCTGTGCCAAAAGCAAGGCATTAAAATGTGTTTTTAAAAGACTTTTAAAAATGAACAGTGAAAGGGCTTTTGTCCAACTTTAGACCAAAAAGTCATCATTAAAACAAGAGATTAAAATTTGACTGAATGAATGCACAAATTAAACCTCATTTATAAATTTATCACTATATCAGTTTCCAAGTCTGTTGTTTTTAGCTATGACCTTTTTTTAAAAATCAGACTGATATGCAAATTTCCAGACATACAGAACAGAAAGAGGGTCCAGTTACATTTATTGGTTCAGCTCCATCCAGCACTCTGTGTGTAACAAACTCAACACATCCTCCTGCGGACGAACCTGGCTATTATCTGGGATCAGATTGTTCTTGGCCTTTAAAAACTGATCACAGGGAACTTTTGTAAAAAAATGAAAAAACAAAATATTATAAACATTGTTATGTTTGCAGACTTCTCTCATAGCTGTAGTTTAAAACAATTAAAAACAGGTAAAACGTGAAAGGAACGTGTTGTAAACCATAAACAGTACATGATGAATTTATGATGCGTCACTGTGACATTAGTCTGTGTATTTAACCCCATTTATGTTAAACATTAACTTCACAACAGGTATTTAGGTTTAAAACAATTTTACAAGGAGACACAGCCAAAACATACATTTAATGTAGAGTTTTACTGATTTAGTTTGGCAATGTTTTGTTTCGTGTCATTTTCTTTTTAACTACGTCGTGTGTTTGAACTCTTGATTTCAAAGGATGTTTCAGGAGTGAACAACGCCTTCAGTTGTACAACTGTTGACTCAAACATAAAAACTGTTCTTCTTACCTAAAATGTAACTTCATGTGAACATCCCGTCAGGAGCAGAAACTGTTTATCAAAGGTATTAGAACATTACACACATTCTACCTCCGGAGGATTGTACCTAGGATAATGACTGACTCGGGGAACTCCATCCATCTATCCATCCATTTTCTTCCACTTATCCGGGGTCGGGTCGCGGTGGAATAGCAGCTTAAGTAGGGAGGCCCCGACTTCCCTCTCCCCAGTCAATTGGGCCAGCTCCTCCGGGGAAATCCCGAGGCGTTTCAAGGATAGCCAAGAAACATAGTCCCTCCAGCGTGTCCTGGGTCTTCCTCTGGGTCTCCTCCCGGTGGAACGTATCCGGCACACCTCACCAGGGAGGCATCCAGGAGGCATCCTAACCAGATGCCCGAGCCACCTCAACTGGCTCCTCTCGAGGTGGAGAAGCAGCGGCTCTATTCTGAGTCCCTCCCGGATGACTGAGCTTCTCACCCTATCTCTAAGGGAGAGCCCAGTCACCCTGCGGAGAAAACTCATTTCGGCTGCTAGTATTTGAGATCTCGTTCTTTTGGTCACAACCCAAAGCTCATGACCACACACGAGGGTAGGAACGTAGATCGACTGGTAAATTGAGAGCTTCACCTTTTGACTCAACACTCTTTTCACCACGACAGACCAGTACAGCGCCCACTTCACTGCAGACGCCGCACTTATCTGCCTATTGATCTCTCACTCCATTTTCCCCTCATTGAAGAACAAGACCCCCAGATACTTAAACTCCTCCACTTGGGGCAGGACCTCCTCCCCGACCCGGAGAGGGCCACTCTACCCTTTTCCGGCTCAAGACCATGGCATCGGATTTGGAGGAACTGATCCTCATCCCGGCCACGTCACACTCGACTGCAAACCGCTCCAGTGAAAGCCATAGATCACGACCTGATGAAGCCAATAAGACCACATCATCTGCAAAAAGCAGAGGCCTGATCCTAAGGCCACCAAAACGGAACCCCTCAACACCTTGGCTGCACCTAGAAATTCTGTCCATAAAGGTAATGAACAGAATCAGTGACAAAGAGCAACCTTGGCGGAGTCCATCTCTCACTGGGAATGAGCCCGACTTACTGCCGGTAATGTGGACCAAGCTCTGACATCGGTCATACAGGGACCTAACAGCCCACATCAAAGGGCCTGGTACCCCATACTCCCAGATTACACCCCACAGGGTTCCCCAAGGGATGCGGTCGAAAGCCTTTTCCAAGTCCACAAAGCTGGTTTGGTTGGACAAACTCCCACGCACCCTTCAGAACCCTGCTGAGGGTGTAGAGCTGGTCCAGTGTTCCATGACCAGGACGAAAACCATATTTCTCATCCTGAATCTGAAGTTCGACTATTCGACAGACCCTCCTCTCCAGAACCCCCAAATAGACCTTACCATGGAGGCTTAAGAGTGTGATCCCCCTCTAGTTTGAACACACTCTACGATCCCTCTTTTTGAGTAGGAAATCAAATCTCATCCACCCCTGGGGCCCTGCCACCGAGGAGCCTTTTAACCACCTCGGTGACCTCAACACCAGAGATTGGAGAAGCCGAACCAAAGTCCCCAGGCTCTGCTTCCTCAGTGAAAGACGTTCTGGTGGGATTGAGGAGGTCTTCAAAGTATTCCACCCACCGACCCACGACATCCCGAGTTGAGGTCAGCATCACACCACTCCCTCTATAAGCAGTGTTGTTGATGTACTGTTCCCCCGCCACCACCCCCAGATGCTGAATGGTGGACCAGAATTGTCTTAAAGCTGTACAGAAGTCATTCTCCATGGCCTCTCCGAACTCCTCCCACGCCCGAGTTTTTGCCTCATCGACCATCTGAGCCGCATGCCACTTGGACTCCTCCGGGGGAGCTGCTTCTGGGGTTTCACAGGCAAAAAAGGCCCGATAGGACTCCTTCTTCAGACTGACAGCATCCCTCACTGCCAGTGTCCACCACTGGGTTCAAGGGTTGCCACCGCAACAGGCACCAACAACCTTGCGGCCACAGCTCCGGTAAGCCGCCTCGACAATAGAGGCGCGGAACATGGCCCACTCTGACTCAATGTTCCCTACCTCCCCCGGAACGTGTTCGAAGTTCTCCCGGAGGTGGGAGTTAAAGCTCTGTTTCATGGGAGACTCTGCCAGATGTTCCCAGCAGACCCTCACAAT
>NC_056516.1:13393019-13395256 GCF_014905685.2 Nematolebias whitei | reverse complement strand
CATCACTGGTAGCCACACACAAAAATACATGTTGGTACCGCATATATTTTTCAAGTTATCAGCTCACGAGACAGACAGACGGATGAATGGAGGGTATTTCCAATTTCCAGTTTCTTCGCTCCGTGATGGGGGACAACAAAATCTCCCATATAAGCAGCTGAATTGAGCATCCTCCATCGGGTAGCTGGGCAGTAAAGAGCCGCTGCTTCACTGCATCAAAAGTATCCAGCTGAGGAGGTCCGAGCTTCAGCCGGTCAAAGAAGATAGCCGCTTGTCCTGAGTCTGGTTCTGCTGGAGGTTTCTTCCCATGAGGGAGGTTTTCCTTTCCACTGTTGCCTTTGTACTAGCTCAGGATAGGAGTCTGAGATGGAAGACTCAATGCAATCTGCTTTTCTAATTGTCATTTATAATGTATATGAATGTTTCTGTTCAGTGCCCTGAGATGACTTCTGTTGTGACTTGGCGCTATATAAATAAATTGAATTGAATTCTGATTAGGATACCTCCTGGGGCCCTCTGAAGGTTTTCCAGATACATGCCACTAGCATAAGGGCCTTAAAAAGACCATTGTGTTGTTTTTGAAGGGATAATTCAAATCTTTTGAAGTGAGGTTGAGTTTTTATTTTTATCAGATTAGCAAGCTAGCAGCTATAATCAGAGATGCCAAAGTAGTTGACAACAACACTAGTTTCAGGGAAAAAAGAATCACAGAGATTCTTCTGAACATTGTTTCTTAAAACTTGGCCTTACACAGTTAGTTACAGTTTTCCAGATTGGGCCAGAAGTGCTACTAGCTGCTCCTGCTGTTGCTCTTTGTTATTCCACATAACCATTGAACTGTGCACAAATAACCACATATTGCTAAAAGGATAGTAATGTAAAGGTTTATATAAAAGTATTTGCATGAAGTGCTATAAAACTTTTGAGCCTGTAGTTGTTTTAGGATGTTCAGAGATCCATTTTGATCTTGGCCCCACTAGTTAGCCATTAGCTAGGGGTGTAACGATACATCGATTTACATATCAATTAAATGATTAATGATTCAATTAAATTGTGGCAAAACTAAAACATCGATTCATATCGTTATCTTTAAAATGTGCTATTATTTTGAAATTCCCAAGGCATATCTGTGTCACCATTTCCGTGCGTGGCTGTGCTCTGCGGCCGCTTCAGCAACATGGCAGACGAGGCAGAAAACATAGATAATGAAATTCACTCTCCTGCTGGATTTAAATCAACACTGTGGAAACATTTTGGATTCCAACAGAAGGGCGGCTCAACACACAGAACTCATGTGCAACAGGTGCCAGTGTGAGTTAAAATACTCGGGAAACAACAAATTTGGTCGTTCACCTGAAGAAGAAACATGGCATTGATAGCCATGTTATGTAAGCTCAATATATATTTTTGTTTCGTTATAACTGAAAGGTAATCAGGGCACTTTTAATTTAACTGGTTTAAAAAATGCACTTAAACATGAGAAATGTGAGACTATACTGAACAGGTCATTTATTTTTATTTTTTTCATTAATTAAGAAAATGTGTTTTTTTATTTTAATGCCTGGTGCCTGTAATGACAGAAATAAAATGGTTAAATCATAGTTGAATTGTTTTTGTAAATTTATTTATATGTAAATAAGATGGGCATTTGGGCAGCATGGTGGCGCAACTGGTAAAGCTGCTGCCTCTCAGCGAGCAGGTCCCTGGTTCAAATCCAGGTCTTTGCATGTTCTCTCTGTGCATGCATAGGTTTTCTCTGGGTACTCGGGTTTCTTCCCACAGACCAAAATCATGCATGTTAGGCTGATTGGTAACTTCAAATTGTCCCTAGGTGTGAGTGAGAGAGTGAATGGTTGTTTGTCTCGTTTGTCTCTAGTGGCCCTGTGATGGACTTGCTACCCATCCAGGGTGTACCCTGCTCCTTGCTCAGTGATTGCTGGACATGGGCACAGGCAACCCCCGTGACCAAAAATGGAAGAAGTGGGTAAACGATAATGGATGGATGGAAGATGGGCATTTGATATTCAATATATCGATTGCAGGCTTGTGAATCAAATAGAATTGAAATCGTATCATGATAGACTTTGTGATATTGAGAAAAATCCTATTGTCATACAAACAAATCAATATAATATCGTATCAGAGAGTCAGAGATTCTTTATTGTCAATCGCACCTCATGTGGTACATGCGGTGGAGCGAAATTATGTACACAGGGTCCCAGTTACATCCAACAATA
>NC_056516.1:13392763-13392919 GCF_014905685.2 Nematolebias whitei | reverse complement strand
CACAACAGCTGAGCAAAGGTTGCTGCCAAAAACATCCTGCACACAGATAAATGATGAGAAAACATGATAAGATATGAGCCACAGGACGGACTAAGAGGTGTACTTTTTTGTACCAAGGTGGAGGAACATTTGCCTTGTTAGTTCTTTTTTTAATGA
>NC_056516.1:13387393-13389763 GCF_014905685.2 Nematolebias whitei | reverse complement strand
TTAAAGTATACCCACTAGAAAAGCTTAAGAATTAAAGTATACCCACTTAAAAGTGCCCAATAGACACGTGTCCTTGATATGTTAAACTGCAGTTAAATGCTTCCGTAACAAAATATCAGTATGCAGCGCCTATTAATTACAGCCAGCGAATTATTGCATAATCCTGTACTTACTACTTAAAACATGTTTTGCTTTGATACTGTTTTATAAATTCTATAACATGTTTTTTATACAAAGCCAACTGTTGTACAAAGTTTGTTGTTCATTTATTCAAATATAAACATCAGAGAAATTTGGAAATGTTCAATATGCTTAAAAATCAAAATAAATTGACGGTTACATTATACTAACATACACTGGTATACACTGTACATTGGTTTCTAAGCACAGTATACCCACTACTAAAATATAGACTACACCACTGATTAAAAGCTAACTCAAATATCTATTTAAGAAGAAAACAATATGCAAAACATGTCTTAATACGCTTTGTTACCATGTTACTCCAGTGCATGTGTTGGTTTTCTTAGTGTACCAGAGATGGGATAAATGTTTTTTGAACGGAACCAGGTCTTGAAGATACGTTCGCTTCAAAGAGCCGTTCAATTTTGAGCAGTAGTGACATCACGATGTATGTCTACACGTAGTGGTGTAGGTCTTAGTAGTGACGTACGACGTCAGGGCTGTACCACGTCTTGTCGAGCAGGAAACAGGCCCTCATGAGGTCCTCACTTTCACCTGTTCTCTTGTCTCGGTGGAAAAGTGAAGGCAGCGTATTTGTTTCTGCATTTGAGGAGGACAACGTGAAGAAATCACATGGAGGAAAGAAAATAAAACGGGGAATGACTCAACTGTCTGCAATTTGGTTTCTGTTGTTCACTGTAAAGAACTGTTCAAAAGATTTGGATCGTTTGTGAACGTCACATCTTTACCGGGTACAGTGTACTCCGGTTTTCTCCCACAGACCAAACACCTGCATGTTAGGGTAATTGTTAACTTTAAATTGTACTTGGTTGTGAGCGAGAGTATGAATTTGAATGAGTTTGTCTCATTTGTTTTATTTATTTATTTATCATTTAATGTCTCTATGTGTCCCTGTGATGGACTTGGACCTGTCCAGGGTGTACCCCGCCTCTCGCACAGTGATGGCTGGATAGGCCCCCACAACCCGGAAAGGAAGATATACGGAAAAGATAATGAATGGATACATATCATAAAACACAACATGAACATACCAGCAGTCTAAAGTGACATTTTTCCTCCAACATTAGTTTTGAGAGTAAAGCTCCATCCATCCATTACTTTTACCTGCCCCATCCACACTCCTTTAAATATTTTAAGAAGATAAATTAACATAAACATGCAGTATTCTTTTTTTTTTTTTATTATCTATTTTTTGTGTTTCCGTATGCAGTCTTGTTAGAGAGCTTTAGGATAACAATGAAACTTTAAACTATTTAATGCACTTTATGCTCCTGGAATCATAACACTAGTTCAGCCAATCTAACCACATAATGGTGCACCATGAGTGTTTTAGCATTTTAGAGTTGTGTGGACGCTTTTTGTAATATAAACAGTAAAAATGCTTAAAAAGGAATATTCAAAGTAATTTAAACAGTACTTTAACAAATGTTTTGTTGGTCGCTGTTTGCTCACACTCATCTTCCTCTGTTCAAGTTCAGCTCTGAGCCCCTTCTTATTTGCTCCAATGGTGGGTCGACTAACAGATGAGGTCAGGCAGGAATCCCTGTGGATTTTGATGTTTGCAGATGACATTGTGATCTGTGGTGAGAAAAGGAAATGGGTGGAAGAGAACTTGGAGAGGTGGAGGTATGCACTTGAAAGAAGAGGAATGAAAGTCAGTTGTAGTAAGACAGAGTACATGTGTGAATGAGAGGGAGGAGGTGGAACAGTGAGGCTACAAGGAGCAGAGGTCACAAAGGTGCAGGACTTCAAGTACTTGGGGTCCACTGTCCAGGAAAATGGGGAGTGTGGTAAAGAGGTGAAGAAGAGAGTCCAGGCAGGATGGAGTGGGTGGAGAAAAGTTTCATGAGTGATTTGTAACAAAAGGGTGTCAGCAAAGGTCAAAGGAAAAGTTTACAAGACAGTAGTAAAGCCAGCTATGTTGTATGGTCTGAAGACAGAGACATGGACAAAAAGACAAGAGACAGAACTGGAAGTGGCAGAAATGAAGATGTTGAGGTTCTCCTTAGGAGTGACAAGGCTGGATAAGATCAGGAATGAGATCATCAGAGGTACAGCACAGGTTGAACAACTGGGAGATAAAGTTAGAGAGACCAGACTGAGATGTTTGGACATGTCCAGAGGAGGGACAGTGGTTTGGACATGTCCAGAGAATGGACAGTGGGT
>NC_056516.1:13383569-13387293 GCF_014905685.2 Nematolebias whitei | reverse complement strand
GTCCTCCCCCAGGAAATTTTGAATAAAGTAGATGTGATTTCCTGCATTTTGGTGTATTTTAACAGGTTGTTAAACATCTACTTTTTGTAAACACTGCACTTCTGTCAAGTATCCCCCCTCTCCCTTAGTCGACCGAACTGTCAAGGAAGTTGGGCTCAGAACTGAGCCCGACTCTGTCCCTGCTCGTTGTTGTCTGACTCCACATGTGAACCTCCAGGCACCTGCCTGTGACTTCCTGCCTGTGTACGATTGCCTGGTTAGCTCGGCACTCACCCACACCCCTTGGAAATGCTACTTGAAGAGTAGAAAATACAAAAAATAAGATTCCCTGGATATGGAAATCTGCCTATGTTCTTCCCAATCCATCTGTAGTCAACAACTACAGACCGATCTCTAAATTGTGTGTACTTTCCAAAGTTCTGGAAAAATTGATCGCAGAACAGCTGAAAACATTTTTCGATTCAACTGGCCTACTCTCACAACATCGATCAGGTTTTCGAAAAAAGCACAGAACAACAACTGCTGCTCTTAAAGTGGTAAATGACATTATAGATGCCCTAGATGGCCAAAAATGTTGTGCAACTCTTTTTGTTGACCTTTCTAAAGCATGTGACACTGTAGATCATGTCATCCTGATGAATCAACTCTACAAAAGTGGGTTATCTGTCCAGGCTGTTAACTGGTTCTCCAACTATTTATCTGATAGAACTCAATGTGTCCAAGTGGCTGGGTCTTGTTCCTCCCTCCTTTCTATTTTAAAGGGAGTGCCTCAAGACTCCTTACTAGGTCGTTTGTTATTCACAATTTATGTAAACAATCTGTGCGATAACTTGACTGATGCTAAAGCTCATCTATATGCTGATGATACAGTTATTTATGGTTCATCTTCTTCAGTTTCACAACCATTTAAACTGCTGCAATCTGCGTTTGATACGGTTCAGTCCCGTCTGGATGGGCTTAAGCTGGTTTTGAATGCAGAAAAATCAAAGGCTATGCTATTTTCAAATGGTAAGCAGCTTCCACCTATCCTCCCCAGCTTGTTAACTGTTCAAGGGGCTGAAATTGAAGTTGTTAGGTGCTACAAATATTTAGGTATTCTGATTGATGAGAATCTATCCTTTAAATCTCATATTGACAAACTACTAAAACTTAAACTGGTATTCTTTTTTAGAAACAAAGTGTTTCTCACACCAAGTCAGAAGGCACCTGATTGTTTCAACTATTCTGCCACTGGTGAATTATGGAGATCTGCTATTTATGAACTCTTCAGCCCAGCTTTTGAAAAAATTAGATGCTGTATATCATTGTGCCCTCCGTTTTATGACTGAATGTAGCTATCGAACACATCACTGCACTTTGTATGCTACAGCAAAATGTCCCTCTTTGACTGACCACAGACTTTTTCACTTGCTGGTTTTTATCTTTAAATGCATCCTTGGGCATCTTCCTATATATTTATATTCACTTTTATTTAGAACTTTTAACCATTATATTCTGCGCTCTCAGGACATCCTTTTGATGCAGGTCCCAAAGGTCAGAACTGAAGTGGGTAAAAAGGCTTTTAAATATTTCGCCCCTGCCACTTGGAATAATATGCAGAAGGATTTAAAGTTATCATCTCTTGTTATGTTGGGACAATCTAAATCAATTCTAAAGGAATGAGAGATCAGATCACTTGGCTCCTGTAACTGCTCTAAAGTGTAATTATGTGATTTATCCTGGATATGAATTTTGTGTATTTGGTTTAGTATTTTGGATTTGTTGTGTTTTATGCTGCTGTCTTGGCCAGGTCACTCTTGGAAAAGAGGTTTTTAATCTCAGTGGGTTATTTTTCCTGGTTAAATAAAGGATTCATACATACAGTACATACAAGAGGCAGCTCGTATGCTCGTAAATGACTGTTGTGTTTAAAATGAGTGTTTATGTAATTATTTTCAGTTTACAATATAAGTTTAATTTGTTCAAAGTCAACATACAGTATTTGTTCATAACTTTATTGTTAGTAAGCCTGAAAGTTACCAGATCCGAGCAAACAGTTACGGGAACACACTCTGTCAAAATAAGAGAGTTCCCGTATCCTGTTCTGGCAGGATCCTGCTCAAATTAAGCCCTGTTAGTCAGGCTTTAGTTTCTATTAGAGTCAGAGTCAGAGTCAGAGTCAGAGTTTCTTTATTGTCATTCGCACCTCATGTGGTACATGTGGTGGAGCGAAATTATGTACGCAGGGTCCCAGTTACATCCAACAATAAAATGTATAAGAAAAACAGTAATAACATCTAAGATATGAACTAAGAAAAACATCAACTAAATATACACTAAGCACTCATGTGCTTAGTGTATATTAGTGTATATAGTGTATATACTCAAGCACTTACCAGTTTGAGATGGGATTGACAGCATTATGAAGGAGCCGGCTCTTCTGTTCATTTCAAAGAGCTGTTCAGTTTTGATCAGTCATGACTTCACGGCCTTTGTAGGCCATACATTGTGGCATACAACATAAGGGACATACTATGCAACTTGTAAAGTGTGCAACCCCCACCCCCCTTCTGAGCGCATGCTTCCTACACAAGACAGCTGTGCTCCTCCTCTATGCCTGCTCTTCTTTGTCTCTAATAAAAAAATCAAAAGAGGAGCATGCGTGTCTCCATCTGAGGAGTAGATCATGAGTAGGAAAAAAACACAAAAGGAACAACTCTCAGTTGTCTGTTACTCAGTTCCCAGTGTTTATTTTAAAGAGGCGTTCCAAAGATTTGGATTGTTCGTGAACAACACACCTTTATTAACATAATCTCTACTGCCTTGCATATTTCTGCAATATTCCTTTAAAATAGGGTGATTCAACTTCCCCTGCAAGCAGGCAATATACAAAAATTACTGGGAGGGAGATGAGGGTTGACTGTTATAATCAATAATTTATAAAACAAAACTAATAAATAAAATACTCTATAAAAACATTAAACCTCTGTGGATGAAGATGTTTTACTTCACATCTGGAGCTTTCCTAATTCAAAACTGGATGTGGAGCTGCAGTTGCTCATGCATTTTAAAGCATAAACCTCCACAGCTTTCCCATTTTTGAATAAGGGAGGTGAAACATCTTCATCAATAGAACCGAGATCCATTTTTTTTGTTTGTTTGTTTGATTTTAAATGAAGTTTGTTTTTCATTCAACTTTTATTTAGACAGGTTAATCCCATTGAGCCTCGGGGACTCATTTTCAAGAGAGACCTGATTTCTTAACAAAGAATGATGACAACAGTGAATAACAACAACAGCAATAGACAGCAATAAAGTAGGCATAGGTATACAAATTTACAAAGTAAGTTTCTCTCCTTTTTTTTTTTTTACAAATCAAAACAAAATAGCAACCAAAACGACAATCAAGAGGAATAGTAAAAAACAGCTAGAATATAAAGCGATTTAGAAAACTAAAAACAGGAACATGTCTGCATTGGTTTTTGCCAGAAACTTAACAGATGAATCTCCTGATGCATGCTCAATAATCCAGGTAGAAAAATCCAAAAAAGTTCAATCTGGTCCTCTGGACATTCAAAAAACAAGAAAACAAACAAAAAGAAAAAATTAGAAACGTTTCGTCTCTCATCCAAGAGACTTCCTCAGTCTGAGGTGCTGTTTTCAGCTCAGTCTCTTAAATAGCACCTTCTCCGAGTGGATCAACCAGTTTTGCTGCTGACAACCAAAACCAGCTGATCACATGCTC
>NC_056516.1:13376474-13383469 GCF_014905685.2 Nematolebias whitei | reverse complement strand
GCTGTAAGACTGATCACAGCCCTCCTGACACTGAACAGCATCCACAACATTGCTCTGTTTGTGCCGGGGGACTGGATCTTTGGGATGAACCAGTCTTTGCCGTAATGTATTTTGGGGTTTAAAAGCCACTGGGACGTTATGTTTAGAAAATAAACATCTCAGTTTCTCTGATACTCCCTCAACATATGGAATGACCACTGGTCTGGGTCTGGGTTCCTCCTTTTCACCTGATGGCTGACTGGAGTCCTGTTTGGGTTTCTTCTCGGCTTTCAGGAAGGCCCAGTTAGGATATCCACATTGCTCTAGAGCCTGTCTTGTGTGGGATTTCTCCTTCTGCCTGGCTCCTGAGCTAGTGGGGACGCTGTCTGCTCTGTGGTACAGAGTCCTGATGACTCCTAACTTGTGCTCCAAAGGGTGATGGGAGTCAAACTGCAAATACTGGTCTGTGTGGGTGGGTTTGCGGTACACCTCAGTTTGCAAATGTCCTCTATCAGAGACTGAGACCTCACAGTCCAAGAAAGCCAACTTGCCATTTTTTTCATCTTCTCGTGTGAACTTGATGTATTTATCCACAGAGTTGATGTGGTCAGTAAAATGTTGGACTTCCTGAGATTTGATTTTAACCCAGGTGTCGTCAACATACCTGAACCAATGACTTGGTGGTGTCCCTGAAAAGGACGTCATTAACAGATGAATGAAACTTATTACTAGTTCTCACACTCCGCTCGCATTAAGTGTGTAAATAGCCAAACCGGACCTATGCTTGGCTGCTGTTGTTTTGGTGTATTGTTTTGCGTATATCTTAGATCTTTTGGCGTACCGCTGGGCGTTCGTTATATCTTAGATCCTTATTTACTGTTTCTTTTTACACTTTCTATTTTTGCTATTGTTGGCTGTAACTGGGACCTTGAGGACACAATCTCCTTCCACCTCATGTACCACATGTGATGCAAATGACACTAAAGAACCTCAACTACTTGAATACTGTATTACATATTTTAACATTATTTTCAGACAAATCGGTGTGGACTTGTGACAGATTTGTGACGTCCAAAAAATATTTGACAATGACAAAATGTCCGGACCGCATGTTGAATTGGACTGCTGTTAAATAAATTAAGTAATAAATAAAATATTACAACTGGGAGTCTTTTGCGTTTCTTTATGTTGCCACAAGAGGGCGCCTCCTGTCAGTCCTGTTCCTCCTCCCAACAGCGCCACGAGCGATCATCTCATGTCTCGTGCGTTTATCAATTATAGTCCAGGACTTTTTTCTTTTTTTTAAATAGGTCGTGCAACATTTATATATATATATATATATAAAAAAAAAACAAGTCAGTGGAGATTCATGCGATTTAAAACTAAACAAAACATTTTAAAGCATATTCTTCATGTAGCTGTTTGGTTTAAACGTGAAATTCGCTTTGAGTCATCTCTGTACATTCACTGTTTCTCTGAATTAATTCATTTTCATACACTCGGGAATCCCTGTGTTCTGTGGGGGGGAGGGGGGAGACCCGGGGGGGTGGGGGTGGATTTAGAGTCAGACAGACAGCAGAGCGGCTGTTCCGAGCTGCGCTGATCCTTCACTCTCTACCACCTGCCTCTCCCAGAATAACCCCACCGACACCCCCCACCCCCATCCCGAAGCAAGGAGGCGGACCCCCCCTACACACGCGCGCGCGCTCAGCCAGTGCGCCACTTGCAGAAGGTTTTGTTGTTGGCATCAACAGGACAGGTAAAGGAGGCTCCCACTGATCTGCACCGAGCTGGTTCCCACCCACCTACAACCCCCCAGTGTCGCTCTCTCCCCTCCGCGGAGCCACTTGCATGGATGCGCCATGGCCACGTTCGTCTGCCGGGTCCAGTTCTTAGACGACACCGATCCGTTCAACAGCACCAACTTCCCAGAGCCGACGAGACCCCCCCTGTACACCTTCAGGGAGGATATCCCCCTCATCAACCAGCTCGCAGGCGTCCACAGGCTGCTCAGAGCTCCACACAAGGTAGGACCATCCTCTGGAAACATTTACCGCACACAAACAACAACAACAACAACAACAACAAACAGATTGAAAGAGGTTTTAATGACAGGACGTGAGGCTGGAGCAGAGAGAAAAGTTCTGGTCTCCCCTTCCAGACAAACTTCCACAGCCAGGCTATTTTCAGAACCAGTGACTCCAGCCTGTGGAATGACACTGGGCTGCAAATGTTTGCCTGAAAGCAGCATCCAGCAGGAGCTTCCTTTGTTTTGGATTAAATATTCTAATTCCCTCCGCCTGGATCATCTGTTCACTCCACTTCTACAGAAGCTGATGGGAATTCTCACATCCATCAGCTTTCTTCAAATGAGTAACTGATGTTTTGGTAAATAAACTTTGTTGAAAGTGTGAAGAGAACAGAGATGGAAAGACAAATTGAAGCTTCTTATGAAACAGGCAGACAGAAGTGCAGACTAGAATATAAGCCTCAGACAAATTGTCAAAAGTTATAATGAAAACACTTTCCAAACGGTGACCGTCATCAACCTCTCGTGGCCAGACTTTTATTTTTATGCACATACAGTAGAAGACATGACAAGTTAAAGGTTAGAGATTTCTTCCTGTTTAAAGGGAGTCATTTCTTTCCACCGTCGCCACCGTCCTGTTCAGGGTTTGAACCTGCTGCTTTTCTTAGATCGATAACTTAACTCTAATTAGCATTTAGTAATATACTGTATGTGATCGTATTGGCTTAAATTGTCAGTAGATCAGATCTGGATCGGTTTTGAATGAGATTCTGACATTATTTTTGTTGTTTAGTCCCCTGGGATAGCGTCCATTGTTCTAAGCTAACTTGAAATAAACTAAACAGCAAACAGAAACTTAAACTACTAGAATGAAGTGAAAAAACTGAAATGAGCTAAAAAAAAAAACGTGGATTTAGCTGAAAAAGCTCAAATTTGCATCAAAAGAACTAAATAGTAGCTGAAAGAGGAGAAAATTTTGAAACTAGCATTAAGCTGAAAGGAGCATAAAAAGCTGAAATTAGCATTAAGAAGTTAAATAGGCTGAAAGTCACAGAAACTAACATGAAAAACTCAATTTTATCTGAAATTAGCTTTAAAAAAAGCTAAAAAGCTAGCTGAAAACTTAGAGCAAGCTTAAATTATCAAAAGAAAGCAGAAAGAACATGTCTGCCCAATTAGGCTTAAAGAAATAGAAATGAGCACAAAAAAGTGGAAATGATCTGAAAAAAGCTAAAATTAACAACAAAAAATAGGTGAAAAGTAGCTAAAACAGCAGACAGAAGCTTAAGTTACCAGAAGGAAGTGGAGAGAGCACATTTTTGCTTAATTAAGCTGAAAAAAGTTGAAATGAGTGCAAAAAATGTGGAATTAGCTGAAAAAGCTAAAGTTAGCATAAAAGCAACGGAATAGTAGCTGAGATAGCAGAAGAAGCTGAAACTAGCAGAAATAAGCTGCAAGGAACATAACAAGCTAAAATTAGCAGAAAGAAGTTAGAAGAAGCACAAAAATATTGCAGCTGAAACGATCACAAACCAGCTTAAAGTAGCTGAAAAAAGTTTAAATTTGCAGAAGGAAGCTGAAAGAAGCTGAAATGTGAAAGGAGCAGTAAAAGGTTGTAAACAGATTTAAAGATTTTGAAGGATGTCAAATGAGCTCAATTCATTTTCTCTGAGAAAAGAATATCAGAAAAGGCTAAATATTTCAAAAAGCTAAAGTTGCACCAACGCCAAAAGTCATACCAGGATTGTCCTGAAAGAGCCGAACGTTTTGACTCATGATTTGTTGAAATAGCACAAAAACTGTGGAACGAGAAAGATGCTGGAAAACGTTCAGAAGAAAATGGATCACAAGAGTGTGAACGCTTCGTAAGTCTCAAACTGAGAGCCGTGACTGAAAGAACAAGACTGTGGATAAAAGCAGCCCATGTGAGATGTTCCTGCAGGGTAGCTGGACTTTAGAGACAGGATGAGATGTTCAGTTAACAAGGAGAGACAGGGAGTAGAGACGCTGCTCCTCTGCGTCAAGAGGGGCCACTTGAGGAGGTGCAGGCATCTGGTAAGGATGCTCCCTGGACGCCTCCCGTGGCATTTCTGTGTTTTCCCGTCATTCCAACAGGTGGCTGCTAACAAGTCGGTGCTGATAGATACATCCAGCGTTGCCTCATTCAGGCACACCCGGTAGTCCAAGTCCCAGAAGATTTGAATCAGTCAAATCATGCAGGTCAAAGATATTCAAATCATCTCAGGTCTAAAAACAACACAGCAGGGTTTCCTCGCCCACATACTGACACTTCGTAGTGTTTTTATCTGTCATCTAAATGCTTAATATTTACAGTTCAAAGTGTAGATTGGTTGGAACTGGGAACATAGTGAGACAGCTCTGTCAGGAAACCAGAATGTTTTTTGTTTTTTTTTCCAAACCCAATCCGTTGCCTGATATTTAAAAGCCACAAAACAAATGAAAAATGGTCCACGGCACAGAAAAGCTCATGATTACAACCTTTGCACGGACAGATGGTGCAGACTGCGCTCGCAATTTTTTTCCCATCAGGAGGAAGACTGTGCACGTCGTGGTGCTTAGATTATAGGGATGGGATGGAACAGTTGTGCACTGTCCAGTTTGAAACTTTGGAGATTCTTATTTTTAATGACCGAGTTGAAGATTTTCAAGGTATTTCTCAACCTTTCTCCCCCGACGCTTTAACTTTCTGCACTCTTCCTATAGTGAAAAGCCTGCCGTGTTATTATGCTGCGATGGGAGCGAGCGCCGGCTGAGCTGCGTCTTAAAGTATAGGTCACTTGTCCCAGGATTCCTGTGGCCGTGGCCTGGATCGTTTCAATGCTTTGTTGTCCTCACTTTAGGTTGCCGTGGTTTTCCTGACCTCTTCCTCTACCTCTTTTTTAACCTCTCTGACCGTGTAAACACACAAACACACAGGCTCGGACGCCAGAACTGAATCAGTGTGCTATTTTCGCCCTAAACTGCCAAACAGATTCACACACAGACGCCGTATTTTACGGCGTGTAAGTCACATCAGTAAAAAAAAAAGCATCACGAAGAGGAAAAAAACATATATAAGTTGCTTTGGCGTGTAAGTCACATTTATTATGTGTTTATTTACTGGTTAAAACAGCTTCATTTTGCCTGGGTGGCACCATCCATCCATCCATCACTGCCGCTAGCTCTCCAGCATTCTTCCACCTGCACCAGCTGAGTGAAGCGAGCGTGCATGGAGGTCTCGCTGTTGCAGTTCTTCGAAATTTAAAGCGTCAGACAAAAATTGCGTTATGAATATGGAAAAAAAAAAAAAAAACGTATATAAGTCGCAGGACTAACAAATCTATGCAAAAAAACTGCGACTTATACACCGGAAAATACGGTAATCCCTATCGTCTTCAAACAGCATGACTCATCAGAGATTTATTTTCTTTTTAAGTCCATAATTCACGTGTAAGATTGAGTTTTCATGTCCAATAAATTTGCACTGAGAAACTGTGGTTCCCCTTAAAACAGCTATAAATCCTGAACTTTAGAGCCCAGCTATTAACTGATTGCCGAAGGGTTCCCAACAAGAGAGATTTAATGGCCACGTGGAACCTCCCCTCAACACTTTGCAGCTCAGAGTTTACTCCCGAGGAGTCGTCGTCCCAGTTACGTAAGGACATCTATAACTGTCGACTCACCGTGATCAGCGGCAGGCAGGCTGTTATTTCAACATGGAAGTAATTACATCCCAGCCCTCCTTTTTTCCCCACTTTGCTTTTCTTCTCTCTTCTGGGAGATTTTGATTAAATGAGTGTAAAGCTACTTTAAGTGTTCCCCTGGTCCATCCTGGAAGTTTTACCATAGAAGAAGAAAAAAAGATCTGCGGTTCTTCTTGTTTTTGAGCCGCCTCACTTCCATCTCACGGGCAGCGTGGTGTGTTTTGTTACCCTAAGCAAGTGTTTTAGGAAAGAAACACCCTTTTTGTGGTGAGCTGCCAGCTTATTGTGTTACAAAGCAGTCTGGTGCTCACATGCCAAGGTTTCTTTATCTGAGTCAAGCATGTAGACAAAGTGCAGAAGACCCAGACAGCTAAAGCCACCAGGACAGGTTGGAGAAAATCATGAACGTGCTACAACGCACAGCGTTTTCGGTGACAAATGTGTAAAAAACGCTAACAGACTGAGCTCAGAAATGCCTTTGTCTTCTTGAAAACTAGGGCAGTGGGACAGGGTGTGATTAACTCCCCACCCACTGTCTCTACTCTTTTCGCCTCAGTCTGAGTTTTACCAGATCTCACACACATGAAAAGTGCAAACAATCCAGTTTTACAGCCGGTGGATTCCCCTTAAAGTGGGAATCTGAGCGTCTTTTTCCTGTTTAGCTGATAAGTCAATTCAATCCGACGCCGCGGCCACAGAGACACCATTGTGTCGCCCCAGTTGAGGACTCTATTCTTTGGTTAAAACCAGTGGTGGAGTCTACGTGAGACGTGGGTATACAGAGTATTATGGGAGCGCCGTTTGTAAAGTTACACAGTCAAAAATTAACAGCAACATTTTGGTTTATTTAGCCTTTAATAAGAAAAAAATAGCCTTTTTTTTCCAAAGTCATATTTTCACCGTGTTATTCATACATTTATAAATGTTATAGTTCCCAACTAAATGTTTAATTTACAGTGCAAGTTCAATATTTAGTTTACAAACTTAAAACTTAACTTGCGAGTTAAATATTTAGTTAGCAAACTATTTAGCTGTAAATTAAATATTTAATTTCCAAGCTAAATATTTATTTTCAAAACTAAGCATTTAATTTCCAAACTAAATATTTATTGTCCAAGCTAAATATTTAATTTCAAACTAAACATTTAATTTGCTAACAAAATATTTAACTCTTAGCTAAATATTTAACTGGCAAGCTACATATTTAGAGCTGAGCTCCTAAATATTTACCTTGCACGTTAAATATTTAGATCAGAGTTACATATTTAGTTAGCAAATTAAAT
>NC_056516.1:13371886-13376374 GCF_014905685.2 Nematolebias whitei | reverse complement strand
AAGAAGAAGAATAAGAAGAAGACATTTTAACATCTCAATTATCAAGAATCTTCTCCTTTTATTTTTAATTTTGTTGTATTCTAAATTTATCATGTTATACGGTATTTGAGAAAGTGCAGTGATTTTGATAGAGCAACAGCTGGTGCTGTATGTTTTGTCAAGTGGGTTAGTAGACACAGATGGATTGATCTTATTAGGGAATCATGGGAAACTGGAGCAGGACCCAAAACCATCAAGTTAGATGTTTATAAAAAAAAATGATAAGATCATCCAAGACCAGCTCACCGCACCAGGGAATGAACTGTGAAGTTTGAGTTTGGGTGTAGGAGAGGGTGTAGGAGGGTGCACCTGGTTCAGGGGAGTGATGGGAGAGTGGCATCTAGAGTTGCTCTATATGATCAAAGCTCTTTTGGTTAAACATCTGGACTAGGACGGTCCTCATCATAGCCAGTCAAGGAATCTCACTAAACTAATCAATCAAAGCATCAACGACTCAAAAGGGCTCTGTTCTGATTGTTTTTAATTTCAAACTTTACAAATGCAGGTTTTTCTAAGCACGAGGCACCATTTTGATGAAATTTCTCACTTTTATCAAGAACCGCCACAACATCACAATAAACCAACAAGGAGCTTGACGTGCAACACGGGAGATAAATAGAGATCATGTGATCCTCTGAGATTAGGCTGAGTGAGCTGGGTAGATTCTTTACAAGTATGTCTCAATAATGTAAAAGCGCAACACTTTCAGATGTCTGTCGATCACATGTTCATTTCCCGCTTCTACTAGCCTGTTGCTAACTGGCTCTTGTCAGCTTTCCACTTTCTTCTCTTGGGTCTGATGTTTAAGCGTTTCACTACAAAAAAGCAGCACAAAGCAAAGTTTTCAGTTTGTGCCCCCCATTCGGCTCAAAGTCCCCGTGCACACGCCTTTCAACCCCTCCCCATTACATGCTGCCTCAGAGCAGAGTAAATATAGCACGGTTATATTTAAGTAGTGAGCCCATCGGACAGTCCGTCTCTGTTCCCGACTAAACTGGAGGGTCAGACAGGGAGCAGGTCTTGTGATCTGTGGTTTGTCCTGGTCACAAAGAGTTGTCAAGCCACTAGAGTGGATAGTTGGTGGGGGTGGAGGGGGGCATTTGGCAGCACACCTATAGAGCTTTGTTATTCCCACTGATACTAACACTGAGCTGCTAAATGCCAGTGTCTGACTCCCCTGAAGCCTTACCCAGAAGTTGCAGAACATTTGGTCGATTGTTGCAACACAACGAGGAGAGACGCTTTTTGCGAGTCGTCTCTGGTTTGTCCACGCGCTCCTGCTCTCGACTTGTGACTGCACTCATAAACAGCAACGCAACCAGATGTATTACTTACTGTGCACCTGGTCTCAAGCTCAGCAGGGTGTCTCATTACACGGCACAAGGAGTCCATTCTCATGTGGTCTGCTTTGCAGTGTCACCTTCGATCAAGCAATCATAGATGGAGTGGCTGCAAGATTGGTCTTCAGGAAAAACAAAGCAGCAGCACCGCATGCACAACAACAGCACACTTACATGCGCTGGAGCTTCATTCTGTATGCAATTTAAGAAATATTGTCGTGTCCCTCACAGATGGTATTTAAGTCTGTCCTTCGTTTTGTGTTCCATTCTGGTTTAGGCTTCATGTCCTGCAGTTTTATTACTAGTTAATTGTCCTAATAGCCCTGTGATGTCAAAAGCAGCTCCCCACAGCAAATGTTTTTTACTTCTTCTCCTTGTCAGACCACTGTGCACACTCGAGTTCAAACGCCTTGCCCATAAACTGGCTTTATTTTAGAGGGTTGTATTGTTTTAAGAAAGGGTGTGAAACATGAGCAGACATTGTAAGTGGGCATTTGACAGAGCGAGCCAAGTCCTGTGAGAGTTTTATGTATGTACAGTGTATGGCCAACACGTTTTTACACGCCTGTAATCTTGGTTAACAGTGGCACTTCACATGGGTGTGACTGAACATTTCTGTCAAATTTCACTAAATCCTCAATAAAAATTTGTAATAAAACAACTTTTTTTTTTAATTTGCAGCTTGATGATTGTGCACTTCAGCTCTCCCACAATGGAACCTATCTGGATCTGGAGTCCTCTCTGGATGAGCAAAGAGATGAGCTGGAGGGCTTTCAGCCGGACGACACGGGGTGAGACTCACTTTTCATATTCTATCAACCAGACCACCACTTCTCTTTAAATCAAATCCACCTAATGAGATAAAGATATTTGACACCTTTTACTGGTACCGCCTCGCAATCACATTTTCCTTGGTTCGCATGAGTGAGGAGGATCACAAACTGCTGGATGTGGATTTCTCGGGAGCACAAGTTCATGGAAAGTATGAAGCGCTCTGGAAATCAGGTCAGATGTGCCTCTTTTTCCACAACGGCAGCGCCTCCATAGTCATTTTAAACACTGATGGGCAATAAAAGTATTACATTTGCAAAAAACTTTACTTTGAATCTAGACATCACATGAACTTCACAACAAAACTCTCAGTCTCTGAAATCCAAGTGCAGTGCTGGTGTTTATCTTTGTGTCAGCAGAGAGTTTTCTCACTAAGGCTCAAGATTTCCTTGAAAATCCTAAAAGTGAGAGACGACAAGCCGCACAGACGTTGTCCTTGGTGTCATGGTGTCGTGTTTGGAGAGATCGATTATTCACGCCGAACATCAGACTCTGAGAGGAGTGAAAATCTGCTGATGCAATTTATTACGAGCCTGTCAGAAACAGTGGGGATCCTCATGCATCAAATGTTTGCACTTGCCTTTTGCATAAACACACTCCAGAAGAATAAGGACAGCATTTAGTAAATCATATTTTCTTATGGTTATCTTTCAGGAGACAAATTTATAAGACAAAGCACTTGTATCAGATGCATCCGGTTTTTCAAAATAAGATTGGGCATGACACACAACTGATTGATTGATGGATGAGCTGCACAATCGGCATGAATTTTTTAAAATATATAAATTAAATTATTTAGCACCTGCTGAATATTTGTGCAGCCCATACTGCTGCAGGATAAACTTCCTGCTGCAGCTCATCAGCTGTTCACTGTGCAGAGCAGGAAAGTGGGCGTGGCCAAGAGCGTTTGCAGGCAAGTAGGTATCGCTGCAGGCAAATTCGGAAGGCGTATCTGGGGGGCCACATCTGATTGGACAAGGCATATCCGGGGGGGCCACATCTGATTGGACTATCGGAAAATAGGTGTGTCTGGTGGGTCACATATGATTGGAGGATAGAAAAATGGGCGTGTCTGGCCGGCCACATCTGATTGGACAATAGAAAAAAAGGCTGAACGATAAAAAGCCGTTTGTGTTAACCACAGACACATTATGTCTAAAAACAAGGTGCTATTGGCAGATTGTGTTAACCGGTTCGACATTAGCGGCGTCTCCATAACTTCTCTTTCGCCTCTTAGCACAGAACTTCCAGTTACATTTCAAAATAAGAGCAACATAAATGGGTAGTGGGGAGGGCTAAATGTTTTTTTTTTTAAACCAAGCCATAACATTAAAAAACAAAATCCATTTTGGTTGTTGAAAAATGTGAAAATAGTTACAATCGATTCATAAAGAAAGAAAAATAAAGTAACCAAAATATTAATGTTATTTAAACTGACTTTGGGACAAAGGATGTTTCCTTTAACTTCACATTTTCTTGTTCAACTTTTAAATCAGTCACTGCAGATGAGTGATTGTCAGTTTCTGTCAGCTTTCTGCAACTGGAGCAGATATTTCTGTTTACTGGTTAACTTCCTCAGCTGTCTCACATTTGAAGGGTCGATCCTACTCCATGTTTCAGATCCTTTCATAGATCAGATTCATAGAAGAACTTCTAAAGAGAACATTTTGTTTTTAGCATTTGTTTTGGGTCGTTATCTCATCATAGGACTCATGATCTTTAATTGAGACCAGACTTTTTGACAAATGGAGCAGGTTTCGCTTGAGATGTTTCATATTTCATTGTATCCAGACCACACTCAAGACAACCTGTGTCAGGTGCAGCTACAACCAAGAACAAAAGAGAATCTTCTTGTGTTTGACAGTAGATTTAACGCTGGTTCTTAGAAACATTCAGTTTTTAAAAAAGAGTTGACGTAACTTAACTAAAGTGCAGCAAATACAGCTGCCAATCAGTGTTTGTCCTCTACAAATGCCTATTCGCCAGAAACGCCCACTTTTGGTCTGCAGAGAACCCCTTCTCCTTGCAGGTGGTGAAGAGCAGAGGAGGCAGGAGCTGAAATCATGACATTCTGTCTCTTTTTGAGTATTTAGAGTTTAGAAACATTGTTTAGAATATTGCAAGAGTGTGGGAAGGGTTTAAAATGCCTTAGTATACAGCAGTCCCTCATTTGTTGTGGGGGATCCGTACCCTGAAACCCCGTGATAAGTGAAAAACCGCGAAGTAGGAATAGTAGTACAAGTAGTAAGTAGTAGTTTATAAATATATATATATATAT
>NC_056516.1:13340717-13371786 GCF_014905685.2 Nematolebias whitei | reverse complement strand
TATATATATATATATATATATATATATAAAGTAGTTTTAAACCCTTCCCAAACTCTTGCAATATTCTAAACAATGTTTCTAAATTTTAAATACTCTAAAAGAGCACAGGTTTCATGATTTCAGCTCTCTGCCTCTGCTGCTCTCAGCTACCTGCAAGCGCTCTTGGCCACGCCCACTTCTCCTCTCTGCACGGTGAACAGCTGATCAGCTGCAGCAGGAAGTTTATCCTGTAGCAATAAGGGCTGCACAAAACTGCAGGAGGACGCTTTTTCTGCAGCTCTGGGCTGCACAAATATTCAGCAAGTGCTAAATATTTTTAAATAATTTATTTTAAATAAAAATTCCATGTCAATCGTGCGGCTCATCCATCAATCAGCCAACTGTGTGTCGTCCAATCTTATTTTGAAAAACCATGATAGAGCAAGTCTGCAATAAACGAATTGCAAAGTAGCAAGGGACTACTATATATCTGGAGGAAACCCACGCATGCACGGAGAGAACATGCAAACTCCACCCAGAAAGGCCCCCGGACTGGGATTTGAACCAGCGACCTGCTCGCTGAGAGACAGCAGCCCTACCATATATATACCGAGCTGGCCTTCTTGATGATCTTATCTAGCTTCTTCTTCTCAGCTGATGATAAGCTGCTGCTCCAACAGAAAACACAATAGAAGATGGCTGATGCCACTACCAAGTCAAAGAAGGTCTTCAGGAGCACCCCCTGCACTCCAGGAGACCTCAGTTTCCTCAGCAGGTAGAGTCTGCTCTGACTGTTCCTGTAAAGTGCATCAGTGTTGTGACAAGTCCAGTTTATTGTTCAGGTGAACACCCAGGTACTTATAAGAGTCCACGATCTCAATGTCCACTCCCTGGATGTTCACCGGGGTCAGTGAGGTGGGTCTGTGCCTGCGGAAATCCACCACCAGCTCCTTAGTTTTAGCAGCGTTGATCAGGAGGTGCTTCTGCTGGCACCAGTCCACAAAGTCTCGAGTCCACCATCTGTACTCTGAGTCGTCCTCACCTGTGATGAGGCCGACTATGGCAGAGTCATCAGAAAACTTTTGCAAATGGCAGTGTGGGGAGTTGATGGTGAAGTCTGCAGTGTAGAGGGTGAAGAGGAACAGTGCCAGCACAGTTCCCTGGCATATATCTATATCTATATCTATATATATATACATATATATAGATATAGATAAATATAAAATAAAAATAAACATCTACTTACTACTTGTACTACTATTATTTCAACTTTGCCGTTTTTCACTTATTGCGAGTCCTCAGGATAGAGATCCCCCGTGATAAACGAGGGACTACTGTACACCTATAGACTCAAGGACTGTAGCAGTGTTTATTTTAAAAAATCCCTAAATTACCATAATTTCCGGACTAAAGAGTGTAACTGAATATAAGCCACGCCCACTAAATAAATAATAAAAAAGTACATGTATTGGCCATGCTTGTCTATAAGCTGCAGGTGTCCACGTTATGACGAGTTATTTACACAGAAAGATTTTTAAAACATTTAGGTTAAAAATAAAATAAATTACAGTAGCCTACCAGGAAAAGTCACTGATCATAAATCTGAGACACCACAATGGTCCACCTCTAAAATTTTCAAGTTTCTTTTCGGTGGCGATTGTTTCGTCTTTCAGTCGGATCTACACGGTGGAAACAGCTCGGCCGTCTGCTCTCTGTGTTCACCCAGTCTTCAACTATGTTTTCAAGTTCGGGCCATCTGCTTCTTTTATTTTTACCTCTGAAAGCTTTTGTCGTCTTTTTGCATCGAGTCAATTCTTCACGCTGCTGTCTCCAACGTGCCACCATCGATTCATTGATGCCAAGCTTTACGTGCAGCAGCTCCTTCTTTGACAGCCAGATCGATCACCTTTAACTTGAGAGCTGCATCACGTGCATTTCTTCATGTTTTCCACGATGAGGGTCTGTGCAGGAAGCACAAAATAACTGATCTGAAGAGTTTAGTGTGAGTGTGTTAGATTTATGGTAATTAGAAGTTTCATTGGTTCACTGTGACCTGATAGGTAATTTCATGGTCTGATTTTTGTACCTTTATTTATACCGGTAGTCTCAGTGAGTCATGAGAACCCACCCCCCAAGAGGGACGTACACATGTATTGGGCAGCTATGTGAGCGTCCGGGTGTGACGAGGCAAAATGTTTTGACTGCATGAAGCTCGTTAGCCTGTATAAAACTTTGTTTTTTCTCCCATAAATTATCCACAGCATTGTTTATTCAAAGCATGTGGAAAAAGTAGTGGCGTATAGTCTGGACATTCCCATAATTTTAAATTGTATAACCTGTAAAAATAAGTAAATCAGAACAAATAGATTTTCACAAACAGCGGTTTTTAAACACAGCAGCCATGTTTTTTTTAGCGCAAATATTTCACATCTCTTTAAAAAGTTATTTTTTGACTAAAAGGTAAAAACTCCATTTCCTAGGAAATACTTTATCGTTAATTTGTAAATGCATCTCCCACTTTGTTTGAGATGTCTGAGGTGTTTTTGCGCTTGCTAACACAAGCTGCAGACGTTAGTTAGCAAGTTCCACAAACCTGCTGTAAAATCTGTTGTAACACTTTCTTATTGCTCTGTCTTCATGGGCTTTAATTCCAAAAACCTCATTAATTTTTAGACAATTTTTATTATTTTAGCCGAATTAACTCTGTAACATAATAAAACTGTTTCTAATGCTATCGTTTTAGCTCCGATGACAACTCGACAAGCTAACAACAGGTGAACGCTAGTTGTGATTTGAGAATAAAAATGTTTAATAATGTTGTTAATACATATGGACCAAAACAATGACCTTATGTAAAATACCAAAGTTTTATAAAATATTTTAAAAAGTACTAACACATGATTTTATTACTTCAATTTATAGCAGGAATACAACTATCATTTCTGCTGCTGCCTACATAATGCTGTGTATTGTTATAATATAAGTATAATACAGCTATAATACAATATTTATCTAGTTTTTTTAAGCAGGCATACACATAAGAGTGAACATACAAAAGTGAACTATGTTGATATGTAAAAAAATATGTCACTAACTGTTTAATTTAATCACATCTTTTTGGCATTTGTTTAAAATCAGTGTCTAAAGTTAAAACACCAAAAAGATTTCAGGCTGTTTTAATGCAAAATAACGTGACTTTATTTAAACATACACAAGAATGAAAGACTAAAACAAATCTACAGCGCGCCACCTTCATTAAATTAAACGTTTGAAGCAAACATGCTGATTTTGCAGAATATGACTTTTTTCTTGTTGTTTTGCTCAGCGTAATGTAAAGAAGTGGCTAACGGACATGCTAACGTTTGTATCGTGTATAGCATTAGTTTAAAAAGTGTGATGTGGTCCCAGCCTGCTGGACAAGTCACGACAGTCTGATATTTGTTTTATTAGTATGAAACACAAATGTGTCTTTTTTAATGAGGGGTAAATTAAATTAAAGTCAGTTTATTTATGTAGTGCCAAATCACAACAGAAGTCATCTCAGGGCACTGAACAGAAACATTCATTTATATAAAAAAGCCAGTTAGTAAAAGTTATCTATGTAAGGAAGCAGCAGATTCTGTTGAAGCTTCACTTCGTCGCAGTCTCCGATCCTGAGCGAGCACAAAGGAGACAGTGGAAAGAAAGAACTCCCTTTTAACAGGAAGAAACCTCGAGCAGAACCAGGCTCAGGACGAGCGGCCATCTGCTTCAACCGGCTGGATTTGAGAGGACAGGAAGGAGAAACAGACAAACACTGGCAGGTCCAGGTGTACCAGGTGTAAGATATAAATAATTGCAAATACAAACAGGTAGATTAGATAAATTTAGGTATATTATTCCATCTTTGCCACTATAAATAGCACATTGTTAAATAGAACATTGTTATTTTATCCACCAGTTAAACTACTGAACAAAGTGACTGTTTCTTGATGTGGACTCATGGATCATATGTTGTATATTTTCAGTTGTTTACACCATTTATGATTTCAAATGAGGACCGAATGTGGTTTAAATTTATCTGAGCATATTCATTCTCCAGCTTGATTCAGCGTGGACACTGCAGCTGTTAATTGCCTGCCTGAATGTGCGTAGCAGTGTGTGCTGGTGGGAGCTGTGGTATGTTAATCTGTTTGGGACTGGGGGTAGCGTAAAGTACTGGCCTGCTGAGACAAGCTGTTCTCTCTTTCTATTTGGGGTCATTTCCACGAGTACATTGATTGCACTGATTTGGCTGCGTGCAAATGTTGTACCCCTGGTAGACCATGTGACTGAAGAAAGACAAGTATGTGTGTGTGTGTGTGTGTGTGTGTCTCAGTCCTTTCATCAAACTGCAACATTTACTGTTGGTTACACAGCAAGAAATGTATTTATTTATTTTTCATTTTGAGCTTTTCATGCCTAACATGCATGTTTTTGGTCTGTGGGAGGAAACTGGAGTACCCGGAGAAAACCCACGCATGCACAGAGAGAACATGCAAACTCCACCCAGAAAGGCCCCAGGCCGAGATTTGAACCAACAGCCTCCTCGCTGAGAGGCGGCAGCTCTACCAACTGAGCCACCGCGTTAGACTGATTGGTGACTCTAAATTGTCTCTAGGTGTGAGTGAGAGAGTGAATGGTTGTTTGTCTCCATGTGTCCCTGTGATGGACTGGAGACCTGTCCAGGGTGTCCCCCACCTCTCACACAGTGACTGCTGGATATGGACACTATTGACCCCCGTGACCCGAAAAGGAAGAAGCGGGTAAAGATAATGGATGGATGGATGGATGGATGGATGGATGGATGGATGGATGGATGGATGGATGGATGGATGGATGGATGGATGGATGGAGCTTTTCTTGACTCAGATATTTGTTTAACCCTTCTGCTGCCCTCAGGTCAAAATGGCCGCAAGCCTCCGCTTTAAAAACTGAAGAGTCATTTCTCCCCCTCAGTCTAAAATTATCTTTGTTGACATGATGCCATCAAGATGCTGAAACATCCATCCTGCTGCATTAGAACCTGCACATCAACAACCTGTCAAACCACACAGAACAGTGGACTGTGTATCAGGGATGACTCTCAGCTACTACCACCCTACACGTTCAGTCAATATCTTTATAGTAACTGAGTTGTTATTTGTTGTGTAAAGTTTACTAGTTGATCGTTTTGGGTCAAGTTGACTCCTAAAGTTAATCCGATGTAGATGTAGAGCTGATGATTAGTGTCTGAATGTCTCGTAAAAATCTATACTGTGGTCTAGATATTTTGCTAACAAACAGATTAACATAACTCACCTGATCAAAACACGATCACTGCTATTAAAGTCTGTGCTGAGCTGCTGTAACGTCAGCATCCAGCAGTGGGTGAAAACAGATTAGATGTTGCTGTTCTTCAGCTGTTCAGTATTTCTTTAGCTGTTAGCGTCTTTTAGTGCTTTTTAAGTCACATTTGTCCGTTTGTCCTCGACTGCATGCTCGGTCGTCACACCCCTGCTGGACATTTCTACACCACGATGGAAGAAAGCCCGGAATTTCAAAACAGTCTTTCACTGAAAATCCCCAGCACTTTTCACATAATGGCATATTTGTGTAAATGAATTTTTCTCGTGAATGTTCCCACACATGAAAAATGTGTTGTGACTCCAGCTGTGGTGCGCTGCTGCTCACCACAGCCGACTGAACAGAGTCCATTAGTGACACAAGTCATGCTCCGCCTGAAGCACGAGGAGGAAAACAGAAATGAAACAGCTGATTCCTAATAATGTCGTTTAGAAGCATTTTACCTGCAATTAAAAGCAAATTTAGAAATTAGGAGTTCTTTGACTCTAACTTTCCCCTTTCTTCTTACATAAAAAGTAATTTTTTCTCTGTGCACGCTCTCGCACAAGTATTCTGAATCTTTGCTTCAAGTGTCGGATTACACAGAAGCACTGATGTGACGTTCACAAACACTCTGGATCAATAAGAACTGAGTTGCAGACAGTAAAGAGCCAATCCTAGTTTTCTTTTCATAATTTCTTCATGTTTCCTCTTCAAATGCAGAGGAAAATGCTCTTCCTTCACTTTTTCACTGATGTAAAGGAGAACAGGAGGAGTGCAGCAGCTCAGGAGGCAAGGAGAGAAGACGGCCCTGATGACGTCGTCACGTATGTCATAGTTGACGACGTCGCTGTCGTTCAAAATTAAACAGCTCTATGAACCAAAGAGATCGTCAACATCTGGTTCCCTTCAAAGAGCCATATATCCCGTCTCAGTTCTGTTAGATGGATTCAATCCATCCTGATTTATGCTCAATAATCCAGGTAGAACAAAGGTGCTGTTTATAAGACTGAGTTTGTTGCACCTCCTCAGACTGAAGAAGTGTTTTGGATAAAAGACGAAATGTTTCAAAAAAAGAAACCGTCCGGAGGACCTTAACTTTGTTGGATCACTGATGACTTCAGATCAGATAAGAGGGAGAGTTTGTTTCTTTGTCTCTAAAATGTCCTCATACTTCACCCTGACATCTTGTGATTGTGTCTAGTTTAGGACCTGGAAGTTGGACTTCTAACTCATTTTTAATGACGTTATTATTCAATGTTCAGGCTTCTGTTTAATGTAAAGTATTGTTTTACATTATTAGTGTTCAGCGTATATCTTAGATCCTTATATACTGTCTCTTTTTATACTTGTATTTTTGCTATTTTTTGGGTGTACCTGGGACCTTGAGTACACAATTTTGTTCCACCTCGTGTGACGCGAATGACATTAAAGAAACTTGAACTTGATTTATGCCGATAACTCCAGACAAGAGAATCATTCCTGCTAATCTGACTGGAAACTGATCATTTAGATGAGATCAAGATCAAAGATGGCTGATGCAGCCAAACACAACCTACGTGCACTCCATCCTTCAGGCCTTCATTGTGTCGGCATGAGGTTGTAAATGTGTAGTTACTAAAGGAGTTTTCATTGTTTGTTGCAAACACTTGTGCCCTTTCCTGCTGAAGTATCTTTGCTTGTCTGGACCAAAACTTCTCAAGAAACTTTAACAAAACTTGATTTAAATTTGTACCACCACTAGGGATTGAATAGACTAGTGGACTAGTCAACTCTATGACATCTCGCAAGTTTTTAAACGTCACGTTGACTAGTCACAGGCAGTGAATGTGTCATGTGATCCGTGCCGGGCCGCTGGCTACAAAACGGATTCTTCCAACTAGATGGAAGGAGAGGAGCAGGCCAAGTCTTTCCAAACAGGTAGAAATTCATCAACAGTGTGGAAGTATTTCACTAAAGATGAGTCTTCTGGTTCAACCGCCCGTGGTGGAGTCCACCACCGCCCACCCCCTGTTTTTAGTTTTTATTTTGTTTAATCCACTAAATAAAATAAAAATAAAAATGAGGGCACACCACCGCCGGTGGAGAACCCACCACCGCCACGGTTTATTTTGTTTAGTGGATTAAATAAAATAAAACTAACTTTTGCAGCTTAATAATAGTTTTGGTTTTCCCGTGACTTATGTGCAGTATGATAAATGGTAGTAGCATAAATATACGCTCCCAATGTTTTGTTGTTGTTGTTTTTTGTAAATAATAAATGACATTTTTTGTGACTAGCGTCTTGAGTTCCTTTGACGTCACATCGACTAGTGAACGTCGACTCCACTTCTATCATAAGTCGACTTTTAAAAATATGTAGTTGTTTAACCCCTAACCACTGCTACATGGTGTGTAGCACAATCTTTCACCACTCCAGTTCTAAGGACAATGTCACAAATGAAGGTCAAAGGTTATACAAAGTCAACAAAGCCCATGCTCAATAATCCAGGTATACAATCCAACAATGCATACAAAGTCTTTGCTTGTCCTTGTCATTGCTTTAGATTGCTGTATAATACAGTAGTTTGTCAATGGGCGTGTGATATTCTGTACTCTTGTTAAAATTAACCCCCACACTGGGCGCAATAGTTGGTTCCCAAAAACAGTTTTGCCTGTTGAATTACCTTTACGCTCTTTCTAATTTTATTTTTAGACCCATTGACTTTAACAGTACCAGCAGTAGGCAATCAGAGGTGGTGGTCAGAGCTTCATTGTGTTCACATAGGGACAATGACATATGGATGTTTTTTTTCTGTAGTTTGTAAATGTGCGTCGTGTGTCTGCTACAGTTCTGCTGTCTCCTCAGATGTGTATCAGAATGACGGTGCAAATTTATCACAGCTCCCCGTTCATCTCCATCTTTCTTTATCAACTCAGTTTTTAATTAAAATAAAACAATCAGTTATATTGCATCTTTTATCCCAACTCAGTTTTTAACAAAAATAAAATAATCAGCTATATCGCATCTAAAACCCCGTTGTCCTCAAGTCAAATCACAAGAGCTAAAAAATGAAACTGATTACTAGAATTTAGAAAAGGATCAATTTTTAATGCAGTTTTTACAGGAAACAATAATACATAGCGCAAATACTGTAAATCTAGTAAATCAGACTACTTTGTTAGTTTCCTAAGTACTAAGATGACAAATGATTGAACCATGACTGTTTTGGTCAAATCTTAAAAAAATAATTTGAGCAGAATCTGTTAGCACACAGTATCTATTGTGTATGACTCTCAGCTACTACTACAATGAAATCTGAGTGTGACTTCTTTAAATTTGGCTGAGTTGGTGTGTTTGTTAAAGACAGCTGTCTGTGGTAGCCATCATGAATCAGATTCAATTCAATTCAGCTTATTTCTATAGTGCCAAGTTGCAAAATAAATTGTCTCAGGGCACTGAACAAACACATTCACATACATTAAAAAGATTATACCATTGTAAAAGTTCTTTTTCTAAGGAAGCAGCAGACATGTTGAATCTTCACTTTGTCGCAGTCACTCATCCTGAGAAAGCACAAAGGAGACAGTGGAAAGAAAATACTCCCTTTTAACAGGAAGAAACCTCCAGCAGAACCAGACTTAGGATGAGCGGCCATCTGCTTTGACCAGTTGGGTTTGGTAGGACAAGAAGAAGAAACAAACAGAGTGGCAGGTCCAGATGTTCCCCCTGTTGGAAGAAAGACAAAAAAAAAAAACATGTTAAGATGGAAATAATTACAAATACAAACAGGGAGAGTAGAGCAAGTAAAGACAGCAGCAGAGTGAAGAAATGTGGTCAATTTGTTCTCAACAGTCTAAGCCTATAGCAGGATAACTAAAGGATAGCTCAGGAAACCCAAAGCAACCCTTACTATAGGATTTATCAAAAAGGAAAGTCTTAATCCCAGTCTTAAAACTGGACAAAGTGTCAGTCTCACAAGAGAGGAGCCTGATAACTGAAAGATCTTCCTCCCATTCTGCTTTTGGAAACTCTAGGAACCACAAGTAAACCTGCAGCTTGAGAGCGAAGTGCTCTGTTATCGTACCCTCCACTGCACCCTGTATCCACTGGTTAACTGGTCATCATTAACTTCACTCAGACTCTCTCAATGGTACATTTTCATCTTTAAATCACTTCTTGGTCTGCTGCCTTCATACATCTCCTCCTACATGGGGCGGCTGTGGCTGAGTGGTTAGAGCAGTCGTCCTCCAATGCAAGAGTTGGGGGTTCAAATCCACCTGCAGTCACATGACGAAATGTCCCTGGGCAAGACACTGAACCCCTCATTGCCTCTGATGTGTGTCCCATCAGTGTATGAATGTGATAAAGCTCTGATTAGTTTCTTTAGAATGATTTGTTCCATTAGCTTTGTAAAGATCTAGTAGAGTGCTGTATGAATGGGTAAATGAGGCACAGATTGTAGTGTAAAGTGCTTTGAGTATCTTGAAATAAGGTAGAAAGATGCTATATAAGTACAGTCCATTTAACATTTACATGTCTCTGCGTGAGTGCAGCTACAGCGTGCGCTCTCAGGACATTATTACCTGCAGTGTTCCCTCAGTGCGAACTGAACTAGACCAAAGGGCCTTCTCCTACTCTGCTCCTGCTTCCTGGAATATCTTACAAAAAGATCTGAAGCTCTCGACCTTGACCTCTCTAAGTGGCTTTCAGAATCTGTTGGACTCCTGCCAGGGACCAACGCAGACATGTTCCTGTTTTTAGTTTTCTACATTCAATTTAGAATCTAGCTGTTTTTTGTTACTTTTCTTTTTTTAAGCCATCCTATTTGTAAAAAAAAAAAAACTGCAGTATGACTTTTTATAACTGTTTATTGTTGTAGCTGTTGTCCATTGTTGTCATCATTCTTTGTTGAAATCAGGTCTCTCTTGTAAATGAGTCCTCGAGGCTCAATGGGATTTACCTGTCTAAATAAAGGTTGAATGAAAAAGGAAAATATGGAACAATATCTGTAATATAAGATGGAGCTAGGTTGTTAAGAGCTTTGTAGGTTTAGAAGATTTTGAATTATATCCTGAATTTGACAGGGAGCCAGTGGAATGAAGCTAAAACTGGAGGGATATAATCTCTCCTATCAACTCTCATTAAAACTCAGGCAGCAGCATTTTGGATCAACTGAAGACTTTTTAAAGAAACAAATTTTGACACTCAGATTGACTCCAAAAGTTAATTTTACTTGAACATCCAATGATTACTTTCTGCGAATGTCTTTAATATCCAGCTAGTGGTTCATTAAATATTTTTTAACAGACAATCACACACACACACAGCCCCAAGTAAATGTCTTTGCCTGCCTTTACACTTTGAGATGAGAAAATCAAGCTTTATTTGTTTTTTCCTCTTGCCTCAGGTCCAGGGGGAGGAAGCACAGTGTCATTCTGCGGACCCAGCTGACAGTTCGCGTGCACGCCTGCATCGGTGAGTACTGCTTGACGTGTTCCCGTGTTTACATTAAAACACAGATGGTCGAATCATCAACAATAGCAGCTCCTGTCAAGTTTCAGGGCTGTCAGTGTGGAACACTCAAGATACGAGACCTTCTGCTTTTACTCACATTTGATTGATGCGTAAAAATGTTTCTTAATTTAAAACGTGTTGCGAAATAACAAGTTGTCGCTGTGCAGCTGAGATGCTAGCGTGCGCACGAGGGAGTTTAGATCAGAGTAGAAGTGTACCAGCAGTCAGCTGACATCAGTTCTAATTAAAGTCATAAGATAAGAGTAGGAGAAAACGGGGGATTGTGTTTTACATGTTACAGTGTTTAGTTTAGGGCCTGAAAGTTGGACTTCTAACTCATTTTATGACGATAACTCAAGACAAGAGAATCATTCCTGCCAATCTGATTGGAAACTGATCATTCAGACGAGCTCAAGGTCAAAGATGGTTGATGCAGCCAAACGCAACCTGGGCGCACTCCATCCTTCAGGCCTTCATCGTGTCGACATGATGTTTTAGATTTGTGGTTACGAAAGGAATTTTCATTGTTTGTCACAAACATTTATGTCCTTTCCTGTTAAAGTATCTTTGCTTGTCTGGACCATAACCGTACAAAACTTGAAATAAATTTGTACCACCACTACATGGTGTGTAGCACAGATTTTTCACCACTCCATCTCTAAGGACAAGGTCACAAATGAAGGTCAAAGTTATACAAATCATTTGCTTGTCCTTGTCATTGCTCTAGATTGCTGTATAAGTTTGTCTACGGGTGTATAATATGCGTTTGGTTGAAACTAACCCCCACACGGTTTCCGCTACATTACTTTCCTTGGCAGGGCGCTCATCTCTTCCGGGATTTTTGTTGACCGGGGTGGGGGTGGAGACTGTAGAGACAGAGACACTGTGTTGCACGCTGTTTTCGAGCTTGGGGGTACGGCTCAGCGTAAGGGAAACAGAGTGCTACCTCTGTAGCTTTTTAGCTCTGTACACACCACTAGATGAGGACTATGTCAGTGCAGGAAGTTGTTGATGGGGTGGTATGTAGAGGGGTGGTACAGTTCGATTTGGGCTCTCGGTTCTGTTGACAGGGTGAGGTTCCCTGCTTGTATAATGGTAGGGGAAAAACTGCCCCACACTGGGCGCAATAGTGAACTGGTGGAAAACGTTGGCTCCCATAAACAGTTTTGCCTGTTGAGTTACCTTTACGCCAGTTCTTAATTCGTAAATCAAACAATGCTGGAACGTAAATAGCGTTGTGAGACCAAGGTTCACCGAGGCCAACACTGATACCAGGACGTACACACCACACAGCGCTTAGGCACACAAATGTCAAAATACCAAACTAATTCATATTTATAATTTACTTTTAAACGCTTCATGTTTGATTTGTAAGTGTAGCCTATTAAATGCAGGATCATTTCTTACCTTTTTAGTTGTTTAGCACGCTCCGGTTCTCTCACGCATCCTAACACTACCCCCCTACTCCTCCAGCTCCTGCAGGTGAGGGGAGTTTCACTTCAGGACAAATTGAGATCACCGATTGGTCAGTTGCTAATGGGCCCACTAGACTGATTGATAGATGGCATCGAGGATCCGACTCGTGCAAAAAATAAAAGCCCATAGATTTTACTGGCCCATTTGTGTCATCATTTATTCCAGATTTATGGTATTCCATATTTTGGGGAATCTAAGTTTGGAGAACTAAGCTTCCTTGCATAACTTTATTATTAGTAAGTCTGAGAGTTCCCGGATCCAAGCAAACAGTTATCGGAACACACCCTGTCAAAGAGTTCCTAGATCCTGGGCAGGATCTGGCTCAAATTAAGCCCTGCTTTACGATCTTTCTAACTTTTTAAAACCGTAACCTTTTTTCTTATTGACTTTAACCGTACCAGTAGGCAATCAGAGGTGGTGTTCATTTAAAGAAGGAGAAGACAGCAGAAGAGTCTGGGGAGGAGATTTAAGTTGTTTGGAATGAGTAAAACCCTTTCATGCATAGTTTGGTCACTGCAGTGCACAGCTTTTTAAAAGGCATTTTCATATGTATGTTTTTTTATGCATTCAGTTGAGCAGTGTCAAAATGTGCTCACATTATAACATGCAGCATTTCGATTGTAAAACATCTCGAAATGTATGCTGTCCAGCTGAGTGGACATGTGGAAAAGTTCTTGAATAAATAAAATTTTTATAAGAAAAAATTTCCAGACTTTTTTTATGCCCCAAGAAAAATCCTGGATGAACATACTGTATCATAATTCATGCATGAAAGGGTCGTACTGTATATCTGGTGTCTAAGTTTCTATTACATTTTCACATTTCACAGTGAATACGAAATGAGTTTTCAGATCAAGAGTTTCTAAATTGTATTTAGGAACACTACTTAATTTGTGATTCTGGACAGAAAGGAAAGAACCGCTTTCAAATCTTTGTTGTTGCACTGATAAAAAATGTTCTGCTCGTTGTGTCTTGCGTTCTTTGTGAGCGCTTGTACCTCGTTTCCTCCACGACTTGCCTGCAAGGTCAACATTCTCCCTGCCACTGATAGCTGAGCTAAATCTGGATCAGTGGAACTGGAGCCTCTGATTGGCTGAGAACACAACAAGGTGAAAGGTTTCTCTACATGGAGCTTTAGATGTTAAGGAAAGACAACATGCTCACTCCGATAAAAAAAAAATCATAATTATATTCATGTTTCTGCTATCTTTTTTTAAATTTAGTTTGTGTAGTACTCTGTTGAGTCATAAATAATAAAAACAGTTTAACCAGAACGATGATACATGGACAGCAGGAGCTCCTCCCAGCTGCAGATTTAATACATCTTATAAATATTGGGAGGTCATTATTAGATATTTTACATCCGTTTACAAAATTATAATACTCTGAGGTGCTGAACTTCAATAGATCATAAAATTTAATCAGCTGCTCCTCTTAACACTGAAGGATTTTATCTATTTATTGAGTAGAGAGTTAGAATGAGGTCTGAACTAAATTCTGTCCAACACGATGCAGAAGCTCTCACAAATTTTCTCCAACTTTGGAAAAATAAAACATTAGTGGGATTGATCAAGGCAAGGAAGAAACAACATCATCATCATCAACTTTTTGCTTTTGAAAGGAGAAGTGTTGAAGCTGAGTTTACTCATTATATCACAGCCCAGATTTTAATTCCGTGTGGTCCACAGGGATGGACAGATTAACTGTTTTATACTGACTGATGGATGTGTGGGCATCAATTGGGCAGCTGGGATTAAATCTAGGTAGGTATTACTCCTTTGTACTACTCAAATCGGATTCTAATTATTAGAGTTTAACGATTAATTAAAAGGCAGGTTTGTTTCTGCAAACCAAGTATAAAAAGTATAGTTCTGTCTAGAGAAGAACTCTTCTACTGGGTTCAGATCCTGCTCTTTGGTAGAGATGGATATGTAAAAAACATTTGATTTAATTTTTTCACATTTGTTGGTGATTCTTCCCCGTCATTCCACTTGTTCCAGCTCCATGTAACCTGTGACCATAGTTGGCTTACCAGGGTTCATAGTTTCTACTTTACATCCATCCATTATCTTTTACCCGCTTCTTCCTTTTCGGGTCATGGGGGTCACATTGTCCATATCCAGCAGTCACTATGCGAGAGGCGGGGGACACCCTGGACAGGTCTCCAGTCCATCACAGGGACACATAGAAACAAATGAGACAACCATTCACTCTCTCACTCACACCAAGAGACAACTTAGAGTTACCAATCAGTCTAACATGCATGTTTTTGGTCTGTGAGAGAAAATGTGAGAGTACCCACAGAAAACCCACACATGCACGGAGAGAACATGCAAACTCCACCCAGAAAGGTCGTGGGCTGGGATTTGAACCAGCAACCTTCTTACTGAGAGGCAACAACTCTACCAACTGAGCCTTATAATCCTTTCAGTATAAACTACTATGGCAGAAAGACACTAAGATGCCCCAATAAGGCTGTAGGCTGTAAACTATTTTTACCACATCAGTTTCTCCGCTAGTGTTTGCTCCCTCCTTTACTGTTCTTTGAATTTTGGCAGAAAACAGCAGCTGGAAGCATTGTTGGCTTCTGGGTAGTGTAGTTCTTTTGACTTGCATTTTTTTTTTTTTTTTTTTTTTAATAACACACAGAACTACAAAACACTACAAAAGAGAAAGATATATACAAACACTCGTGAAGGGTGTCAGAACTACAGTTTACAAGCTAGGGGGGGTTACAAAATGATAAAAATTGAGTAATACATATATAAAAAACATTAAATGAAAAGAATAAACATAAGAAACAAAAAGGAGCAAAACAATATGAGAAACTTAAAACAACAAGTTTTTTGATATCTGTTGTGAAATGGTTCTAGCAGTTTTCCAGTTTTTTAATCTACTTATTGAAGAATAGTACAACTTGAATTCGTTCATAAAACACGGGAAGGAGGGCTGATTTACAGTATAGGCTTATTGAAAGAAAACTACAAAATGGTGGCGCCTGTCCGAAGTATGTTTTTTTTTTTTCCTATTGGTTGGTTCCTGCTCCCGTTAGGCTTGTCATGATAACAAATTTTGCTGGGCGATTAATCGTCTCAGAAATTATTGCGATAAACAATAATATTGTTTGGAGACCATTTTAAACTAAAGTAATGATAATGACATAATGATGCAAGTACATCCTCTCAAAGTTTAATAAACTTTAATTTCAAAAGAACACAACACTGGAACTGGAAAATAAACAAAACAACCAAAAACCAAAGTAAAATGGACTCTCAGTCTCCGTTAACGAAAGATGCACTTGAATAAAAACTAAATACAAAAAAAAAAAAAAAATGGAAATATAAACTACATTCAACCAAAACAGTACAGATTATGAAGTCTGTAAACTAAACTGCCCTTCAAAAAATAATAGACATTAGTTTTATATAGAGAAGACGGGCAAAACTGACAGTTTTATAAAGAAAAATTGCAAACTAACAAAAGCACAGTGCATTTAAATAAGAGCAGATGCCTCAACAAGCAGATTTGTAGCTACTTTAGTCTGGCAGGTTCTGAGCAAGAAATACCAACATGTTGAGTTTGTGTGGCTTAAGGCAGGATCTCTCACGAGTAGCAATGTTTCCAGCTGTGCTAACCATTCTCTCAGAGCTGATGCTTGTTGCACAAATACACATGCGTTTTGTAAAACTGCTTTGGATGCTTGTGCTTTAGGTGCATGTGCAAGTTGGTTGTATTGCTGCTCTTAGTTGCTACAGTTTTATGACAAATGCGACATACCGGCTCACAACGGTTCAGTGGTTCTCTTCGGTCATTTGGTTTGAATCCGAAGTGTTCCCACACTGCTGCTGTTGCGTTTGATTTTAAAACCAATTCTATTTAATTTTTCCTCCAGTATCAAATAGTGTTTCTTTAGCTTGCTAACTCCTCACGGGGCTCTAATGGTGCAGAGGTACAAGACGATGCGCCTTGACTGGCTACCTGACGCAATAGTTCACTCCCCCATTACGCTAAATAAATGAGAAAGGGAGGGGTCAGTGATCGGAGTTGAGCCTTTTGCCATCCAGTGTCTTCACTTGAGAGAGAGAGACACGAAGAAACAATAATAAATGAAAATCATCGACCTCATTTTAATTTAACATGCGATTAAGCAGTTTATTGTTTATCGCGACAGGCCTAGCTTCTGTCCGCTCCCGTTAAATTTTTATCCCATACCGTCCCCATCACGTGAGTAACATTAAAGTTGACAGTCATGTGCTGTGTATAATCTTACATTGAAAATCCAAAAAAGAGTGAGTCTGCGAATGTCGAACCGCGGAATATCAAGGGACTACTGTATTTGTTTAATTAGCGACACCTATTGGTCAGGAGGAGAACTGCAGCAGCACCGACTTCATTTAAAGTACTGTAAAGGCTGTGTGTCGTTGGACTGCATTAACCAGTTTGTTCAGATAACTCAAACGAGTCAGAGTGATCCATTCACTTATGAGATCTGCTGGTCGTAAGCTTCTCAGTCACTTCAGCCGTCCACTCATTTGGCTTTCTTTAATCCCTCTGGGTCTCGACCTTCAAATCCCCTCAGTAGTGGTCAGAAGACTTTCCACTAAATCAAAAATCTGTCACATTCAAGGATCCAGATTGTTTGCAGAGTTAGGACTCAAAGATTAATGCATGGGTTGCTGATCTTGAAGCTTATGTGAAAATCAAGAAAAGGATCATTTTCTCTCAGATTTCATTTTATCCTCACGCTTTCAGGTTGGTCCGTTGTTTTTGTGTCAGTCGTCCGCAGATCATCTTTCAAGGCCTTAAATGTGTGGAGAAGCATGAAAAACTCTGCTCTCCTGGGCATTTCTTAGCACTTCTGTGGAAAGATCAAATTACATGCAGGCTTTCCAGGTTGGGATTAAGAAGCTCTGTGATGCGTGCATCTGGTGAAGTCAGGGTGTGACGGTGTTTGGGAGTTAATGGGTCACACTGTGTTCAGCAGAAGCACTAAACCCTGCAAGTAACCAAAGGCCACTTTTAATGATTCAGGTCTCACCAGCACATGGAAATCTAGTTTAGTCTTTTTATGCAGGTCAGGTAATAAAATATTCAGAGTCAGCGTTAGCTTAGCAAGGTGTTTGTTATCTTCATATTATACCCTCTGAATTAGAAGCTCTTGTTGCAGGGTTAATTTTAGTGGTCTGTGTCACAAACCGAGCTGTTGTGCATCATGGAGGTGGGGGGGTGGAGGTGTTATCTTTAGAAAGTGTCGACAGCTCAGAAACACGTAAAGGTGGCACAGCTCTGCAGCACACCTCTACTTGTTAGAGTTAGAAAAGCACGAAGGGAAATTTAAAAAATGATGATCATTCAGTCATTTGTTTTTTCATTCTTGGACTCTTGGACCCACAAGAAGAAGGTTCATAGCAGAGTAGAAGTGTGCAGCTGAGTTATATGATTTTGTTCTGAACTGGCTTTGGTTTGAGTTATGACTAATAGTTTTTGTGAGGCCATTTCTCGTATTAGTTTGAACGTATAGGTTATTTGATCGATTGTTTTGTAGTTTGACTTCCTCTTTCACTTCTGGTTTCCTCACAGCTGTTTCTCATTAGTTTTTCTGGTACGTATATCCCCTTAGTTTTTGGTAACCTTGTCTCATCCGCAGTGTATTGTCATGTTGGACTGCTGGCTGTCTGCCTGTTATTGTTTTCTGTTTCTTCAAAAAGCATCATCTACTGGAGTGAATAAGTTCCTCTTCATGGATGATGACCTTGCTGCACTCTCCATGATCTATATGATCGATTAGAACATGACTAGTATAGATGGGAACAGAGTTGGCTCCAAAATGGCCCCTGGTTTATTACTAGCGATTCAATCACGATTAATTTGTTAACAAACAAACTATGGGTCAGCTCATTTGAGCGAGTAATGAGAGTTTCCCATTTGTTAGCTGTTTTTTTATCTGTTCCCAAACCAATGACACTGGTCAAAACTGTTTTGTTATGTTGCATTTACCAGTTGGATGAAATGGGGTATAAGGGTTTTAACATTAGGCTGTAAAAGGAGGATGAGTAGCATCGTCTGTTGGAAGTCTGGGTGCAGCTACACATGTCACATCTGTACTAGGTTGTTTCCCTGACCTTGGCCAGTGTTGCTTCAAATTCTTATCAACCAGGCCATGCTGGTCTACATGGTATCCCTTTCATGGATACACTGCCACCCTGCTCCCCTAGAATCCTGGTACGCTGCCTCCATGATGGTAAACCACCACAACCTTGCTACAGAAGTTTTGTGCTTGCTCCAAACCATTACAGACCTACTGCATGCTCTATCACTCTTATAGAGGAGCCCACAACTTTCCTAAACATGCCTAAAGACCATCCACATTTTAGTTTTTTATTTATTTATATATATTTTTTATTCTAGCAGGGTGCGTGCCTGTGCTTGAGTCCTTCAACCACCGCCACCCTTCAATTCCTCTCAAGCCAAACAAGTAGCAACACTAGTGGCATCCAGAATTCTCGATATATGTGGCTTCCTTTTATTATTATTATTTTTATAAATCTTTATTTAACCAGGCAAATCCCATTCTGATCATATATATATATATATATATATATATATATATATATATATATATATATATTAGTGTTGTAGTACTCGAGACCGGTCTTGGACTAGAGACCAGTCTCAAGATCACTTTTTGATGGTCTTGGTCTCGTCTCAGACTCGACTGCATTTGGGCTCGGTCTTGTCTCGGTCTCGGACATTGAGCACTCTGGATTTTTCTTCAAGACCAGTCAAGACCACAACTGTGGAAATATCACTAAACGGCCAGAATATTGTCCAGTTTATTTGTTAACATCTTTGTTTTTATTGGATGTAAAATGCACTGATTACAATCCAAGCGATAATGTGACTCGTTGCTAAATACATGGTTTTGTTACTGCTGCCACGCCCACTTCCTTTCACTCAAACATGTCACTCCAAGAAAGTGAGAAGTGATTGATTGTCTGGGCATGGGAGAAGATGTCTGCCTTATCAGCAGTTATAAAATTTGGCTATTTAAATAACAACGACTATACCTGTACTCATAATTAATATTCATTTATGTAACTTTTTAGGTGTACATCTTCTACTTTATTCAAACCACTGTGCAACTATATGGTTATCCTTGGTGTTGAGTTCAGATTTATGAAGAGTGTTTTGCCACTGCCGTTTTTTAAGGCTTGGCATGTGATGGAACTGCTTACAATTTAACAGTTGTGTAATTTTATTGTTGAATCACATGAATTTAGGCCACTAAATGTCTGATTTCTTTGTTATGTAGCTTTGAAAATTTATGTAAGCAGATATATTCATTCATTCACGGGCAGCACGGAGCCACAACTAGTAGAGCTGCTGCCTCTCAGCGAGCAGGTCACTGGTTCAAATCCCAGCCCAGGACCTTTCTGGGTGGAGTTTGCAGGTTCTCTCCGTGCATGCGTGGGTTTTCTCCTGGTACTCCGGTTTCCTCCCACAGACTAAAAACATGCATGTTAGACTGATTAGTAACTCTAAATTGTCACTAGGTGTGAGAGAGAGAGAGAGTGAATGGTTGTTTGTCTCGTTTGTCTCTATGTGTCCCTGTGATGGACTGGAGACCTGTCTAGGGTGTCCCCCGCCTCTCGCACAGTTACTGCTGGACATGGGCACCAATGACCCCCATGACCTGAAAAGGAAGATGTGGGTAAAGATAATGTGAATGGATGGAAACTTTTTCATTTTGGAGCTTGAATTTCATTAGCAAATCATATTGCACACTTATACTGACTCAGTAATAATTGTCTTGTTGTCTTTTGTACAGTCAATAAGTGAAATATTACATGACAGAATGTTTCTGTTTCCCATGAGGCCTCACTTTGAGGAAAGCAAAAGTTGCAGTGCATGTAGTAAAATAAGCAGCGGTTATGCTCTCTGACAGGTGAGCTCTCTGTAATGAGAGGTGCAGCTGGTGAAAACAAAAGAGTTTGACTGTAGAACAAAAGGCTCACATGTGTTTCAGAGCCTCTTCAATCCCCCTGGCACCAAGATCTGGAATTTAGCCCTCTTCACAAAATTTGGCTTCGACTCCTGGATTTCTGCGCCCCAATTATCCATCTCTAATCACCCCCCACAGGATTGTGAAGGAGTGGTGGAGGGGTGGGCAGAGGTTGAGCTGGAAATAAGTTTAACTTGCTTTGATTTTCTCTTTCTGTTCTGTTGCACAACAAACCAGCGACCTGAGTCCAGTATTGGTTTTCATGTCAGTCTCAGATCTACTTGGCCTGAACTTTTCTGTTCGTTAGAAGATTCTTAATTAGTAAAAACACTTGTCTTTGCTGAAAACAGCTTCTGTTCTTCTCACCTATTCTGGTGGTGAACAGGCCTGTATTAAAGAGGGATTCACTGAGTTAATTCAAACACTGTAAGATACTGTATTTTGTGGATTTGATAGGATCAGAGAGTTATACAAATCAAAATCTTCATAAATAGGGGTTTACTGACAGGGTGGTCTTAAAGGAATACCTTGGTGGGTCTCTGTGGAAAAAGTTATGAACAGTTTATTTCACCTAATGTAAAAAACTCTGTGTTTGATCCTCATCTTGGAGGGACTGAGGAGATCTGAACATTCATCATCTTTACCCACTTCTTCCTTTTTGGGTTGCGGGAGTCACTGGTGTCCATATCCAGCAGTCACTGTACGAGAGGCAGGGCACACCTTGGACATGTCTCCAGTCTTTCACAGGGACACATAGAGACAAATGAGACCAACAACCATTCACTCTCTCACTCACCCCTAGGGACAATTTAGAGTTAACTATCAGCCTAACATGCATGTTGTTGGTCTGTGAGAGGAAACCAGAGTACCTGGAGAAAACCCACACAGGCCAGAGAGAACATGCAAACTCCACCCAGAACAGTCCCCAGACTGGATTTGATCTGGAAACCTTCTCGCTGAGAGACAACAGCTCTACCAACTGAGCCACCATGCCGCCCGAGATCTGAACAGTCTCTCTAAATGTTAGAGACGCTATCACTTCATAACATGCAGTAACTTTACTCAGACTGGAGGGATAGTCTTCCATTTTGATGGACAATCAGTTGAGTACATCTATTTCTACCATCAATCCACTATGTTCAATTAAATTCAATTGAAAACTATTTTATTAATCCCAAAGTGAAATTAAATGTTGTAAATCATCTTCCTAGTTTCATTAAAGAGTTGTTATGGGTGCTGACGGCTGTGGGCAGGAAGGATCTCTTGCAGTGGTTGCGGATGTTGATCTGTCCACTTGGATCCAGTGGGCCTCTCTGTCTTCCTGGGCAGCTCAACCGCCTGAATGTTGGGCAGAGCTCCCCACTGAGCAATGGCCACTCCTCCCAGCAGCTTGTTGAGCTTCTTGTCATTGTGGAAAGCCAGCTGCAGGTGTCGGGAGATGGTCCCGGTCCTCTTGTTGTCACGAACTGCGTTTCCCACCAGCTCCAGAATCTTGGTGGTCAGGCACTCTAGCGCCTCCACCAGGTAGATGGGAATGCATCCATGGAGCCTCGTTTTTAACTCATCTGGGACTTGGGGCTGCAGCCGAGGCCTTATTTGAGCTTCTGAGCTGTTAATCAGCTGCTCCCAGTTGTAAACAACAACAAAAAATTAAAAGATAAGATAAGATAAGATAGAACTTTATTGATCCGGCAGGAAGTTGTTGTGCCAGAGTTTCAATATAATGGAACATACACAAGGAATCACACAAGATGTAAAAAGTAAAAGAGAATATAAAAAATAACAGAGAATATAAAAATACAAACAATTAAGTTCTAAAACAGGTCAGGTGCAGAAAAGGGGGAGGAGTTGAAAAGTTTGATATCCACAGGGAGGAAGGACTTCCTGTATTGTTCTTTAGAGCACCTGGATGGTCTCAGTCTACGACTGAAGGTGCTGCGGTAAGAGTCCAGGGTGTCATGCAGGGGTTGTGACGTCTTCTTCAGGATCTGGAGCAGTTTCCTCAGAATCCTCTGCTCAGACACTTCTGTCAGAGACTGCAGCTCCACTCCCAGAACTAAGCCAGCAACATCTTGTTTCCATGGTTACACATCACAACAAACATCCAAAAGTTAAAGGATTTCAGCAAAAATCCCCCCAGCTGCACAGCATCTGACACCAGAGTAAATAATAATCTTTTTTTTAAGTGATTTACAGTACATCCAGACAAAGAGGAATTAAATTTTTCAAAAGCAACATCTCAGAATGAACAACAGAGCTACTACAAAATGCAGCCACCTTGAGCTCTAGAATATGATAGTATCTCCCTGAAGTGGGAAAATGGCTACAACTCAGTTTTATAGACATTGTGCTATGTGGTAGTAGCTGAGATTCATCCCCATCACATACCTTGAGTGCTAACACATCATGCAGGAAGGCACACTTGGCATGGCAAAAGGGAGGAATAATAATGGTCTGTATTGAATAAAGAAGCTAAAACCAGATAATTCCTGAATGTTCTGCTCCATGAGACCACACGGTAAAAATAGTTGGCAGCAAGACCAGAAGTGACATCATTGTTTGTGCATCCGGACGTGCTGGGTTGCTGTAATGCCGTGGTAGAGCAGCAGACTTGGGGCCAGAAAGTCGCAGGGTTGACTCCCCGCCATGCCTGTATGTTGTGGTGTCCTTGAGCAAACACCTATTCCCTACCTGCTCCACGGGCGCCTACAGAACTGTCTGCTGCTCCACTTGTTTATAACTTGTGTGTGATGGATCAAATGCAGAGCACAAATTTCATTATTGTAAGGGGAACAGACAATTGTGACAAATCATAACACTTTCATGTGATGTGTCCGCATAGTCATTCTTAAACATCCACCTAAAAGAGACTCAAAACATAGACCAATGGTTCTGACACTTTAGGTTAGAACCATGACTGTCACTCCAAGACTGAAAATAAAGATGTTTTTTAATCCGTATGGACAATAACAGTGTTGTTGTGTGAATGTTTATGAAGCATTCACACTATTGTGATGCATTTTTCTTCTGTATGTTTTTCAGCGCGATTTTCATCCTGCAGTTTTCAAGATATTTCAACAAATCATAAACCAAAACGTTCAGCTCTTTTAGGACAATCCTGCTATGACTTTTGGTATTGATGCAACTTTAGCTTTTTGAAATATTTACCCTTTTCTGCCATTTTTTTCCTCATAGAAAATGAATTGAGCTAATTTTACATCCTTTAAAGCTTCAGATCTGTTTACAACCTTTTACTGCTCAGTTCACATTTTGTGTTACTTCAGCTTTTTTCAGTTTCCATGTACATAAACATTTAAACTTTGTTCAGCTAATTTCAGCTGATTTTCACCTGTTTGATGCTCCTTTCAGATTCTTTCTGCTAACTGCAATATTTTTGTGCTTCTTCTAACTTCTTTCTGCTAATTTCAGCTTGTTATTCTTTCAGCTTATTTCTGCAAGTTTAAACTTTTTCTGCTATTTCAGCTACTATTTAACTGTTTCATGCTAATTTTAGTTTTTTTAGTCTGATTCCACATATTTTGCACTCATTAAAATAAAAAATTCAGCCTAATTCAGCAAAAATATGCTCTTTCCACTTCCTTCTGGTAATTTAAGCTTCTTTCTGATTTTTAGCTACTTTTCAGCAATTTTTTGGTGTGCGCTAATTTTAACTTTTTTCACAATTCTGCTTCTTTCAGCCTAATTGGGCAAACATGTTCTTTCTGCTTTCTTCTTCTAATTCAAGCTTGTTCTTATCTTTTCAGCTGCCTTTTTAGCAGATTTTAGCTAATTTCAGCTGTTTTCAGATAAATTGAAATTTTTCGTGGTAATTTTTGCTACTTTCACCCTAATTAACTTCTTTCTGCTACTTTCAGCTTGTTATGCTCCTTTCTGCTTTTTTCTGCTAGCTTCAACTTTTTCTGCTATTTCAGCTGTTATTTAGCTGTTTTTATGCTAATTTTAGACTTTTCAGCTAATTCAGATTTTTTTGTTAATTTCAGCTTTTATTAGCTAATTCCCTCATTTTTCTGCTCATTTCTGCTAATTTATACCCAATTCAGTAAAAAAAAAGTGTTATTTCTGCATTCTTCTGCTAATTATTTCATTTCAGCTACAATTCACCATGTTTTTTTTATAAACTAAGTTCTAAGTTACAAGTTTTTCTGCAATAACCACTCACACTGCATTTTCACAGGAAATGCAATTTCCCTATAGTTTTTTATTGTAATCCATTGTAACCCGTTGTCTATGATGTGATGTTTGCAGCTTTGTTCCATAAATAGGACGTGAAGTCATAATGAATAAAAGATATGTTCTTAAAACATCTTTTATTTGCTGTGACATTTATAGCATTATTATTATTAAGTGCCCGATCAACACCCCACACTCCCTCACTTTCACTGTTTATTGATCTGTTGCTGTGCGGTTGGTGCTCTTTGTGGATGTGGCGGGGTTTTCCCCAGGCTCCATTTAAGCTGACAAACACAAGAAGCCCAACTGATGCATGGTGGCACAACATGCTGCTGTGTGCGGTTCGCTCTCCCAGGCCTGTGTGGGATTACTGGAAGAGCGTATGAAATATACCATTACACGAGCGTGTGTAGCCGTGCTGCGCACACATCTGAGGGTTTCGTCTGGGCTCGTCGATACAAGCACCCGAGCGCGTTGCCACAAACCTCTGGCTGGTCTGGTTTAATCATTTCGAAACTATTACATAATGCAATAAAACATTACGGTTACCACAAGCTAAACATGCAGAACGCACACTTGGCTTCTTATCCTGCAGCGAGGTCACGGAGCTGATTGGTTTAGGAGCTGTGTGGAAAAAAAGAGGAGCGAAATGGTTTCTAGGGTTATGGTAAATCACTTAGAGAGGGGACACAAGGGGGAAACAAAGCAAGGAGGAAATGCACCTGCCAGACAGAGCAAAAGAAGTGGGTCAGCTGCTCTGAGTGTTACGTCATACATGCTGAGGTTACACAGGTGAGGAGGTGAAGAAAATGAAATGTGACAATGCAGTAATTTAGCTGGATTTGCTGCACTTGGTTTCCCTCTGCTGTCTTTTATTTTTTATAGCTATTGAGCAAAAGTTTGATGTGCTAGCAGCTGAGAGTCATTCTCAGCACATACTATCATAGTCTCATGAAGACAGAACTTCTGAATCAGGGTAGGAAGAGATGTGTCAGGCCATTTCTCACACAACAACACAACCATCATCATCAGCAGCAGCAGCAGCAGCAGCAGCATCATCATCATCATCATCATCATCATCAGCAGCAGCAGCTACCAAAATAAAACCAAGGATTTATTAGTCTGATATTCTCTTCCCTTGCTACAAATGTGTCTTTGATCCATTTATACAGTAGCTTATGTCATATATAACCGTGTCAGTTGTGTCACACACATGCACACTCACAAGTGCATGTGAGCAGGGTGTGAGTCAGAGTGGGATTTTTCTCCGGTAATCCACTCAGTGAGCTTCACACATCCTCCAGTAGCCTTACTGTTTACTCAGTCCCACTCTGCTCTGGTTTCACCTTCTGTCTCTGCTCTGTTTGTCTTTCAGACTCGTCTCATTGTGTCAGATTCCTCTCATTTATATCAACTACTCATCTCCATGATGGTTATATGCCAAACAGGAGCTTTTCAGAACGAGTCAAACAAAGCCTCAGGCTCCTTTAAATATTATTAATTATAGCTTCAGATTATATCAACATTAGTTCTCATTGTAAAAGAGATGAATTGTTGCCAAACAAACCTTATTCTACACAATTATTTTGTTGAATGGACATTTTTCCCCAGTCTAAAACCCACCATTATTGCACATGCTCAGTGAATCCAATTAGGTAACAATGGCTGCGGTGCGGAGCGTGAGAAGACAAGTTGTAAGTGAGTCTGAATGACAAAGAGTGGGGGGAAGAGCGAGGGAAAACAGTGGGCACTTGTTTCACACGTGCACATTTGTATGCTGGACTGAACTCCAAAATATCTCCCACAATTTGCTTTTATGTCTGGCTGCACTTTGTGGAAACAAAAGAAAATTAAAAATCAGGTTCTACCTTCAACAAAAGAACAGAAGTTTCAGTTTCATGCAAGAGCTGAACGGCAGAGGATGGAGGCTGAAGGCAGATTTAGTTATGTGAAAATTAAATATTTTTAATGTACTTCTAAGCGCAGTGACAAGAACTTGGTTAGCTGCAATTTTATGGATCATTTGCATCATCAACACTTCAAGTATTAGCGTTAGTTAGCCTTCACCTGCCAGTTAGTGAAACATGGGTAGCAGAATTACTCTAAAATATGTGTCTGATATCAAACAATTGTTCAGCCATATAGAAGTAAAGTTCAAACTATGAACAAATATTATCTAACCTTTTTTGAAAAAATAGTTTTAGGTTTGACAGGCTTGACAAGCGAACAGCTAATCTGAACACAGCTACAGCCAAAAAGGATTGCTACAGACTCAAAACTGTTCTAATGTCTAAAATTTCGTAGCAGTTCATGTTAACTCAAATTTATAAACGTTTACACCAAAGTCAGTTTCTCATTAGATGGTTAGTAACATTTAATGCTATGGTTATTTGCAAGCACAAATAACAGCAGTTATATGGCATGTCCAGTGCAGCCTCGCTCACGTTTGGTTGGATTTTTTTTTTCCTGCACTCGCTCTCGTGCAAGGCGGACACATCCTCTCCCTCTCCTGTTCTCCTCCTGCTTTTTTTTCTGCTCTCTGTCTGTGTATCGGAGCTCCCGTTACACATCTTCTGAAACTAAAACTACTGTCATGGATCTGGTCAGCTGGAGTTTCAACGCAAAGGACAAAACCTTTACAACAAAGTGACAGGGTCCTGGAGAGCCCTCATGCCCCACTGAGACTCATGCAGCAGGATACGTCATGGACCCGTGGGGGGTTTGAGAACTGATGTGTCTTTCCCTTCTGTCTCAGGAGGATGCCGAAGACATCTATATAATTAGATTTATGATAGCAGGGTTTCTGCTCTCTGGCATCATTGGATTCTTGTTATCGGCTATTAAGGAAGAACTGTGCCAGCTGATCAACATCTAATCTGGACTATGGTTTATCTGGAAGTGCTTCATGGACAAATCTCAATGCCTTTCTATCAAATGCGTATAAATGTGCTTGTTGGCAGAGTTTTTTTGATGTCTTCAATCGTGTCCTGATGGGACAAGGTGTGTAGAGATATTTTCTTGTAATGCCACTATCCTATCCTCGGATTTATTCCCTTTTCTATCTAAAAAATATTCTGAAAAAGGAAAAGGGGCCGCGCTCCTGCAGCAGCAACGTGCGCTCTGCCCATCTTTCAGACGACTGTACGAACATAATTTCACTGTATCTCAGTACAATCATAATGAAGCTTATTCTGCTTCTGATTCTTTAGTTCTGCTTCAATAACAAACAAACAAAAAAAAAAAGGAAAAATGAGCAGTTTAAAGGTGTATAACCTGTAACTGTGCTTGGATATAAACTATGAAACTGGAGTTGGTACAAAGTTCTAACATCTGCTTTAGATGTGTATCTGATCAGAAGTGATATGCTAATAATAATTAGTTCAAGCAAAGAGGATTTTGCCCTCCTAAAACACCAGTCTTTTAAGCTTCATATTTTTCCAGTCAAACACAGTTCTATAAAGTTTTCCAAAAAGATGAAATTGTACAATATTCATGTTGGAAGTGCCCCATGTTGCACAATAACTGCTACAGCTAGCTGCTACTTCTGCATTTTGAGATTGCTAATAACCACAGAATTTTATGTAAATAGCCATGGTAATTTGAAATTTATGGTGATTTAAAGGTTTTTTAAAATAGCGTTTGCCTGACCTCTATGAAACTGTGGAAATATGGCGAAGAAGGCAGGACTCCCCTTGCGTTGTTAGAACATCAGCCATGTTGGACTCATGCTGCATTCTACTGTATTTACCTCAGAAGTTTGAGCTGGGATCTTGACGTGCGACCAAACTTGTTCTAGTTGTAAGTCAGAAAACCTGTAGGATAACTGTTGTGCTCAGTGACCAGGCTAACTACCAGTACTGTTAGAAATACACACCGATCACAACGGGTTTATCTGCATTTTGTGCCTCCCAACATTGTATGTAGCAACACGTTCACTCGTGTTTGAACAACACAGTGTGTGACTGCTGAGAGACAAACTGACAGAAGGAAAAATAAAATATTACAGACATGGCGCTGTTGGTAGAGCTGCCACCTCTCAACGAGCGGGTCGCCGGTTCAAATCCTGGCTAGAGGGTCTTTCTGGGTGGAGTCTGCATGTTCTCTCCGTGCATGCGTGGGTTTTCTCCAGGTACTCCAGTTTCCTCCCACAGACCAAAAACATGCATGTTAGACTGATTGGTAACTCTAAATTGTCTCTAGGTGTGAGTGAGAGAGTGAATGGTTGTTTGTCTCGTTTGTCTCTATGTGTCCCTGTGATGGACTGGAGACCTGTCCTGGATGTCCCCTGCCTCTCTCACAGTGACTGATGGATATGGACACCAATGACCCCCACGACCTGAAAAGAAAGAAGTGGATAAAGTTCTGTCTTTGGGGTGAGACCCAAAGGAAGTCCAAGTCCAAAGTTGGACTTGGAACTTGAAAATTCTGACCGTTGGTTAGAAATGGAACGCACCGTGAACTCTATCCTTATACTGAGGTGATTTACGGAGCTGTCTACAACAAGACAAAGATGAATTGTTAACAACTTTTCCACAGAACTCTACTTCAAAATGGCTGACCCAACCCAAGCGGTTGTGTTCTTGTGGACATAGCAACAGGGTTTGTCTGTGTGTAAATGTGGAGCAGTTGGGCTCAGGCTGGTGGCAGCACATGGCGCCTGTATTAGAAGCAGGATATATTTGTGTTGTAACTATTTATGTATGGGAGGATTTTGGACCAATACCAAGGTGCCAGGGGGCATGGCTGGGTCACAGGACCCATTCTGCTCTTTAACTGTGCGCAGATGGACTGTATTTGTGATCGTGTGCATTTTTATGTGTTTATGTAGAAGTAAACCTCCTTCCCGAGGACATCTGCTTTTGAGCTTCTTGCACAGCTGATGTCCTTCAGAAGTTCGAAGGAGCAGTTTGGAGATCTATTAAAACAGAGGCATAAGAGTGTATCCATGAAGTCATGTTTTGTAATGTTTTCCAGGATCTTAACAATAAATTATACCCTTTATTCTTTTTTTTTCAGCTGGATTTTTGTGAATCTCTGTTTGTACATTCCTCTTAATTCTGAGCTACCCAGAGATGCGTTTTATCTTCTACTTTCTTTGCTCGGATTTAAAATGTCCCATTTTCCTTAGGATTCTTTTTCCTCTTTCACACACTGAGCTCACAAGGTCTCTGCCGTCATCTGTCCCATCAGCAGTCTCCAGCAGTCACTCTGTCGGCCAAAACCAACAGACAAAAAATAGACAGTCACAAAATAACCGAGTTGTCCTCGTAAGTCTGACCGTTGTTGCCTGCCAGCTTTTCTTTTTCATCGCACATGAAACCAAAAATTGCGCGTTATTGAAAATATGAGCTTACAGCGGCTTGATGGAGTGTTTATTTTCTTTTGCCGCTCCACAGATCTGTGCTTACGTAAAAAGGAAATACAACTCGCCTTACGTCTTTGCAAATGGACTCAGAATGCTGAAAAAACCTGCAACAACTAAAACTAGTGTAGAAAATGCATTTGGGCCTGGATCTACAGGAGGAATTCCTGTCCTACTTTAACTTTTAGCACGTTACTATGAATTAATTTAAACATCTATGTAGCACCTGCAACCATCTCAAACTGTTGATCTAATTTTCTTTGATATATATTAAAGACCAGAAGGGAGCACATGCTCACAGTGCAGCACATGACCCGAGCAAAGCCTGAACCCTGGACTTGGGTCGTTACAGTACTCCTGACACCTAATACTGCCTATATTTAGTGTGACAGTACATAGAGGGAAAGACTTCCGGGGATTTTACTGCACTCTCAGATGTGCTCTTCTTCTAATTCTGTACTTTCGATGCTACTGAAGACCAGCTTTAAACGTTAGCTGACTGATCGACCCGGACAACCGTTAGTGGGACAGACAGGAACATATTAGTAAAATATTATACTTGGGTATTTTCTGTTTGTGCCTACTTGTAAATATCTTGTTCCCGTACCTCTGAAATCATCTTTCTGGTCCAATGAGAGGCAGTGTAACAGGTTTTAATCATGATGAAGAAACAGATTTTTTTGTGTGTGCTATTGTTTTGAAGTTACTTTGTATTTATATTTTACTACTGATGCTTTATGTAACTTTATGAAATGGCATTTATCAGTTGAAATTGCAGATTTTTGTTTGCCTGTGTTATAAGCAATTAATATCTTATTTGTTGTTAATAGTTTTTAAACAACTTCAGTTTTAAAAAAAAGTTTAATTCTCATTAAATTGATGAGCTAATGGCTAGTCTGAGCAGGGCCAAGACCAAAATGGATCACTGCAACCTTCAGACAAATTCAGTCTCCAAAATGTCATCACAGTTCATGCAAACCACTATTTTATAAACATTTGCATGAATATTTACAAAGATTTTGATAGTTATTAGCAGGAGGAAATAGCAGCAGCATCTAGCTGTAGCTTCCAGTGCATTCTGGGACACTTCCAGCAAGGATAATGTGATAAGTCTGCCACTATAACTAGGCCTGTCACAATAACAAATTTAGCTGGGCGATTGTCTCAGATAAACTTAATTTGTCATGTGATTAATTGATTAATTGATTTATTGTTTATT
>NC_056516.1:13330850-13335717 GCF_014905685.2 Nematolebias whitei | reverse complement strand
TTAGGACATTTGAGTTGTTTTTAGATGGCAGAAATCCACTTTAATCTTAGCTTGAACTAGCTGTTAGCTTGTCAGTCCGCTCAAAATTAAACTCTGTTTCTTCAATCTCAGGTAGTAAGTAGGAATGCACGATATTGGATTTTTGACCGATATGCTGATATGTTAAAACTTATTTGGCCGATAATTGATACCAATATTTTATATAATTTCCTTTGTCAGAACATAGCCCTCTTATTTAGGCTTAGGTGCTACAAAAATTGTGCAACAGCTGTAAGAGCTGGTGACATATTCAGTAACAGCCGTATGATATGCAGAGCACTTTGACTTATATTAAATGACAAATGTTAAATGTTATTTTCTATCTATATCTTCACCACTTGTTCTTGTTGAGGTTGGATGCTTTTCCCCTCCCCTCCATTTCCGCTTTGCTTTGCCGCTCTGTCTGTCTGTGAAACTGCTTCTGAGCCTCTCTTGCATTTCTTCCAAACCATAATTATGGAATTGTTTTGATCAGTTGGTCCCTCAACACAATTGATAATCATTTCTTCGAAGAGAAGACAGGCTTTAGGCGAGCGAATTTGCCCTGTTGGCATGCACGCAGCTGGATATTTCATCAACTTGGAAGACTTGATGATGGGTCTATCTCTGCTGCCATTTGTGGATTTTAAGGACACACTTATAATTGGATTTACGATAACTGGTTCCTGCTTTTTGGATTCGGCTGGTTGCTGGTTTTATCTGCAATCAAGGAAGTCGTCGGCAGTAAATTTGGATCCGATCACGGACTAATCATGCTAACAGGGCTAACACAACGTCCAAATGTCTGTGATAAAACTCACCCAAGCGCTATCAGCTATTAGCTTCTCAATGACGTCAGAAATGATGGCTTGTAACTCGGGTAAGGTTATGCTGGAAAAGTATCTCTGACTGGGGACGATGTAGCGAGGCTCAACGTAGTCCAAAAATCTTTGGAATCCAACATCCTCACCAAGGAAAAAAAACTTCCACACTGTGAGATCAAGTAAGCACACGTGACATCATCACGTTGTGCTAACACTGCAGGCATCCTTGTCACTGGGTTGTCACACAAAAACAGCGCTTTTTATATTGGTGAGCTATTATGATGGAATGGCTGATGCCCGATATTGAACTTTAACGATAATATCGGCCAATACCGATACCATGCCTATAATATTGTGCATCCATATTAGTAAGTGCTATCTGCAACGAGCTCAATATTTGTTGCTTAATATTTCCAATGGGCTGAGCAATCACTTTAATTTATGTAAATGCAAATCTGGATTACTTTCTTCAAAACTGTGAGATAAGATGCCTCCGTTCAACAGATGTTGCCCCTAAACCAGCATTGTTCAGCTGAGGGGTTGGTTGAGATTTAAGTTTGAATATTTTCCGTCTTGTTTCAGCTGTGTTATCTCAGCTGGAGCCCTTCGAGTTAACAAGGAAACGGTCCACTAATTATTTGCCAAATGCTGCTTACTCTGGAGCAAATTGGATGATCTTGTTGACAAGCCTTTATCAACACATATCAGGTGTATACAGGTCGTTGCCATGACAACATTTATACAATAATTGTTGTAATTTGATGCTAATGCATTTTAAAAACATCTTCAACGCAAACAAATCATTTTTCTCGGATTTCAGAATGTAGCAAACAAATTTGACCTAAGAAGTAAAATGGAGCTCCTGCCGTCACACCTGACAGCGTCAGTAATGGAGGAAGCAAAGCGTTTGCCTTGTTGCTGCTGCTGACGTGCTCCAGATGCACAGCAGATTTCCAGTGAAAGTTACCCTGACAGCCCCACTCATGCGCTGATGAAGAATACAAACAGTAACATGCGACGGTCCACATTAACCACAAGGCCCCAGGCCCAGGTGAGGGCATTAAAGTGGGCACTTGATTTCCAGGGAAGCCTGAAGATAACCAGGAAGTGAGATGAAACTTACTTTAAACAGAGTCCAGACCTCCCTTGCAAAAGAGATATGTGATCTCAATGGGGTTTGCCTGGTTAAATAAAGGTTAAATAAAGGTTAAATAAAGGTTAATAAATAAATAAGAGAGCTCACAGTGCAGCACAGTCTGAAGCTGGATTTGCTCAATTTGCTCCTCCCTTCTCTCCCTGAACATTTTATTGTTGGGAGCTCATTAAGGCTAACTGGGATGATTTAAAGATCCTCCATGATCTGAGTATCTCTACAGTAGATCATCACAGATTCATTTCATGATGAATGCCACCGCTGACTTCACAGAAACTGTCCTGCAGAAGGAGAAAAAGGACAGCCTTGTCATTCTTTGAGGGTGGAATGATAAGGGTTTTGACCTTGGAGTTGAGTTAACCTTCTTTAACATAGCAACCATTCCCATGGAACCAGTACAGCCCAAGTCTAGACCTGCATCAGGGTGGGCACATTTTGTTAATCTTGGTCCATCATGAGGAACCAGCTGCATGTTCAGGCGCTCAAACTGACATGTGACATTAATAGCCGTGTTTTTTCTGACCTTAATTATGATGAAAGTAATATTATTCTTTGTCTTTTTTTATTAGTCTTTGTATTGAAAGAAAAATGTGGAAAGCAAAATTAATATTTGCAATAAAAAAAGAGTTCCCTGTGATGGACTTGCGACCCGTCCAGGGTGTACCCCGCCCCTCGCACAGTGATTGCTGGACAAGGGCACCAGCGACCACCGTGACCCAAAATGGAATAAGCGGGTAAAGATAATGGATGGATGGATAAAAAAAGAGTGTTAATTTGGACCTCAAAGTGATGATTTGTAGGGCTGCAATATGTCTGACTAATTTATTATCGTTACGACAAAGTATCACAAAAGATGTTTGGAATGGAAGAAGTTATAGACCATTACACTTCAAGTAGCATGCCGTCATGTTCTGCTGCGATCAGTATTTTTAATCACACCGTCAGATTCTCACTGGCCTTGATGTCCACACCTGGTGTAGATGATAGTGATGACAGAAGAGAAAGTGAGGAAAATGTGGGTTTTCACAACTGATAAGGTTGTTGCAATATAAAACAATAATATTACACATTGCATGTTTTTCTAATGTGCAAACCTAAACACTGGTTTTGACTGGTATGTTGGTGCATGGGTGGCATGGTGGCACAGTTGGTAGAGCTGCCGCCTCTCAGAGAGCAGGTCACCGGATCGAATCCTGGACAGGTAGCCATTCAGTGTGGAGTTTGCATGTTCTCTCCGTGCATGCGTGGGTTTTCTTTGGGCACTCTTGTTTCCTCCCGTAGACCAAAAACATGCATGTTAGGCTGATTGGTAACTCTAAATTGTCCCTAGGTGAGAGAGCGAATGGTTGTTTGTCTTGTCTGTCTCCGTGTCCCTGTGATGGACTTGTGACCTGTCCAGGGTGTCTCTTGCACAGTGATTGCTGGATATGGGCACCAGTGATCGAAAAGGAAGAAACATGTAAAAGATAATGGATGAATGCCAGGATGGATGTTGGAATTACATAAAGAATGAAGTGTATTTTGTATAAATCAAGTCTTGTGACATATATGACGTAGATGTAACATTTATAACACATCCTCTTACAGTACAGTGTACTATGAATGTGGGATATTTGCAGCGTACTGTGATGTGAACATGACATATGTTACTTTGTAACCATGTTGTTTTTGTTGGTGTGGTGTTCACCAGCTTCTTACTGCTGCAGTTCTTCCTTGAGCCTGACCAGAGAGCAGTCTTCTGTCAGCATCCCGTCATCGTCTCACCCGCCAGCTTCTTTTGCTTGTCTTGTCAGCGCCTCCTGTTGCTCTGCTCTAGCAGATAAAAGTCCAAAACCAAACGCATAACATCAACTTGCCGGTCAGTTTCCTTCCAGGTCCACGTTTGTGAAATAAACAAGTAGAAATGTTGGTCGTATATCGACGCACATAATTTGAGAAGACACTACATACAACCAATACTGAACAAATACTGTGTTGAAGTAGTTGGTACTCTTACAAACTTACATATTATAGTTCCACGCTACTTCGCGTTTTGACTTTAGCGGACTCTCTCTTTCACGGTTTTTCAAAGTAAGATTGGACATGACACAGTTGGCTGATTGATGGATGAGCTGCACGAGCGGCATGTGTAGTTTATTTAAAATAAATTATTTTAAATGATTTAGCAACTGCTAAATCATTAGCTGCAGGGAGAAGCTCCCTCCTGCAGCCTGTCATGATCTCCTCTCTCTGCCACCTGCAGCTCTCTGTCACGCCCACATGTCTCCTCCTTGCTACATCGGCTTTGTGAAGGGTTAACCCTTTGCTGTCCAGATGCACCAATCGACTTTTGTCTTCCAACTTAAAATTCAAAGTATGTATGTCGTAAAATTGTCATAATCACAAAACATAAAAGTGTTAAAAGTTGTTTTTAATTATTTTAGAACTTCCATGTTCAGTTGTTGAAGTGTAATTGAAAAGAAGTACATTTCTGCTCTTTGCTGCAGAGCTGTGTGAAAAGTTAACCCTTTGCTGTCCTGCTGCCCTTCACTACAATTTAAATTTAAACACTGTAACATTTTAAATCAACAATCCATGCTGCATGGATTGCTTATTTAAAATCTTACAGTATTTAAATTGTTTATTTATACACAAGGAGAGAGTCTGGGAGTAACAGGTGACGAGTGCGGTTGCAGCGGTGAGTGTGGTTGCAGCGGTGAGTGTGGTTGCAGCGGTGAGTGTGGTTGCAGCGGTGAAGTGGGTGTGGCAGAGAGCAGACATCATGACATCCTGTGCTCTTTTAGAGCGTTTAGAGTCTAGAAACATTGTTTAGAATATTGCAAGAGTGTGGGCAGGGTTTATAAAACCTTTATATATATATATATATATATAT
>NC_056516.1:13321770-13330750 GCF_014905685.2 Nematolebias whitei | reverse complement strand
TATATATATATATATATATATATATATACTACTTTTATTACTATTTGTACTACTATCCCTACTTTGTACCTTTTCATTTATAGCACGTGGGGGGTGGGGCTGCTTCTCCACGTCAAGAGGAGCCAGTTGAGGTGGCTCGGGCATCTGGTTAGGATGCCTCCTGGACGCCTCCCTGGTGAGGTGTTCCGGACACGTCCCACCGGGAGGAGGCCCAGAGGAAGACCCAAGACACGCTGGAGGGACTATGTTTCTCGGCTGGCCTGGGAACGCCTCGGGATTCCCCTGTAGGAGCTGGACCAAGTGGCTGGGGAGAGGGAAGTCTGGGCCTCCCTACTTAAGTTGCTACCCCTGCGACCTGACCACGGATAAGCGGAAGAAAATGGATGGATGAATGGATGGATGGGGGGTGGGGGGTCCCTATACCCCACAATAAGCAAAGGACTACAGTACTTCAGGAATACAAACACGCAACCACAAACATCTAGTCGTCATTATCGTTTTTATGTCTATATTCAGATTTACTTAATTTTGTATTTTGCTTCATGTGTTACCTGTTGTTCTGTCTGTACAGCACTTTGGTTGGCCTTGTCGCTGTTTTAAGAGCTCTATAAATAAAATGGTATGGTATGGTATCTAACTCAGGGGTCTGCAACCTTTGGCTCTGGGGCAATATGTGGCTCTTTGGTCCCTCTGCAACAGCTCTTTGACCAAAACTAACATAAAACAGAATTTTCGTGGTTTTTATACCAACAAAAAAGTACTAGTTTTAGCAGTTTTCCAGTCATTAGCAAATATGTGTATGATAGTATTAATACAGAGTAAAACCTGTTGACTACATCATGCTAATAGTTTGTTAGCTGCTTCTTTAAACCAACTTCCAGTCGTACGGTGTTATTTCTCCCAAATCCAGAATAATTTTGGAATACCTTTAAGACAAATCGCTAAGAATAGTGTCGATATAATGACAATAAGAATAAAAATGTAAATGTAAATAGAAGTATTTATTTGTTTTTAAGTTCAATTACATATTCAACAAACTGGCCTTTATTTTAAATATAACTATATTATTTATTTATTCAAAGAAGAGTACTTAAATATATTTATCATAATTATAAAGAGATTAGGCCTGCCAGGTTCAGTGTTTTATTTTTTATAAAATTGGTTTAAAAAAATAAAATAAATAAAAACAATATATGTTGTCCCTGTTCTACTTGTATCTGGTATTTTATTTCATCTTAAAATGTAAGAACATCAGTAAATGTTAACAATCATTCGATATTTGTAGTGTAACAATGTCACCCCTACTGGTGGTAAAGAGCCCCCTCCAACAGTGGTCCACTGGCCACCAGTTGATAATCACAGCTGTAGCGCATTTTGCAGCTCGGGACACATTTTAGTGAGCAATATGGCAAAAATAGCTCTAAAGTTTGCAGATCCCTGACCTATATTCTTCAACAACATTGTATTTCCACCGTACGGTTGTCAAGAACACAAGAGACTAATGAGACAGATAGAACGCACAAAGAATGGCAACACCTGGTACACAAAAACACCACAATACTCTCAGTGCAGACAGAGGGTTTATGTAGCATGAAACTGTGTATTGTCTCTGTTGGGGCACTTAACTTTTATTATTCTAATTATTTGTGAGGTTTCAGAGTTGCTGCATTCATTCTGCAGTTTTCTTCAACATCACCGGTGTTCAGCCTGGTGTTGTTGGAGTTGGATTATTTTTTATTTTTAATCAAATATAATTTGAGAGTAAATCAGCTTCAGATAAGTTAAATATCAGTGTCTTGAACTTTTTCCGTCTCGTGACCTGAATACCTCACTGTTCAAACCCGGCTGGCAGCTCGTTAACGTTCCAGTTCGACTCTAATCACGACTCCTACATGTATGTTTTTGTGTGAGGAACATGTCATGCCCATGTCGTGAGAGGACGCTGAGAGTGTGTGATAATGTTTCCACCTGAGGGGACTGGAGCGGTAAGGTGCGATGGGCTCCATCTAATTGCTGTGTTAAACCCAGATGGTCTGTGTTTTACACAGCTGAGGCTGCTCTCATCAGAATAAAAATAAAGCATAGCCTGCTGACAGATAATGTTTGAACGTCTTGATTTATGTTTATGTGTGTGTCTCTCTGCAGAAAAACTCTACAACTCCAATGGGCGTGACCTGAGGAGGGCACTGTTCTCCTTAAAGCAAATATTTCAGGTAGCACACATATTTCTCATCCAGTTTGTTGCGACAGAATACAGATGGTTATTGTAGCCACTGAGGTTGCATTCATCTGCAAGACTTTGCGTTGGTCTGCGATGTTTGCATGTGAATGTATAAAGAGGGACCGTCATCACAGATTTCTGCTGCTCAGGTTTACTCAGCTTTGTCAGTTTGTGCAAAATATGTGTGAGGCAGACAAACTACAAGTTTGGTAACCAACTACACATGGAGTTGAGTGGAAATCAGTTTTAATCCTCATCTTGCACACTACTGACACCTGGTGGATATTTAAGGTATTGCATGGAGCATCATGAGCTCTGGAAGAGAGGCTTTTTGTGCAGCTTTGGTTGTATGGAGACAGTTGGACTTCATTTCTTTGGTCTTTTCTTTATTCTAGGATGACAAAGACTTGGTCCATGAGTTTGTGATGGCTGAAGGTCTGACATGTCTCATCAAGGTGGGAGCGGAAGCCGACCAGAACTACCAGAACTACATATTAAGAGGTGAATTTCTTTCTTGCTCCCATTTTCATGAAACATTTGATTATGGGTCTGAATGGACCCTCGCTGGCCTCAATGCCAACAGAAGATTTACAGGAAATGTATCAGGTTTGATCTAAAAACAATTATTTTTAAATATATTGTTGGGGGCGGCACAGTGGCGCAGTTGGTAGAGCTGCTGCCCCTCAGCAAGCAGGTTACTGGCTGAAATCGTGGCCGGGGGCCCCCCTCGGTGGAGTCTTGCATGCATGAGTGGGCTTTATCTGGGTACTCCGGTTTCCTCCCACAGACTAAAAACATGCATGTACCTGTATCTTCACAATGAAGAGTTAAAGTGAAGGACCATCTAAGAATCTATCACAGCCTCTGCAGAGCCTTCACAATGCAAAAACAGTTTTAACTTACCGATAACTTCACTTGTGATTTGGTTTAATGCTTTGTGTGCTGTGAATTTTCTGCAGCATAGATGAATTTGTGACAAAATACTGTAAATGTAAACTGAATGAAGTAGTAATTACATTAATTAGTTTAAGGTTCAAGGTTTTTTAATGGAATGCAATGGAAATATTTGTGTAACATAAATACTTAAGACCTATTCTTTCATAGTGTTAATACATGTTTTTTATACTTTTTAACGTGTAGTATTTATTATTCAAGATACACTTAATCAACTTTTTATTTATTTATATCAACTTCCAAAAATGACAGTTTTGAGTAAATTAACAGCATCAAAAAACACTTTAAAACTTTACCTATTCACACAATGAACATAGTAAATGTACTGACACTTCTTCAAATTACTACAGAAAACTCTTTACATCAAACTGAACTGAATCCTAACAGCAGTAGTCAAATATGAGTAACAGGTCTTCATTTGTAAACAGATCGATGCTGGAACACAACTAGTGGGTGGGCCGGCAGGTGGGGGCAGTGGGGTCTGGGGGAGGCCCCCCAGAAAATTTTGAATAAACTAGATGTGATTTTCTGCATTAGGTGTCTTTTAACAGGTTGTTAAACATCTACGAACTTGTAAATATATATATATATATATGTATTTTTTTTTTGTGGACCCCCAAGCACCGGCTTGTTGACCCCCCGGGGGTCTGGGGACCCTGGTTTGAGAACCAACTTATGTTTAAATTAGGTTAATTTAAGCACTTATTGATAGAAATCACTACATGTCAGTCATGGACGCACCTTTCAATTCATTTTGAACGAGCTGGTGCGTAAAAGGAACAACGTATTTACAAAATAACTTTATGATTTCTTGCTTTCCCAGATCAGTTTGAGTTCAAAATGTTTTTTTTTAGCACTTACGTTGAGACATTCAAATACCGTATCAGGAATTTCCTGCATTGCTGTGGAGGAAGTACTGAGCTGAACAAATATTGCACTTTCAAATATTTTTTGTTGTGCTCATTAGTAGATAGTATTTTTGCCCATCTCTGTAGCTTGTCTGCTAAAATAATCGCGTGACCTTTTTGGTGGATTTTAGTTAAACCCTCAAAAAATAATCATTGGATGTATGTCTGCAACTAATTTTTTTGAAAGGGGAACTATCACATAAATAGTTATAAGTCAGTCAGTTGTACATATATTGAGCAAAAATTTGATGTGGTAGTAGTCAAAAGTCCTCCTCAACACATACTCTGAGTGCTAACAGATCACATGAGAGCTAACTGTGTTGCATGATGTTGTTTTCAACATTTTAACCAAAATGTCTACAGCACTTTCATATCCCAACAGAAGATGATCGCTGAGCAGTTTAAAACCAAAGGAGGATGTGCATTCCTTCAGTGCACACTAGGTTTTAGTTTGTCTATGGTGCTGCTCAAAATAGCTACATGTTTCTTTCTTTGTTTCTTTTGGTTTTTGGTCTCAAATTGTGCGTCTTTCTCCTCCTTTCTCAGCTCTGGGGCAGATAATGCTATACGTGGACGGGATGAATGGAGTCATTGGCCACCAAGAGACAATCCAGTGGCTCTACACTCTTATTGGCTCAAAGGTACGACCCCAAAAAAGTCTAGTCTGTCATTATCTTTGGGAAGCCACCCGTTCTTTGGAAAACTTTATTTTTAACCACTATTCATAAAAAAAAGGCACACAAAATACTTCTGTATTGTGTTGTGTTTTGGTGTTTTCATTTTAGTATTTCTATATTTAATTCAGTTTATTTAAAACATGGCCATTAAATAAAAACAAAAAGACTCGCATAAATTAACAAAATCCTGATTTTTATTTTGGGGAATCACCCGCAGTATTTGTGTAATGTAAAATATTGAGGCTGTTTCGCAGTGGTTCACAGTTCACGAAAAAGTAAAGTTTTCTTTTTCTTCGTTAGTTTCGTCTGGTGGTGAAAACAGCTCTGAAGCTGCTGCTGGTGTTTGTGGAGTACTCTGAGTCCAACGCACCGCTGCTGATACAGGCCATTACTTCAGTAGACACAAAGAGAGGTGAAAATACTCTTGGCATGACTCAACTGGGCTTTCTCTTTACATTTGTTTGGTTTATATTATTAGGAATTCAATATGTTCTTAAGCATAAATACAGTGTTTGTTGACTACACTTCAGGCTGTAAGCCCTGGTCCAATGCTATGGAGATCTTGCAAGAGAAGGACGGAGTGGACACTGAGCTGCTAGTCTATGCAATGACTCTCATTAACAAGGTATGTAGACATTTATGAGCTCTTTGTTCTTTTGTGCATATTTCAAATTATTAACCAGGGTTATATTGAGTTAAACTGACTGATCGGAGTTTGATTTAAAGTGTACCGAAGACTCCCCGAACAGGTAGAAGAAGGTGCTGTGGTCGGATCGAACTAAAACCGAACTTTTCAGCCACCTAAGACAACACCATGTTTGGTGCAAACTTCTATCATCATGCTGAGAACACCATCCATAGAGTGAAGCATGGTGATGGCAGCATCATGCTGTGGGGGTGTTTCTCATCAGCAGGGACTGGGAAACTGGGAAACAGTAAAAAAAGAGATGGATGGAGAAAAATATAGAGAATACTTAGGGAACGTGTTCAGAGACTGGGGAGGAAGTTTACCTTACTGCAGGACTATGACCCTAAAAACATGGCTTTAATGGTGTACTTGTATATGTACGTATATAGAAAATACATCTACCAAAATGATCAAATAACAAAACAGAGAAGACCAAAGGGAGTGAATACTTTTGAAGTCACAATATATTTAGGGTATTGCCTCAGGAACTTCTTTCTCCAGCTAAAATGTTGTGTAATTGGAAAAGTCTGACTCATTTTCACGTCTCTTGTTGCTGCAGACGCTTGCAGCTCTGCCTGATCAGGATTCCTTCTATGACATGGTGGACAGTCTGGAGGAACAAAGCATGGAGACTGTCTCCCAGAGACACCTGGGACGGAAAGGCACTGACCTGGACTTGGTTGAACAGCTCAACATCTATGAGGTCAGAGACGAGCTAAATAAATTATATAGTTTTCATTCAACCTTTATTTATACAGATTAATCCCAGTGAGCCTCGGGTACTCATTTACGAGAGACCTAAAAATTATATTATATGCATATATAGTAAATTATATAAGAATCAGCTTTATTGTCATTGCACAGAAGCATAACAAAATTACATTTCAGTACAGCCTATCTGAAGAAACACGAAGAAACACAAACAAACCAACAAACGACAGACAGGGTGCCTGAGGCTGCAGCCTCACTGAGAGGTGCTTCCTTTTTTTTGTTAGATTAGAAAAAGGGGAAATTCATATCTCACTCTGTGAAACCCACCCTGCGTGAGGCTGTAAAAAAAAAAAAAACAGCAGCATACAGACATAAAGACATATGGGGAAGGGAGGGGAGTTGGGAGCAGAGCGGCTTGTTCACAGAACATCCAGTAAAATTTGAGAGAGTCAACCTTCCAAGGCTTACACGGGGGGCCAGGTTCAGAGAGCAACATTGTTTTGGGTCAGGCAGAGTGCCGTTAATTTCCATCTGCCTTTTACAGTCTCACTAGTACATCTCAAAGACATGCCAGACAGCTTTACAATGGCCGGAACAGCTATCGACGTTTTCTGAATTTGTCGATATACCAACTCCAAAAAGCAGAAATCCTGTTATCATGAATCCAAATATGTACACATCTTCAGCGTCCTCAACTGACAAAATGGACAGACACACGATCTTCCACTTCCCCCCAGTAATCCATCGTGTATCCGGCTGCCAGTGTCCCATCAGGGCAGGAGGGCTCTCCTTCGCCTGGTCTTCTTGTTGAGAAAATTTGATCAATTGTGTTGAGACCAACTGACCATATTTAGTTTAATCCACCTAATGTTTAAAATCATCACTCCTATTTTACCTTCAGATGACCTTACAACACGAAGACGGTGACAACAACAGCCAGCCCCCACCAACAGGATGCAGGGATCGCCGACGGTCTAGCCTCGGTGTTGTGGACAAACAACGAGGCTTGGAGAGGCGACGGAGCCGTCGAGCCTCTCTGGGACGATCTGGACATGCCTCCCCCTGCAGTCCTGCCTCCCCACAGAGAGCCGGCTTCCAGCCTTTTAGTGGACACAGAGCTGAGGACATGAGCGAGAGGTGAGAGCAATGGGGGACGTAATGCAGCGTCATGTTTAATGGAGGTATTGATGAAGGGGATGTAACAGAGCAGAGTGACTGCGATGCCTTGGAGACATTTCTTTTGAGACGGAGTGACAGAACTCTAATGACAAGATCTGACTCTTGTACCACTTTCTGCTTCAGAACATGGTCAGATTGTCTTCCATCCATGTAAGTTCCACCCAGAACCACACGAGCTGCTCCTCAAACACACGATGTAACAGCTTCCAGTGTGTCCCCGGTGCTCACTGTGTGGGTTTTCTACTCAAGACTTCTGCTGCACTAAAGACATAAAACAGTTCTCATCTGTGGATGGTGCCTTCAGGGTCACCCTTTAACTCTAATATGAGCACATTGCTGTTAAACTAGCTCAGTGTGACCATCTAAAGGCCAACAATGAATGGGGTACAACACTGTCAAAATAAATATATACGTAAAGACAGAAATATGTGCATATTAATCATTGGGTTCAAGGTTCTTTATTGTCATTCCCATCACATGTGGTACATGATGTGGAATGAAATTGTGTACTCAAGGTCCCAGTTACACCCAAAAATAGCAAAAATATAATGTATGGTATATAAAAAAATAAACAGTACAAGAATCTAAGATATACGCTAAACAATAATAATGTAATATAATACAGTGCATTAAAGAGCAGCCTGAACATAAACAATAGTTGTGCATAACTAGCATTTGTACATGTATTGTATGTTTCCTTGATAAAAATACAATTTAAAATGTTACAACTTCACAAACTTGCAAATACAAATTTCAAGTTTATCATTTTGTTTTACTCTTTATGAATACAAAGAACTATGATCATTGGTGAATATGACTTTTTTTCCATTCTGCTGGAACAGGACCTGGGAACGCTCTTATTTTGACAGGGTGCGTTCCGGTAACTGTTTGCTTGGATCCAGTAACTATCAGGCTTACTAATAATAAAGTTATGAACAAATTTGACTGCCTCCAATAAATAAAACCTACATTCTAAAAAAGTCAAATCTGGTCCTCTGGACATTCAAAAAAACAAAACAAAGCAAATCAACAAAAAAATGTAGAAACGTTTCGTCTCTCATCCGAGAGACTTCCTCAGTCTGAGGAGCTGTATTCAGCTCAGTCTCTTAAATAGCACCGTCTCAGAGTGGATCAACCAGTTTTGCTGCTGACAACCAAAACTAGCTGATCACAATGCTCAAGAAGGACCATCAGCCTAACAATGGATCATTAGCACACTGATGGCTGTTTACTGTTCACAGAGGGCTGAGTGATACTAGCAATCACAGCATTGTAAGAGGGGGACAGTTGAACCCGGAGGCCTCCACCCCTGTTTAATGATGGACGATTTCTTTTCACAAAGATGGCCTCCTTTACTCCTCTCTCAAACCATCGTTCCTCTCTATCCAGGATGTGAACATCTTCATCCCTGAAAGAGTGACCGCTGGCCTGGAGATGAGTGTAGGCCGCAGAGTCCTGGCCTGATGATGTTGATCTTCTGTGCTGGGCCATCCTTTTGGCCAGTGGCTGTTTTGTTTCCCCGATGTAAGACTGATCACAGCCCTCCTGGGGGCTACATTGGATATATAATCTGAAAATAATTACATAAACACTAATTTTAAACATAACAGCCACTTACAAGCTTCTTAATATCACGTACAAT
>NC_056516.1:13318358-13321670 GCF_014905685.2 Nematolebias whitei | reverse complement strand
CCTAAATTGTATAATGGTTAATATAAATTCTATTTTATAGACTGTTACATTACAGCTGCTTTTACATTACATGGTAATTATGGCAGAAATACGAAACTTCCAATGGAAGTTGCCATAAAGTTTTGTTGGCAACAATCATAGATTCCTATGTAAATAACCATGTAATGAGAAATTAACAAATATGTAACTGTTTATGTAATAATTTTCACATAAATTACCATAAAAGTATTGGTGTCCTGACACCAGCCCCAAGTACTTGTACTCATAAAACACCCAGATACTTGAAACTGATACCACATTTATGCATGGTGATGTAATTTCCTCTTATACTTTTCAAATAACCGAGGACAAAAACAAATCCATAGTTTAGAAATGTTTTAATATAATCATAAGTAATCATAAGACAGCAGATGTTTCATGTGTTCTGAATAAAATAAACAATTTTAAACACACTGTGTAATATTCAAGTACTAACTCATTACAGTAACTACTTGGTATCAGTAGTCAGTATTGGCAAATACCCAAACTAAAGTACTTATACTTGTACTCAGTCTGAAAAAAAGAGTATCAGGACACCCCTAAAAGCATTGATATTGTTGTTGTAATCTGGCACCAATCCATTATCGCCATCAGCTCAATACTCCAAACTGAGGTCATTCAAAGAGCTATCTCCAGCAGGTAAGATAATACATATTCAAGTTCAAGTTTATTGCCATTCGCGTCACATGTGGTACATGAGGTGGAACTGTGATGGAAATGTACTCATGGTCTCACACCTAAAACAAGCAAAAATATAAAGTATAAAAAGAAACAGTATTAAGATATAAACTAAGATATAAGCTAAACAAATGTCAAATGGTACACTAAAAGATCTAAGCTATATGCTAAACACTAATAATGTAAAACAATACGGCGTAACAACAGCAGCCCAAACATGAGTCTGTGGTGAGCAGATGGATATGAATGGATACAGTAGCAAGAGATAATCAGCAGCATGAGATAATCAGCAGCATAAGATCAGCAGCATGGATAATCAGCAGCACAGATAAGTCACATATCATCAATTAAAGTGGCAAACGTTTTCCACAGAACTCCTCTTCATCAAATCTGAACTCTTCTTTTTAAATATCACCTGATGCTTTTAGCCATCAGATATAAATGTGTCTTACAGCAGAGGAGTGTCAGCTGCAGGCAGACATGGAGCCCACAAACAGGTTTAACCATTAATTAAATAAAAAGGAGCAAACGTTTGAATGTCTACGTGTCCTTTGCAGTCCATTCTTCTTTTTCCTGGCCCTGAGTTTTATTATTGTCACGAGAAAAGGTTAAACTCCCACTGGAACGTGTCATTGTGGCCTGTACAGGACTGTGTGTGTGTGCGTGCGTGCGTGCCAACATGCTCCCATGTGTCAGCCAGCACCGACAGATGAAGGAAAGGCAGAGAGGTGCATCTCATTTATAGATGTTTTACAGTTTTGTTTTGAAGGTTCTTGCCCACAGTGTCGTGTTCCCACATGCACCACTACAGGCAGAACATGTCATTTAACTGCAAAACTCTAAATCTTCATTTATTTAAAGCACAAAAGGCAATCAGGGAGAGGATTTATTTCTCAAGTGCACAATTTGAAAATAAAAAAGCATACCATTTCTGAAGAAATGAATACTTGACCAATGCTTTCCTATCCAAATATAATAAATAACTGAGTAGTTGAATGTTTTATCTGTCCCCTCTGTGTGTGTAGGTATGTCCTCTTGCAGGGAGAGTCCCTGAGTGCCCGTGGTGTCTGCTCAGTCATTCAGGAGAGGTCAGATCCTTCCTTCTCCTCCCATAATGAGACTAACATTGTGACCCTTCAGCTTTGACTAATCCCTCAACAGTTCCTGCACCATCTAACATCCTCAGAACAGAACACACACAGGGCTGCGTCCGCTGCAGTTACACACCAAGGTTTGTTTTGCCAAAAATGTAACACAGAGTGAAGAGTCTGCAGGTGATTAAAGTCTTATTCTGCTCAAAAGCCCTTAGCAAACAATTTATTACCACTAAGCTTAATCCACCCATTAACAGCAGGAGGCTGGTGAAGCAGATGTCTCTTGGAGGGGAGCTCATTTGTTCAGTAAAAGAAAAGTGAGGTTGTACAGGTGGAGTAGAAGAAATATTATAAAAATATGTTCACAGCTCAGGGTTGGCTTGGGTTTCCTGAGCTATCCTTTAGTTATGCTGCTATAGGCTTGGACTGCTGGAGGACAGAATGACCACATTTCCTCACTCTGCTGCTGTCTTTGCTTACTCTACTCTACCTGTTTGTATTTGTAATTATTTCTATCTTTAATGTGTTTTTTTTGTCTTTCCTCCTATAGAAAGTACATCTGGACCTGCCATTCTGTGTTTGTCTGTTTCTACTTCTTGTCCTCTCAAACTCAGCCAGTCAAAGCAGAGGGCCGCTTGTCCTGAGTCTGGTTCTGCTGGAGGTTTCTTCCTTTTAAAAGGGAGTTTTTCCTTTCCACTGTTGCCACTGTGCTTGCTCAGGATGGGAGACTGCGACAAAGTGAAGATTCAACGCAATCTGCTGGTTTCCTTACATAGAGAACTTTTACTAATTAGCTTTTATAATGTATGTGAACGGTTCTGTTCAGTGCCCTGAGATGACTTCTGTTGTGACTTGGCGCTATAGAAATAAACTGAATTGAATTGAACTTCACAGAGCGGATACATCATTACCACTCTCTGAGCTTTGTTTTAAATCCTTAAAAATAAAAATAAAAATCTATATGGCTCTGAGCAGCCTGGTAAATGAACACTGTAACAGAAAGGTGACAAATTATCTACTAGATAATAACATAACAGAGCTTAAAATAACTAAAAACAGGACTTTGTTATTGAATATCCATGAAACAGTCAGAAACACAGCACCCAGGATTTTCAGCTAGCATATTTATTTAGTAACCAGGCTTCGTCAATGGAACATCTTTCATGACCATATTTATGGTGTTACATAACGTCTTGTCTAAATGAGCAGCTGTTGTGATGTTAAAGTGTTGTAAATATTATCTACTTGCAAAAAATGGCAAAGTGTCATTCCAGTGATTCTGAACAAATCCAGCAGCGTTATCAGTCAGCAGTCATGTGTCGTGTGTTTTTAGACTGATGAGTGATATTGTTTCTGTTGATACTGATAATGAGTGGGGTTGACTGTCTCCACTGCCCCCTACAAATGTGGAGTTACTTAATGCTGGAATGAATCAATGGACATTTGACACACAAATGTATAACAACTATTTAGCAATAATTATATTATTTACAAACATAAG
>NC_056516.1:13317821-13318258 GCF_014905685.2 Nematolebias whitei | reverse complement strand
ATATATATATATATATATATATATATATATATATATATATAATATTAACACATTAGCTAAAATATATAAACGCAAGATTCAGCTAATGAAAACAAAAAGAGAATCTAAAGGTTTCTTTTATGAAAACTAGACAAACCTGCCAAATTTCCTTGAAAAACATAATGAAAGTTGGGTTTAAAAGTTTTTATCAGTTTCCCAAGAAAACAGATGAATTAGAAAACAAAGTTAATCTTTAAAGATATTTTAGTATGTATATATGTATGTACGAATGCACGTATGTATGTATGTACATATGTATGTATGTATGTATGTATGTATGTACGTATGCATGTATGTATGTACATACTTTGTACATACATGTGTACGTATGTATGTATGTATATATGTATATATGTATGCATGTATGTATGTATGTATGTATGTATGGATGGATGTAC
>NC_056516.1:13317288-13317721 GCF_014905685.2 Nematolebias whitei | reverse complement strand
TATGTATGTATGTATGTATGTATATATGTATGTATATATGTATGTACGAATGCACGTATGTATGTATGTATGTACGTCTGCATGTATGTATGTACATACTTTGTACATACATGTGTACGTATGTATGTATGTATATATGTATGCATGTATGTATGTATGTTTGTATGTATGTATGTATGCATGTAGGTATGTATGCATGCATGGATGGATGGATGTACATATGTATGTATGTTTGTATGTACATATGTATGTATGTTTGTATGTATGTATGTACGTATGCAAGTATGTATGTATGTACGTATGTAAGTAAGTATGTATGTATGTATGTATGTATGTATGTATGTATGTATGCATGTATGCAAGTATGTACGTATGTACGTATGCAAGTATGTATGTATGTATGTATGTATGTATGTATGTATGTATGTATGTA
>NC_056516.1:13316903-13317278 GCF_014905685.2 Nematolebias whitei | reverse complement strand
GTATGTATGTATGTATGTATGTATGTATGTATGTATGTATGTATGTATGTATGTATGTATGTATGTATGTATGTATCTATGTATGCATTCTTAATCACTCTTAGCTTCTACAATGCCAAATTCTAGCTCAACATCTTTAAAACTGACACAGATGTTTACACAGATGAGCTGTGGGCAGATTACAAATAATTTGTATGTCACCTGCTGTAGATACCTCTCTGAACAACCTCAGTTTGACAAAAAGAGTTTATTTTTGACCAGATTGATGAGCTAACGGCTAATCTGACCAAGGCCAAGACCAATGAGAATTCATGCCATCTAGAAACCTTTACACTGCTTTCAATATTTTATTAAAAGGTTATAATTAGGCCTGTC
>NC_056516.1:13311271-13316803 GCF_014905685.2 Nematolebias whitei | reverse complement strand
TGTCAGCAAATGACCAATCGGCGACCTCAATTTTTCCCGAAGGTAAACCCCCGTGCCTGCAGAGCTGGTCTGCAGCTCATCAAAGTGTATGCTTGAGTATGAAGTCTCAACCGTCTGCAGACAGTGCGCACATTGTCTGCGCAGCTCACGGAGTACACACAGTATACCCGAGTATGTGGGAGCCTTTAGGGTGCTTGAGAGAAGCAGAGCATGCTCTATTCACACAAGGCGAGCTGTTGGTCAGGCTACTTCTTGTTACTCTCTAAAACAGTTATTGAATGAGGCGTTTACAAATGTAGGTAAACATAGACGTTTAACAACTCATTAAAATACATCAAAATTCACATCTACTTTATACAATATTTTTTGCATTCCGGCATCATTTAGTTTACAAATTAAGCACTGCGCGTGACAAGATCACAATTGTAAATTCGTATTCTCATAGGAAAAAATTGTATTCACAAATGATCATAGTTCTTTGTATTCATAAAGAGTAAAACAAAACTGTGAACTTAGTTTGTATTTGTAAATTTGTGATGTTGTAACTTTTTAAATTGTATCTTTATAAAGGAAACATAGGAACAAATTATATTTATGCACAGCTATTGACTAATATGCACACATTTCTGTCTTTACATACATGTTTATTTTTGACAGTATTCTTACCTCATAACAACTCTAGCTGTTTTAACCAAGTTAACTCTCCTCTATTGTGGATTTTACAATCTCATCCCCTCATCCTCTCAGTGTGTCATGTGACCAAAGCAGATTAAGCCCCAAGCTGCAAGGAAAAATGTCAACTCTGCACACGAGGATTAATGCAAATATGGTTCTATGTGTTTGCTTTTTTAAAATAACTTTTTTTGAGGTCGTCCTGCTTCATTTTCCTCATGCACACATTAAAATACAGGCTTTTTACAACACATCACCCCCCCGACCCCCACCCCCACCCCACTTTCCTCTCATCATGTTTTGTTTATACTTGCATGTAATCTTACATAACAGAGTGTAATCCGAAACATTCATCCACCAGTGCTCCCATTTTATTTCAGTGCTGTCTCCCATCTCTTCCTTTCGTCAGCCATCTTGATCTGATCATTGTCATGTCCTTGTTTGTTCTGTCTTGCCTGGAAAGTTTTTTTAAGCATCTGTCGACATTATTCACATGCAGCAATCTCATCTAAACCCTCCATTTTCTTCCTCCCCCTCTCTTCCAATGGTTTATTTTGAATTCTGTGGAAATATCCATCTGCATGCTATTCTTAATGTTGCATCATCTCTCCTTCAATCCTTCCTGTTGTTTGTGAATATCATACCCATTCTCCCACCCATCCACTTCCATAGAGAGGAGGAATGTGAGGATAGCACAGAGGAGGAGGAGGAGGAGGAGGAGGAGGAAGAGACTCCTGTGACTGAGTCTGACTCGGATGAGGAGGGGGCTAATCAGAGCACCTCCAGGTATTTTAGGACTCGGTGGTGACATAGAAGTGAAATATTTTGTTCCTGTGTTTTTGGTTCTTCGTGTAAACGGAGGAAGCTGATACAGTATGTGTCTTTTGTTGATGTTTTGTGTTACATAAACTGACATGAGGGAAAGAAAGTCCACCGTCTTTTAGGTGCAGGGTTTTATCATTTTATCATCATTGTCCCATCCCATGACCCAGTTTGGTCCAAGCATTAGCTGCTGGACAGATGACCTCACATGTGACTCTCAGATCCTTTGGTCTACAGAAAAGTTCACAGTTGACCCAATGAAGGAGTCAACTGTGAACGTGGTGAAGGGGAAAGATCAAATAATTTTTATTATGTGCTAAAAAGCTTGAAATTGAAAGAGGGTGGACTTTCTTTGTCCCATGATTGTATATTTTGTTTACTCTGTACTTCCTGTTTGTGTTAACTTTATTACTGTGGTATTAATTGTCTCCTAACCAGTGAAAGAAGCATCTTCTCTTTGATCCACCCAGTCTCTTTACATATTCCTCTCGATCCGTCCCTGTTTCTAGCCAAGCTAAACCTCCTACATCCACGGTTCACCGGACAACCCTTCAGTCCGTCACCATCACCTCCAGAAAACTGAATTTAAAAGAAGATGAGCGAAGAAGCCTAGCAGAACCATCCTCTTCAGATACTTCCTCCTTTCCCTCTCCCCCATCCAACAACTCACCCTCTCTCCTGACCACCCTGCTGGCCAGAAAAAGGTCCATCGTCATCGTCCCAGCCACCAAGGAAGTCAGCCCGCCCCTGCGCGGCACCTCCCGCCCGTCCCCTGAACGCCTGCCCTACCTGCCCCACTCGCCCTTCCACCTCTTCTCCTACGACCTCGACGAGGAAGCGCCACCTGCTGCTCAAAGTAAACGCAGCGAGGAGTCGTCCAAAGCTCCATCTCCAAGGTCAGACGGAGCGACGCTCCTGTCTTCAACAGGATTATCTTCTCACCTGCACTTTTCCACTTCTTCTGTTTCGGGCGTTTGTTCACAGCCCCAGCTGGGATTTCTTTTCTGCACAGCTTCACTTGTTCGTCACCTTCTTTTCGCACAGTTCTCTTCACGTTTTTTTCCACTTGGCAGCTTCACATCTTGACTTTTTGTCACTTTCACATCTTCACACGTCTGTTTTTAGTTCTTCTGCTGAGTTGACAGTCGCACGTGTTTGTCATCACTCCACATTGATTTATCAATCTGCTCTTTTCAAAAGCAGCAGCGATGTCTTCTTAACCTCTCAATCTCTAAAGCTTTGTAGTTTCTCATTCCTTCTTAGTTTCGTGTAAAACCTTTTTTTTTTCTTCATTTCATGTTTATTTTCATTTTCAAGATGTTTTTTTTTAAATGTAACTGGGTGACCTCTGTAATTTCTCATGCCATTGTTAGTTACATGATCACCCACCTTTCTTGTCAGCAGGTGATAACTTGCCTCGATATTTGCCTCTATATGTGCTTGTGTCTGTTAGCAAAATATCTTATGAACAACTTGATGGATTTTAAGGAAAACTCTCAGAAAGTTATAATCTACAACGGATTAATTTTTTGAAGTCACCTTGATCCAACATTTTTAGTCATATTTTTCTGTCATTTTAAAAACAGAGCTAAAATTGGGTGTGGTAGTAGCTGATAGTCTTTCCCAACACATACTTCATGCACTAAGAGATTGCACAAGATTTTTCAGTTTTGCATAAGATTATATGTAAAGCGAGTTTCAAGGTTCAATAAAAACACTACAACTCACTAGGAACTACAATTTTTAACACAAGAAGTTTAATACTTTGACTCATTTAGACAATATGCATTTCTTCAGGAAATCCTGTCTTTACTTCCTTCTCACACTTTAGTTAGTGAGTAAAAATGCACATTTTTGCACATCCTTTAAAATACAAATAAAACATCACCAGTTCTATATTTTAGAAGTACTAAAGCTTTAAAACAGACATCAGAAGATGAACTGGCTAAAGAAAAGACTTTTAGAAGATTTGTAAAAGATTCAGAACAGCTATGTCTGAGGACAAACATATTTTCTGGAGTTTTCCTGCAACCTGATAGTAAAAACACGTCAGTGGTTCTTAATTAGGATCCCAGAGTGTTGCACCAACAGCATTAAGTAATGTAAGAAGATGACTCTGGGGTCATGCTTTACATTTTGCGCTGTTAGTCAGTGTTGTGTGACCGGTGGTCCTCTCATGTCTAACCGACCTTTTTTCCTTCAGGAATGGAGGTCTGACGTCCTACTCCTCTCTCAGCACCCCGAGCACCCCCACAAGCTCAAGGTGAGAGGACGGTGCCTCAACATTTACTTCCACGTACTGTACCTGCTTTGGAACGGGCTCTGAAACACATGACTGCTGTCCAAATACTGTTAATAAATATAAACTGGGCCTTGAGTCAACAGACATCAGAATCTGAATCAGCTTTACTGCCATTGCACTGAAGCACAACGAAATTACATTCCAGTACAGCCCGTCCATGTAAAACACAAACAAACAGACATGGGTAGACGGAGGTGTCTGAGGCTGCGGCCTCGTGGGAGGCGCTGCCATTTTTGTTTAGATAAGGAAAAGAGAAACATGAGGGAAGAGGAGATGTTAAAAAAAAAAAAAAAACATATTTCACACTGTGTCCTACATGCAACACAGTGTGAAAGTTGCAAAAATAAAAAATTAAAAAAAACCTCAGCACTGGAACAGCAACATACTGATGACATCATGATACATATATGCATGAGGAAGGCCGATGAAAGCGGTGAGTTTGTCCGTGGACACTGCCAGGTAGATAAGAGATGGAGCAGTGTCAATCAGCCAGCTCAGCTCCGACACTGGTCCACTGATGTCCTCTTGAAGGGAGCAGGTAGGGGAGTGGGGAGCAGAGCATCTTGTTCACATAACATCCAGGAAAGTTTGAGATAGTTGGCCAATTCAAGGCCGACACGGGGGAGCCAGTTTCAGATAACAACAATTATTTTGGGTCAGGCCGACTCTGCTTGATTTCCGCCTGCCTTATAGTTCTACTGCTAGGTCTCAATGGCCACTTCAATCAGCCAAATTATGTGGTCAGCACTGCCGGGCTAAGCTAGTAGCTTCTCCAAGATTGATTCCTTCCCACCAGCGAGTTTCAGGAACCGCAAGTGGCCTGTGATTCTCAGAAATCATGTCCAGCTTACAGCTCAGCTCACACAGCATCTGAGTCTGAGTGCTCACCGCACGGCACATCCCTTCACACAAGCCGGGCAGTCCAGAACAGCTGCCAACGTTTTCCATATTTGTCGATATTCCAGGTAACTGCCAACTCCAAAAAGCAAAAATCCTGTTACTATAAATCCAATTATGTACACGTCTTCTACATCCTCAACGGATAATATGGACAGGCACACGATCTTCCATTGCCCCCAGGAATCCATTGTGTGTCCAGCTGCAATTGTCTCGTCAGGGCAAGAGGGCTCTCCTTCACCCTGTCTTCTCATCGAGAAAATGTGATCAGTTGTGTTGAGAGACCAGCTGACCAGATCCATAATTTACAATTCAGAAGATATACTGTATAAAGAGAGGCTCCGATAGAGTTCACAGGACAAAGAGCAGAAGCAGGAGCAGGAGGGAAAAGCATCTGCCTTTGTCTAGAGCAAGCATGAAAAAACCATCAACCGTATGGTTTCTGAGTTACAAAACTTATTTTATTTTCTACTTACGGTTACTGAAATGTAAATTATTGTCCCCCTTTGCAGAACAAAGGGGAAATTGGACATTCCCTGCCTTCATCCGTGAATGTTGTGAGCATAACCTGAAAAAATAAGGGAGACACCGACTTCCATTTTGGGGTTTGGCTACAGTTAGATGCAAGAAAGGCTTTTTTTTTTTATTGGGTTACCACATCATAATCCTAGATGTCTGCTGCTATATATCCATATATGTTTCCCTTGTGAACGGAATAACTTGGAAAAATAGGCAGCGTCCTAACTTCCATTTTGATGCGTAGCTGCATATAGGCATAAGAAAGGTCACTATGGAAAACTGGGATGTGGGTAAAGATAATGGACAGATGAATGGATGGG
>NC_056516.1:13305509-13311171 GCF_014905685.2 Nematolebias whitei | reverse complement strand
TGTGTACATAATTTCGCTCCACCACATGTACCACATGAGGTGCGAATGACAATAAAGAAACTCTGACTCTGACTCTGACTCTGACTCTGACATATACTGTAGATACATATTTCTTTCTCCTTCAGCTGCTCCCTTCCTCAGGGGGTTGCTACAGTGAACTAACTCACACAAACACTTGGCAGTTATTTTTATGCCGGATGCCCTGACACAACCACAGACCTCTGTGTGGAGCAGGGAGCTGCCGTCTAGGGCACCTGGGGGAGTGGATGGTGGGGGTTGGGGGCCTTGCTCGGGGGCCCAGGGTGGGGCGGGTTAAGGTGGAGGCAGGTGTGGGTGCTTCACCTTTCTCACCCACATTGTGATGTTGTTGGTATGAGGAGTTGAACCGTCGACCTTCTGATCACAGGCCCACCTTCTCTAGCCTCTGTGCCACCCCCCCCCCCCATATGTACATATGCATATGAGTACATGTGTATGGGTGTGTGAACTGAACATTCCTATCATTTGATAAAATTATGCTTTCAATTGCTTAAAAGTGTAGTTTCCTCAAATGCTTGGCCCTTGGTTGGTTCATGTTTGGTGACCAAGTCCATCATTAGGCACCTCCTGGCTCCACCATTGTGCCTGATGGGGGATAAAATGGCTCTCTCAGGATCTGTCACTTTGTGTTGTCTCAGAGGAGCAAAAATAAAAAAAATTACACAGTGTAACTCTTGCCCTCTTGAATTTCTTGCATCAAAAACATTAAAACTTACTTACATTTCCTGTTCACTTCTGGTCGAGAAAAACACTCATCTCAAAAGCTACAAACATTCACTATTCAACTCCATCAGTGATGGGGGACATCGAAGCTTGTTATATTTAAAACCTCTTTAAGTTTGCTGGGCAACAAGTGTTTTATAGTATGTAATCTGATAAACATACTTTTCCAAATATTATTTTCCAAAGCGCCTGAAAAACATTTATTCCAATATAATAAGAAATATTTGATAATAAAGAGGAAAACTGACTTGGATCAAACTGAACAAACGTGTTTTTCTTTCTGCCAGGCCAGCCTTGGGGGGACTCCTGTCCTCGTCTTACCGACAGCATCAGGAGTCTCTGGCTGCGGAGCGAGAGCGCCGCCGCGTGGAGCGAGAGGAGAGACTGCTGCGGATAGAGAGACAGGAGAGGAACAAGCACAGGTGGGACCGGCTTTGGTGTGGGAGAGGAACCTTACACAGGTTTATTTTTTAAACACATTCAAAAATTTAAAGTAGAACAATTTTTAAGTAGAGAAAAACTGTAAGACCAAGACAAACTCTAAAAAAAATTATTAAAACCATAGTAGTTTTGCAGGATCCCTGCTGGCTTCTGGCAATCCCAAGCTTTGAAATGCAACATGCAAATATCAGCAAGTTGTTATGAATATACAGCTTCTTTTCTGATCCAACAAAAAAAAACCCTATTCATAAGTAATTTTGTTTGTATTTCTGTGCAGAATATGTGTTAAATGGTTCTAAATGTAATTCAGTGCAGCGTGGTTTCTTTTCAAACCGCCAGTTCACAACAAGAGTAATAACAGAAATTAAACAACATTAAAGTGTCCTTTGCAACCTTAGATACAATCTCGTTTAGTAACGTCAGAGCAGCCATATTCAGTATATTAACTATTATAAACTCAATTTTCTAAATTTTAGTAAAGAATAAGAAAACTAATGCAACTCAGTCTACGCTGTTGCAACTTCCATTGATAAAATACACAGTCATCTGCCTGGTTAGCAGATCATACACATATTATTAGAAGGCAAGCACACCTTGTTCATTATTATTATTATTATTAATAATGTAGATATATGAAGGCAGCAGACCAAGAAGAGATTTAAAGATGAAAATGTACCAGTGAGAGAGTCTGAAAATGTGAGCAGGATGGGCAGTAATCTGCCTCAACAGCTGGGGTTTGAGAGAACGGGAAAAGGGAACGAGACAGCCTGAAAGACTTGTCCAGGTGTGGTTTCTATAGGAAGACTACCAGGGAAAAGCGCGGTAATTATAGAAATTATTACAAATACAAACATGAACAGCAGGAAGTAAAGACAGCCGCAAAGTGAGACAGTCAGTTTGTCCTCCAACAGTCTATAGCAGCAGAACAACGGGAATAGGTCAGGAAACCCAAGCCAACCCTAGCTATAGGATTTATCAAAATGCAAAGTTTTAAGCCTAATCTTAAAAGTAGACAGAGTATCAGCCTCACGGACAGAAACTTATAAAGGTGGAGCCTGATAACGGAGAGCTCTGCCTCCTATTCTATTAGAAACTCTAGGAACCACAAGTAAACCAACAGTCTGGAGGCAAAGTGCTCCATAAAGAAAATATGGAACAATAAGATTAAATGAAGCTTGGTTGGTGAGAGCTTTGTACTTTAGACGTAATGCGCCTCACCATTAGACAGTGGAGAGACGCTAACGTGCCACAGAGGTTCACTTTCTTCGGTCCTGCTGCAGAAAGCAGATTCAGACGTTACACCAGTTCTAAAACTGCCTGCATGCACGATTTGCCAACATGTTTTATTCACCCTGTTAGGTCTTCAGGAGACTGTAGTGGAAGAGGTTAAGATTATCTTTGAAATCTCCCTGTGTGCGTGTCTCCCACAGCCGCGACTATGTGGATAAAATGGAGGAGGCCAGGCTCGCTCGGGAGGAGAGGTAAGCGCGCATTAAATTGAAACAACACAAATCTGCTGAAAACCCTCAGGGGAGCTCTCTGAGCTGCTTGCTTTGGGAAGTTTGGTAATGGTGTAATTGTTTTCAGGTTAAACCGTGCCCTCAGCTGAGGGTGGGAGAGGCTGTGCTGATTTTTTATTTTTATTTTTTGCTCTGTTTGCCTATTTTCTCCTTGTCTGTGCCATGGCTTTGATTGTTTTGGCTGCATGCCTGGAGGAAAGCAGATTCCTGGTTGGCCTCCACTGAAAGCACATGGAGATGCTCATTAAGCGCACACTCAGACTCGCAGGGAGAATTTTCACGAGGCTTATAAATCTAACTTTGTATGCAGAGGGGAAGCACAGGAAGGCAGTGATTTAGTCAGAAAGTGGGTATGTGAGGTCATGCTCAGGTTTAGGGCTGATCTTACCCAGATCAGCATGTGTTAGGAAGGACTGATGAGGCTTGAGTGAGAGCCAAATATTCAGTGTTTTAAAATATGCAAATCCCCTTCTTTCCTGTTCCAGTCCTGCTTCTCTTCACATTTTATCGTTCGGGTGCAGTCTGAGCAACGCCGCTGCTTTTTAGACATCTCAGTTTGAAACTAGAGATGATGAAGTGACGTGCTAATGAATCAAAGTTAAAATAATAGACGATAAAGAGAGAATGGATATAACAACAGGAAGCACACATCATGTCATAAGAAAAACACTTTGAAAAGGGCATGGATGCATGTTTGAAGCTTTAATATCAGATGAGACAAGCCGCCTGGTGATGTTGAGGGATTTGACTAGTGAATGTTTCCAAGATGAAGGGGTTTTCTAGACTACATTTGAACAGGGAATGCAAGTAAACCTTAATGTAAGTGGGTAGTAGTGAGACTATGTTTAAGAGAGGTAGTTTTATGCAAATACTAAAACTCGAAAGCATAGTTCCCACAAATGATTGGGGTGGCTGGTTTACATGTGGAAGTGGTCATGACATGGCAGCCTAATTTTCAATAGTCCTTTCTAACACATAGATGTAGCCACACGCCAAAATGGAAGTTGAGACCTCGCTTGTTTTTCAAGTTATCATGTGCACAAGATGAACTGGACGGATGAACTGGGGGTCCACTCTTCGCTCTGCAACGTGGGACAAAATATTATTGTTGGATATTACCGTAATTTCCAGACTATAAGCCGCTACTTTTTTTCACACACTGAACACCGTGGTTTGTACAATGCTGTGGCTAATTTATGGATTTTTTTCTTTGACGGGCTAACAAAATTCATGCCACTAAAACATTTAGCCTCGTCACACCCGGGTGCTCACATAGCTGCCCAATACATGTCTCTCTTGGGGGGTTGGTGCTTGTAACTCAGTGAGACTACCTGTATAAATAAAGGTTAAAATAAAACAATCTGACCAATGAAATTACTGAACAGGTCACAGTTGACTAATGAATCTTTGCTCCCCCTCCCAGTTGTGCCCCGTCCCTGGGGGCACAACAAAGTATTTACAGCCACTCAACATAAGTGTGATTCGTGGCGGAGAGAAATCGTTTACCAAAACTGGCCACATGCGAAGAACAACTTTGGCTCAAGTCTGCCAGTGGATCTTGGCAGTGGAGCCGTGTAACAAACATCCTCTAATCAACGGGTTTCAGTGGCTGCAGCTTGATGAAGAGGACAGCACAAGATCAAGGGCGACTTTGCCTCGAGACGAAAGTGACGTTGAGAGCACTGTTCAAAAAAGAAAAGAAAAAACATGTACTGTACATATTTCTGTATGTTACCGGTACATATTTAATTAAAAGTTTAAAAAGTATTTCTGTATGAATATCTCATGTTACAACACCTGTGGCTTAAAGACAAGTGAGGCCTATATATGTACAAAATTATTTTCTTTTTAAAGTTTGTGGGTGTGGTTTATATTCAGGTGCGCTCTATAGTCTGTAAAGTACGGTATTATGCTTGGACTTTGTGCTGAGTCCCATTTACTGAATACTTTTAGGACTCCTTTTACTTTGAAACAACAGTAAGTGTTTAAATATGTTAACATACAAAACTTAAGTAATTTGACCTGCGTTAAATATCATTTTGGGGAGATCAACATTAATAGTGAGATAGAAACTCTGATTTTTCTTGTCTGAGATAAATCAGTTCTAATATCACTTTGTCACAGAAGTACTTCTAGAGTTTAGGTTTTTATTTTATTTCAGACTTTTATTTTATTTCTTTACAAGTATTAATACTGTAATATAAAAATATATGACTATAATATTGACGTTTTAAAAGGCATCAACATTTAATTATGGTGAAAATATCCTTATTGTTTTAAATGTCTTTAAAAAGGATCCAGCGCTACACTTCTGCCTCTTTTATTCTTCAGGGATTTGTGAAAATGTAGATTAGCCTCCCCTCTTCCCTCCATGCCGTTCAGACACTTTGTGTCAGCAGATAATCTCCAGTTGGAGCCACACAAATGACTTTATGGCAAACTCTCTCACTTTGCAAACATGAGCTGAGCTTTCAACTCAGTAGAAACTGTAACTCCTGCCTTCCTCTCCTGGCTGTGCTCGAGTCAGTGTTTGTTCAACATCAGGTAGTTTGAGCTCGGCTTTGTAAGCAGAGTGGGTAATAATCTGAGTGGTTTATGGATGAGGTGACACTCAGAAACGCAATTATTAAAAAAATAGCTTTTTAAAAAGGAACTAAATTGTTATAGAGACTATTATCATGAGTTGAACTAAAAAAAGGTGACACAGATAATCTAAATTCTCCATCTGGACACTTATGGTCTTACCTGCAGCAGATACAAGTCAGCATTTGCTCTCTTGGTAGAATTAAGTAAGATTATAACTAATTTAAATCATATTTAGACTAGGGCTCCAGAAGAATATAATTTTCCATTTTAAACAAATCAAACAATAAAATAAAATGTTTTTCTTGCATTGTATAAATTTACACACTACACGAACCTTGGATTTTGTTGAAATA
>NC_056516.1:13302118-13305409 GCF_014905685.2 Nematolebias whitei | reverse complement strand
GGCGTGGACTAAAGTTTTCAGTGCTGCGCTGCGCGTGAAGGGATAAACCCACTAGCAAAAGCCTTAAAGAGCGAAGCCTATACGAAATAGAACATCATTCACAGGTTGAACAGGTCATGGAAAGATGGACTTCATTGGACCGAACTGGTATTTTACTATGTTTACTAGTTTTTACTTAATCACAACTGCAGTTTTATGACATTTTACTACTAAATGTTTAATTTGCAGTGTATGTTTGAGCTTTTCAAATTTTTTTTTAAAATTATCAAACAAACGTTACACTTCTAATATAGTTTATACATCAAAATGTTGAATGTTTTTGTCCTTTTTTACTCAGTTTGTCTGTCACTACTATACATGAAATAAAGTTTTCTCTCCAATCCCCTCTGAGTGCAGCGAGCACTCACCCAACCTCTCATAGACTTCCATTGTATGCAAGGTGGACCTTCCCTTCATCACATGATGCAAAAGTCTTCACATCTTGTCATATCTCACTGATAAAACACTGCAGATGTGTGAAAATTTCATGCGCAGCAGAGGTGTCTATCTATCACAGCCACCTCTGCTGCTCATCACTTATTTATAGAAGAGTATTGTTGAGGTTTTGAGTAGAATTTGTTGTAGTTTTTTTGTTACTGTAATAATTATTTCTATTGTTTTATGACGTACTACTTTATATGATAATACAACTATTCTATGACATCCCAACAGTCAGTCCTAAACAGTTACGCACTTGAACTGCTGCACTTTGAGCTCAACGCTCAGCAAAACTTTTCATTATTCTATAAAACACATTTGTATTAATAAAGAATATTTCTGCAGACGCATGAAACAAACCCCGGTGGTGTAACGAAGAGTTACTGTACGCTGTGAGCGCCTCGTATCAGTAGAGGTGTGTTTGCAAACTTTCTCTCATCTCCTTTTAATTGTAAGTGTGTGTAGATGCACACTTGGATCACTCCCTTCAGTTCACCGGTAACCCCCTGCAGAGAGACTCCAACACCCACAAGTGGAGCAGTGTCTGGTTTCCTCAGACAGCTGAAGTGTCCTGATGCTAATGAAGTCTGAACAGAAGCTCCACACAGTGGTGGTGCGGTGGGAAAGGGGAGGGGTTAGAGAAAGAAAAAGACTGAAGGGGTGGGGGGGTGGGGGGGTTCAGTGCCGGCCTGCAGGTTGAATGATCAAGTTTGGCAGAAGGAGAAAGACGGAGAGTGGGAAAAGGAGGGCGGCCTGAAGAGGTTCAGTCTGATTCTCTGCTTCAGCTTCTTAATTTCTCCTCATCTTTGCTTGTTTTTATCCTGTCCCCTCCACCCTCCTTCCTCTGTCCTCTTCTTTTAATTCTATCATGTTTGTTGTGGAGACTGATGCTCAAACCTGAGCCGACAGAACAAGATGAGCGATGAAATACAGACAATTAAAATCAGGGCGCGAAAAGGGATTATATTTTGAAAAAAGGGTTAAAGTGGAAGAGGAAAATCAACATTTTAAAATGAAACGTTTGTAATTCACGCGGATGTTTTTTTGCCATCCTTGCTCGCTGTCAGGTATAAGAACGTGGAGCGTCAGGCAGCGGAGGAATACGAGCGAGATCGTGTCCGAGTGTCGAGAACTCACCCTGACCTCTGTCTGCCCTTCGAACCCTCCGAGGCCTGGCCCTCATCATCCCGTAGCAGCACCCCATCCTCGTTCACCTCCCGTGAGGACGCAGAAGCTGATCTTGAAGCTGAGGCCCCCTCCACAGCCTACGCACCCTCTGAGAACGGTAAGAACTTCCTGTTGAACAAGTAGGTTCACCTGTTACACATAATATTAACAAACTGAGAAGAAGTATGATGATAAGAAGCATTTTTTTGCAAAAACTGTAAACACTGCATGTAAACCACTCAGGCTTCATGCAATATTGTGATTTTTCTCAGAGGGGATGACAATTATTCCCTATTTTTGAAGAACATACTTTTTTCTTTTTTTTTTATTTGGTCTGACATAAAGCTACATTCAAGTGTCCACACAAAAAAAATGTTTTTATTTGTAATTTCTAAATCTATCCTTGTAAGGATGGCCCTATTTCTATAAATTACTCTAAAATGGTCCAAAATGCTGTAGTAACTATGCCAGGGCTGTATGTGGCGTTGTAACGCAATAATAAACCCAAAACAGGAAACAAGGCGGAAAGCGTGTACATAAACTGTCCATGTTGAGTGTGAAATGTAAACTCAAGAAGAAGGGGAGGACTCCCAAATGTTGTAGGTTAGAGGTGGAGACCTGTCAATGTTTTCAAAAAGTTGCAACATGGCTGTCCACACACAAAACCAACAGAGTGGCATGTCAAGATGTTTACACGCTAAAACAGGTTTTCAAAATATACCATTTTGGAGCTCCTAAGACACTGTTTCCTGATGGACACATACCTTAGATGAAACAATTAAAAACCAAGTGTAGACAAGAATTGCATTTTTGTCACAGTTTGCTAAAGCCTGTTCCAAAATATTGGATTTTTTTTTTTTTATTATTTTTGTTTGTTTGTTTTATGGATGCTGGCAACACTTCATTGCCTGGAGGATTTTCTTCACAATAGCTTTTTGCCAAATAAAGCAAAGCCCTGCTCAACCTTAATGCTGAAAACTACAGAACAACTTGGAATGAGTGATCTACCGTAGTTATTGCTACATAGAGAAATTCACTTAGGCAAATCTAAAATGGTCCAAAATGCTGTAGTAACTATGCCAGGGCTGGTGTTTTAAACAAATGTTAGCTAGCTGTGTTGTGATGCTAACAATAGTCTGAACATAAACTGGAGCAGGCATTTATTTGATATTCTTTATGTTTCTCTGTAATATTGTTACTGATAACATTTGTGTTAGCATTTATCAAAATGTTATTTTTATTTATTTATTTTATTTTTTCTTGATTAAAAGTCTTGCAATCCTCCAGCTAACTCCAGTGGGCGCTGAAGTCCCATCTCTCATGCTAGTTTCCCTATTATTATTTTCACTCAAGGTTTAACATGAGGTGATTTAAAAAAGTTTAAAACCTAATTTTGTGTTGAGTTAGATTGAATCAAATGAAGCTTGTAACACACAGCTTTGCACCCTTTTGTTAGGAAAGAACCTGGACAAATATATATCTTAAACACAAAGCAAGTTGTATGTTAAATCAGACCCTGTTTTATATTCGGTTTTACTTTAAATATGACCAAAATCTACAAAGTTAACACCATGTTATCTAAACAGACTTAATGATGATGATAATAATAATAATAATAATAATAATAATAATAATAATAATAATAAT
>NC_056516.1:13294862-13302108 GCF_014905685.2 Nematolebias whitei | reverse complement strand
AATAATAATAATAATAATAATAATAATAATAATAATAATAATAATAAAATCTATGAAAATTGTTTGTAGAGGTGTGAATTAGGGTCATAATCTTCTAAACAGCTAGCCCCCTACTGGCCACTTGAAAAACAGCAGGTTTACATATTGTGAATTGGCTTTGTTTTTCAGACGTGCGGACTACATCTTTTAGTTTCAGTCTATAGTGTTTCAAGGGCACTATATTTACTCATTTTTAAAGGCAGTTGTATACAACATTAGATTAGTTGTAACTTGAGAACCTCTCACTGTGGAGACATAAATGTAATCCACCAGTCAGTAATGATAAAATGGCACATTGAAAGTTAAGCTTGATTATCTGTGATGTTGGAAAGCTGTGTGTTAGGGAATTTTTGGTCAAAGTTTATGGATGTTTTTAACTACTATGGCTGAGAATGTTAAGTGCCCATGAACCATATGTTTGGGTTAGCAGAGATGGATGAGGAGCTGATTTGAGACTGAGACACGCAGCTGCCACTCCAAAGTGCCTTATGAGTCTGTGAGCTCGTCTGAACTGATAAGTGTATAAAAACAAGCTGCACGCACGGCTCATGGCAGATTCTTGTGACTGGTCTTTGACTGGTCTTCATGTGTGTACTTCCTGTATATTTGTGTAACCTGTCCTGAAAATCTGTCCCTGAAAGCAAAAAGGAAAAAAAAAAAAGGTTAAATGGTTAAAAATCTTCTCCTGTCGTCGAGTGTGGCTCCTTTTGATTAAGTGAGATAAAGCGAGAATATTTTGTCTGTAACACTGTGCTGAAAACCATCTGTCTTCTTTCAATACTAAAAATTGCAGTAGTTAGTATAAAACTCAAATAAAATAATACAAGATAAACAAGAAATAGCACCGACTGTTCGAGACATTAAGAAAACTATAAGGTAATTTATCAAGTTGTGGCACCAAGCAATACTCTTAGCCTGAAACTGGTTCATTTTCCAGGCTGCCATGTAAATTAGCCTTCAACTGTGAGCGGTAGAGGAAGAAAAAAGACAGATTGTGGCAACTGGTAAATGAAAGGAGGGGGCACGGGAGGGGTCAAAGTGAGGGGAAACAAACACAGAGGGCACAAAGGTGCAAAGGTCAAAAGGGTTTTTGAAAGAACCTTTTGACAAACTGAAACCAAAACATCTTGTGTTAGAAAACGGCCTTGTTGTGGAGTGCAAGTGCCGCCACGAGCGGGGGTACTGTAGCTCTCACAGGCGTGCGCATGAGGCCTTGGGGTCTTGTGTTTTTCTTGTCCCGCCTGCATCACTGCACGGACTGTGCTTTTGAGTTATGCCTGTGTACCGTGCACATGGGTGTGATCTGATGTAAACAAGAACTTCAGCCTTCATTTCCTGCTCATACCCTGGTCTTGCAACAACCTGGTTTTCTGTACTTGATGTATTGTTTACATTAGAACTTAGTTGTGTGCTTTTATTTTTTATCGTCTGCGTGTCCATGAATACACCAGTGCCTAATGTGTGACCCAAATATAGATGGTTTTAAATCACTCAGATGGCTGTTTGGCTTTGTTTGTACAGTGTTTCTCTAAAATACACACTATGTTTCTTGGGCAAATGTTTATAGTCCATATGCAAGATCAATTGAAGTATAAGTGACAGAACGTAACACTTTTTTGCGACAGGAGAGGCTGACGACTCTAGCGCCAGCGTAGAAACAGAAGAGAAAGTGACAGAAGCCACGAGCGGGGAAGTGGAAGAGCAGAAAGAAGAGGAAAGTGAGGACGTGCAGGAGGAAGAAGAGGCAGCAGACAAGGAGAAGGAAGTCGAGGAGCCCGAGCAGGAAGCAAGTAAGCAGAGAGACGAAGAAGCTGAGGATGACAGCGGCATCCTCAGCGACAAGGAACGACAGAACGAGGAAGTGAATGAGAAGGACAACTGCTCAGCCTCCAGCATCTCATCCGCCAGCAGCACTCTGGAAAGAGAAGAGAGGGGCAGCTGTGAGAATGGTGGGTAATTCCTAATAGAAATTGTTCAGTTTTAAAACAAATCCCACTTTTAGCTTTTAGGGATTGGATTAAAGGATTTGGATGATGAGCTAACACTTTTACTTTTCCCCCTCAGGCTTCAAAGAGGCAGAGGTGAAGGAAAACTGCAACAAACTCCTCAACAGCAAACTCTTCATGCTGGACATGTTGTACTCCCAGAACACGAAGCCCAGCGCTGAGGAGGAGGGGGAGGAGGGGGAGAAAGAGAAAGAGAAGGGAGAGGGGGAGGATAGGGAGACACATCAGGACGCTAACGGACAACAGGGTGACGGCCTGCCAAGCGACAACAGGGACGACAAGTCCGAGCTCCGAGGGAGCATCCGTCCGTTGGCTGAGCGGTTCGGAGACTTGGTCAAGGACCTCGGATCGCTCCACCCTCACCTGGATGTCCCCACCATCGATCCCCCTCCTCCCCCACCCAAAAAGGAGTCGGACACGATCTGGGACCAGCTCCTGGCCAGCCCCCGAGAGCTGTGCATCAGGGACATCAACTTCACCGATCTGACGGAGGACGACGACAAGGATATCCTGGATGCTGTTTTGATGGGAGGATGTGGCGACCTCCCACCCCCGCCACCTCCTCCTCCTATTATGCGTTTTCCTCTGCCTCCACCTATGCTAGGTAGCTGTCCCCCTCCCCCTCCTTTAATTGGAGTTATGAGGCCACCGCCCCCTCCCTCTTTTAGCGCTCCAGCACCAGTGGCTCCTCCCCCAGAGCCACCTCTTTTTAACAAAAAAAAGAAGACCATCAGGCTCTTCTGGAGCGAGGTGAGTAAAATATATATATATATATATTAATCAGGAAATAAAGAGTTCCTTTTTTGGATCTTTCTCTTTGAAGAACTATCATCAGCAACTCACGCAACAAATTCCTCTTACCATTTATATTTTTAACTCCTTGTTTTCGTTATATAGTTTTTTCATTTAATAGAAAAATTGTGTCTTCATAATGCAGTCCACTCTTGTTGTGTTTGTCACCAGATTCGGCCATCCGACTCTCAGTACAGAGACAACAAGTGGAGTGGAGACTCGTTCTGGTCCAAAGTAGATCCTGTAAAGCTGGACACGGGCAAACTGGAACACCTGTTTGAGACCAAGTCAAAGGAAATACCTGTTACTAAGGTATTTATAACGAGTGTCGCTGGCTTTTGTTTACATCAGATTGCAGATTGCCACTCTTTTTTATTTGCAACAGTTTGGCTGTTATAGCTCAGGAGGTGAATACAGGCGCTTGCACCACTTTTTAGTTTTATATATTTTTATGACTTTTTTAAGTAACATTCTAGCTCCTATTTAACTTCATCATTATGGAGTATTTCCTGCAGATCCATAACTTATTACTTATAATCAAATTGAAGATCTATTTAAATTTGCAAGGCACCAAAACAAAAGTATTATCAAAGGGTTGACTATTGCAAATGTAAAAGCCTGATGTTGAATGTATGCAGTGAGTCCAACTATAAACTCTTTGTAATAAAATAGAAGTATAACTAAGGTTTTAAAGTCTGATTAAACATCATGGCTCGTAGATACAGTATTACGTTTTCAGGGGGTTTTCATTCACACTAATTTGAGGTTTAAATTAAAATTCCACTAATTCTTGAAAAGGCATCTTCTTTCACTGTGCTTCTATGGTTTTTTTAACATCTTGTTTAATATCTTGTTGGCCGGACACTGTCTGAGTTTGTGACTTTTTTTTCTGAAAGTGGATCTTTGGGTTAAAGTAAGACCTCGTGTTCTGGTCTAGGTTAACTGGGGGTTTTGATTATTCTTGTAATTATTATTATTATTATTATTTGTAATTATTACAAAGTCTCTCAAATGGAAATGTATGGTTTAAGCTCATGGCAGGACTCTCAAAGTCCTGAGCCACTGCTTCAACACCGCAATTTGTGTCAGAGCTGGACCAGTTTGTAGTCCAGTCCACATTGGAACTGGGTCCATCCAGACTAACTATTGTTGACTTGTCAATAAGTGTTCCAGCTAGAGCTCCAAAGTGGATTTTGTCATCTTGAAACAAGTTAAACAGTTAAATTTCATAGTGTTTCATTCCACTCTGGAGTTGCCCATGATGAGAGGTGCTGAGCTGGTGTGGGTCTACTCTTAGCTCCCCGAATTGATGCCTGTGTGTTGGAGATTTCCCCAGTAGATGAGAGGGTAGCTTCCCTGCACTTTCGATTGGGGGAATGGGCTCTGACGGTTGTTTGTGCCTATGTGCCAAATGGCAGTTCAGAGTATCCGGCCTTCTTGGAGTCCTTGGGTGGGTGCTGGAAGGTGCACCAGCTGGGGACTCCTTTATTCTGCTGGGGGACTTCAATGCCCACATGGGTAATGACAGTGTGACTTGGAGGGACGTGATTGGGAGGAACGGCCTCTCTGATCTGAACCCAAGTGGTGTTCTGTTGTTGGACTTCTGTGCTAGTCATAGTTTGTCCATCAAAAAACACCATGTTCGAACATAAAGGTGTCCATAAGTGTACTTGGCACCAGAACGCCCTAGGTCATAGATCGATGATAGACTTTGTAGTCATGTCATCTGATTTGCGACCGTTTGTTTTGAACACTCGGGTGAAGAGAGAAGCTGAGCTGTCAATTGATCACCACCTGATAGTGAGTTGGAGCTTAGGGCAGGGGAAGATGCCGGACAGACCCGGTAGACCCAAATATGTAGTGAGGGTTTGCTGAGAACACCTGGCAGAAGAACCTATCAGAGAGATCTTCAACTCACACCTCCGGGAGATTTTTAACCGCATCCAGCTGAGATGGGGAACATTGAGTTCAAGTGGGCCATGTTCCACGACTCAATTGTTGAAGTGGCTGCCTTGAGCTGTGGCCGCAAGGTTGTTGGTGCTTCTTGCAGTATGTATCATGGGGGAGTGGTGGCGCAGAGGCTAGAGAAGGTGGGCCTGTGATCGGAAGATCACCGGTTCAAGCCCTGTTACCGACAACATCAAAAATGTGGCTGGGGTAAATGGTAAATGGACTGTACCTATATAGCGCCTTTCTATCTTATTTCAAGATACTCAAAGCGCTTTACACAACAATCTGTTTCTCATTTACCCATTCATACGGCTCTATACTAGATCTCTACAAAGCTAATTGAACAAATCATTCTAAAGAGACTAATCAGAGCTTTAGATCACATTACACTGATGGGACACACATCAGAGGCTATGAGGGGTTCAGTCTCTTGCCCAGGGACACTTCAGCATGTGACTGCTGGTGGATTCAAACCCCCAACTCTCACATTGGAGAACGACTGCTCTAACCACTCAGCCACAGCCGCCCCTAACTAGGTAAGTGAAGCACCCACACCTGCCCCCACCCTCATTCGTTCCACTCTGAGCCCTTGAACAAGGCCCTTAACCCCCACCATATGCTCCTCTGGGTGTCCTAGAGAGCAGCTCTCTGCTCCACACAGAGGGCTGTGGTAGCTCGGTGGTCTGTGGTTGCGTCAGGAAGGGCATCCGGCGTAAAAATAACTGCCAAGTCTTCGTGCGACTTAGTTAGACTTGTTTTTTTCTTGTTGTAGAAAACAGCAGCAGATGGCAAACGTCAGGAGATCATCATTTTGGATTCCAAGAGGAGTAATGCCATCAACATTGGCCTTACGGTCCTACCTCCACCTCGCACCATCAAGACCGCCATCCTGAACTTTGATGAGTACGCTCTCAACAAGGAGGGCATCGAAGTAAGATTCTAATAGGATCGAAAAGCAAGAAACTCCTGAACCAGTCTTCAGACTTGTTACTCAGTGTCCTCTCTCATCCCTCACAGAAACTCCTAACCATGATTCCGACGGAGGAGGAAAAGCAGAAGATCCAGGAGGCCCAGATGGCCAACCCAGATGTCCCACTGGGTTCTGCAGAACAGTTTCTCCTCACTCTGTCCTCCATCAGCGAGCTCTCAGCTAGACTCCAGCTCTGGGCCTTCAAGATGGATTATGAAGTGACAGAAAAGGTCCGTCTGAACAAGAAAATACTTTTTTTTATGGTATTAGTATCTACTTGATATATAAATGATAATTATGGTGCAGTCAAACTAAAATGTTTTAACCAGGAACAAGAAAATGTTCTATGGGCTTTGGTCTGTGGAGGTTTGTGTAAAGGTGCAAAGCATGTGTGCCTTTGTGTGTGTGTGTGTGTCCTATACTAGTGGGAAGAAGTACAAACAACATCCGCAAAACATCAGCAGCGTTACATCATAAGAAAATATGCACGCCTATTAACTGCACCTTGTCTTCATCTTCTGGCACTCTGTGATTACTTTAGAAAAGAATGCATCCAGGAGGAGAAGTTCAAAGTCGGTGAGACTCAAGAATGAGAAACACTGTTGCAGTCTCTTGATTTTTACAGCTTTCAGCAGGATGCTCGTGTCTTTTATCTCTCCATGAAAGGCACGGTACTTTAACGGCATGTTCGTCAGAGCTGCTTGCTGCTGATTTGCCGTTGTGGGACGGTTTGCTTGTGGAAAGTTTAATGTAGGGCAGCATACCATGCAGGCCAACTAACCCAGGCACACAAGAGAATATGCTGCTGTAAAAAAAAACATACACAGGACAAAAGCAGATGATTTGAGACAAAAAAGGAGATGCACCTGTTTACTGCTGGCACACCTACGCAAGTAGGTATCTCTGCAGACGAATTCGGAAGGCGCATCTGTGGGGGCCACATCTGATTGGACGATAGAAAAATGGGCATGTCTGGAGGGCCACATCTGATTGGACCAAAAAAAAAAGGCTGAATTAAAAAAAAAAAGCCCTTTGTGTTAACCACAGACATATTATGTCTATGGTGTTAACCGGTTCGACATTAGCGGGGTCTCAGGTTCAACAGTGGCGGCGTCTCCATAACTTCTCTTTCCGCCTATTAACACAGAACTTCTAGTTATATTTCAAAATAAGAGCAACATAAATGGTTAGTGGGGAGGGCTAAATGTTTGTTTTTTAATACCTAGCCATAACATTAAAAAAAACTAAATCCATTTTGGTTGTTGAATAATCTGAAAATAGTTACAATCGATTCATAAAGAAAAAAATAAATAAAGTAACCAAAATGTTACTTAAACTGACTTTGGGACAAAGGATGTTTCCTTTACCTTCACATTTTCTTCCAAAAAAGTTCAATCTGGTCCTCTGGACATTCAAAAAAAAATAAAAAAAAAAAAAGCAAAAAAATGTAGAAACGTTTCGTCTCTCATCCGAGAGACTTCCTCAGTCT
>NC_056516.1:13269305-13294762 GCF_014905685.2 Nematolebias whitei | reverse complement strand
AACCATCGTTCCTCTCTGTCCAGGATGTGAACATCTTCATCCTTGAAAGAGTGGAACGATGGTTTGAGAGAGGAGTAAAGGAGGCCATCTTTGTGAAAAGAAATCGTCCATCATTAAACAGGGGTGGAGGCCTCCGGGTTCAACTGTCCCCCTCTTACAATGCTGTGATTGCTGGTATCACTCAGCCCTCTGTGAGTAGTAAACAGCCATCAGTGTGCTAATGATCCATTGTTAGGCTGATGGTCCTTCTTGAGCATGTGATCAGCTGGTTTTGGTTGTCAGCAACAAACTGGTTGATCCACTCTGAGAAGGTGCTATTTAAGAGACTGAGCTGAAAACAGCACCTCAGACTGAGGAAGTCTCTCGGATGAGAGACGAAACGTTTCTATATTTTTTTGCTTTGTTTTTTTTTTTTTTTTGAATGTCCAGAGGACCAGATTGAACTTTTTTGGATTTTTCTACCTGGATTATTGAGCATGTATCAGGATATTCACATTTTCTTGTTCAACTTTTAAATCAGTCACTGCAGATGAGTGATTGTCAGTTTCTGTCAGATTTCTGTAACTGGAGCAGGTATTTCTGTTTACTGGTTAACTTCCTCAGCTGTCTCACATTTTAAGGGTCGATCCTACTCCATGTTTCAGATCCTTCCATAGATCAGATTCATAGAAGAACTTCTAAAGAGAACATTTTGTTTTTAGCGTTTGTTTTGGGACATTATCTCGTCACAGGACTCATGATCTTTAACTGAGACCAGACTTTTTGACAAATGGAGCAGGTTTTGCTTCAGATGCTTCATATCTCATTTTACCCAGACCACACTCAAGACAACCTGTGTCAGGTGCAGCTACAACCAAGAACTAAAGAGAATCTTCTTGTGTTTGACAGTAGATTTAACACTGTTTTTTAGAAACCTTCAGTTTTAAAAAAGAGCTGATGTAACTTACCTAAAGAGCCAGAAAATACAGCCAGACAATCAGTGTTTGTCCTCTACAAACGCCTATTCTCCAGAAACGCCCACTTTTGGTCTGCAGAGAACCCCTTCTCCACCTACGGACTAACGGAACACATGTTGACTAGCTGGATTAATCATGTTCTGTGTGTGTGCGTGTGTGTGTGTCCTCTTAGGAAGTTGCAGAGCCACTGCAGGATCTAAAGGAAGGCATGGAGCAGCTGGTAAAGAACAAAACTCTTCGGTACATCCTCTCCACGCTGCTCACAATTGGAAATTTCCTCAACGGCACCAACGTGAGTCACGACTGTTGCAGGTTCCCCTCATCACTTACTGGGAAATAAACTTTACTTGAAAGTGGTGATTTCTTTGAAGTTTTAAGAAGTAGCACACCTTTTTTGAATTTCCAGGCCAAAGGCTTTGAGTTGACATATTTGGAGAAAGTTCCAGAAGTGAAGGACACAGTCCATAAGCAGTCTCTGCTCCATCACGCCTGTTCCGCGGTGGTGGAAAACTTCCCCGAGAGTACCGACCTCTACTCTGAGATCGGAGCCATCACACGCTGTGCTAAGGTGTGCTCCGGTCCTTTATTTGGAAAACTTGCATGTGCGCTGTTCCCAACTCTAACACTTTGATTTATCCTATTTAAATACATTAGTCATGACATCATATAACAAATAAGACAGACCTTCAACAGTCATTCAACTAGTGTGTGAGAACATCGGTCATAAAGAAATCTCAACGAAGAGTCCTGCATTTTTCTGTTGTTGAAAGCTAAAACCATGAGATCCTATTTTTAGGCACTGCCAAGTTGTGTTTAGAACTTCGTCCATGCACCAGAGATGTTGAGCTGAAAGTCCTGCCTATTCTCCTGCACTCAATAATTGGTAATAGAGTTCCTGTTTTTAAGTATGACTTAACTAATTACAGCCAAATGTAATAGAAAGATTTATATTTGAACACACAGCAAAAATGTAACTACTTGAATAATCAAAAGTTACCTAAAAATGATCTTAGGTGAATTTTTTTTACATTATTTTTACCAAGTGCATTGTTTCACACGTGTCAAACTCAAGACCCACGGGCCAAATCTGGCCCTTGTTAACATCTTATCTGCCCCTCCCAAGATGATATTTTAAATTTAAAATAATTGCAGTGCTTCTCATTAGCTAAAAAAGTACAGAGCATACTTCATTTAGTGCAGATTTCACACGACCATTGGCTAACTTTGAAGCCAGAAAAACAATTGGATTTTTCAGTCATCTTTGATTTAGTTGTGGAAAAAGCAACAAATGGCATCAAATGGGAACAATGAAACGCCCATTGATGAACCTGCAACCAAGAAAAAGTGTTGGGCAGCTGATTTGAGGTAAGGCATTGACTAAAACTGGCTCGTGGCTTGGACAAAGTTTTTAGATTTGACCCCCTTTTGTTAGAGTTCGACACCCCTGTGACAGGGACTTAAACGTTAAATGGCAACCGGCCACTAGAGGGTGCTCAACTTTGTGGCTTCAATTTCTGGCTTCCGTTACTTTGTCTAGTTACTAGTGGGGGAACCTCAGGGCCTTCAACCCCTTTAGAGAAGGCCTAAGAAATCAGCATATATCAAATGTGAATCAAATTATTTTATTTATTTTATATAAAATAAATATTTTCAATGTTTTTTTTATTGCTCATTTCTCTTTATTTCTGTAAACTACATGCAATTAAGCCAGATTATTTATTTTTTATTCATGAACGTAGATTTGTCTCCAGGCAGAAACAGAAGGAGCTCTCGTAGCTTAGGCCTTCACTCTCATTAGAGAAGGCCGAACTCAGTCGAGCCGCTCTCGGATGGGTTTGTTTAATAACTGACAGGTAAATTAACCATTCAGGATGATGATGTAGAGTAGGCAGGACCAACAAAACGAGACTCAGGACTTCAAGAACGCTTTGCAAAGTTTTGTTGTTGTTGTTTTTAATGTGCGATGCATTTTATTGCAACCTGTAAATTCTAAGTTCCACACCAAAATTGTTGTTGCTCTATAAAATGAAGGTCAAATTAAGTTTTCCATGGATGAGTTTTGGCGAGGTGGCACGGTGGCGCAGTTGGTAGAGCTGTTGCCTCTCAGCCAGAAGGTCACGGTTCAAATCACAGCCAGGGACCTTTCTGGGTGGAGTTTGCATGTTCTCTCCGTGCATGCGTGGGTTTTCTCCGGGTGCTCCGGTTTCCTCCCACAGTCCAAAAACATGCATGTTAGACTGCTTGGTAACTCTAAATTGTCCGTAGGTGTGAGTGAGAGTGAATGGTTGTTTGTCTCTATGTGTCCCTGTGATGAACTGGAGACCTGTCCAGGGTGTCCCCCATCTCTCAGACAGTGATGGATGGATATGGGCACCAGTGACCCCTGCGACCCAAAAAGGAAGAAACGGATGAAGATAATGTTTGGATAATTTTCAAATTTAAAGTTATGTTTTGGTTTCTTTACAGGATTAAACTCTATGTTCTATGAGTTACTGTTAAATTTCGATGTGAATTATTGAAATCACGTGTTGTACATGAATATAAAGGACTGTGTGAGCCACATGTTTTTCTGGGTAATCGTGGTACAGAAATGGGTGGACTCTTTCAGGTTAAGTATTCAGATGGGTCGTCTCTGTCGTTTTGCTGTTCAGTGTCGGGTTGACATTTATGTTCAGGTTGTTTTTGGTAACGGTTTAAAAAATGGCACCATAAATCAGGTGACATACATGAAGGATGACAATAGGAGAAGCCCTTCCTGTCAGCAAGTTACTAAATTGCTCAATCCAAAGCAAAAGAGTTCACACTGTGACTCTGTCTATGACTTTAGCGTTTCAAAGGCCGTTACAGTATAAATTGCCTTTATAGTCACAGATTTCCACGACTAATTACAGTATGTTGATGGTCCCCACATGCTAGAGTCAGATAGAAAACACATTTTTGTGTTACAGATATGTAAGCCTATTTGTCATTTGTTTCTTTTTAAAAGACTTTTATTTTAAGTTTAAGTCCACACAGGATCTTCTGTGAATGTCTTCATGGCCCTGAAGGTTTTCCCACTATGAAATTTATTTTGATCAAGCTTGTTTTTGTTTCATAAAGATATTGGATACATTCTAATAAACTATACACATCTAACAATATCTTGTTTCTCAAAGTAAAGAAATATTGTTTTTAATAGAAATTTAAAACAATGAAAAAACAAAGTGTTTACAGGGGTTTCATTTTGTGGACTTCCATTCATCCATCCAGTATGTTTACCTTTTCGTGTTGCAGGGGTCACTGGTGCCCATATCCAGCAGTCACTGTGCAAGAGTTGGGGGACACCCTGGACAGGTCTCCAGTCCATCACAGGGACACATAGAGACAAACAACCATTCACTCTCTCTCTCTCATCTAGGGACCATGTTTTTGGTCTGTGGGAGGAAACTGGAGTACCTGGAAAAAATGCACACATGCACGGAGAGAACATGCAAACTCCATCCAGAAAGGCCCCTGGCTGGGATTTGAATGGGCGACCGTCTCGCTGAGAGGCAACAGCTCTACCAACTGCACCACCGTGCCGCCTTTTTGACAAAGTCTAAATCAAATATAAAAACATCAGTCTGCTGCTGGTTTCTGGTTATTCAATATTTTTACAAAAGTGAATTTTTAATCATAAAACACTGTAAAAAAAAAAGAATTTAACCATGTTTTAAGAACAACATGTGCAAAATGTAGATTTGTTTACTGTAGATGCGTTAAGTGAATTTTTTTTTAACATCTTCACCTAAACTTTTACTCCAGATTAAAAAACTGTTTTCCCTGCATTGTACGTTAAATTAAAAGCATCTCTTTTCTTACGTTTGTCAACCATTTCCATCAGGTGGACTTTGACCAGCTGCAAGAGAACTTGTGTCAGATGGAGCGGCGTTGCAAAGCCTCATGGGACCACCTGAAGGTGATCGCCAAGCATGAGATGAAGCCTCAGCTAAAGCAGAAGATGTCTGACTTCCTCAAAGACTGCGCAGAAAGAATCATCATCCTGAAGATTGTTCACCGCAGACTAATCAACAGGTAGTCCTGCTCCTGCTGAGTATTAGTCGTTCATGTTTTTGGCAGTACAATGTTGACGGAGGAGTTGCGCTCCTTCTCCTTCCAGGTTTCATTCCTTCCTGTTGTACCTCGGTCACCCGGCCTACAGCGTGAGAGAGATCAGCGTCAACAGGTTCAGTAAAGTCCTCAGTGAGTTCGCACTGGAGTACCGAACCACCCGCGAGCGCGTCCTGCAGCAGAAACAGAAGCGAGCTGATCACCGCGAGCGCAACAAGACCCGGGGGAAGCTGATCATGGACGTGAACGCTCCGGTGAGCGTCGCACACTCAGACTCCATGACAAAAATTATCCCTTTGCTTCGCCTTTTTCCAAACGTTGTGCTTCTTTTCACTTCTTTTCCTCCTGTTTCTTTGTGTTGTTTGATTTAAATCTTCCTCTCCACTGTAGTCTGACGATGAAGACGAGCATGAGGTATCAAGATGTTTGCCTGCCTGTGTGCACGTGTGTGCTTGCCTGTGTGGATTGATGCTAACTTTTTCTTTCACATCTGAGTGAACCGAACAATAAAACAGACGGTTTTAAAATCTTTACAGGTTGGATGTCTTTCTTGATGATTTAACATCAGCATGCTGCATTTAAAAGTTCAAAACCAACCAATCCTGAAGCTCCGCCCATCTGTTTCTTCTCTCAGCCGGGTCGGCACGGATCAAGCAGCAGCAACAACAGCGCCCCCGGTGGCAGCCAGGAGAGCAATCAGCCTCAGGGTCTGGGCCACACTGAGGACGCAGCAGAACACGAACACATGAAGGCGGTGCTGAGAACCAGTCTGAGCAGCAGTGACAAGGAGGTCAGCGCTGTGCCCGGCCTTCGAACCCGGACCAGGTCACGACCCGGACGAGGAGGTGAGGAAAGACCAGTGGACTCAAAAAGAGGGGGCATTTGCACAACCCTGAGCTCTTCTTTTCTGTTTCTGCAGGTCGCACCATGCAGGCGTGGACACCGGCTATGGAAGACACTCAGAGCTGTGGAGATGATGCTGCTGATGAAATCATGGAGCAGATTGTGCGGTCCGCCACTCAGGGTCCAGGAACCAGATCACAGCCCAGAGAGAGGAGGAGATCCAGGGCCAACCGGAAATCATGTGAGCCAGAGTTCCTCATTTTTCTCTCTTTTTTTTTCTTACTTCGTACCTTAGATCTTATTACTGTTTTTAATTTACATTTTAATACTTTTATTGGATGTAACTGGGACACTGTGTACATAATTTTGTTCCACCACATGTGGTGGAATGACAAATAAAGAACCTTGAATTCTTGAATCCTCGTACATAATCATTATCCCCCTAGCAAAAATGATTTTGCTCAGGTTTCTATTCGTGTTCGTGTGTATATCTGTTAGAAAACATTTCAAGAACCACTGGACAGAGTTAAGTGAATCTCTTACCTTTTACAGTCAACTCAATTCATGATGGCTGTCACAGCTAATTGACCTTAGTCATTTTTAAAAAGGCTGTAAGTTAGTCAATCTTACAGATATTTAGAATATATTTGGAGTGTAGTATTTGAAAGTGATTCACAACACATACTCCAAGCATTAATTATTTGCTCAAGTGCATTGTTGTCACTCGTTGTGGAGCGAAGAGGGGGAATTAGAAAAATCCTCTGTTCAACCATCCATCTGCTCGGCTGTGTGTTGTAATGTAAGCATGATTGATACCTTAAAAAATAAGAGAAGTACAAATTTCCATTTTGGTGTATAGCTACAGTACATCTAGGCAAATGAAAGGTCCATATTGAAAACTGGATTGCCACGTCAGAATCAAAGATGGTCACCATATATGTATATATTAATCCATCCGTCCATCCATCCATCCATCCATCCATCCATCCATCCATCCATCCATCCATCAATTATCTTTACCCGCTTCTTCCATTTTGGGTCACGGGGGTCGCCGGTGCCCATGTCCAGCAATCACTGTGCGAGGGGCGGGGTACACCCTGGACGGGTCACAAGTCCATCACAGGGCCACATAGAGACAAACGAGACAAACAACCATTCACTCTCTCATTCACACCTAGGGACAATTTGGAGTTACCATTCAACCTAACATGCATGTTTCTGGTCTGTGGGAGGAAACCGGAGTACCTGGAGAAAACCCACGCATGCATGGAGAGAACATGCAAACTCCACCCAGAAAGGCCCCTGGACCGGGGTTTGAACCAAGGACCTGCTTGCTGAGAGGCAGCAGCTCTACCAGTTGCGCCACCGTGCTGCCCCATCCATCCATCCATCCATCCATCCATTATCTTCCACTTATTTCGAACTCGGGTCACGAGAGCAGCAGCTTGAGCAGGGAGGCCCAGACATCTCTTTCCACAGCCACCTCTTCCAGCTCTTCCGGGAGGATTCCAAGGCGTTCCCAGGCCAACCAAGAGACATAGTCTCTCCAGCGTGTCCTGGGTCTTCCCCGGTGTCTCCTCCCAGTTGGACATGCCCGAAGCACCTCTCTAGGGAGGCGCCCTGGGGGCATCCTTACCAGATGCCCGAACCACCTCAACTGGCTCCTCTCGACGTGGAGGAGTAGCGGTTCTACTCTGAGTCTCTCCCGAATAACTGAACTTCTCACCCTATCTCTAAGGGAGAGTCCAGCTACCCTGCAGAGAAAACTCATTTCAACCGCCTGTATCTGAAATCTCATTCTTTCGGTCACTACCCTCACCCTTTACCTGAAGAGAGCAATTCACTCTTTTCCGGTTGAGGACTATTACCTCAGATTTGGAGGTGCTGATTCTCATCCCAGCCACTTCACACTCGGCTGTGAACCGCTCCAGTGAGAACTGAAGATCACGGCACAATGACACCAACAGGACCACATCATCTACAAAGAGTAGATATGGAATCCTGAGGCCACCAAACTGGAACCCCTCCGCCCCCTGGCTGCACCAGAAATTCTGTCCATAAAAGTTATGAACCGAATCGATGACAACGGGCAGCCCTGGCGGAGTCCAACTCCCACCCTGAAGGCGTCTGACGTACTACCGGCCGTGTGAACCAATCTCTCGCACTGCTTGTATAGGGACTGAACAGCCTGTAACAATGGGCCCCCAATCCCATACTCATGGAGCAACCCCCACCCCCCACCCCCACAGTGTACCCGGAGGAACACGCAAAACACATGTATACTGGAAGAGCAAACTCCCATGACCCATCGAGGACTCTAGTGAGGGTAAAGAGCTGGTCCAGTATTCCATGGGTAGGACAGAATCCACATTGTTCCTCCAGAATCTGAGGTTCAACCAACGATCAGACTCGCTTCACCAGTACCCCTGAATAGACCTTACCAGGGAGGCTAAGGAGAGTGATGTGCCTGTATTTGGAACATACCCTCCAGTCCCCTTTTATGAAGAGGAAAACCACCACCCCAGTCTACCAGTCCAGTGGCACTGCCCCCGATATCTACGCAATGTTACAAAGGCATGTCAGCCAAGACAGCCTCACAACATCCAGAGCTTTAAGGAAATCAGGGTGAATCTCATCCACCCCCAGAGCCCTGCCACTGCATAGCTTTTTAACTACCTCGGCAACCTGAGCCATTGTTATGGACAGACCAACTCTGAAAACACCCAACTCCGCGTCCTCCATGGAAGCCGTGCTATTGGAATTGAGAAGGTCACTTCCTTTCACTTCCCGATGACATCACTGGTTGAGGTCAACAGCCCCCCACCTTCACTGAACACTTAGTAAAGTGTTGCATTCCCCTCCTCAGCTGCCTGTTGGTTTGTTAGAATCTCTTCGGGCCAACTGAGAGTCTATCCAAGGCCTCACCGAATTACTCCCACATCTGACCTTTTGCCTCAGCAACAGCCAAGGCTGCAGACCACATGGCCCTCCGGTACTCATCAGCTGCCTCTGGAGTCCCAACAGCCAACAAAGACTGATAGGACTCCTTCTTCAACTTGACAGCCTCTCTAACCCGGCGTGTCTACTACCGAGTTCAAGGATGTCCACCACGAGAATCGCCGACAACCTTGCAGCCACAGCTCAAGGCAACCACTTCAACAATTGAGTCGTGGAACATGTCCCACTCGGACTCAATGTCCCCTGCCTCAGCTGGGATGCAGTTAAATCTCTCCCAGAAGTGTGAGTTGAAGTTCTTTCTGACTCTGCCAGGCATTCCCAGCAAACCCTCACTACATGTTTGTGTCTACTGGGTCTGTCCGGCATCTTCCCCTGCCATCTAATCCAACTCACTCCCAAGTGGTGATCAGTTGACAGCTCAGCTCCTCTCTTAACCCAAGTGTCCAAAACAAACAGCCGCAAATCAGTTGACACAACTACAAAGTCAACAATCAATATATGACCTAGGGCATCCTGGTGCCAAGTGTACTTAAGGACACCTTTATTTTCAAACATGGTGTTTGTGATGGACAAACTATGACTAGCACAGAAGTCCAGCAACAAAACACAGCTTGAGTTAAGATCAGGGAGGCTATTCCTCCCAATCACGCCCCTCCCGGTCACACTGTCATTACCCATGTGGGCATTGAAGTCCCCCAGCAGAACATAGGAGTCCTCAGCTGGTGCACCTTCCAGAACCCCACCAAGGACTCCAAGAAGGCTGGATACTCTGAACTGCCATTTGGCACATAGGCACAAGCAACAGTCCGAGCCCATTCCCCCAATTGAAGGTGCAGGGAAGCTACCTTCTCGTCTACTGGGGAAATCTCCAACACACAAGCACCAATTTGGGGGGCTAAGAGTAGACTCACACTAGCTCAGCCCGTTTCACCATGGGCAACTCCAGAGTGGAATAAGGTCCAACTCCTCTCAAGGAGATTAGTTCCAGAGCCCATGCTGTGCACCGAGATGAGCTCAACTATTTCTAGTCGGTACTCTCAACATCATGCACAAGCTCAGGCCCCTTCCCTATGGTTAGAGACCCAATCTCCAGTTGCTCGTCGACGAGCCCCTCCCCCAGACCTGGCTCCATGGTGGGGCCCCGGTAACCCGTGTCTGAGCAAGGGACACAGAATTCCTTGATTTATATTGTCAATCAAAAGTCTTTGGGATCTCTCTCTGTCTGGCCTGTCACCTAGGCCTGATCTACCTTGGGAGGCCCTACTAGGGGCAAATATAATTGCCCCCGACAGCATAGCTCCTAGGACCATTCAGGCACACAAACTCCTTCCCCACGATAATATGGTGATTCAAGAAGGAGAAGACTGCTTAAAAGTATAGTTTCCTTAAATTATGGGGTGGCCCTTCAGATGGCTGAAGATTAGTCTATGGTGGCCAAGGCCACCACTGGCCACCCTCTGGTTCCACTATTGCACCTGGTAGTGGATAAAATTGCTCCCTTCACTCTCTAGGATTTGTCACCTTGGACAAGCAAAATAAATAAATAAACCACTTCTAGTTTTATATACTGTATGTATCTCGTGTATCATCCATTTGAATGAATTTGACCAAAAACATCAAGGTTTACTTCATTCTCTCTTCACTTCCAGTCCAGAAAAACACTCATCTCCAAAACGACAAACACTAATTATTCAAATCCGTCAGTGACAGGAGACATCTGCGTACTGCTTGTTTGAAACTGGTTTGAACTCCTTCAAGGAATGCCACACCTTTTTATTTTTAAACAACAGGTTTAATCCAGAAGCCATGAAAATAAAACGAGAGACAAAAGAGACAGTAGGATGTTTGGTCTCTGACTCTTTGTCCTCTCCTGTCTCCTCGCAGTGAGGCGGACTCTGAAGAATGGCCTGACTCCAGAAGAAGCACTTGCTTTGGGGCTGACGGATTCTCCAGAGACATGAAATGAAATCTTACCTCCTGCCTCCCACCTGTGGAAATGCAGCTGTACACTTCAGCAGGACACTTCTGTCTGTCTCCACCACACTTTGAGGGTTCTTAGTCCACCAGCTTCTTCAGGGTTTTGCCAGCTGCTAGTCTTGACTATTTTTGAGTGAAGCTGCTGCCAATGTGATCGTATTTTTATTTTATTTTGTGTACGTTTGTTGAAAAAGACAAAGTAAAAATTGTATTTTAAGAGAGACAGTGGAGGTCAGAATTTCTTCCAGATACTGAATTTATTCAAACTTGTTTTCAAATTATTCCTAAGGGATAATTTTCTTTGAAGCTGTGAACTTTTGTTGGCGAAAGAGCAAATTTTTCAAATTTGTTTTTAAATTGTTATTAAAGATTCCAAATGATCTCCCTGAAACAAAGACAGAATTACATGTTTTACAAGTATTATCAATGCAGATCTTTGCTTCTGCAGCTGCACAATAGTTAGTGTGTTTTATAGGAACGGGAAAGGTTTCAGTCTGACAAGTGCCTTTCTTTAAAAAGGGCCGACGCTGCACCTTTTCACGACATGACTGCCGCTCCAGTGGCTCAAAGCCGTCACATTTGCAGGAACAGCGTTCTCAGTATTTATTTGAAACACTCAGACATTTTGCACCTTAACTGACGCAGGAAAAAAAGAAGTGTTGGGTTTTTTTTTCTCTGAGGAAGTTTTTGTAAAGTATAAAAGAGACAAAAAGATATTAACTTTTTAAGCGTCTTGATGGACACATAGGAAACGGCATAAAATGTTTAAATGTCCTCGTCTTGCATGTGTAGTGAGGTTGTGTATTTTCTTTGTAGAAACTTGTATTATAGTCTAAGAGAAAGGAGGCATTTCTGTGAATTGTATTTAAAGAGAAAACCCATAAAAGACGCAACTCAGAGCTGTTTTTTTTTTTGTTTTTTTTTTTTTGTTTTTTTATATGTTGCTCCCTGCTGAGAGTCCGGAGCAGATTTAGGACTTTCATTTCGAAATCTGTGGTCTCGTATGTTTTTACTGAACTTGAACAGGACATGGAGCAGTTTTGGTTTGGAGGAACGAAGTGTGTGAGATGAAAACGAAACGCTTTCACTTGAAGTGCTGTGTACTCACGTTCTGCAATAAAAACAAGTGAATGTTCCCGTCATTGTTCTCTTCTTTCAAATCTGAGTTATACATTAACATGTTTGTGTGTGTGTGTGTGTGGGGGGGGGGGGGGTCCACCCACCAACTTTTGGATCAATGGGACGCCGTAAACTCCCGTTCGTGTTTCACCAACTTGTTAGTTAAGGTCTGTTTCTGTGTTGCGTTCTTACATGGCAAAGTCAATGAATCTGCTGTGGGGGGCTGGATCCCCCCCCTGCTGGCGTGTTATGATCACCCTGGAGGAGAAGAAGCTGCAGGGCTACAAACACAAGCTGTTATCCTTTGAGAAAGACGAGCATAAAACTAAAGAAGTGCTGGGAATTAACCCAAGAGGACAGGTAGGCGTAGCACCCTCATGAATTTAGATCTTACTGATTATTATATCGTCAACACATAGTATGTTGATGATGAGTATTGTTTTAATACTCATTCTATGTACTTGTTAAGTCTACACATTTTACATACAGATCAAAAGTTTATGATAAGTATATAACTAAGTTTTTGTCCATGGGACCATTAGACGCTGCACAAAATTTGACGGGATGAAAGAAGCAGAAAAAAACCCGTCAGATCACTGGAAATATGGTCAGATGAGACTAAAATTAAACTTGTAAGCCACCAAGAACATCTCTATGTCACCTCATTGTGTTCACAACATGCACATAGTGAAGCATGGTGGTGGTACTATCATAATGTGAAGAGGTTTTTTTTTTCAGCTGGAAACTGGTTAGCATTTAAGAAAAGATGGATGGAGGAAAATGTAGAAATATTAAGAGGTAAAGTGAGTCTTTTAGGTGTTTGAGACTGGGGTGGAGGTTGACCGCTCAGTACGACCCTAAACACACCACTGAAGAGAAACTGGTATGGTTCAGTCAAAGCCCAGACCTGAATCCAACCAGAGTCTCTGGTTTGATTAAAAGATTGTCGGGTGCAAACACCACCTGAAGGAGCAGTTTGGACATAAACAGTAGACAAAATGTCCAGTGGTTAGACGTATGAAGCTCATGGTATCATGCTCTGCCATAAATTAGAACCCACATGAAAGAAGGCAATGGGAGACTCCAGGTAAAATGAGTAATTAATGTTTATTTTAACTAAACAAAACAAAATGCTGGTGAGGCAGCAAAACCTACTTTGAAGGAGTAGATGACACACGGAGAGAGACAGGACATGAAAGCCTTCCAAAGGACAATCCACAGACAACTGACAAGAAGCAAGGACACAGAATATATAGAGACACTGATGAGGGAGAAGGACAAACACCTGGGGTGATTAGGATTAAGGACAGGTGTGACAGGAGCTGGACACTTCTTTCTTCTTCTTTTGGATTTTCCCTCTTCAGGGGTCTCCACAGCGAGTCATCCTCCTCCATCTCACTTTGTCCTCTTCATCCTCTGTCCTCACTCCAACTACCTCCATGTCCTCTCTAACTACATCCATATATCTCTTCTTTGTCTTTTTCCTGGCAGCTGCATTTCTAACTTCCTTCTACCAATATACCCACTGTCCCTCCTCTGGGCATGTCCAAATCATCTCAGTGTGTCCTCTCTAACTTTATCTCCCAGTTGTTTAACCTGTGCTGTAACTCTGATGATCTCATTCCTAATCTTATCCAGCCTTGTCACTCATAAGGAGAAGCTCAACATCTTCATTTCTTCCACTTCCAGTTCTGTCTCTTGTCTTTTTGTCCATGTCTCTCTCTCCAGACCATACAGCATAGCTGGTCTCACCACTGTCTTGTAAACTTTTCCTTTGACCTTTACTGACACTATTTTGTCGCAAATCACTCCTGAAACTTTTCTCCATCCTGCCTGGACTCTCTTTTTCACCTCTTTACCACACTCCCCATTTTCATGGACAGTGGAGCCCAAGTACTTGAAGTCCTGCACCTTTGTGACCTCTGTTCCTTGTAGCCTCACTGTTCCACCTCCTCCCTCTCATTCACACACATGTCCTCTGTCTTACTAGGCTGACTTTCATTCCTCTTCTTTCAAGTGCATACCTCCACCTCTCCAAGTTCTCTTCCACGTGTTCAGATCACAATGTCATCTGCAAACATCATAGTCCATGAGGATTCTTGCCTGACCTCATCTGTTAGTCGGTCCATCACCAGAGCAAACAAGAAGGGGCTCAGAGCTGATCCTTGATGCAATCCCACCCCCACCTTGAAGCTATCTGTCACTCCTACAGCACATCTCACCACTGTCCTGCTGTCCTCATACATGTCTTGTACCAGTCTAACATACTTCTCTGCCACTCCAGATTTCCTCGTGCAATACCACACCTCCTTCCTCGGCACTCTGTCATAAGCTTTTTCTTAAACCACATAAACACAATGGAGTCCTTTCTGACCCTCTCTGTACTTCTCCATCACCATCCTTAAAGCAAAGATGGCATCTGTGGTGCTCTTTTTTGGCATCAAACCATACTGCTGCTCACAGTCACCTCTCGTCTAAGTTTTGCTTCCACAACTCTCTCCTGGTTCTTCATTGCATGGCTCATCAACTTAATTTTCCTGTAGCTGCTACAACTCTGTACATCACTCTTGTTCTTAAAAATGGGCACCAGCACACTTCTTCTCCATTCCTGAGGCATCTCTCCAAGACATTTCCAAACCTCCACTGGTATGTCATCAGGTCCTACTGCCTTCCCTTCTTTTGAGAACTTTCCAGACTTCACCCTCTCTAATCTTTCCCATTTCCTGGTCCACATTTTCTATGAGCTCTACTCTTCTTTCTCTTCATACATTAGCTCCTCAAAGTACTCCTTCCATCTTCTTGTCACACTCTCCTCACTTGTTTGAACATTATAATTCCTATCTTTAACAAGCTTAACCTAATGCACATCTTTTCCAGCCTGATCCCTCTGTCTCACCAATCGGTACAAGCCCTTCTCACCCTCTTTAGTGTCCAGTCTCCCATACAACTCATCGTACGCCTTCTGCTTTGCCTTAGCTCCCTCCCTCTTTGCTCTACATCCCATCTCCTTATATTCCTGTCTCCTCTCTTCAGTCTTCTCACTGTCATATTTCTTCTTGGCTAACCTCTTTCTTTGAATAACTTCCTGCACTTCACTATTCCACCACCAGGTTTCCTTATCATCCATTCTCTGTTCAGATGACACACTGAGTACCTTCCTACCTGTCTCTCTAATTACTGTTGCTGTAGTAGCCCAGTCATTTTGAAGTTCTTTCGTACCACCCAGAGCCTTTAACAGCAGCTCCTCTCTGAATAGCTCACAACATTCCACAAAGTCCATGCTCAATAATCCAGGTATAAAATCCAACAATTTTCAGTCAGGTCATTGTGCTGAGACATTTCACCTTCCATCCAGAAGGCTTCATCAGTTTGAGGAAACACCAAACAAAACTGCTTCTCCCGCAACAGCTTGCTCAAAAGTGGGAAAAAAAACTCACAACATTCTTTCTTCCTCAGCTTCCACCATCTGGTCTTCTTCTCTGATTTTATTTTTCTCTTCTTCACAACAGTCATTCTACACACAGCCATCTGCTGTCTGGCCGCGTTCTCCCCTGCCACAACCTTACAGTCCCCAATCTCCCTCAGGTTCCCTTTTCTACACAGAATATAGTCAACCTGCGTACTCCTTCCTCCACTCTTACAGGTCACTCTTTGTTTCTCTCTCTTTTGGAAATAAGTGCTGACTATAGCCATTTCCATTCTCTTGGCAAAATCCACCACCATCTGTCCTTCCTGTTTTCTTTCTTTGACACCAAACCTACACATCACTTCCTCATCCCCTCTGTTTCCTTCACCAACATGTCCAGTCAGGTCTGCTCTGATCACCACTCTCTCCCTGAGAATACTCTCTATCACTTCATCCAGATCCTTCCAATATGTATCTTTCTCCTCCACATCACATCCAAACTGTGGAGCATAACCACTGATAACATTTAGCATCAGACCTTCTACTTCTACCTTCAGGCACATCATCCTATCTGACACTCTCTTTACCTCTACTACATTCTTTGCCAACTCCTCCTTCAGGACCTCTCCTACTCCATTTCCATGGTAAAACAGTTTAAACTCTGCTCCAATGCTGCGAGCCATGCTTTCCTTCCACTTGGTCTCTTGAACACAGAAAACATCTACCTTCCTTCTCTGCATCATGTCAGCCAGCTCTCCACCTTTACCTGTCATTGTCTACACATTTAGAGTTGCAACCCTCAGTCCTACACTCTTGACTTTGCTCTTCTCCCGCTGTCCCCTGACACGTTTCTCTCCTCGTGGTCTTCGACTAACAGTAGCACAATTTCCGACAGGAGCAAATCTTCTGACAGGAGCAGAACACAAGGAAGACACTACACAGGGGAGTACAGGAGGGCACAGAACACAGAAAACCACACACATGGAGCCTAACATGAAGACTTATTGGTATAACTGCAAAAGATGGCTCTACACTGTTTTTACTTTGGAGGTTGCATTAAAAAAATCATCCCACAGTTTTTCTGTTTTTATTAATCTAAAACAAGTTGTACCTAATTTAACTTGATTAATCAGAAGTATTTTACATACAGGACCTTTAAACAAGTTGAAACCCCAAAGTGGTGTGAAGCATGTTTCTACCTATCATGGTGCTGAAGTGAGTTGAGTAAGAAAGTTGAGGAGCTCTTCGTAATAAAAATCATTCAAGTGTTTTTCTGCAGCTTCCAGCCTTCAAACATGGGGACGTCGTCGTGAACGAGTCCGTCGCAGCTTGTTTGTACCTCGAGGTAACAAAAGAAACATGGGGAATCTTGTTTATGATGACAGTTTGAAAGGCTGATGTTGTTCTGTGTCTGCTGTGGTGAAAGAACCAGTTCAGGTCTCAAGGCAACAAACTGATCCCTGACAGTCCTGCAGAGCGAGCCGTGATGTACCAACGCATGATGGAGGCTCTCACCCTCACTGATAAACTCAGTAAGTTACGCTCAGGGATGCAAAACCGGAACAAACTGGTGCAAAACGCTTGTTGTTGACTGTTCTGTCTTAGACGCTGTCATTTACAGCGACTGGTTTGTCCCTGAAGAGGAGCGCCATGACACCACCGTGAGGAGAAACAAGGAGACTCTGACCATTGAGCTCAAACTCTGGGAGAGCTACCTACACAATGTATGACCACCACGCAAACACAGACACGCACGTGTAAACACACACGCTAAAAGTGAAATGTGCTTCAAGGTGGCTGCAGGCTCCTACCTGGTGGGGGCCTTCTCCTTAGCTGATGTGGTCGCCTTTCCAAACGTCGCCTACGCCTTTCGTTTCGGGTAGGTGTCTGAGTTCAGTGTTTGTTTGTTGGAAGATGTCCACTTGGATTTGTCTGTGACTTTGTGTTTCCTCTTCAGGTTGTCTGCAGGACAGTACCCCAAACTGGCCAAATACTACAGGCTGCTGAAGGACAGAGCCAGCATTAAAAGCAGCTGGCCCCCACACTGGCTGCCCAGCCCACAGGGCTACGACATCCTGAAGGAACTCTGAGAAAATGCTTCATTGTAGACTTGTTCAACTGTAAATGTAATTCAAGGTTGTTTTATTTTACACAGAGATGCAATTCTGTTTATGACCTGGGATCAGGTGTTCTCCTGAATTTCAAATTCTTCTTGTCTTGTTGCTTTTTAACTCAATTCAGTTTATTTATATAGCGCCAAGTCACAACGGAAGTTGTCAAAGGGCAATGAACAGAAACATTAACATGCATTATAAATGCCAAGTTATCCATCTAAGGAAGGAGGGAAGGAAGCCAGCAGATGGCATATTTTTCGGCCAATAAGTCACAGTTTTTTCATAATTTACATGCCCTGCGACTTATAGGCTGAGACGACGTATTTATGGATTTTTTCCCATATTTATAAACCAATTTTTGGCTGAGATATAACCGTATTCATTCATTCTGATGAAAAAAAAAAGAACTGTAACATTTTCAGCCACTAGAGGGCAGCAGAGTAGTAGTAGTCTTATGACACGCCTTTGTATCATGTAAATGTGGCTACAATGACAAATTCAAAAAAGTTCAATACAAAAACAACTAGACTTTATTTATTATACTTTACTTTATACTTTATTGTTTTTGTCTTGAACTTTTTGAATTTACCATGTCCTGGATGACTGAATCTTTACTAGCTATTAATGACACAATCGGCTTGCCATATACCTACCTTCGTTCTGCTTGCTTCTTGTAGCAAGTCAAACCAGCAGCACCGCCCCGGCGAAATGCAAATCATTTGACCATTAAAGTGCATTTATTAAGTAAAAGTTCAACTGAGACACACCTTTGCTATAATTTTGAGCAAACAAACAATTGTTTTTAAGTGTTCATCTTGTTAAATTTTGAAGAAATGCGGAGGCTCGTCCCTCTGCGCGTGCCTTCCGCTTCCGCGAATTGGGTTTTGAAATGCAGCACATTTGACCGTCACAGTGCATTTATTAAGTAAAAGTTAGACTGTGACACACCTTTACTATAATTTCGAGCAAACAAACAATTGTTTTTAAGTGTTAATCTTGTTAAATTCTTATTAAAGTCCTCCCGTGCACGCGCCTGCGGCCGACATTTGGCAGTCCATCGATTTTTGGCACAACATCGACTCACATTTCTAGGTTGTCAACAGTGACACGTAACAAACATGATGCATCAGCGGTGACACATAATAGATGCAACATACACAGTGGCGAGACATTTATGGATTTTTCCACTTTTTTAGACATATTTGGACTGATGCGACGTATAAGGGCGGTGCGACGGTTACGGTGGAAAATGCGGTAAGTCTTCACTTGGTCACAGTCTCCCATCCTGAGCTTGCACAAGACAACAGTGGAAAGGATAAACTCACTCATATTAGGAAGAAACCTCCAGCAGAACCAGGCACAGGACAAGTGGCCATCTTCTTCGACCGGCAACTCACGGGTTTTACTCTAAAAATTAAGAAACATGTCTCCTTCCTTCAGCAGCTCACCAAACCATGGTGCTGTACAGTTTACTTATGAGGTTAGAGAACAACCACAAAAACATCTACCTATTTATATAAAAAGTAGACCCTTGAGTATTACGATCTGGTGTGTTTGTTGAACCCAATGTGCAGACAGATGAGGAGATCTCAGAGGTAAAATAAGAAAATCAATTTCTTAAACAAAAAACAAAAGGCTGACATGGCAGCAACACTTACATAGGACTGATAGGAGACAAAAAGACACGGAGGGAGACATAACGTGACACCTTGATAGGACAATTCACCGACGGGAACAACAAGGAGAAGTGGAATATATAAGGACAACAATGAGAGAATAATGACAAACAACTGGGGGAGGACAATGAGGGACAGGTGCAGCAGGAGCTGGCAACACGAGGGAAAAACACGGAGGAAGGCAGGACAGACGACACAAGAAAAACACAAATAACACACAGATCCTGTCAGACTTTAGTGAATCATTAGAATAAAAAAGATTCAGATATGCTAAATTCAGCCCATCTTATCAAATCTAAATTGTTGAAATGGTCACAAGGTTTTCAGCCTCTCGTTATTTTAATATGGAGTGTGGATTAATCTTCATGAGGTGTTTTCTACTATGTGCTTGAATTTGAGTAAAAATTATCATAAACTGATAACCACGACCTCAATAATTCAGCCAATATCTGCTGCCGCCTAGTGGTCAATCTCTGTAAGGGCAGCACAAACACAAGGAACACCATCCACCTCAGAAATACCTGCTCAGATGGTCCTTCATAGATTAGATAGATACAGGTGCTGGTCATAAAATTAGAACAACATGAAAAAGTTGATTTATTTCAGTAATTCCATTCAAAAAATGAAACGTGTATATTATATTCATTCATTACACACAGACTGATATATTTCAAATGTTTATTTCTTTTAATGTTGATGATTATAACTGACAACTAATGAAAACCCCAAAATCAGTATCTCAGAAATATAGAATATTACTTAAGACCAATTTAAAAAATGGATTTTTAGAAATGTTGGCCAACTGAAAAGTATGAGCATGTACATCACTAAATACTTCGTTGTTGCTCCTTTTGTCTGGATTACTGCAGTAATGCAGCGTGGCATGGAGTGGATCAGTCTGTGTCACTGCTCAGGTGTTATGAGCCCAGGTTGATCTGATAGTGGTCTTCAGCTCTTCTGAATTGTTGGCTCTGGTGTATCACATCTTCCTCTTCACAATACTCCATAGATTCCTATGGAGTTAAGGCAGTGCTTCTCAGTTATTTTCTGTTATCCCAAACTCTCCGCTGCGACTGTAAATAGTATGTCTATAAAATTGTTATAAATACACCTCTGCCTAACATTGTGTCCTTATTAACATTAAATAAAGAACAAAGTATATAGATCAACTTACAAGGAAGAACAACTTTAACATTGTTTTTTAGTCTGTAACAGAAACAACTTACAGTGCATCAATTTACCTGAAAAAAACAAACAAACAAAAAAAAACCAATCCTTATTTAAACTGTAAACATTTTGGATCATTTGATACATATAATCAATAAATAATAATAAATTCAAATTGATAAGCAACATTTTAGCTCAGGAGTGTTATATAAAACACAATGACCTAAAAAAATCAATAATTAACAAAACAATTTATGCTGATTTTTTATTTTTATTTTATTTTTATCAAAATGAGGAAGTCAGGATCAATGAGCACACTTATCGATAAAACACACAAAAAAATGTCAACATGAAAGAGGAAAGCGGAGCAGGTAATCATCTTGCTTTGAGTTTACTCTTTGTCACCTGCGAGCTGTGACAAGCGTCCAGAGAATCATAAAAACAGCAGCTGAACTGAGGAGGCGAATTAATGTTGGTAGTAGAGTCCTAACATTTATTAAACATTACTTCTGTAAATTGTGCTTTGACAAACTCATCGATAAAACTGAAACATTTAGTCAACTCAAAAGAGGAAAGAGGGGGCAGGTGTCGCTCTCGCTTGAGTTTACTCTTTGTTGCATGCGCGCTGTGAGAGACGTCCAGAGCGCGTGCACCGTAACAGCAGTGGAGGAGGTGACGGTCTGAGTTTATTTATCATGTCAGCAGCAGAGACACGAGTCATGCGTGGCTCCCAAAAAGACAAGGCAGCCATATTTGTTCATAACTTAGGAACGCACGCGACAAAATGAGAATGGTTAAAAAAAAAACTCCCTGCGGCAAAAACAGCATGTTTTCTAGGGTCACATGCGCCCCCCTGGCATTGCCCCGGCCCCCCCAGGGGGGCACGCCCCACTATTAGAGAAGGACTGGGTTAAGGTCAGGCAAGTTTGCTGGCCAATTAAGAACAGGGATACCATGGTCCTTAAACCAGGTACTGGTAACTTTGTCACAGTGTGCAGGCACCAAGTCCTGCTGGAAAATGAAATCTGCATCTCCATAAAGTTGGTCAGCAGCAGGAAGTGCTCTAAAACTTACTGGTAGATGGTTGTGCTGACCTTGGACCTCAGAAAACACAGTGGACCAACACCAGCAGATGGCATGGCCCCCAGACCATCACTGACTGTGGAAACTTGACACTGGACCTCAAGCAACATGGATTCTGTGCCTCTCCTCTCTTCCTTCAGACTCTGGGACCTTGATTTCCAAAGGAAATTAAAAATTTTCTTTCATCAGAGAACATAACTTTAGACCACTCAACAGCAGTCCCAGGCAAGACACTTCTGACGCTGTCACTTGTTCAAGAGTGTCTTGACACAAGGAATGCAACAGCTGAACCCCTTGTCTTGCATGCGTCTGTGCGTGGTGGTTCTTGAAGCACTGACTCCAGCTGCAGTCCACTCTTTGTGAATCTCTCCCACATTTTGGAATGGGTTTTGTTTCACCATCCTCTCCAGGGTGTGGTTTTCCCTATTTTTACTCCAGTGAAGACAAACGTGTTTTCCCGGCGCTCCGTACCTCCCCCTTCCCTCCCTGCTTGCATTATTTCATCCTGTGAACCCTTAAAGAGCCTCTTTTTTTCTGCATACCTTCCTAGTTCGAAGGTTCAGCTGGTCTCTCAACAAAATTGATCAACTTCTCCCGACAGGAGTCAGGGTAAGGAGGACCCTTTTACCTCGACGGAAACAAAGATTCATGATGACAGCTGTTTTTTTGCTGTTTGGCTGGTGGATTCTGGATTGTCTACGAATTTGTGTGGATGTGTCGAAGCTCGACAGCACTCAGACTGAATTATGTGCAGTTGCGTCAGAGAGCTGGTGCAGCTGTTCTCAGGACTGTGAGCTTTATAGCAACACGTACAAAGGTGGGAATCATTTTGGAGAAGCTGTGCGCTCGACTTTCGGCGTAAAGAATCAATTCGGCTGTTTTGGAGTTCCGTCAGAGGAATATTTACCAGTGAGACTTTAAAGGCAGAAACAGCAATTCACGAGTTCTGCCTGACCCAAAACTTTATTAATGTGCTTGGACACAGAGCTCTGTGAACAGCCAGTCTCTTTAGCACCTTTTGTGTATTGCCCTCTTTGTGCCAGGTGTTAATGGTCGTCTTTTGGACAACTGTCAAGTCAAGTCAACAGTCTTCTCCATGATTGTGTAGCTACAGAACTAGACTGAGATCATTAAAGGCCTTTGAAAGTGTTTTGAGTTAATCAGCTGATTAGGGTGTGGCACCAGGCGTTTTCAATATTGAACCTTTTCACAATATTCTAATTTTCTGAGAACCTGAGTTTGGGGTTTTCATTAGTTGTCGGTTATAATCATCAACATTAAAATAAATAAACATTTGAAATATATCAGTCTGTGTGTAATGAATGAATATACAAGTTTCACTTTTTGAATGGAATTACTGAAATAAATCAACTTTTTCATGATATTCTAATTTTATGACACGCACGCACAGACACACAGATGAAGTTATGTCAGCTTACATGAAAATCATAAATTTAATATACTATTTATTATACTGTTAAATACCTTAAACACCCGAGTCAAGAGTTCCTTTTTTAACGTAAAGTTTGGTGAAGAGGAGTCCTGTGGTGACATTTACTGGAAGCCTCTGAGGGGGTTGATCTCAAAAAGGCCACAGAAATGCCTGCGAGGACACTACACATGTAATTAAATACATACTGGTAACATACAAATATGTACAGTAAATGTTTTGTTTTTTCTGAACAGTGCCTGTAAAGCAGCTGGTTAAAAAAAATAAAGTACTGGTACAGTACCCTACCAGGAAAAATCGTTGACGGCTATCTTCATCTTCCTCCTGCGTACTAAAACCACTAAAGTCTTCTTCGATGTCAGAATTGAACAGCCTCAGATAAACGTCATCGCACATCCCCAGTCTCTTTTGTTGTCGCTCTCAGCATCACATTCATTTCGAGGCAAATGCACCCTTCAGCTTGTGCCGTCCTCTTCATCACGCAGCTGCCTTTCGAAACCCATTGGTGATTTTCTTTTACACTGCTCTGCTGTCAGGACCCACTGGCAGACTTGAGCAAAAGTTGTTCTTCACATGAGGCCAGTTTTTAACAACTTCTCACCGCCAGTCAGTGGTGTAGTACTTTGTATATACGATACGCGGGTATGAGGAGTATACCCACTTAGAAGTGCCCAATGATACGAGCCCATGTCATGTGTCATAGGCAATGATACATGACATGGGCTCGTGTCATTGTCAACACATTTGGAACATTTCATAGACGCACTGAGTCGGTTCTTATACTTCTGTATATACTACTTAATACTTGAGCATGTTTTGCTTTGATACTGTTTTATAAATTCTATGTTTTTAATACAAAGTCAACTGTTGTACAAAGTTTGTTGTACATTTATTCAAATAAAAGCATCAGAGAAATTTTTGAAATGTTCAATATGCATAAAAATATAAATAAGTTAACAATTACATTGTACTAACTGATGTACTTTGGTTTCTAAGCACAGTATACCCACTACTACACCACTGCTGCTGATGGTCCTTCTTGAGCATGTGATCAGCTGGTTTTGGTTGTCAGCAGCAAAACTGGTTGATCCACTCTGAGAAGGTGCTATTTAAGAGACTGAGCTGAATACAGCACCTCAGACTGAGGAAGTCTCTCGGATGAGCGACGAAACGTTTCTACAATTTTATTTATTTATTGTTGTTGTTTTTTGAACATCCAGAGGACTTGACAACTTTTTTTAAATATACAGTACACACATATCTCTGTTGTGTGTACTGTATATTGTTCTCTTGTTTGGTTTTATGCTGTTAATACAGTAAAATAATAATAATAAATAAAATAAAAAAACTTCCTGTTTGGCTTAATGTGATTCTATTTTTTTCAAATGTAATTCCGTTTTTTCAAATGTTGTTCATTACAACAGGAAAATGTTGGATTTTATACCTGGATTATTGACTTTGTTGTTGTTCATTACACCCTTGGGCCACCGTAAAAACGTGCATGAAACTCTGAAGCTAAACATCAGTGGGTGTAGTTTCTACTCCTGACCAGCAGGTGGCAGCACGTGCTCTCAATAAAGTTTGAAAGCGCTCGAATCGAAGAAACAGGCAGCTGCTGTGGTGGGTTGCAGAGTCCTATAAAGAGGCTCTTTACAGGGCTCTGGTGTGTTGTGGTCGACTGTCCCTCGTCTTGCAGATTCTTCATTTGTGGAGAGTCCTCCTAATCCTATAACCATGGCCAAGGACATAACTCTGCTGTGGGGCTCCGGTTCTCCTCCCTGCTGGAGGGTCATGATCGCTCTGGAGGAGAAGAACCTTCAGGGGTACAACAGCAAACTGCTGTCTTTCGACAAAATGGAGCACAAGTCCCAAGAAGTGTTGGATATAAATCCTCGAGGGCAGGTAGGTACAGTTATCTTTGGTAAAATCTTCACATACTGATTATCTACATCCTTAATCACACTGTCAGTATTTATTTCAGTAATCTGTACAAATGCAACTAATACTGCGCGCCGAAATAAAAAAAACTTACGCTTTTGAAGTTGGAAAAGTTGCAAACGCGTCTAATTTCCTTGTGCTTTTGAACGCACCACGGTGATTCAGTTTTATTTGATAAGTAAAAATTATCACGCAAACTCTGTATCCTGCCGCCTCCTTACGTAAATTACGTAATATTCTGCCGCCTCCTTACGTAAATTACGTAATATTCTGCCGCCTCCTTACGTAAATTACGTAAGTTTTTTAACGGTTCGGTACAAAGAGCACGAGCAGCTAGTTTTTCAAAATGAAAATTTACTCTTAAGAAAATCCTGCCAATAAAGTTTCCCTATTTTACTAGATTAAAAAAAACTAATGTAATTTTATATTTGTAATGTAGATAGCAGTTTAGCTAATGGAACAGATAAGATTACTGGTATTATGAAGTACAAGTAAATTAAATTGTAATTCGTAAATAAAACAAGTCAAGTGTTGTGGGAGCCCTAAAAGTCTACTAGAGACAAAATATATGTTATTTTTATTAATTTTATGATTTTTATATATATAATACACAACATGTCTTAACAAGCTTAAATATAAAATATGAAAATGATCATTATGATGTCTATCATTTATTGCTTT
>NC_056516.1:13268111-13269205 GCF_014905685.2 Nematolebias whitei | reverse complement strand
CCTCTGCCTAACATTGTGTCCTTATTAACATTAAATAAAGAACAAAGAATATAGATCAACTTACAAGGAAGAACAAGTTTAACATTGTTTTTTAGTCTGTAACAGAAACAACTTACAGTGCATCAATTTACCTGAAAAAAACAAACAAAAAAAAAACAATCATTATTTAAACTGTAAACATTTTGGATCATTTGATACATATAATCAATAAATAATAATAAATTCAAATTGATAAGCAACATTTTAGCTCAGGAGTGTTATATAAAAACACATTGACCTAAAAAAATCAATAATTAACAAAACAATTTATGCTGATTTTTTATTTTTATTTTATTTTTATCAAAATGAGGAAGTCAGGATCAATGAGCACACTTATCGATAAAACACACAAAAAAATGTCAACATGAAAGAGGAAAGCGGAGCAGGTAATCATCTTGCTTTGAGTTTACTCTTTGTCACCTGCGAGCTGTGACAAGCGTCCAGAGAATCATAAAAACAGCAGCTGAACTGAGGAGGCGAATTAATGTTGTTAGTAGAGTCCTAACATTTATTAAACATTACTTCTGTAAATTGTGTTTTGACAAACTCATCGATAAAACTGAAACATTTAGTCAACTCAAAAGAGGAAAGAGGGGGCAGGTGTCGCTCTCGCTTGAGTTTACTCTTTGTTGCATGCGCGCTGTGAGTGACGTCCAGAGCGCGTGCACCGTAACAGCAGCGGAGGAGGTGACGGTCTGAGTTTATTTATCATGTCAGCAGCAGAGACACGAGTCATGCGTGGCTCCCAAAACGACAAGGCAGCCATATTTGTTCATAACTTAGGAACGCACGCGACAAAATGAGAATGGTTAAAAAAAAACTCCCTGCGGCAAAAACAGCATGTTTTCTAGGGTCACATGCGCCCCCCTGACATTGCCCCGGCCGGCGCCCCACTATTTGAGAAGGACTGGGTTAAGGTCAGGCAAGTTTGCTGGCCAATTAAGAACAGGGATACCATGGTCCTTAACCAGGTACTGGTAACTTTGGTACTGTGTGCAGGCGCCAAGTCCTGCTGGAAAATGAAATCTGCATCTCCATAAAGTTGGTCAGCAGCA
>NC_056516.1:13266567-13268011 GCF_014905685.2 Nematolebias whitei | reverse complement strand
CATAACATCATCAAAAGATTCAGAGAATCTTTTGATGATGTTATGCATGGTTGATGATGATAACTTAAAAGTCTTTGCTATTTTACGCTGGGTAACACCATTCTGGTATTGCTGCACTATCTTTCTGCGCAACAATGGTGGAATTGGTGATCCTCTTACCATCTTGGCTTCTGAGAGACACTGACACTCTGAGAAGCTCTTTTTATACCCAGTCATGTTGTCAATTGACCTTATTGGTGTTAAATGGTCTTCCAGCTGTTCGTTATATGTTCAATTTCCTTTTTCCAGCCACTTATTGCTACTTGTCCCAACTTTTTGGGATTTGTTGACACAGTGAAATTTTGAATCAACATATTTTTCCTTTAAAATGTTACATTTACTCAGATTAAACTTTTGATCTGTCATCCATGTTATATTACGAATAAAATATTGACATTTGCCATCTTCACATCATTGCATTCAGTTTTTATTCACAATTTGTTTAGTGTACCAACTTTTTTGGAATCCGGTTTGTACATAGAGTGTTATTTCCTCCAAATCTGCGTCTTGAAATGACAATAAAATAAATAAAACTCCAATCATAGCGGTAATGACTTATGACAGCAACTTACAAAATGGTTTATGAACAAGGGTTTGTCTTTGTCTAATCACATCTGTAAGTAAATATTTAGTGAACTGATTGATCAAAGTTTAAAACAATCAGTAAGTAATCACTGGATCTACAACCGATCACTTTTTGGACTCAACCCAATTCAAGATGGTCGCTGCTATAGCTAAATTATTTTAGTAAACACAACAATGGCTACAACAACAATAAATAGATCAGATTTGGCATGGTAGTAGCTGAGAGTCATCCCCATCACATATCTTGGGGGTTAACGAATCACACAAGATCTTTGTGTAAAACTTCGTCATGAAACGCAGCGGGTGATGGTCTAGTTTTAATTTATAGGCTTTTTAGTAACCAGCATCCTACGAACAGATTGTGTAAATTAGAGCTAAAAAAGCAGATTTTGTGGCAACGGCTAAGATTAGAGCAATAATAAGAAATTTAATTTATTTATATTGGAATTTGGTTTAATTTAAATACTGTTAATTTATAGGAGAAGACCCCTTTGACTTACAAATAATTATAAACATTTATAATGGTGCGACTGACTTACTGAGTTTTTCGTAGAAGGTGAGGCCCTCGAACATGCGTTGGTACATCAGAGCTTGTTCTTCAGGGCCGTCTGGGATCAGTTTGGTTCCCTGAGATTTAAACTTGTTCTGTCAAAAACAAGACGGGGAACGTTGGACTGGTCTTTCTTTTTTTAATTAGCAGCGTCTCCTGAACCGAGGTCTGGCTTCCTCACCTCAAGGTAAAAACAGGCTGCGTAGGATTCGTTAACGACAACGTCTCCATGTTTGAAAGCTGGAAGCTGGAAAGAAAATCAAAACGTCA
>NC_056516.1:13260366-13266467 GCF_014905685.2 Nematolebias whitei | reverse complement strand
CTATCCAGCCTTCTGTTCAAACAGTCTTATACTGCCATCCAATGGTCAAAACAGGTACTACACGCAAAACCAAATTAAATATTTCTATTTACATTTGACAATAATTACTACTTATTGTCAAATTTCAAATAATATTATTGTTTATCACAATAATTTCTGAGACAATTAATCGCCCTGCAAAATTAGTTATCGTGACAGGCCTAACGGTGGCGTCTGGAAAGTAACCCCCTCGATAATCGAGGGACTGCTGTATTTATGCTTTGCTGAATACTTGGGAGTCATTTTGTTGTTGTTTGTTGCAGCTTCAGTCCTCTTCTATGATTGGTACGTCCCTAAAGAGGAACGGCACGACTCTGCCCTGAAGAGAAACAAGGAAAACCTGGTCACTGAACTCGGCCTGTGGGAGGGTTACCTGCAGAAGGTGCGTGCACAAGCGCTCACTGCAGCTCCACGTGCAGCGACGTAATGAAAACTCATTCTCATTCCTCTCCAGCTGGGCTCGGGCTCTCACCTGGCAGGACCGTCTTTCACCCTGGCAGATGTGGTCGTTTTTCCAACCGTTGCTTTTCTCTTCAGATTTGGGTAAAAGGAGGCCAGAGGATATTTTGTTTCACATTCTTTAGACTTCACCAGTAAAACCAGTTGTGATCCAGTGTTGTTTTAGTTGTAAATGCCTCTCTCTCATGCTGTAGGCTGTCTGCAGAGCGCTACCCTAAACTGGGAGAGTATCACGCCCGGCTGAAGGACAGACCGAGCATGAAAGCCAGCTGGCCCCCTCATTGGCTGGAAAACCCCGAGGGACAAGACGTGCTGAAAGACATGTGAAACTGACACATCTGCACCAAATATCTGTCTTTCTCTATAAAACATGCAAAACCAGTTGTTAAAATAGATTCAGCCTCAGTTTCTAATCAAAAAATGCTAACATAGTTTTCTGCAGACTAACACCCTGAGGCCTTACTTCCTTCAGTGTTGGCAAGTGTCCCGTGATGACTGCAGCTGATTTCACTGTGTTGAAATCTCAACAGATTTCTGTAATCACACCACCTGCAGCGTTGAAAGCCTTCTCGGCGCCTTCGGTAGTTTTTGTTTCAGTTGGTGTCAACATTCCCTTCGCCCCAGTTAAACGCTGCGTAGTAAAATGTTGTCGGTGCCATCATTTTAGAACTGACCAGATATATCCAGTTCGAGGTGTTCAAAGTTCACCTGGAAGAGGTAAAGACAGGTTTGTCTTTCAATAGCTAATCTGTGTTTTATCTTTTTAAATGCCTGAAACCCATTCTCTCTGCACAAAGGTAGCTCGTGTCCTGTATGGTCATGACTTTGCATAAATCTCAGTCCACAGAGTTGCTTCCTTTGCATAGTCTTTGCATTTCATGTTGCGTGCAGCCACACAGCTGGAAGCTGCATGTCACTGTTGCTTAAATAAAATAAATGAGTGTAATCATCTTGTTTTTAAGTGTCTTCTGTTGCTGCAAACATTGTTCATAAAATTGTTCAGAACTTGGAGTTTTAACCCAACTTGTCCACCTGTTTTTATGTTTATGAATAGAGACATTTCTATATTTAGTTTACCGTCAAACTTGAAACCAAAGCAAACCTGTTGAAAGGGATCAAATGAGCATATTATTTCACCTGCATCTTGTTTACAGACCGAATAAAGTTTATTTGTAATAATGATCAAAAGTAATTACCCAACATTCATAGCGGTGAAAAAATATTTTGCAAGAATTTTAAACTATAACCAAATCTTTCATCAGGAGCTTCATTTGTGTAGGATCTGAAACCTATGAGTCATAATTAGATCTTCCAGAGATCAATAGGTTAATCTATAATGTGTTGCTTTAGGTTAAGATTTGCTTGAAGGTGTGAGGACTTTGACCTCTTGCATCACTGATTGAATTGAACTGATAAAATCAATCCAGATGTTTGCTCCAGCCAGCATTAAATTCAGCCCAGAGCGCCACTCTGGACATAGTCGTCACTTCAGGACTTTATATTTGTCGACGAGCTGCAGCCCAAACTTTATTTTCTCTAAATTAGGAGCCTACATTTTCTATTTTGCAATTATAATGCTGAAAAAGTCCCCTCAAAACTATCCAGTTTTCATAAACAGATGCTTCTCTCTTGGTCATTGATTTACAAACATCATTTCTCTCCACACAGATATTCTATTTGGAACAATAGAGACATCTTGCATGAAAACAAATCCTTGTTTTACCCTAACTGGTTTATTCACAACATTTAGTTCATCAGTTGCTCAGCCCAGAGGGATCATTAATGTCATATCAAGAATTTGTCATAAAATATAACATGATCCCTATTAACAAATTTAATATTGTAATAAAAGTAATCCCTACTGGAGTAATTATTTTACACAGCAGGACAGAATCCAACACTGTTACCCTTTGATCCAACCAAACTTGAAATTGGTCCAATCTGCTTCTCCTCAACCCATAACTGTCGTATCCGTTCACTATTTCAGAAAGATGTTGTGTCAACTCCATATGTGGTACCTTATTGGAACACCTTTATTATTAACCTTAACTGGAAAAGGATTTGGATTTTACCAACCAGATACATGATAAATAATAAAGGAAGTATCATTCAAGATTATTCATAGATTTTACCCATCCAAAACATATGTCCAACAGTTTAACAAGGATATAAATATAATTTGCTCTTTTTGTGATGAAAACCCAGAATATGTCTTCATTTATTATGGTCTTGCCCCTTCTCAACTCAATTTTGGAAAAGTATTTGTATTTTGATTTCTACTTTTAAAGAACCAGATATCTCACTTTGCTTTGAACGTGTTTTGTTTGGCTTCACTGACTCAACAGCTAAAGAAAAACAGTTCTATATTATTAATCTCATTATATACCGAGCCAAATGGCATATTCATAAATGTCGATACACTAATCAAAACCCTCTTATCTCCATTTTTGAAAATGAGGTCAAACAATACATCAAAACTATTAAATATTCCACCAACATGAGGCCATAAAAACTTGCACCTTATGTGGTCTCCAATATATTTATGTAATATGTTATTGAAAATTATTGTTTGTGTTTGCGCACAGAAAATGTTGGAGTCAGTCTCCCCACCATCACAGACATCTACACCTCCAGATGCAGGAAGAGGACCACCTGCATCATGAAGGACCCCACTCACCCAGCACACACACTTTTTGCCCCGCTCCCCTCAGGAAGGAGGTTAAGGAGCATTAAGTGTAGAACCACTAGACTGAGGAACAGCTTCTACCCTGAGGCTGTTAGACTCATGAATCTTTAACCAGAATAATCACATCATGTTGCTGCTGATCTGTTTCATGTTGCTGCTGATCTGTTTCATGCTGCTGCGTTCATTCGTGCACATCTGCTCACACAGACTCATGTTCATGCTGCTGTTCGGCGTATTGTTTTCATGCTACTAGTGCTTAGTGTACTTTTAGTTCATATCTTAGATCTTATTACTGTGTTTGTCTTTTACATTTTATTGTTGGATGTAACTGGGACCCTGTGTATACAATTTCGTTCCATCACATGTACCACATGTGGTGTGTATGACGTAAAGAACCTTGAATCCCTGAATATTTCTACTACTTTATTTATATAGCACTGTAAAACAACCACAGCTGCAACAAAGTGCTAAACATGTCGAATCAAGAACATTTAAACGTAAAACAGGAGTAAAAATGAATCGGAGCACGTTTCAGACTGTGTCAAAAGCCAGGGAATAAAAAAGTGGACTGTGAAGGGGCTTGTCTGATAATAATACTTTATTTATAAAGCACTTTAAAACAACCTAAATGCCATATATAAAATCTAAAGTATTTAAACGCATAAAAGAATAAAACAGTTAAAACATAAAGATATAAATAAAATATATATCTCAAAGGGAGGGTCCAGCTACTGCAGAGGAAACTCATTTCAACCTCCTGTATCCATGATCTCATTCTTTCAGTCACTACCCAGAGTTCATGACCAGAGGTGAGGGGAGGAATGTAAACTGACTGGTAAACAGAGCTTTGCCTTACAGCTCAGCTCCCTCTTCACCACAATGGACCAGCACAGAGTTCGCAATATTGCAGACGCTGCATCAATCTGTCTGTCAATCTCGCGCTCCATTCTTCCTTCACTTATGAACAAAACCCCGAGATACTTGAACTCCTCTACTTGAGGCAGAACCTCGGCCCCAAGAGAGCAACCCACCCTTTTCCAGTTGAGGACCATGGCCTCAGATTTGGAGGTGCTGATTCTCATTCCAGCCGCTTCCCACTCATCTGTGAACTGCTCCTGTGAGAGCTGCACGATGACGCCAACAGGACCACATCATCTGCAAAGAGCAGAGATGGAATCCCGAGGCCACCGAACCGAAAACCCTCCTCCTGGCTGCACCGAGAAATTCTGCCCATAAAAGTTATGAACAGAATCGTGACAACGAGCAGCCCTGGTGGAGTTCAACTTCCACCCTGAAGGGATCCGACTTACTACCGGCAATACAAACCAAACTGTCACACCGCTTGTAGGGACCAAACAGCCTGTAACAACAAAACCCCAATCCCATACTCATACCATACCACTTTATTTATAAAGCACTTAAAACAGCTACAAGGCCAACCAAAGTGCTGTACAGACAGAAAAACAGACAACACACAAAGCAAAATACAAAATGAGGTAAATCAGAATATAGATATAAAAACGATGCAGATAATGACGACAAACCAGTGTGGAGCATACAGGATCAAAACACAGAACATCTGGTGTTGAAAGCTACTGAATAGTAGTGGGTTTTTAAACGGGACTTGAAAACCGAGAGGGAGGGGGCCTGTCTGACAAGCAGGGGTAACTCGTTCCAAAGTCTTGGTCCTGCTACAGAGAAGGCCCTGTCCCCTCTGCGCTTAAGACGAGTTCCTGGAACTGTGAGGAGCAACTGGTCCGCTGACCTCAGGGAACGCGGTGGGACATACGGTTGTAGCAGATCAGAGAGATGGGGGGGCGCGACACTGTTCAGTGATTTGTAGACATACATGAGTATTTTGAATTCTCATGGAGCACCTCCACAGTGTACCCTGAAGGACACGGTCGAATGCCTTCCTCAAGTCCACAGAACACATGTAGACTGGATGGGCAAACTTCCATGACCCCTCGAGGACCCTAGTGAGGATAATGAGCTGGTCCAGTGTTCCACGGCCAGGACGGAACCCGCATTGTTCCTCCCGGATCTGAGGTTCGACCAACAATCGGACTCAATTCTCCAGTGCCCCTGAATAGACCTTACCAGGAGAGTGATGCCCATGTCAATGGAGAACACCCTTTTTGAAGAGGGGAACCACTCCAGTTCCACAGATACTGACTTGGTGCTCTAATCATGATTCTAAGACAAAACCCAGCAGGTAGAAAAATATACAACCTACAAAGAATATCTACAAAGAACTGAAGAGTTGGTCAAAAATATGATGAGATCAGTTTGAAAAGGACAAACTGAAGCTAAAGAAAGCAGGTCCAGGAGCTGCTATCAGATGCCAGAGATGATACAGGCAGAATTCATAAAAATACAAACTTGGTTCCAACTTAATAAGTTATCATTAAATCTGGAAAAAAACTACATGATTTAGTAATAGAAAGAAAATGATCCAAGTCCTGTTTAAAAATGACAGTAATGAAATTCATAGAGTTAATGAAATTAAATTTTGGGTGTCGTTATTGATGAGAAGCTGACATGGAAATCTCATGTAAATTACTTTAGAATAAAAATATCAAAATCAATTGCATTACTGTATAAAGTAAAAGAGTTTCTGAATGACAAAGCTTTGTATATATTGTATAATGTAATGATTGTTACATATTTAATATATTGTATTGAAGTTTGGGGAAAAGCATGCAAAACAATTATAAACCCTATTTTTATTTGACAAAAACGAGCTATAAGAATTATTAGTAGGAAGTACTAACAAATATATTATTTCAACAGTTGAAATTATTAACATTTTGTGATTTGGTTGAATATAGTATTTTACAAGTCATGGATTAAGCTCATAAAAATATTAGCCCAAATATTCAGTTAAAATTTGTTAAAGAGAGTCGTTATAACCTTA
>NC_056516.1:13252725-13260266 GCF_014905685.2 Nematolebias whitei | reverse complement strand
TAAGGTTATAACGACTCTCTTTAACAAATTTTAACTGAATATTTGGGAGTAATATTTTTTATGAGCTTTATTTATACATGACTTGTAAAATACTATATTCAACCAAATCATAAAATGTTAATAATTTCAACTGATGAAATTATATATTTGCTGGGTGACCATAGCACTTCCTAATAATTCTTATAGCTCTTTTTTGTCAAATAAAAATAGGGTTTGTAATTGTTTTGCATGCTTTTCCCCAAACTTCAATACAATACATTAAATATGGAACAATTATTACATTATACAATATATACAACCAACATTTTGTCATTCAAAAACTCTTTTACTTTATACAGTAATACAATTTCTTTTAAATATTTTTATTCTTAAGTAATTTACATGAGCTTTCCGTGTCAGCTTCTCATCCATAACGACACCCAAAAATTTTATTTCATTAACTCTATGAATTTCAATACTGTCAATTTTAGATGGGACTTTGATAATTTTATTTCTATTACTAAATATCATGTATTTTGTATTTTTTCCAAATTTAATTGTAACTTATTAAATTAGAACCAAGTTTGCATTTTTACAAATTCTGCCTGTATCATCTCTAACATCCGTTCAATATCTTCACCTGAACAAAGAAGAAAGTGGTATCATCTGCAAATAAAACACACTTCAAAAGCCCTGACACATGAACCAGATCATTCACATAGAAAATAAACAACTTTGGTCCCAACACAGAGCCCTGAGGAACTCCACATCCATTAACACAACACAAATTGTCTCCTCTTATTCAAATAACTAGCTGCCCACTGTAGTGGTAATCCTCTAATGCCATATTTATTCAGTTTTTCAAGGAGAATGTTGTGGTCAGTAGTGTCGAAGGCCTTTTTAAAAAAAAAAAAAAATTGCTAACGCAATACTGTTTTTGATCAACAGCAGTCTCTTATATTAGTTCAATGAGAGCCATTGATGTTGAATTATTTGCTCTAAACTCATACTGACTATTACTATTTTAATGGGTTTGTAGCACGGCTCCAATTCTCGGCGGTCTCCATCAGCGGTCTCAATTTGTCCCAAAGTAAAACGCCCCTTACCTGCAGAAACCATACTCCCTTTTCCTCTGGCAACATTGTTGGGGTTTTGCTTTACGGATGCTTTGCAGTCAGAGGAATATCGTGAAAAATCATCAGAAAAATTGGATAAATATCAGTGGAGAAATGTAATTCAGACAGCGTTACCCTGAGTGTTTAGAGAGTGGAATACAGTTTATTCAATTTCCAAAACCTAAACGGAGTCTGTAAAAATGTAAAGATGGATAAAGGTCAGCGGCCGACCTCATGAGCAGCTGAATACAACAGTTATAAACAGGAAGTACCACATGTTCATCTGTATGAAGGTAACTGCAGGTAAATCTTTCATTTTCTGTCATAATTACATTGTTTATTGGGTAAATTAAAGGTTAATGCTTTAAGCTAGTTGTGCTTTGTTTGTGTGTTTTGTATGTAGATATATGTTGCAACTTCTGGTTGCATAAGTTTAGTCTTTGTTTACTTTGATCAGTTAACATTAAACTGATGTTGCACAGTGTTTATTAGGTTATCTAGTGTTAAATGTACACTCTTAGTACATACTGAATTTCACTGTAAGTTGTTGCCATGTGTCACTGTGGCAGGAAATCATCTACTACACTAAGTATTTTAAGTTAATAGTATCTGAACATTTTTTTGCTTGTCATCTTTGCCTTAATGTTCACTGATAAGGCAGAAATGTCTCACTAGTCATCTTGTTGTTTTGTCCGAGGTTAGCTCACCCTGGGTTATATATTAGAGTGGGCGGGGCGATCTTAACCCTTTGCGTCATGTCAATTGTTGGCGCTTCCGCGACTGCCTCGTTTAATTCAAACGCACGTAAAATGTAAAGGTATGGCTAATAAAGTTACAATGGAACATATTCAAATATATGATAGTGGTTCCTGTGAGCAATTATAGAAACAATTCCTGAATGTTGTTCATACTTTGTTAATGCTAAATGTTTGTCTCTTGACCCTACAACTGGGTAACCTTACAGTAGACCTAGCCCACTACTGGAGTTTTAATAGGGCATTTAAATATACTAATAAACATGACGGATGATGATCATATTGCTTAATATAGGCTAGGCCATTGGTAAGAAGTGATTATTATATTACCATTTCATATTGGCTTGTGATTTTTTTTCTCCTAAAGGTTAGCTTAGGCTATCCTGATGCATGCTCAGAATAGCCTTAGGCTGCACTGTGCTTCTTAGACTGTGGCTAGTAGGGACAAAATTAGTTAGCCTACTTTATGCCACCGCTTTATATGTAGGCCTACCTACTAGTTATTCATTTTAAGTTGTAGTGTGTCAAGGTCAGCTTTGCTGTACCCTTACTACAATTATATTTAAATAATGGGTTCTCTCTTTTTCGAGCTAATTACAGCCATGTGACAGAGGTACTGTGTTGTCGATGGTTTAATCAGTGACATGAGACATTAATTTTCTTTGACCCATCAAAATAAATGTGGTCATTTATTGAACAGAATCAAAATTTAACATCAAAACATTGTACACTTGATTAGTTGATCTGGTTCTGATTAATAAAACTTGGCACGTTTTACTTAATAAAAACAACAGACATTTCTGAAGGCCTCTAGATTAATTACTGGCAAAATAGAAGAGTTTAAAGATGGGAAATTATGGAGGAGTTTAAAGGGAGGGGTTTGAAGGAAGATGTATGTCTGTAGACCAGAACAACACACTCCTTTCAAACACAGCTCGCCCTCGGTCCACTTAGTGCGTGAAGCTCGTGACAACTCTTTACCTTGGCAGAGGATGGGTCCGCTACGGTCAAGAGGTCCCTGGCACGCTACCATTCAGCATCTCCTCAGGGCGGCTGCGACTCGGCAGAAGTCGTGAGATACTCCGTTCAACAGAACAAACTTCCTCAGAAGTTGTAGGGCGTTCGCCCAGGTGAAGTCACAGCGAGGCGCCGTGACTTCTGCAGAGATGGATGACTCCATCAGACTGGAAAACTGAGTCCGAAGTTCCACTCAGCAGTGGAAAAACTCCATGAAGACTGAGAACTGCAGAACTGCCGCACTGACTCCAGAACTCCCAGAACTCCCTCCAGCACTCGAGTAACCTCCATAACCGAATAGTTCCAGGAAGTGTCGACTTTTAAAGAGTTCTCACTTCAGGATTTCCTGATTGGTTGAAGCAACCAACAGGGGGTGGTTCTAGTGATGTCAGAGGGTCATTACACGTCAAGAAAACAGCAGGAATGTTTTGAGAACAGTTAGTTACAGACGAGAAAATATTTTGGAGAAATGACAGACTTACAGGTGCCAGTTTTCTTATTTACTGTCTGAGAGTTTAAAAAACACAACACTTCGTTCCAATAACTTCCCTCTGACTTTCGACCGACATCACTACTTCTCATTTAGACAGAAGATCAAAAATGCATAATTACTTTGTAAAATAGAATTTTAACTTGATTTCCAATTTAAATGAGGAATAAAATTCATTAATACTGTTTCACAGTTGATTTAAAATGAGTGGTTCACTTCAACATTAGAAATGGTAGGAACTAAACACACTTTTGATTATCAAGATATTGTAAAATAGTAATGATAATATAACAGAAGAGTGTTCTTTCAATTGATTACTTCAGGATACAATTAGACAGTCTCTGGATGAGCTAATTTGTATTTCTGGATTCAAATCAATGAAATAAAAGTTCCTGTCCCATGAAGGTCCTCAGAGGCAGGTTTTGGTCGGAGGCCTAGTCCACTACAAAGTTTAGCCCATATTATGTTTTTTTGCCTGTGAATAGAAAGGGGAATGGTATTGTAATTATGATAGACCCACCACATGATAGTGAACTGAAACAGTGAAAGAGCAAAACCCTGACCCATACTGTCTACTTTTCCATAAATGGACATTCGCTCGTTTTTTAAGAGAATAGGCCCACAGCCACATTCAGGTAAGCTAACTAAACAACCCCAGTGAGCAGCCTATACCCATCCATTCTCTTTACCTGCTTCTTCCTTTTTGGGTCACAAGGGGGTCACTTATGACCATATCCAGCCATCACTGTGTGAGAGGCGGGGGACACCCTGGACTGGTCCCCAGTCCATCACAGGGACACATAGAGACAAACAACCATTCACTCTCTCACTCACACCTAGAGACAATTTAGAGTTACCAGTCAGCCTAACATGCAAAGGAGGAAACTGGAGAAAACCCACGCATGTACAGAGAGAACATGCAAACTCCACCCAGAAAGGCCCCCGGACTGGTATTTGAACCGACAACCTTCTTGCTGAGAGGCAGCAGCTCTACCAGTTGCACTCCCGTGCTGCCCTAGAAATCTTATATTCCCACTAAAAGTGACCCCAAGCTGCAGTACAAGTGTTACAGCTAGCTGCTGCTATTTGTGCTTGTAATCCACGGAATTCAAAGTAATTATCTGTGTATAGAGAAATTGACTGGGTTGTAAACGTTTGCAATGCATTTATATGAACCGATGTAGAAATTTTGAGTGAAGCTTTGCATGTTTCACAGAATTTTATTTAAAATGACCAAAACTTTCCTTTAACTACTTAAAGTCATCCATCTAAAACAAATATATTTATCTGTTTGACTAAGGTTACATATTTCATAAGGCATACCATTTATATTTCTCTGTCTTGAAGCATTCTTTTAGAGGAAAAAAGATTTGTAAGCTCAGTCATCCAGGTAGATAACAACAAAAAAGGTCAAATCATGTCATCTGGACAAATTTCTTTAAGGGAGGCATTTGGGCATCCCTCACTTGATGGTTCCTAGTCCGACCCTTCTCCGCTGAATTTACTGTCCTCCTCGTTGTTGTCCTCCTCCACACGTGAAACACCAGGTGCCTCCTCAGGCCGGTTCCTGTTCCGGCAGGATACGGTTCAGATTAAGCACTGGTTGTAGTAGATAGCCCCACTGGGCTGCAAGAGTGACGTGTTCAAACGGAATTTAGCTGGAGAGATTTAAAACAACATATTTCTGTCTTGCTTGTGTCGGTGGATGTTTTTGTAGGTTTTTACTGGGCAAGGTATTTCATATCTGATCCTTTTTGAAACAAATACAACCAGTTATTTTTTTGCTTTTGTTAGGGTCTGACATTTTGTGTCCTTTCAGGTTTTTTTTTTTTAAATAAAACTGTGTTATTCTCAGAAAGATAATGTGGCTCGTGGTGTACGGTGATATTTCTGGTCTGACTGGAGTAGGCGTTGTCGAAAATGGCGTGACCTTTGTGTTTGATCATTTGAATGTTTGTGCCAAGAACTGGTTTTGCTCAGCTCCTTTCCCCTGCGTTGTAATGACTTTGCACAAATCACAGAGCCCAACACGCTCAGTGTCCAGTGCACCGTTGGCATTATTTTGCCTTTAATTTTTAGAAAACTGTCTTTTTTAGACACTGGCGTGTGCTGCCAGCTGATATGTGTCTCTGTGTTCTCCTAATGGAGCTGATTTGTATTTCTTTGTGCGTAGATTCATTCGTCTGAGCTGTAAAACTTTAGCAGGCATTATCTTTAAAACTGTGCATTTTGCTTCCCATATTTTGCTTGTGCTCTCTAACCAGCCCAGTGTGATCAAATGCTTTGTCATGTTTGCTGCGGGCGGCACGGTGGCGCAGTTGGTAGAGCTGCCGCCTCTCAGCGAGGAGGTTGTTGGATCGAATCCCGGCCAGGGGCCTTTCTGGGTGGAGTTTGCATGTTCTCTCCATGCATGGGTTTTCTCCAGGTACTCCAGTTTCCTCCCAAAAACCCGGAACATGCATGTCTCTGTGTGTCCCTGTGATGGAGTGGAGACATGTCCAGCATGTCCCCCACCTCTTGCACAGTGACTGCTGTATATGGACACCAGTGACCCCTGCAACCCAAAATGGGAGAAGCAGGTAAAGAGGATGGATGGATGAATGTTTGCTGTGGCACCCACAGATTACAACGGTTTTAAAGCCTGACTTCAGAAATATTTAACGATTCAGGGGTTAAGGCTAAATATGCTCATGTTTGCTGTGTATACAGGAGAACTCGCCCATATGAGGTGTGTTGTCACCAATTCATTCAGCCTTTATTTAGACAAGGTGGTGCAAAAAAGCAGCTGTTCTCTTTTTTAAATAGACACTCTTTATGTACAGGGCAAAAGGAAAAATGAAGTGATTTTTTAAAATATGGTTATGGTTATGTACAATTTTGAGCAAAACACTGGATATGCTTATAAACCTGTTTTACAGACATACAGGCATTAACTTGCTCAAGTCATGTTCACTCAGCAGAAACTGATTTCATCTTCCTCATCACAACAAATCCTCAAAGGGATTGTTAGGTGCTGCCTGCAGAGAGATGATGCAGTAGATACATTTGTTGTGTCTTAGCGACGAAAAGAGAAAAAATCCAGGAAGGCATGAGATTAAAAATGCACTTTTGAACAAACATCAAAGTCTGTGCTCATGAATCCTGGTAAAATATCTAACAAAGTTAAGTCAGGTCCTCTGGATGGTTTCTTTGTGTTGAAATGTTTCGTCCTTCATCCAAAGGACTTCATCAGTCCGGGGAGCCACAGCAAACTCAGTCCCACAAGCAGCACAGTCACATAGTGGGCCAACCAGTTTGACGTTTCAACACAAAGAAACCATCAAGAGGACCTGACTTAACTTTGTTGGATTTTTTAACCTGGATTATTGAGCATGAACCACTTTTGAACCACTTTGGCTATGGCTGCCTCAGAGGAGTCGACGGGGGAGAGGGCAGACTCCAGACTCCAGAAACCATCTTATCACCTTCAAACTGGCTGGCCCACTATGTGAAGGTGCTGCTTGTGGGACTGAGTTTGTTGTGGCTTCTTGGACTGATGAAGTCCTTTGGATGAAGGACGAAACGTCTCAACACAAAGAAACCATCCAGAGGACCTGACAACTTCATTGGATTTTTTAACAAAGTTTTCAGAACAGACATATCTGGAGAAACTAACGCTGCCTTTTGATAAACTTGTTTTTTTAGTTTGTGGTCTTTTTTATGCATCGCTGCAAGGAGCAGGCTTTATTAGAAGCACAAGTTTTTCTTGTGACTTCTCTCACTTTTTTGTTTTAGGGTTTTATCTGAAGGCTGCAAACAACCATAAGTAGTTGAGTTTAGTTGGTGATGAAGAGCGAAAACTGTTTAAAGGAAAATAGCATTCCTAGAAGGAATACATATCGCCAGCAGCCTTGCATGCCTAAATTTTAAAAGGATCTCTTGTGATCTGTTACTCAGAGTGTATTTGGGATCACTCTTAGCTACTACCATACAAAGTCCTATCTCAGTATCTTTTAATTTGACAGGGTTATAGCAATTTTATGTTAGTTAAGATCCGATAGCTATGGTAGCCATCTTGAAGTGGATTGCCTCCAAAGGTGAATCAGTTGTAGATCAGAGGTGGAAAGAGTACTGAAAATGTGTACTCAAGTACAAGTACTGTTACACTGCTGAAATTATACTAATTTACAAGTAAAATATTGGAGT
>NC_056516.1:13244960-13252625 GCF_014905685.2 Nematolebias whitei | reverse complement strand
AAATACTCTTCTCAAAAACTACTCAGAATATTAATTACTTTTTAACCAGTTGATGTTTTATTGTGTTGTCAGTAGAAGTCATTCACTTTGATTCACTGTATATAATAAATATAAATATAATCGCTACAGTCAAAGCTCATTTCTGAGACGCTCAGAAGCTCCGTCTTATTTTAGTACCAGACAAACCGATGGCAGTGATAAGATCTAAGATCTTTGCATACTTAGCCAAACTAATAACCCGCACATACAAACAGTAAAACAGCAACATCATACAGGAAGCTGTAAAACCTCGGATAAAACCAATATGTGTTTGGAGATTAGATGAAATGTTGTAGCTGCTATCACCGTAGAGATCAAACAACGTTTGCATCTGGACACTGTCTCCTTTTCACCCTCTGAGCATGAAAACTTCCTCCAGGTACGACCACTCGTCCTCAGTCTTTACCTCGTCTTTGTCTCTGTTGTTGTCCTCTGTCTCCATTTTGGCTTTTTCTCCAACTCTTCAGTCCATAAATAACTCTCTACGGAGTTGTCCTTTGCTTACGTCATAGGTGATTGGTGCATCTGCGATCTGAGCCTTATTGGCTACAAAGATGCAGATGAACGTTTTTTTTCATTCAACCTTTATTTAAACAGATAAATCACATTGAGCCTCAAAGACTCATTTACAAGTGAGATCTGTTTAGACAGACAAACAGTTTGAATATTAATTCAAATTGCGGCCGCACTCAGTAGCAACTTCTGATTTTAAAAGTAGCGACGTAGATTACTTGGTCTAAATTGTACTTAAGTATGAGTATAATTACACACTTGAAAGAAATACTCATAAAAGTACAAGTACCCAAAAATCTACTTAATTACCGTAATGTGAGTATTTGTAATTCGTTACTTCCACCCCTGTTGTAGATGCACATTTAATAAAAACTTTGAGAGTTTCATTAAAATCCATCCAGCGGTGTATGAAATATTTTGCTAACAGACATAGTTGACTACAGCAGATAATGTTAAAGTTGGACAAAAATTTTCCCTACTTCTTTAGTCATTTCAAGTCATTGTGCCAAGAGTTGAAAGGCAGGCTCAGACAAAGAAGCACGGAGCAGCTGTGCAGGGTAAAGATGCTGGTTTTACATCACCTTCAACATCTGTCTGCAATATGAGCTGAAGGAGACAGGTGGTGTACACGGACAATAAATATTTGCTGTATGTCGGTGACCAAGCTGATATTTTATAAAACTTTCTGCCTGTGCAGAGGTGAATGAAAAGTGCTGAGTCACTGTGAGAATTCAAAAACAAGTTTCAGGATGGTGCAAGATGATTTGACCATCGTTGCATTGACAATACAACAATGATCATTTTGAAGTCTTAGTTCGTATTTTTTGCTCTTTTTATATATATATAAGTACACAAACAATTATTCGAGACGTTTGTGTTTCTTCATAATTAAAAGCTTATCTCCATGAGAAAAACAACTATATCTTTGCCTTCTCAAAGTATGCACAGTGTCGTAATATTACCAATGTTTAGATGCTGTTATTAGATTATAATTGTGCATAAAGGTTAACATTTTTGTGCTACATTCACATCTGCTTTCACCCCCCATTTCTCTTGCAAGAGTTGCAACACACCCACATCTAGTAACACCCCCTGGGCAGCTGGAAGTTTAACCTAAGTTTAAATAAAGTGCATTTTCAGTGTGATTTCATGTTGCTTACGGTTAACAACAAGGAAAGCAGTTGGACCAGTTTAGAGGGAATGTGAGCTACCTTGAGTCAAAGATGATGACAGCACAAACTTGTGGGATGGGTATTTGTTCCACCAATCCGGTTGTGGAGGGTTTGGAGCTGGTTATAAAAGAGGAAGTGTGAAGCCTTGAGACTCACTCCTCTCTCTCTCTCACTCCACCTTCCTGACTCCTGCAGCTTGGTGCAACCTGCTCACTCTGAAACCATGGCCAAGGACATGACTCTGTTCTGGGGCTCCGGCTCTCCTCCCTGCTGGAGGGTGCTGATCGCTCTGGAGGAGAAGAACCTGCAGGGGTACAACAGCAAAATGCTCTCCTTTGAGAAGGGAGAGCACAAGTCAAAGGAAGTCATGGAGGTCAACCCGAGGGGTCAGGTAGGTTCACTTCATTCTTTCTGTCAACCCAAAAAACACTCCCAGTAGGATTTTCCAAATGTTGCATTGGCTAAAATTCTCTAAGTTCAAGAATATGATCCGGCATCTAGCAGAATACAAAACAATCTAATAAGTTACTTTTATCCCGTCTGTGTTAAAGCTCCCTGCCTTCAAAGATGGAAACACTATCATCAATGAGTCCTATGGGATTTGCATGTACCTTGAGGTGAGAACTTTACCGTTAGTTCTTATTAAAGATGTATGCAGACATATGGCACCAAGAAAAATAGAAAGAGTGGGCGGGCTGCACTTGCTTGTATATTCAACAATGCATTGCAGACAAAAAGAAACCCTACACCGCTGAGGGAAACCTGAGCTGCTCATAATCGTTGCTGCCTTTTTTTTCTTGTCTCCAACAACAGGACAAGTACAAGACCAAGGGAAACAAGCTCATCCCTGAGTGCCCGTCTGAGATGGCAATGATGTATCAACGCATGTTTGAGGGTCTCACACTCTTCCAGAAAATGGGTATTTCATCCCTTGTGTGCAGAGAAATTCAAATATGTTGCCATATTGTTCTGATTGACTAGACAGACCTATTTCCATAATCACTATGACCTAAATTTCTCAAGATAACATTTAAACCCGTCTGAGTGATATCTCGACTGTAAAAGATGTCGGGTTGCCTCTCAGGAGGTCAGCCTTTTGGGACTTTGACCTGCGACTCACTTGGCAACGTCAAACATCAACCTGCCACCTTAAAGCCACCGAGACCTCCTGTTTTCAGCTGGCCTGCTTGCTACGCCCAACCTCACGAGGCCCCCAGTTTGTTCAAAAAACACACAGCGTGTGCATACTAATGAGCTGTGCTGTTGTGTAATCAGGCTGTGAGACGAGGCATAAATTCCTTGGGGTTCAAGTGCAATCCCTCAACAGGAATGTTAGCAGGTCATGAGTTAATCCCCACAAAGGATCACATGCTCTGATGGTCTTGCATGCAAAGTTGGAGTCATGAGGTTTAGCAGCACGTACAGCCCAAAAACAGATCCCATTGAACTCCTTTGAACGTTTAATTTGAGCCTCTTTTACTGGCCTCTGTTTGGAGTAGATGTTGTAAACTGTCCTAGACTGATCCAATCCAGCACAGCTCAAAGGAAATGAGAGTAATTAGCATGTCCAAGTGAATGTTTGTTACACCGGGGAGTGGCTTTAACTGAATGACTGGTTTTTTTGTTTTTGTTGGTTTCAGCACATTCCCTCTTCTACACACGGTTCGTCCCAGAAGGCGAGAGGCACGACTCTGCCCAAGAGAGAAACAGAGCCGAGCTGAAAGATGAAATCCAGCGATGGGAGGGATATCTCAAGGTACGGTGGAAACCAAAACCAGGGGCTGTGGTAGTCACTCCCTACTTCGCGGTTCATTTTTCGCAGACTCGCTCTATCGTGGTTTTTCAAAATAAGATTGGACTTGACACACAATTGGCTGATTGATGGATGAGCCACACGATCTGCATGGAATTTTTATTTAAAATAAATTATATAAAATTATTTAGCACATCCTGCACCTCTGTGCAGCCCTTACTGCAGGATAAACTTCCTCCTGCAGCTGATCAGCTGATCTGCATGCAGAGCTGAGAAGTGGGCGTGGCTGAGAGCAGCAGAGGCACCAGTGAGGGAAATCATAACATTCTGTGCTCTTTTAGAGTGTCTAGAAACATTATTCAGATTATTGCAAGAGTGTGGAAATGATTTAAAACACCTTAATGTCTATATCTATATATAAATAATAAAGTAAATACAGATCCCCCGCGATAAACGAGGGACTACTGTATATGTATTGTATGTATATGTATATATATATGTATATGTAGACAGTAGTAGTTTATTTTAGTATACTAAAATACTACTTGTACTACTATTCCTACTTTACAATTTTTCACTTATTGCATGGCTTGAGGGTACGGATCCCCCACAATAAAAATCAAGTAACTCGGTGCTATTATTTTTTTCTCCAGATTTCGATAAATCTAAATTTGATTCTACTCATTCAGTTAAAACGCAACATTTATCGTAATAAAAATGGCATTGTTTCCTCCCCTACAAAATAAACGTAAAATTATTTAGTAATAAAAACAATTAGAAAACACAGAGTACAGGACTATTTGTTTAGATAGTGCGATTTTCTCTCACCACTAAAAAAACATTATTTGTCTTGTTGGCACCTGATGCTTTTTGGTTGAGGTTTGAGTTTTACTAATGATGTTTATTCAGTGTTATTATCTTTGCCAGGCAATCTGTTTCCTCCTGCTTTAAGTGTTTTTGCTGACATGGAAAGGAAGCTCATTTTCCACAATGCCACTAAAAACACCTATACCAACATAGTAAAATATATACAGTATTTTAATTAACCATTAATGAGCCAAACTCTGAATCATCTATGGAGGTTAGCCAATAAAAAGCCCTCTAATTGTAAACTGCTTATTAATTTTCATCCATATGTGACCTCTAGGTTTGTTTTTCTCCCTAAGCTAATACTGATTTTTTCCCCCCTTTAGCATAATTTCCTTGCTGGAGATCACTTTTCATTGGCTGATGTGATTGTTTTCCCAGTCATCGCTTTTCTCTTCCGCTTTGGGTAAGTTCCTCACCGACCAACAATCAGCAAGTTTCTAAAGAAAACAAAAGTGAGAAAAAAACAACACTTTTTTTTTTCTTTTTGTAGTTTATGTGAGGAGAAATTCCCTAAACTGGCAACTTACCATAACGCTCTGAAGGAGAGACCCAGCATCAAAGCTTCCTGGCCTCCTACCTGGAACGACGGTCCAGGAATGGACTCACTGAAGAACCTCTGAGCCTCTGTCCACATCGTCCTCATGCATAACCACTTCTTCTGCTGTAAAAGTTCTCAAATTTTTAACTTTGAGAAGAATCAAAAGCATTTTCCTTTTCTATATTAGGTGGTTTTTCAGATATTTGTGTGTAATTTACTCCACAGAAGATACTTTATTGTGTTGTGAACAAAATATTAATAAATAAGCTTTGATTCCAAGTCTGTCTGCTTTATCATTTTACAGTCTTTAAATTAATCCCATCTTCTGACTCATCCAATTATTAATTTTCATTTGACACTTGGTCAGTCTCCAATTAAAAACCTTTGCAAAAACATTTACTTTGTAAAACATCTGTATATTCAAGCCCTTTGACCATCCCAACTTTTTTTTAAAGTATTGGCTCCTATTGGCCCTTGAATGGGGAAGTCTACCATATTCCATCCATCCATTTTCTTTACCCGCTCCTTTCTTTGTGGGTCATGGGGGTGACCAGAGCCCATGTCCAGTGGACTTCAATAGGCAGGGTACACCCTGGCAGGTCACAAGTACATCACAGGGCTACATAGCCAAATGAGACAATAATTCACATAAAAGAAGGCAGCAACACACAACAAATGAGTTGCTTCTCTAAATGACAACAGGTATTGTCAGATAAATTAAACGTCCTTTCATCATCTCTTTACTCAAATAAGCCACTCTGGGGATACGAGAAGATTTTTCAACCCAGTTTTCTTGCAACGGGGCAGAGTTCAAAACACAGGCTTACACAGATGTTACATTGAAGCTCCGGTCGTGAGGTCTGCCACGAACCGTATAAAGAAGTGCTTTTTATAATGCTTATCAATACAATACAACTTTATTTTTAAAGCACTTTAAAATCAACACCGTTGGCCAAAGTGCTGTGCACCAACACATACAAGCATAAAATCCATCAAATCAACAGTGTGTGGTTTTTGGGTTTTGTCTTGTCTTCTATGTGTCCTCATGCTGTATTTTAGTCACTCCTCGGTGTTCCTCCTCGTGTTCAGCTCTTGTCTCACCTGTGTTCAGTGTTAATCACCACAGGTGCCTGTCATTTCACTCTTCTTAGTGTCTGCATATATTCAACTCCCTTGTGTCTTGTCAGTTGTCTTGGCTTGTCCTTCATGGCTGTAGTGATCCGTCTCCCTCCGTGTTCTCCATAAAGTAAGTTAGCAGCGGTGTCAGCATCTTGTTATGTTTATTTAGAAAATAAACAGTTTACTTATTTTACCTGGAGTCTCCCGCTGCCTTCCTGCATGTGGGTTCAACACTTGTAAATCAGATCATGATAGAATCCAGAGACCAAACTGAACCCAGCAGGAAGATGATCACCCTCTTTGAGTTCCTGGCCCAAGAGGCAGATAAGACTGCCCATTGGGTTAAAGAGAAGAGAGAACGAAGGCTCAGTTCCAAGGAACCTGCCTGGCTTTCAAACCTGGGTCCTCTGCTTCACCGTCTCTCCCTGCTGCTGCACTTTGCTACCCACCTCCTCCCTGCTCTCCTCCTGTCTGTTCCGAGTGGTCATCTGAGGAATGGTCCTCCTTAGTCCGGCACAAGAAACAGCCCAGCCCTCACTGGCCTGAGGAGCAGCTCAACTCAGCCCCACTGATGAAGCTGAGTTCTGAGCAGTCGAACCCGCCTTCCTGGGTGTCTGTGCCATGGACATGGGGGAGAACAACCCCCGCACCCATGTCTGTGGGTAGCGGAGAGGGTGACCCACGCTCCTCTCTCTTTGTGCGTAGGGGAGGATGAACCCCGCATGTGCGTATCCGTGGGAACCGGAGAGGATAGACCACAGTCCTTTTTCTCCATGGGGAGGACGACCTCTAAGCTACACAGTGTTGTCAGGTGAGAAATGTAGGCTTATCGTACTAGAGACATAAAATTATCGTATTTTGAGGGAAATTATCGTACACCCGTCATAACCAAAATAACAAATCTATTGATGCACTATAGTAGTGATGGGTCCACTTCCAGACCGGCTCTGCTTCTTCTTCTTTTCTTTTTTTCTTTTCCTCACTCATGGGGTGCAGCGGACTGTTCAGCCAATCATGGCAATCATGACCGTGATCAGTTCTGAGGCAAACGCGAACACGTCACTCGTAGGTCACATTTAGAAAAACAAACAGATGCATGATTGGCAGGAATTTCCAGCCAATCATGCATCTGTTTGCGGACACAGATGCCTTCAGGTTCACAAAAAATTTTGACAGACAATTGCGACAGGCTGATGACAACTGATTACAACCACACATTCACGGAATGGTCAAATTATATATTTGGCCTTTTTTGGGATTATTGATTATACATTGTACAGAGGGAAAAATTGTCGTACAAATACGATAATTAATATTACTTGGCAACACTGACGCTACATTACCTGAAACTGCCACGCCTGATCAGTGGGAGAAGCAGCCGAGCCCAGATCCTGCCAATCTCGTGCTCCTTGACTCCCTGAGCTAAGATTTCCTCTGAAGTTTCTTCTATATATAATAGTCAACTTCAAAAACTGTTTTCTTAAGCATTATTTAATCCAGACCAACTTAATCAGAAAACATATCCTGATGCATGCTCAATAATCCAGGTAGAAAAATCCAAAAAGGGTTCAACTGTCCCCCTCTTACAATGCTGTTATTGCAAGTGTCACTCAACCCCCTGTGAATAGTAAACAGCCATCAGTGTGCTAATGATCCATTGT
>NC_056516.1:13244540-13244860 GCF_014905685.2 Nematolebias whitei | reverse complement strand
CGTTTCTACATTTTTTTGCTTTTTTTTTTTTTTTTTAATGTCCAGAGCACCAGAGTGAACTTTTTTGGATTAATCAGAAAACCATTCTTTCACTCGCTGAAAGGGTTATACTTGCAATTTCCCAAGCTGGACTCACATCAATACCCAATACTTGCTAAGATAAAGACATCCAAATAGCAATATAGCCATCCATCCATTTCCAACTCCCCTACACTTCGTCCGCGTATTCCACACCTTGTCCTGAGGGCTCCACGTCCCCTGTAGACCCTATATCGAAATATCCTGATGCATGCTCAATAATCCAGGTAGAAAAATCTAAA
>NC_056516.1:13242916-13244440 GCF_014905685.2 Nematolebias whitei | reverse complement strand
CAAAGATGGCCTCCTTTACTCCTCTCTCAAACCATCGTTCCTCTCTGTCCAGGATGTGAACATCTTCATCCCTGAAAGAGTGACCGCTGGCCTGGAGATGAGTGTAGACCGCAGAGTCCTGGCCTGATGATGTTGATCTTCTGTGCTGGGCCATCCTTTTGGCCAGTGGCTGTTTTGTTTCCCGATGTAAGACCGATCACTCTCCTGACACTGAACAGCATACACAACATTGCTCTGTTTGTGCTGGGGGACTGGATCCCTCACCTTATCCACAAAGTCCATGGTGTTCTGTATGTGGTGTTCTGAGCTGCCAACTAAAGGGATGAGTACAGACGCTAGATATTTGGAAACATTGTAAGTGACAGAGTTAATCATGCTAACAGTTGGTCTTAAAGGTACACCTTGTTTGTGGATTTTAGGTAAACCATACAGATTAGGTGTGGCCTCCCCTGGGTACAGTCTGTGGTACAGAAAACAGTCAATAGCCTTGTCCTGTTCCAAAATTTTCAGGCAATCTATCAATTTCTTCTTGTAACCACTTCCTGGATCTCTTTTCAGAGGTTCATAAGTGTTTAAATCACTAAGGAGTGTCATAACTTTCTCATGATAGTCTTTCTGGTTCAAAACCTATATCGAAAGCAGTTTTAATATAAGAAAACCTTTTAAATTCTCTACCCTTAGGTAATACAGAATCTTTACCTGACAAAACAAAATATTTGTATCAAATCTTAATTACAGATTGTAAGAAAGCTGTCACCAAACGCTAGCTCCTCCCTGAACCCCCCACTCTAGAAGAATGGACAGTGTGTTAATAAAATCGATCAGATGGAGAGATTAACATTCTCAATCCATACAGATTAATTAAGTTTACAATCCTATGGTCAATCCTATGTTAACCAGACACAACAAGCAAGAATATTGGATTGATTCGTAAGAAATTATAGTAAGGAGCAGTTTCATTTTGTAGGAAGTGTTTATTTGCTATCTAATTTCCTCATGGTTAAGGTTAAGTACATACAAGTAATATATTTTCAAATTAATTCCCCCTTGTTGACTTTTTTTGTTCTTGATTATTTAGTTATTTATTATTTGTTTGTGTGTTTGTCTTTTTGGTTGTTGTTTGTTTGATGTTGTAACTGGAAATGTTAAAGAGAATGAATTTTGACAGTGAGCACAGACTGGAACTATGACCCTGAGGCGATATCAAGCTCTTGCAATCTTCTAAATGTTTCAAAAATAAAGAATAAAAAAAAAGTAAAAAAGTTTGTGACATCCATGCTCTGACTTCTGCCATACGTTCCAGGAGTTGGTTCACAGAGTACTGTTTGCCTTGTTTTAATGGCACATACATTTGGCTGTCATCGGCATCAAAATTAAAAGTAATGCCATTTTTCCAGAGAAAATATCCCAGAGGGAGCAAATAAAGGGAAAACAGAAGGGTTCTGAGTATAGATCCCTGAGGTATTCCACATTTGAGAGAGGACTCCACAGAACCAATGCACACACACTAAAGATTCTCTCTGT
>NC_056516.1:13242041-13242816 GCF_014905685.2 Nematolebias whitei | reverse complement strand
GGAGAAACTGGAGACCCCATAGCACACCCATGTTTCTGCCTATGATATTGCTCCCCATATGTGAAGTAGGTTGACTGCAGGCACAGTTTCAAGAGTTGACACAGTTGTTCTGTGGAAAGCGTGGTCCTGCTGCTCAGAGTGGTGTCTGATTTTAATCTTAAACTGACCACCTCTACTGCATCATCAACAGGAATGCACGTGAAGAGTGATGTGACATCAAAAGAGACCATTGTTTCATCAGTCTCCATGATGACATCCCTCACCTTGTCCACAAAGGCCATGGTGTTCTGTATGTGGTGTTCTGAGCTGCCAACTAAAGGGATGAGTACAGACGCCAGATATTTGGAAACATTGTAAGTGACAGAGTTAATCATGCTAACAATAGGTCTTAAACCAAAAATGTCCACGCTCAATAATCCAGGTATACAATCCAACAATTTTCAGTCAGGTCAGGACATTTTTGGTTTTGAACCAGTTTGACATGACTGTCGACGAGGAAGAGGGCTGGCACAAGAGGAGGGGGTGTGCCAAAGACACCATCTTAGCACCAACATAACTGGTTTATTCCACTTCTGAGTAAGCTGTTTGGGGGAAGAATCAGTTTTGTTGTGTGTTTCCTTGACTGATGAAGCCTTCTGGATAGAAGGTGAAACGTTTCAGCACAAAAAGAAACTGTCCAGATGACCTGACTGAAAAAAAGTTGAATTGGTCTTAAATGTACACCTTGTTTGTGGATTTTAGGTAAACCATACAGACTAGGTGTGGCCTCCCCTGT
>NC_056516.1:13241743-13241941 GCF_014905685.2 Nematolebias whitei | reverse complement strand
TCAGGCAATCTATCAATTTCTTCTTGTAACCACTTCCTGGATCTCTTTTCAGAGGTTCATAAGTGTTTAAATCACTAAGGAGTGTCATAACTTTCTCATGATAGTCTTTCTGGTTCAAAACCTATATCGAAAGCATTTTTAATATAAGAATACCTTTTAAATTCTCTACCCTTAGGTAATACAGAATCTTTACCTGAC
>NC_056516.1:13232453-13241643 GCF_014905685.2 Nematolebias whitei | reverse complement strand
ACCTTTTAAATTCTCTACCCTTAGGTAATACAGAATCTTTACCTGACAAAACAAAATATTTGTATCAAATCTTAGTTACAGCTTGTAAGAAAGCTGTCACCAAACGCTAGCTCCTCCCTGAACCCCCCACTCTAGAAGAATGGACAGTGTGTTAATAAAATCAGTCAGATGGAGAGATTAACATTCTCAATCCATTTACAGATGAATTAAGTTTACAATCCTGTGGTCATTCCTATGTTAACCAAACACAACAAGCAAGAATATTGGATTGATTCATAAGAAATTATAGTAAGGAGCAGTTTCATTTTGTATGAAGTTTTTATTTGCTATCTAATTTCCTCATGGTTAAGGTTAAGTACATACAAGTAATATATTTAATATATTAATTCCCCCTTGTTGACTCTTTTTGTTTATGATTTTTTTTATTTATTCATTATTTGTTTGTTTGTTTGTTTGTTTGTCTTTTGGTTGTTTGTTTGATGTTGTAACTGGAAATGTTAAAGAGAATGAATTTTGACAGTGAGCACAGACTGGAACTATGACCCTGAGGTGATATCAAGCTCTTGCAATCTTCTAAATGTTTCACAAATAAAGAATAAAAAAAAAGTAAAAAAGGTTGTGACATCCATGCTCTAACTTCTGCCATACATTCCTGGAGTTGGTTCACAGAGTACTGTTTGCCTTGTTTTAATGGCACATACATTTGGCTGTCATCGGCATCAAAATTAAAAGTAATGCCATTTTTCCAGAGAAAATATCCCAGAGGGAGCAAATAAAGAGAAAACAGAAGGGTTCTGAGTATAGATCCCTGAGGTATTCCACATTTGAGAGGCGCCACAGAGGACTCCACAGAACCAATGCACACACACTAAAGATTCTCTCTGTTAAATAGGTTCTAAACCACTGTAGAGCAGGACCCTAAATGCCCACCCAGTTCTCCAGACGAGACAGGAGGATCGGATGGTCCACTGTGTCGAAGGCAGCAGTTAGGTCCAGCAGCATCAAAACTACACCATGACCAGTCTGTGGCTAAGAGAATGTCAATGAAAACTTTCCACAGTGCTGACAGTGCTGTGGTGAGTTTTAAAACCAGACTGAAACAGTTCAAGAATGTTGTGCTCTTTTAAGTAAAATGTTAGATGGTTGTACACAATTTTCTCTAAGATCTTTGACACGAAGGAAAGTTTTGAAATAGGCCCAAAATGGGACATGGCTGTAGAGTTAAGACCGGGTTTTTTAATCAGTGGTGTCACAACTGCATGTTTAAAACTCGCAGGTACCTGTCCACTTGCCAAGCTACCATTTATAATTTGGGACACAAAAGGAGCCACCGTGTGAAAAACCTCTTTAAAAAGACGAGGTGGGATGGGATCGTTTGGAGATCCAGCAGACTTCATACGACCAAGCAAGGGTGATGAGCTCAAACTGACTGAAAACAGCAGAGCTTGTAACAGAGATGGAGGGTCAGAAGAAGGAGGGCTTATGAGAGCTGTAGTGCAACCTTGTTAATAAAAAGCTCACAACGTTCTCGCACACTTCAGAGGAGTTCTCCGAGCTGGCTGATTGTGGGGCATTAAGAATAGAATTGATGGTTTTAAAAAAGCACACATGGATTGTTAGAGTTGGAGGAAATTATGTCAGAGAAATATTTGGTTTTTGCAGCTCTAATCTCTCTTATCAAATCTTAAACTCTTATCAGACAGAGACGAGGTCAAGACGACCTCTGCTTTCCAGTTTACGGAGGACAGAGCAGGCTTGGAGACACACCTGCAGACACACAAGCAACTCTCTAACACATTAGTTTAACGTTAGTTACTAATAAACATCCATAATCTTTACCTACATCCCCTGACAAGTATCCAGCTCATCCAAGTCAACTGAACCAGACTCTAACAACAGAGTCTGCCAGGCCGTTATTTATTAGCAAAACAACAAAAATGGGGAAAACTGTAAAGACTTAGTCCATCTCACAAATCAGCAGCTTGCAGAACCTCCTGTAGCAGCAGTAACTTTGTTTTCTGTATGACTTTACTCGTCCCTCACATGGTTGTGGAGGAATTCTGGCCCACTGCTTTTCTTTGTTGCTTTAGCTCATTGAGTTTTGCAGATATTTGTTTCTGCACAGCTCAGTATTTGAATAGGGTTGAGGTCTGGACTTTGACAGATGACCTCACATTTAACTCTAAGATACACAACCAGAGGACTTTATGGTCGGCTCAGTGACTCCAAGGTACCCAGGTTGTGGCTGCAAGACAAGCCTAAATCATCAACCCTCCGCTATCGTGTTTAAAAGTTAGCATGGGAAGTTTGGTTTTCTCCTGGAAAGATTAGCAGCTGTCTTAAATGTTTTCCACTTGTTCTGATGGACTCTAAGTTGTTTGGAAAGGACCTTAACCTGTTTTAAATTAATGGGCAGTAACAAAGACGTTTATGAGGTCATTGCTGATGCCCTTTCTTTTTGTCATTGTGTTAACACACCTGTCTACCTTTACAGAGCTGCTCACGTTGATGGTCAGTGTATCACTACATCTGAGCTGTGAGGATCCGTCTGTTTTGTGTCATGTGACCCTTTTGTTTTTCTGCTGTCCCTCATGTTGTCAACTCCTGCCGCACCTGCCCCTCATTGTCCTCTCCCAGGTGTTTGTAATTGTTTCCTTGTTAGCGTCTCTTTATATTCTGCGTCTCTGTGTTCCCTCCTTGTCTGTGCATTATCCAGTAGGGTGTCAAGTTTCTGTTCTCCCTCCGTGTCTCCCAGTGATTATGTAAGTTTGCTGCCCTGTGGTTTTGTTTTCATTAATAAATAATTCTATTTTACTTCCAAGTCTTCATTCATACTCATCTGCTCACACAGACTCATGTTCGTGCTGCTGTTGTTGCTTTTGTACTACCAGTACTTAGTGTATTCTTAGTTTAGTGTATTTCTATCTTAGATCGTATTATTGTTTTTCTTTTACAGTTTGTACTTTTGTTGGATGTAACTGGGACTCTGTGTACACAATTGCATTCCACCACATGTACCACATGTGATGTGAAAGACAACAAAAAACCCTTGACCTTGACATTGACCTTCTATGCCTTCAATGGCAGCCAAAACGCACATGCACACACGCATATACAATAATATACTATAAAAATGATGTCGTTGATAATTTGGTTTTTCTTGTTGCTGGGGGGTGTTTTTGTCCAGAATATTGTATTTGTTGCATCAGATACGTACCAGAGATTAAAAGTAATGTCAAGATAAAAACCGGCAGATTATTTCTGATTTTGTTTTAAACCTCCTAAAAGTAAACTTTGACTGAAACCAGTGTTCTTTAAAGTAGATTCACAATTAAAATTACAGGAATAGTTTTTATATTTTATATCAAAATAACTAAGAGTTTAGATAAAAAGTTGGTCTTAATAAAACGTGCGCTTAAAACTCAACGAATTGACAGTCGACAAGTTTTTTATAAAAAGGCAAAGTGTTGCCATGGCAACTGTAGGGAAACGTAGGAGGCTGAACGCAAACGTTACCAGAAACAGAAGAGAAACTCAATCTTAAAGAAAGTGTGATTTTTAAAAATTCATTCTTCTAAGAAAACAGGAAACCGAGTTTTCAAAGCTTATCTGTGAACGGTTGGTTGCTCTGTAAGTATATTTTTTTGTTTCTGTTATTTATTTTTTGCGTTGAAGTAAACCAAAGGTGAAACAGGGATGTTTTCTTGTTTGTGAAATGAACGTGTTCGTTTGTCCTGTAGCAAGATATCTCATAAATGACTTTGAAATTTTAAAGAAACAATCAGAAAGTAATTACGACGTCATGCAGTATTACAACACATTTTAAGTAAGAGTGTCATTAACAGTAACGTTCAACACCCCCACTCGAAGAAAACACCTCGAATAAAGTGTTAAACCAACAAAGGACCAGCATACGATACTAACAAGCAGTTTAAAGAGCAACAAAAACCAGTTTATAGTAAGTGCAGTCGAATAAAGTGTATAAAGTTGTTGACGTCTCTCTGAGAATAGCAGAGCATTTTTGAAAGTAACATCTGTCAAGCAAGCCAGAACCAGAAGATCAGTGAACATTAGTGTTATGTCTGAGCTAGTGTGAACAAGTGTGTTGTGCATCATCAGATCTTCTAGATTTAGAGGTACATAGAACTTCTGTGCAGCACATGTTTGGTAAGAAACCATAGAAATTCCCTGGCAGCCTGACCAACAGCTGATTCAATTAATTAAAAACATTATATATTCAAAGGTGACAGTTTGATGCCCACATTAAAACTAAATGACTAACTTGGTTGACTTCAAATGTAATAAGATTATCGATGTTTGCAACAAAGTATTTACTGATTATAACAAAGATTCCGTCAAGTCAAGTCAAGTCATATTTATTTATAGAGCACAATTTAAAACACATAGACTGTTATCAAAGTGCTTAACACTAAGGGTAACACTGAGAAATAAAAAGCAGTAAGAATATACCTTAAAAAATTAAAACAACAGCATTAAAATGAAGACATGGAACAAGATATACTAAATCAACTCACACAGTATGAAACGCCAGAGAGAACAGATATGTTTTTAGCAGGGATTTGAACACAGGAAGGGAGGTGGCATGCCTAATGTTGGGGGGTAGGTTGTTCCACAGTTTGGGACCAATGACTGAAAACGCCCGATCTCCTCGGAGCTTCAGTCCTGTTTTTGGAACAACCAAAAGCAGCTGATCGGATGATCTCAGAGCCCGAGAGGGAACATATGGTTCCAGTAGCTCAGAGAGGTAGATGGGTGCAAGGCCATTTAGGCACTTATAGGTCAGGAGGAGAATTTTGAAATCAATCCTAGTTCTCACAGGAAGCCAGTGTAGGGAGGACAGAACTGGTGTGATATGCTCATACCTCGGTGTACCGGTTAAGAGCCGAGCTGCAGCATTCTGGACGAGCTGTAGCCGTGAGATAGAGGCCTGGCTGACCCCAGCATACAGTGAATTACAATAGTCCAGGTGGGTTGTGATGAATGCATGGACTAGTGTCTCAAGGTCGGGTCTAGACAGCACTGGCTTGAGCTTAGCTACCTGCCGCAGTTGGAAGAAGCTTCTCTGCAGAACTGAACTGATCTGTTTGTCGAACTTAAAATCCGAGTCAAAAACCACTCCAAGGTTTTTAACAGAGTGCTTCAGATAAGGCTGAAGAGAGTCCAGGTTCACAGGAGAAGAGGCGGCAGCCGAGCTAGGGCTAAAGACAATGACTTCAGTCTTCTGGTCGTTAAAACGTAGAAAATTTGAAGCCATCCATGTCTTAATGTCGTCCAGACATTTGAGGAGAGGGTGGACGGAACAAGCACTGGCTGGTTTCAGTGGTAGGTAGATCTGACAGTCATCGGCGTAGCAATGGAATGGAATACCATGTTTTCTTAGGATCGACCCCAGCAGAAGCAGATAGTGAAAATAGAAGGGGTCCGAGAATCGAGCCCTGCAGGACACCGCAGGAAAGAGGCATTGAAGTGGATAGATTTTTACCCACCTTCACACAAAAACTCCTGTCAGAGAGGTATGAGCGGAACCAGTCTAATGCAGCACCTGTAATCCCAACCCAGTGTTCAAGCCGAGAGATGAGGATACTGTGGTCAACAGTATCGAAAGCAGCAGTAAGATCGAGGAGTACAAGAGCCACAAAATGGCCAGAATCGTTTGCTGTTAAAATGTCATTACAAACCCTAACCAAAGCTGTTTCGGTGCTGTGGAGCTGCTTGAAACCAGACTGAAAGACCTCAAAGATTTTGTTCTCAGTTAAAAACTGATTTAACTGAGTAAAAACTACTTTTTCCAGGATTTTGGACAGAAAGGGGAGTTTTGAGATTGGCCTGTAATTTGAGCAGGCTGAAGGGTCAAGACCAGGTTTCTTAATTAACGGTGTGACAACTGCATGTTTGAACGCCTCTGGGACCATGCTTGTAGCAATACTACTGTTTAGTATTGTTAGAACAGCAGGCCCAATCGCTGGTAGAACCTGTTTGAACAATGCTGCTGGGATGGGGTCCAATGGTGATCCTGATGGCTTCATGTGACCAGCAACTTTGTTTAACAATGGGAGTGTGATTGGTTTGAATTACCTGAAAGTAGCAGAACACGAAACAAAAGCTGATGGGTCGACTAAGGAGCGGGGGATGGAGGCCCTGATCAACTCCACTTTGTTAACAAAGAATTTAGTGAAGTCATTGCAGGTGTCAACAGAGGCCTCCATACATGAATACGAAGGGACATTTAGAATGGAATTTACTGTTGTGAATAGGGCGCGGGGGTTGTGTCTATTTGAGTTGATGAGTTGGGAGAAATATTTGTTTTTTTTCAGATTTGACAGTGTTCTGGTAATTTTTTAAACAGGTTTTGAGCAAAATGAAAGAAACCTGAGATGGTCCTTTTTCCACTTGCGCTCAGCTCTCCTGCACAGGCGTCTCGCTGCCCTGGTGGTCTCATTCATCCATGGGTACTGGGCTCTCCTTGGTTTCCTGACTTTTAGTGGGGCCACCAGATCCAAGATCTTAGTGCAAGTCACATTGTGGTTACTAAGCAGCTCCTGAGCACCGAAACAGGCAGAGGTTTCAGGTGTTGTAGCAGCAGTGGTAATAAAGGCAGAGGAAAAACGAGCAGCAGTTGAAGGGTTAAATATACGACAGGTCCTGGGTGGAGCGGGAGATTAGAGACACGAGCAAGAGGTATTACAAATGAGATTGGTTTGTGATCAGACATGAAAGCATCCCCAATTTCCAGATTTAGCACAGAGACACCACAAGGCAGAACAATATCAAGAGTGTGACCCTGATGGTGTGTGGGGCCGACAACATTTTGCACCAGGTTTAAAGAGTGGATCAGATCTAAAAAGTCCTGAACCAAAGGCTTTTCAGGGCAACAGATGTGCACATTGAAGTCCCCTAGAATCAGCACACGGTCATCAAGAAACCTCCCAATATAAATCATAAAACCAGTATGACTTCTGCTCATTCTAAATTTGTCAAATGACCTGAATCTCCTAAAGTGAAGGAGAATCATTTTAAAATAATAAATAAGAGATATCCTGTAGCCATGTTTCTTGAAATAAGATTTAAATTTGAGGTTGATTTGTGTGTCTTTTAAATCAGAAGATGAATCCCTCGAGCTATTTTTTTATTTTTTCGTGTCAATACAAAGTGTTTGGTCAGACGTCAGAAACTGGATTAATCTCAAACTCAACATTCCTTCTTTTGATGCTGATGACATTTTCCTTCATGTTGACAACTTAAGCTCAGTTTTCTCTGATGCCATAAATATAGTCATATAACAAAGTGCCAAATTCATTATAGTAAGAGGGGGGATAATAAGCCCTCCTTCCTGTTTTATGAACGATTTTAAGTCATAGCTTCTATTCTTCATTAAGTAGATTAAAAAACTGCAAAACTGATGGAATTATCTCACAACAGATACAAACTTATTGTTTTAATTAAAACAACAAGTTTCTCATATAGTCACGCTCTTTTGTTTTTTATTTATTAAATTTTTTATGTTTATTTTTTTCTTTCATTATTTTGTGAAATGTATTTATGACACCCTTCACAAATTTGTATTTGTATATTGTTGCAATGTTCTGTTTTGTGTTGTTAATAAAATTCTAGAAAGAAAATAAAACCTGACGGGCTTGTCAGCCGGTAAGGGGCGTTTAACTTCGGGACAAATTGAGGTCGTCGATTGGTCAGTTACTGACACGCCTACTAGATTGATTGACAGGTCGCGCCGTGGAGGATCGGGGAAAAAAAACGAGAGCTGTAGCAGCGATGCTGGGAGGAAGTGGGGCGGCCCAAATGCAGCGGCAGCACAGCAGTGTCTCTGTGCAGCGCAGAGCTCCAGGAGATGACCAGATGTTTTGCTTGTGCCCTCACTGCTCTGGGCCCCAGAGACCATGGGCCCCTGGGCACCTGCCCAGTTGCCCGTATGGTTAATCCGGCCTTGCTGGCAGGAGTTTCATGCTGGATGTATTATATCAGCCACTGATTGGGGATGCACAGAGTGGAGATGGTAACCAAGACCTCCTCAAAATATGGCAGCTTCTTCGTTTTCTGAGTCAACAAACAATTGGCCAGAACCTTTTTGAGGCCAACCGAAAGTCCTTTTCCATGTCTTCTTATTATTTCTTCCATCCCCAAGTTTCTGATTCCACAACCACAAAAGTGACAGTCCTCCTGGCATGTAGAAAAATAGAATATCCAGATGATAACTTTTTGAGGCTTAACCAATTTTGGTAAATGGGAACTATTGCCATTTTTATTTTATGAGGAAATGAAAATAGAAAAGGTTTTCACCGTTTACAAAAGCAACATTTTACAAATGAAATATGTCGGTTTCTAAACAGTACCTGAAATCCACTGCAACTTTAATTTTTTTGTGTGTGTTCTAGTTCAAAAATATGGATGAGATGGCAGACCGATTTCAAAATCTTCTTTACATCAGAGATAAGCTCATTCAGAAGGAAAAACAGAAAAAGGAACATGAGGAGCAGCAGAAGGAAAAGCTGTGCAAACTGAGGAAGGAGCATGAGCTTTTCTGTCTGCAGAAAAACCATGAGCTGGCCGAGCTCCAGACAGAGCTGAGAGAGGCTAAAAAGGAAACTCTCGATTGGGTATGAGGCTGCAGATTACTCTCACTCGCTCTTTATAGTTGGGTCACTCTATACAGTGGTGCTTGAAAGTTTGTGAACCCGTTAGAATTTTCTATATTTCTGCATAAATATGACCCAAAACATCATCAGATTTTCACACAAGTAATACAAGTAGATAAAGAGAACCCAGTTAAACAAATGAGACAAAAATATTTTGCTTGGTCATGTACCGTAATTCTCGGACTTTAGGACACACCTGTCTTTAAGCCGCACTTATTAAATATAACATAATTCATAATTTTGTACATAATACATTCAAACGTAACCACTTGCTCCTGCCGAGGTCGGATGCATTTCCCCTCCTCTCCGCTTTGCTTTGCTGCTCTGTCTTGTCTGTGAAACTGTTTCTGAGCCTCTCTCTACATATCTTCTGAACCATAATTACGGACTTGATTTGATCAGTTGGTCCCTCAACACAATTGATAACATTTCTTTGATGAGAAGACAGGCTTTAGGCGGGCTAATTTGCCCTGTTGGCACGCACACAGCTGGATATCTCATCAACTTGAAGACTTGAT
>NC_056516.1:13226448-13232353 GCF_014905685.2 Nematolebias whitei | reverse complement strand
ACACACTATTGTACAAAAAAAGCAACATTTCACCTAGATTTCCTTTAATTCCACACATTTAAAGCATGTTTCTCACCAAGTTTGTTTAAATTCAGCCATGGGTTTTAAAGACATTTTATCAATCAACCTTTATTTATACAGGTAAATCCCATTTTAACTTTAATACACTTTAATACAGAGTGTCAGGTCGGCACTATTTGTGTTTATAGAGAAATAAAAAACATCACCACTGGACTTTTTTACTTGTGTTCAACACTACTCATCTAAATGATGTTTGTCACGAAGTTTGAGGACAATAAGGTGTGGGAATTTAAAGACATTTCCACTTTAATGCACCTGAACAAACAGAGTCTCTTACAACTGCAGCGTCTGACAGCGTCACTGTTACTGCTAAGAGAACATGCTACAGACGTAGCGCTCCATTCAAACATCCTCCTAACATGAATATACGTTTATGATCAACCCCCCACCCCCACCTGGTCAACAACTGCTCCCACTAAACTTGTTAAACTGGCGAGCGAGCAACACAGAGGTGTCTCCATCTCCTCCACCTGTGTGCGTTTTCTGCCGAGGCAGGAGGAGACGCACAGAAACACTGTAGGCAGCAGCTGCTGGTTAGAGTTGGAGGTAACCAGGAAAACCTGGAGTGGAATTTTGGAATGGATTCGTTCACGAAGAAAGAGAAACTGCGCCGTCTGAACTAATGTTTTATAGTAAAAGTGTGTGTGTCTGTCGGGGGGAGGTCCAAATGATCGTTTTTTTGAATGTGGGGAGGGACATGTCCCCTTAATGGTTGCCACGCCTATGGTTGAAACTCCCCTTGTATTTAAAAAGCCATGAAAACGTGACCAGAACTGATGCAGAAAAAAACAGACACTGTCGCTGGAATGTGAAGAATTCAAAATGGCGACTGCCAAAGGTAGATACTGCAGAACAAGATAGTAATCCGTATTTTTTACCTGGAAGTAAAGGGTGAGTTATGACATCATGAGAGGCAGCGCTATACGCCCAGAGAGGAGGGGCTGTTTCCACGTGCCGCGCTTCACTCAGCTGTTCTTCATCCCGTGTCGGGAGCGTGCACTGCTGTCAGAGAACCCACATAGATTTCTTGGTAAAACGACTCCACACAATCGTGTCAAGATTATAACTTTCATTTTAATGACAGCTCCTGCTTGGATCCGAATTTAAGTTTCGGTATTAGGTTCAGATCCGCATGAGACATCATTTCGGTCCAGATCCGGACCGAGATCCACTATATACCTGATAAGGGACATAAGTGGCTCTCCAGTTGTCTTTGATAGCTCTGTCCCTTGTGTTTTGAGTTAGTCCTGTGGGTTACTTGTGCTCGCACTCTCAGGTCAGCCTCCATATTGCATCTTATTCAGCTCATCTCGCACCAGCTTCTTGTGATTAATCAACCGGGTGCTGTCACTTTCCAGTCACCCCCTGCTCCATTATATCCTTTCAGATCACTATTCCCACAGCAGTTTATTGCTCTGAAACATTCGGATGTCTGGGTTATCCTTGTGCTTCCTTGTGTTTTCCCTCCTGAAGTTTTGTAAGTCGCTGCTGCCACGTTGGCTTTTAATTTAATAAATAGGTTTATTTTTACTTAAGCTCCTCGTGTCTGCATGCATCTGTGATAAATACAAATAACACCAATAAAACTAGATGAAAATACATTCATTTACTCTGTTATTGACAATTTGAATATGATCTTATTTTTTTTAGAAATGCAGATTCTAGCTGTGTCCCAATCCAACAGCTGCATCCTTCGAAGTCCGCATTTAAAGGCCGCTTACGTCACAGCGACGCGCCGAGGCCTGTCCCAGTTCGAAGACTCCTTCAATGCGGCCCACGAATGCGGCCTCCTTTCCCCACGATTTGAAGGCCAAGTCCCGTGTATCCGTCACAGCCCACCCTATCCCAAGATGCATTGCGGGCACACAGAAAATTCTGGACGTAATGGCGGACGAAGCAGCGAGCGAGTACACTTTTAAACGTAAGTATGTTAAAATCTGTGATAAAAAAAAAAATTAAAAGCCTAAAGCGGTTATGATTTAAAGTGGATGATAGGCATTTGTCATTTGCGTAGACATGTTTTTGTATTATTTTTTGTAGATCAGCTCGTACTTCGGGTCCCGTAGTAGTTTCGCCGCTAAGCTAATTTATTTATTTTTTTTAAGGAGCAGGCCGAAGCTTTTATTAAGTTTCAGAATGAGAACAGTCACATTTTCACTGGTGCTAAACACTGTGGCGTGAAGGTACAAGAATGAATCCATTTAATCATCTTATGCTTCTGAGTACAGTTTCATTAACCCTCATACTGTACCTGCGATCTTAATCAGGCCTCTTGTGTTGTGCTGTAAAAACTAGTTTTTCTAAGACATTATTTTCCATGTTTCCCCTCCAGCCATTTTAAGTTGATGTATTTGGATAATTTTGGAGAAGATGGGTCTGCGGGGGAAGGTAACTCCGTCACAGGCAAAAAAGAAATGGGACAACGTAAAAAATAAATACAAAGTATCTACATGTGTAATGAAGAATATAATTTGTACGTGCAGCTGTTAATACATGTAAAGTAAAAACAAATGTTTGTTGCTCCTTTTGCCAACTGTGATGTCTTATTTCATGTGTTCAGGACGGCAAATATCCAGGCGGGTCAGGGGAAGGAGTTAGCTGCTGCTGCAACTTGGCCCTGGTTTGTCCTCATGGACGAGGTTTTAGGACAGAGACCTTCCACTGCACCTCCTGTCCTAATTGTCTCCATCACTGAGGACACTCCAGGTCCAAGAGCAGCAGTGGGTGACCAGGAAGACAGGACTGAGGGACAAAGAGGAATGGAGACGGGGAAGAAAGAGGCAGCAGGACAGAGAGGATGATTTATTTCAGTTAATCAGAAGATATGAGGCAGCAGCAAATGTAAGTAGGGAGGGAATGGAGAAAAGAAAGAATTGCAAATAAATAAATTAATTGATAGTTGTTTTTTTTAATGTTCTTAAAAAATGTGTTTTTGTTTTAAATTTGAAAAATAAAGTGATTACAAAAATTAGTAGTTGTCAACAATTCATTTTATTTAAAACAAATATTAAATTAAATGTATTCAAAACAACAACAACATTTCAATCTCCATTCTGTTTTTGGTTGAGGCTGTCACGGTTGCTCGGCAACAGGACATACGTTGACGTAATCCTGAAGGCTAGACCGTCCCAATTCACAGCTGCTGACTTCTGGTCGATGTGGTTTTCAAAGGACGCGACCTAAGTCGACCGTGCCGGCCGGGTCCATTGACGGATGCGGCCGCTGGATTGAGACACAGCATCTGTTTCGCAGTGTCATAGTCCTGGATAAATTCTTTAATCTGAGGAAACAAAAGAAATATGTTAGACTGAATATTTTATGTTTTTGGGGCTATTTCCATCTGTTTCTGTGAGTTTACCTCGTCCAGCTGTTTTTTTGTGTCAGTAGCTCCAACTGTCTCTACAAACTCTCCAGTCTTTTCATAAAGAGCATTGGTTGCCATCATAATTTGGCCAATTTCTATTTTTTTTGCTGAACCTTTCTCCTGAATGTGCATCCATTTTTCTTTCTGCAGAAAAACAAAAAGCTTCACTCATAAACTTTCTCGGCCAAATGTTGAAAGACAGAAAATATTAACAAAGTCCATGCTCAATAATCCAGGTATACAATCCAACAATTTTCAGTCAGTACATCTGGACAGTTTTTTTTTTTTGTGCTGAAACATTTCACCTTCCATCACCTTCTCCAGCTGGGGTCGTCACTCAGGCTGATAGAGCTGCTACAGAGGGGTAGACTGAAGATGTGATCCAGACAGGGTAAATCCAGATGTGTGATGCTGAATGAATGGAGCCGGGTGAACAGGGGCATGGAATGAATGCTGATTACAGTGGAGAAAATAAAGGAGGTGTGGCATGGAGTGAAGGGAGCAGGCTTGAGCTGAAGGATGGGTGATAGGCAAGATAGAGCAGGGAATCAGACGGTATGATGGGTGACATGGGCAGGAGAACAAAGAGTGTGAAGGCAAAACCATGGCATGAGGAGCAGAGGTAGGAGCAGATGAGGGGTCCGCAGGGGCCGCTGACCATTACAAAAATGTAGTTATTGGTTGATTTTTCTAGCTGTAAATGATATTGAAACTATGCTGAGAATTTAGATTTATGGGTTTAAAGTTTGTGGTGGATGGATTGATTGATGGATTGGGTGAATGCATTAGTGGATAAAATTGGAGCTATGGCATGTAAAATGATACATTTCTTCTAAAATAAACAAAGGTGAAACAGTCAGCCCTGTTTCAAAAGGGGGAGTTTATTCATTAATGAGTGGATCGTTAGTTATTCTACAAAAGAGAATCACGGGTTTTTACATTTTCAACACAAACAAACAAACAAACAAACAGAAAAAGAGCTGCTTACTAAAAACAGGTAAAATGTGAGCTCCACCCTGTGTGTCTACAGGAAGGAAGTTTCCAGGACCTGGCAGAACAGAAACATAGACCCTCTGAGGGGGGTTTGCAAAAAGGTGGACATTTTTCTTAGAAGATTAATTAGGCTAATGAATGTATGGATGAATAGATTGATTGGACAGGGATTTCAGAGAGTCTGTAAGGTGTTTTTTGGACAGGAATTGAAAACAGGAAGTGTCACTGGGTGGAGAAAACAGTCTATAAATGTGGGAACAGACTTGACACACGTCAGAATTGTACAGATGGCCCCTGAATGCAGGTAAAATACTGTTCTCTCTTGTTCATGCATTTTGAAGTCTGTAAAAATAAAGATGTTGTTTAATTCTGATATAAATGTGTGTTCCTTCCGAGTAACAACCCGGGCAGGGGAGAGGAGAAGATAAGAGAAGTTTGTTTCCCTTTACAGCCTTCAGGTCCAGGCCTCTCTTGAAAAATATATATTTTATCTCCATGGAATTTGCCTGGTTAAAAAAAGGTAGATTAAACAAATACATTAAATGGCGTTCAGCAAATTCTGTGACAGTTCACAGCAGAGTATGAACAGCTTAGAAGAGTCTAAAAAAATTAAGTCAGGTCCTCTGGATGTTCAAAAAACAACAAAACAAATTCTAGAAACTGTTAAATATTTATCTAGACTGGTCCTGGGGTTTTTGATCTGCTCAGAGACGGGATTATAATGAAATTACGACCTGGTTCTGACTGGGTTAAACTGGGCCAGCAACTCGAAAAGAGCTTTTGAAGCACCGTCTCATTTTTCCTTACACGTCAGTCCATGTAAGATCCGTTGAGATCACGCTTAGTCATGCCCCCTCATACACTGACAGGTTGAGCTCCCCTTCTGCGAAGGAGGAGTCTAGGCCCTATAAATCAGTAATGACACGGGACATCAGCCCTTCCAGTTTGTGATTGCGTCATAGACCCGAGAGGCCAGCGCTGTAAACTGTAACCTGTAACCTCCTCCTGCCTTGATTTTAATACAATTGGTAAAACTGAATTCACGTTTCCTTGATTTATTGCTAGTGTGAGTTGCTGCTTCTGAAGGAGGTTTGAGCCGGGGGGAGCAGCGTGGGCTGAAGGCGGGTCAGGGGTACGAGAGAAAGCCTAAGGCCCACAGCTAGCAGCAGCTAGCTGCAGTGACCGGTGGCCCGCAGCCAGCTCCCATCGTAACAGCTTGGTGCCGAAATGCCGGTCTCCCGTCTTTAGAGGTGGTAGCTCGTTTCTTATTGTTTAATGGTGACACAGCAGCAGGTGACCAAGTCTGAGAAGATTGAACAAGCCGGCTATTATCATCTTATGAGGTAAGCAGAAGACCCGTTAAATCAAATTTCTGCGTGTCCCTTAAGGACTGACTGGCTGCTCTGTTTTCAGTCCTGTGCTCGCAGTTTAGTGAACTAAAAGGCAGTAGAACGTTACAGTATAATA
>NC_056516.1:13222730-13226348 GCF_014905685.2 Nematolebias whitei | reverse complement strand
ATTTAAAAAATGTAACAAAACCAAAATGAGATTATAATCAAAAGCATATTTATTTGTAATATAAGCAGGATGCTGATATCCTCTGTCTTTGTGGAATGCAAATATTGAATGTAGTTTTGTAGTTTGTGTTTTTCTGGACTGAAATTGAACAGGGAGTGTACGGAAACGAGGGCAGCACGGTGGCGCAACTGGTAGAGCTGCTGCCTCTCAGCGAGCAGGTCCCTGGTTCAATCCCCGGTCCAGGGGACTTTCTGGGTGGAGTTTGCATGTCCTCTCCGTGCATGCGTGGGTTTTCTCCGGGTGCTCCGGTTTCCTCCCACAGACCAAAAACATGCATGTTAGGCTGATTGGTAACTCTAAATTGTCCCTAGGTGTGAGTGAGAGAGTGAATGGTTGTTTGTCTCGTTTGTCTCTATGTGGCCCTGTGATGGACTTGTGACCTGTCCAGGGTGTACCCCGCCCCTCGCACAGTGATTGCTGGACATGGGCACCAGCGACCCCCGTGACCCAAAATGGAATAAGCGAGTAAAGATAATGGATGGATGGATGGTGTACGGAAACCTTAATGTTTCTGCTGCAAGATATTTAAGTGGGTAGGAGTTGCACTGTATTTAATAATAGATTAACTTTTTTTGTCCTTGTCCGAGGCAGTGCAGAGTGACAGATACTGGTGAGTGGAGGGAGCAATTTTATCTTGCACTAAGAACAATGGGGGAGTCAGGGGGTCTGGGGGCCCCCAAGGGCTTCCCCAGTCATTAAGAAACTGTACTTTAAAGCAAAATAAAAACAAGAAAGCATAGTTTCCTCAAATGATAAGCGTGGCCGATTTATATACATTTAAAGTGGTGGCCATCTTGGATTTTGATGTAGCAATGCAGTTTTTGATGGTGGACCTTCCTTGCACCTAGATGCAGCCACGCACCAAAATGGAAGTCAGTGTCGCAGTTGTATTTCAAGTTATCTTGCTCACAACAATGACTGATATTTATGGCAGTGGCCATCTTGGATTTTGTTGTGGCAACCCAATTTTCAACGGTGATGTTTCTTACGCCTATGGAGCAACAAATCAAAATGGAAGTCGGTACCTCCACTTTTTTTCCAAGTTATCTTGCTCACAACCTGCACAGATGGATGGTATTTCCAATTTTCCCTCGTTGCTCCTCGACGGCAGACAAAAAGTACAATTTCAATTCAGTTTATTTATATAGTGCCAAGTCACAACAGAAGTTGTCTCAGTGCACTGAACAGAAACATTCACATACATGCAAAAAACAATTAGAAAAAGTTCTCTAAGGAAGCATCAGATTGTGTTGAATCTGCACTTCGTCTCAGTTTCCCATCCTGAGCAAGCACATTGGCAACAGTGGAAAGAAAAAACTCCCTTTCAACAGGAAGAAACCTCCAGCAGAACCAGGCTCAGGACATATGGTCATCTGCTTCAACTGGCTGAGGTTTGAGAGGACAGGAAGTAGAAACAAACACAGAATGGCTGGTCCAGATGTACTTTATAATGGAAGAAAGACAAAACTCACACGTTAACATGTTAAGGTTATAAATAATTACAAATAATACAATACAAAAGCTGAATGTTGTGCAGAAATATAATGTAGACAAACAACATAGCATTTTATACAACAAGTTATTGCAAATGGTAAAGTATTTTAAACGTTTGGCAGTCATTAATAGCATTTTGTCTTCACAGCTTGTGTTCCACTTTTGGCCGTAAGTGGAACCTTCGTTTTTGATTTCTGTATAACGCATAGTAAAAATAAAGAACTAAATAGAAAATGTTGTTTCGTCTGTGTAGGAATTTTCAATGCTTCCTGAAAGCCACTCCGTCTGGAGAGCCGGCATCACAAACTCCTCTACCGGGCGTCACTTCTGGTTTTTCTCTCAAAGCCTGCAATCAAGACATACGTAAGCTCGATCATCAAAGCTATAATTCACATCATCTAATAACTTATTTAATCACTAATATGATTAATTCAGTATCAGTTGACTTTACCTATGGTTTGGATGGTGGTACAAGTTCATCTTCCTGCATTTCGGTCTCCTGTGTGTCAGAATCTTGTTTTCCTGAGGTCTTTGAGAACGTGGACTTCTTTGGAGCCGACTACAGGACCCTGTTTACAGCCACCTCTGAGGAGTGTCAGAGAACCTGCACTCAGGACCCTGCCTGCCAGTTCTTCACACTTTTAAATGAGAATTTTGCAGGAACAAATGTCAGGTAAACTTGCAAAAGAAGCCATAATGCTGCTAGAGGAGGTAAGGCCCGTCAGATGTGATAAACCTCTGGAGGAAAGGTTTATGTGAGACGAGCTTTTTTAAAGGAAGTTGTGAAAGGAAAGGGTAAGATGTGTTAACTGGAAACAGATTGAGCTCTGACCACAACAAGAGTTGATGTCTAAACACCAAACGTGCTGTCCCACTTCATGTTTAAATGTGGAAAAAAACCTTCAGTATTGACTGAATGATGACACAGTTAAACACTAATCCAAACAGTTCAACTGTGTTATGTTCTTCTGTGTACCTTGTCTTTCCCATGCCTAAACACCAAGTGGGGCAGCACGCCGGGTCCCTCTTGTGAAAAGTTATAGTATCGCACTCCGTCATGTCTCTTGACCCAACATTTTTAAACTCATTTTCTGCTTTCACCTCTATTCTCAAACCTATAAGATATTTCTGGATTATGGTGTCACACTGATATGATTGTTTCTCGTAGGATCTAAAAACTGATCTACACTTCTCCATTTGCATTTGTCCCTACACAAACAAGACTTTTTGGATAGAGAAATTGATTTTTTTTTTTACTGTTTCTGCTGAAGCTTTTCAGAACTAAAGATGTGGCTCTGCATCCTCTGTCCTCACTCCAACTACCTCCATGTCCTCTCAAACTGCATCCATATATCTCCTCTTTGGCCTTCCTCTTGTCTTTTTGCCTGGCAGCTGCATTTCTAACACCATCAGTCAATATACCCACTGTCCCTCCTCTCTGGACATGTCCAAAACATCTCAGTCAGGCCCCTCTAACTTTATCTCCTAGCTGTTCAGTTTGCACTGTACATCTGATTGCATTTCTAATCTTATCCATCCTTGTGACTCCCCAAAAAACCTGCACATCTTCAGCTCTGGAAAAAAAGACAGGAGACGGAACAGGAAGAGGCAATGTCAATTTCTCTAAACCATACAACATAGCTGGTCTCACCACTGCCCTATAAACCCTTCCTTTTTGACCTTTGCTGCCACCCTTTTGTCATAAATCACACATTTGTGACCTCTGCTCCTTGTAACCCCACTGTTCCACCTGCCTCCCTCATTCACACTTTCTCTGACTACAGCTGACTTTCATTCCTCTTCTTTCAAGTGCATACCTCCACCTCTCAAAGTTCTTTTCCTACCTGTTCCCTGTTCTCACCACAAGTCATGTCATCTGCAAACATCATAGTCCACGGGGATTCCTGCCTGACCTCATCTGTTAGTCGGTCCATCACCAGAGCAAACAAGAAGGGGCTCAGAGCCGAGCCTTGATGCACTCCCACCTCCACCTTGAAGCTATCTGTCACTCCTACAACACTCACTCACTCACTCACTCACTCACTCACTCACTCACTCACTCAC
>NC_056516.1:13217120-13222720 GCF_014905685.2 Nematolebias whitei | reverse complement strand
CACTCACTCACTCACTCACTCACTCACTCACTCACTCACTCACTCACTCACTCACTCACTCACTCACTCAAAGGAAGAGGCAATGTCACTTTCACACCTTGGTTCTAAATCTAACACCTAACCCATAAACAACACTTATACTTATGGGGACCGGGATTTGGTCCCCACAAGGAGCAGTTGGTCCTCACAATGTAGGATGTTTTGGAAAATTGGTCCCACACATACACCATCATGTGACCAATCATCTCAATTCATCTGTGGTTCTTACAATTCTTTGCATCCCTTGTTTTTAATGGAAACACGTGTTCTTCTCCATTCCAGGGCATGCACTGCCATCTCTCCTAGATATTTCCAAACCTCAACTGTTGTGTCTTCAGGTCCAACTGCCTTCCCATTCTTTTTTCAAAGTTTTACAAATTTCATCCTCACTAATATTTCCCAGATCTTAGTTCAGTTTCTATGACCTTTAGCCTACTTTTCTTTCCCTTTCGTTTTCCTCATGAGCTCCATTATTATTATTCCCATCTTCCCATCACACTCAGCTCACTTGTTAACTTTACCATTTTGATTTTTACAAGCCTAACCTGCTGCACATCCTTTCCAGCCTGATCCTTTTGTTTTGCCAGTTGTCACGTTTTTCTCCCCTCTCTTTATTGTCCAGTCTCTTGCACAACTCATCATATGCCTTCTGTTTTGCTATATATATACACCTCCCTCTTTGCCCTGCATTGCATCTCTGCATACTGTACTCCTGTCTACTCTTTCCAGTTATCTCACTGTCCCATTTCTTCTTGGCTAACCTTTCTCTGAATAGCTTCCTGCTTGTCACTGTTTTACCAGCAGGCTTTCCTATATTTTCTCTGTCCAGATGACACACCAATTACCTTCCTACCTGCTTCTCTAATCACTGTTGCTGTTGTAGCCCAGTCATCAAGAAGCATCTTTTTCTAACTTATCTTTGAACAGTTACTCTCTGAACTCTAAACATTCTTCATTCCTCAACTTCCTTCATTTGGTGGTTTTCTCTGATGTCACTCTTTTGCTCTTAACAGTCCCCAGTCTCACTTGGGTTGCCCTTTTTTGCACAGAATGTAGTCTTCCTTTGTACTTCTGCCTCCACTCTTATAGTTCACTGTGATGTATGTTCGTTCCTCCTTTTAAAAATGGGTGACTACAGCCATTTTTATAATCTTGGTAAAGTTCACCACTTTGTTTCCCTAAAGTTGTTACCCACAGTCCTAAACTCTTGGCTTTCCTCTTCTCCATCTATCTCCTGGCACGTTTCCCTCATGGTATTTTTTCATTCAACCTTTTATTTAGACAGCGCTTCAGGTCTTTTTGCAAGAGAGATTGTGGTCCAAGCACCCAGTTTGTCAAAAGCACCGGTGGCGGTCATTGTTAACCAGGGCTTTAATCTGGTATGGTATTTGGATGAACTTGTTTGTTTTCGGCAGACGTGTTTTACGCCAGATGCCCTTCTTGATACAGCCCTCACCATTTACCCGGGCTTGGGACAGGCACAAGAGATGCACTGGCTTGTGCTCCCTAGTGGCTGGTTTTGCTCTTTTGTGTTCCCACAAAGTGAGCCCACTATATACACACTAGGGAGCCTACCCCCCCCCCCCCACACACACACACACACACCAAAGCCTTACATGCTGAAGATTATGACTAGTAATCTGACATGATTGTTGTATCATGTATTGTTGTATGTTGTATCTCTGGAGGAGAAAAGTGCGCTAAGTAATTCTTTTTTACTCCAGGTTCAAGTGCCACCTGAAATTCAGCTGGAATATACCAACGATTCCTGTCATTGAAAGAAATACTGGACTTGTATCAGGATTTTCCCAGAAAAGACAAGTCACTCAGTTTGATGCAGGTACACACACAACCAGAGTCTGACGATTATGGTAACTTCCTCTGGATCTTGAGCACATTGCTCATTGTATTTTGCGCAGCATGTCAGAGCAAGTTTCTCCTGAACACCGACATCCCAGGAAGTGATCTCCTGTCACTGAAGGCCGTCTCTGCTCAACACTGTCAGGTCCTGTGTTCTGCTCACCCACAGTGCACCTACTTCTCTTTTGTCAGGTATAGCATATACTTTCTCAGAGTGGGACCATTTAAACCATTTTTTAAATTTTGTCTTGTTCTGTGTTCAAGCATCAAAGTATGCTAGTTTTATATTATTTTCTTGTTATTCAGATTGTTTTCTTAATTTAAATGAATTTGAATTGTTTTTGCAGTGATGACTTCAAGTGTTTTTTGAAGAACAACCCAAATGAAATGGTGACCGAGGCAAAGGACGGAATCACATCAGGGATGCCAGCACGATACTGTCAGTTTGAAAGTATGTAGCAGTATTTACCACAAACTACTGTGAAAGACAACACAAATTTACGACAACCTGAGATTGTTTTATTTGGTGTAAAAAGTTTGGAATTTTTATTATTTGGTCAGCATTGCTCACATGGAATGACAATTCCAGTCTGTCATTTGTTGTTTTTAATATGCATTTACATCAAACATTACTTATTTTGCATACTTTAAAACAATCTGTGTCAAATTTTATTTAAAAAATTTAGGAACACTAAAGTCTTATATTACTGCAACAAATAGATTCATAAAAAGTAGTCAAATGGACTGTACTTATATAGCGCCTTTCCATCTTATCAATATACTCAAAGCTCTTTACAACACAACCTGTGCCCTTATTTTTTTCATTCAACCTTTATTGAAACAGACAAATCACATTGAGCCTTGAAGACTCATTTACAAGTGAGACCTGTTTGGACAGACAATACAAAGTGGTGAAAATAACACATAGGGTTTGGAGGTAAAAACAAACAAAAATCCTAACATGCTTCATGTCCAGAGACAACACACAGATGTACTGCAGAGTTCAGATAAAATCGCTCAGTTCAAGTAGTTCCCTCTAGAGAGATTCGTACACTCTCTTGGGGGGGGGGGGGGGGGGGGGTACTGAGGATGGCCAAGGACTATGTCACAATAGAATCCAAAGAATCTGGGCCCCTCTGATTGGTCCGTAGACTTCCTCGGCAGGAGGGGGTAGGGGCATAGCATAAAAGGTTTACAAAACTTCCAGGCGAATTAAGATAAGATGGCCTGTCAAGGCCAGTCAGGGAGCCGAGATCAGATAAACTCAGATAAACACTAATGTTTGGGGGGCAGGCAGAACTTAATGACATCTACCTTGAGTCTGTGTGTCGGTCCACTCGGTTCTGAAATGTCCAAATTAAATGGCCACACCAATGAACCGTGCCTGAGAGTAATCCACCCCTGAGATCTGATCCATCCTGCCAAAAGCATTTGAGTCTGGGTGCTCAAGGCACGAACCAAGCCATCACATAAGGCAAGCAGCCTGACCAGGTCCAAATTTGCTGCCGATGACTTCCTTGAATACTGGTAAACCAGGAACCAGCCGAATCCAAAAAGCTGGAAACAAGTTGATATACAATAAATTCAATTATATATGTGTCCTCCTTAACATCCACAAATGACAGCAGAGCTAGATACATCATCAAGTCTTCCAAGTGGATGAGATATCCACCTGTGTGCCAACAGGGCAAATCGGCTCACCTAAAGCCTGTCTTCTCTTCAAAGAAATGTTATCAATTGTGTTGAGGGACCAACTGACCAAATCCATAGCAGATTTATGATTCGGAAGATTTGTAGAAGAGAGACTCTAAAGCAGTTTCACAGACAGGACATTTGTGGACAAGTACTGATCAGGGTGGGGTTATATTTGAAAAAAACATTTTGGGTTTCATAAAAGTGACTTGGGGTTGCAATAATATTATTATTTATGCAAATGAAACTTTTTGGCCATCAAGGATGCCCGCTTGTCTAGTGTAACCCAAACACCTCTAATCCTGCTGAAATTACCATCCCCACACTGAAGCATGGTGGTGGAAGCATTATGCTTTATTATCTGGATTTAAAAATTGGTCAGTTTATTAAAACAATGTAAAATTCTTGAAATAAATTTATTAATTTTACTAAAACAAGTTTTGATCCCATTTTGAGATTTGAACTTTTCCTCCTTTGCTAACAGACTTTGAAAAGCTGACTTATGAAGAGGTGGATTTCAAAGGTTCTGACATCCGCTTTGAGCTGACGGACGATGCTGATGCCTGTCAGAGGAAGTGCACTGAGACTCCTGTCTGCCAGTTCTACACCTACATCAATGAAAACTTCTCTGACCAAGCTTTTTGGTACAGTATTAAACATAAAGCCAGAAAAATATTTATTCCAAAATCGGGCAGTACCCAGGAATGACTTTGCTCCTGTGAGTGTGAGATGATTGGTGACAAATGTTTTATTTGTGTTTTAGGCGCCACTGCTTTCTGAAGAGTGCCATCACCATACCTGTTCCTCCTAAAGTTTCTAAACTGGACAATGCTGTGTCTGGCTTTACCCTGAGAGACTGTGGCACCACAGTCTCATAGTTGAGCTGTTTTCATGTTTGTTCTTGTGTAAACAAGAGGAATAAAACAGTCTTGAACATTTTTTTTGGAGAGTTTTACTTTGACATTTTTTTTGCCACTATTAGCTTGTCTCTATTTTGGCTCCCTCTGTCTTGCAAAAGATTAGTTTGACCTTACTATTATACGAAGAGTGCATCTGGCTTCTGAACCTAAACTGAAATTGACAGAAACCATGATGTGATGTGGCTTATAATGTTTTTTTACATGTAAAAGTGATACTTTTTATTTGTTTTATGGCCTAATCCAGGTCTATTCAATTGGTGGCCTGTGGGTGACTTCCATTCAGCCCGCCAATAAGTTAATAATTTTTTTTTAAAATAAATCAGAAATAATAAAAAAAATAAAAACATGAAAGAAGACGTATGCATTTTTTTAAATGACAAGAGGCAATACTTTGATCTATGACAGGGTTATACAACTCATCTGCCTGCCGATGACTTCATTGAATATAAAAGTAGATTTTAAATCAGAAAAAAAAAAATCCCCAACAGAATAATATCAATCTGAAATGAGAAATCTTTTCATCCGAGAGGCGATCCTCTTATACAGATGATCTATGATCCCGGGCAGCCAGTTGGAGCAGCCAGTAATCATTTAATATTTCTGACAACCAGTTTGCTGGTGACAGCCATCAGACTTGGCCGTCACCAGCAAACTGTTTCAAGGTTCAAGGTTCTTTATTGTCACCACCATCACATATGGTACATGAGGTGGAACTGACGAACTTGCTCTAGAGCAATGTGGATATCCTAACTGGGCCTTCCTGAAAGCAGAGAAGAAACCCAAACAGGACTCCAGTCAGCCAACAGGTGAAAAGGAGGAACCCAGACCCAGACCAGTGGTCATTCCATATGTTGAGGGAGTATCAGAGAAACTGAGACGTTTATTTTCTAAACATAACGTCCCAGTGGCTTTTAAATCCCAAAATACATTACGGCAAAGACTGGTTCATCCCAAAGATCCAGTCCCCCGGCACAAACAGAGCAATGTTGTGTATGCTGTTCAGTGTCAGGAGGGCTGTGATCAGTCTTACATCGGGGAAACTAAACAGCCACTGGCCAAAAGGATGGCCCAGCACAGAAGATCAACATC
>NC_056516.1:13187960-13217020 GCF_014905685.2 Nematolebias whitei | reverse complement strand
ATAACGTCCCAGTGGCTTTTAAACCCCAAAATACATTACGGCAAAGATCCAGTCCCCCGGCACAAACAGAGTAATGTTGTGTATGCTGTTCAGTGTCAGGAGGGCTGTGATCAGTCTTACATCGGGGAAACAAAACAGCCACTGGCCAAAAGGATGGACCAGCACAGAAGATCAACATCATCAGGCCAGGACTCTGCGGTCTACACTCATCTCCAGGCCAGCGGTCACTCTTTCAGGGATGAAGATGTTCACATCCTGGATAGAGAGGAACGATGGTTTGAGAGAGGAGTAAAGGAGGCCATCTTTGTGAAAAGAAATCGTCCATCATTAAACAGGGGTGGAGGCCTCCATGTTCAACTGTCCCCCTCTTACAATGCTGTGATTGCTAGTATCACTCAGCCCTCTGTGAATAGTAAACAGCCATCAGTGTGCTAATGATCCATTGTTAGGCTGATGGTCCTTCTTGAGCATGTGATCAGCTGGTTTTGGTTGTCAGCAGCAAAACTGGTTGATCCACTCTGAGACGGTGCTATTTAAGAGACTGAGCTGAAAACAGCACCTCAGACTGAGGAAGTCTCTCGGACGAGAGACGAAACGTTTCTACATTTTTTGTTGTTTTGCTTTGTTTTGGTTTTTTTTTTGAATGTCCAGAGGACCAGATTTAACTTTTTTAGATTTTTCTACCTGGATTATTGAGCATGCATCAGGATAGCAACAACATTAGTTTTTCTACTCCTGATTACTAATATTTAGTTTTAACTATTTAAGGGGTTATGTTCCTACAGCAGCGTCTAAGAGAATAACCAGCAGTGGCACCCTGCTTAGACTTCTGAACACTGGGATTTTAAGAAGAATGGACTTCAAGAAGCAGAGAATTTCTGGTCAAAAGACAAGATGATAAAATCAACTTTAAAAAGATGAATAAACATGGTAAAAAAAAATACATCTGTTGTAAATCATTCAGACAGTAGAAGGAGTTTATATTTCATTGTTGCAAAATGCAAACATCTGCAGAGCTGATCTGTGATCGATAAAAGACTGCAGCTCTTTGCCAGAATAAAAATAATTTGTTTGACTACACTCAATGGATGGACCAGTACTTAAAATAACAGGAAAATCTGAAACACTCTGTGAAGACCTAAAATAAAGAATAGTAGATTTACACGTTTAAATAACTTCATGTTCTAATATACAGAAGTCCCTCACTACTTCGCGGTTCGTGGTTTTTCAAAGTAAGATTGAACATGACACAATTGGCTGATTGATGGATGAGCCATGGATTGTTTATTTAAAATTAATTATTTTAAATGATTTTGGACCATGTGTGCAGCCCACAACTGGAGGAGTAAACTCCCTCCTGTGGATCCCCCGCAATAAATGAGGGACCACTGTAGTAGCTTTCCTGTGCCTTTGGGTGGGGGGGACTACTGATTGCACCTTTGCACTGAATGGCAGTTCAGAGGACCCAGCATTCTTGGAGTCCTTAGCAGAGGTGCTGCAAGAAGCTCCAGCTGGGATTATTTATTTATTTATTTATTTTTTATTCTGCTGGGGGACTTCAATGCCCACGTCGATAGCATCACTGTGATCTTGGTTGGGGCGGAGGAGTGACTGAGAGGAATAGTCTCTTTGATTTGGACCCAAGCAGTTTTCTGTTGTTGGACTTGATGCTCGTCACGGTTTGTTCATCACAAATGCCATGTTCGGACATAAGGATGTCCATAAGTACACGTGGCACCAGGACACCCTAGGCCACAGACTGATTATAGACTTTGTAGCAGTGGCATATGATAAGGATACCCCCTGTACACCTCCCTTAGGAAGGTTTTCTGAAAATGTCCAGTATGCCCAGGGGAGGACCCAGAACATGCTTGAAAGACAGTTTTGCTCAGCTGTCCTGGGAATACCTTGAAATTCTCCTGGAAGAACTGGAAGAGGTGACTGTTGAAGAGGATGTCTGTGCCACCCTGTTCACGCTGCTGCTCCCATGAACTGACGCTGGAACAAGCAGAAGATAATGGATGCACAAATGGGCAATTGTACACAAGTATAAATTATTCATATGAGTCACCACGTTACCAAGCACTGGGCAAAAACCCAAACTGTCCCACTCAGATGAAAGGAAACTGTTTAGGATGTTCTGGAACAACCAAAAAACCAAATCTCAAGTTTGCCATGAACTGAAAACTACTAGAATACCAGTGTTTCTTTCCACAGTGAACTAAATTTAACACCCCCATGCACTGAGAGAGAATGACCAAGGAAGAAGCTCCTGAATCACATGAAAAAGATGGCAGCTGTCTGGACTGTCCATTTTCCAACACACACAAAAAATACTATTGGAAAGTATGGGCTCACACTTTACTAATAATGCTGCTTGCACCATTGCCAGACCTTGACCCACCCTGAGATCAATACTCATATGCGTTCTAAAAAAATCAGGGATGGACAAGGTGATCACTGCAGCGAAAGAAGAAAGGTGCTTTGAATATGAAGGACATCTGATGTCTCTAAGTGTTTCCCAGTACAACTATGTTGATGGAGACTGCAGTTGTGGGGACAGCTAACCAAAACGTTAGCTTTGCTAATTTGCTAATCCGCTAACTAAAAAGTTTACTTTGCAAATGCATCCTGTGCTCCAGCATCAATGTGTGGCATGAAGGCTGCACAGCTGCAGAAAGAAAAGCTTTGCAGAGAGTGGTGAAGGCTGCACAGAAGATGTTGGAGTCAGCCTCCCCACCATCACAGACATCTACACCTCCAGATGCAGGAAGAGGGCCACCTGCATCATGAAGGACCCCACTCACCCAGCACACACAATTTTTTTTCCCCGCTCCCCTCAGGCAGAAGGCTGAGGAGCATTAAGTGTAGAACCACCAGGCTGAGGAACAGCTTCTACCCTGAGGATGTTAGACTCACGAATCTCTAGCCAGAAAAAATCACTGTGAAAAAACCCCCTGAAAAATCGCTGTAATGCCACTTGTTTGTTGACATGTGCTGCTGACTATCCATGTTGCTGATCTCATGCTGCTGATTATTTCATGTTGCTGTGTTCATTAATCCTCATCTGCTCACACAGACTCGTGTTCGTGCTGCTGTTGTTTTGGCGCATTGTTTTTGTACCATTAGTGCTTAGTGTATTCTTAGTTTAGTGAATATTGTATATTCTTAGTTCATGACTCAGATCACTGTTTTTCTTTACAATTTGTTTTTGTTGGATGTAACTGGGACCCTGTGTACTTAGTTTCGTCCCACCTCATGTATCATGTATGACAAATAAATCTCTCTGATGGACTCTGACTCTAACTAAATAGGTAATAAAATTAGTGGAAGCTAATGTTACCTGCTAACCGCTAACTTCTATCAGACACAGCTGTCGCTGACCCTGTAAGACTAAGGTGTCCAGATGTCCCCGATTACTGGGGACAGTCCCTGTTTACTGGGGACAGTCCCCGTTTTGGATGATCTGTCCCCCAGCTAAAGCTGTCCTGGGAAATGTCTTGATTTTAGCGTTTTATGAATGAGAAAAAATGTTGCATGTTGACTGTCATTATAGTAGCCAGGTAGAAAGTCCAAGTGAATATGTTGCATGCAACAACAGCTGTTACTGTAGCTGGTCAAGCTGCTGTTAACATTACAGACAGAGAAGAAGAGCCAAGCGCGCCACCTTTAAAACAGAAGAAGAAGAAGAGCGCAACGCGAGCTTGTCACCATCAATGGGGAGCTCTCCTGTGAGATGGTGTACGAACTGATGAATTTTGTTTGAACTGGGCTGATCAGCCGTGATAAACATTTGGTTTGTGGTAGGAAATGTTTCTAGTGTTGACAGCTGTGCCAAGGTTAAAAAAAAATAGGGCTGGGGTGTTTGTTTACTCAGTTTGGACGTATGGAAGTTAGTGAGGGAAAATGAATGAAGCAAGAACTGAACTGAAATTGATGAGGAGGGAGAGATCATCTGCTTAAATGTGCATTTCTTCTGTTCTATGAGGTTGTACCTCAAAATAAATATAGTTTTTTGCTAAATATAGAATTTTTACCATTTCATCAGCGGAGGAAACGAGTTAAATAATTAGAGGCAGTTTTTTGAGTGACAATGAAATAAGTGAAAGAGCAAATAAAAATAATAGGTAGCATATTACTAAATTGTGTCTTATTTCTTATGTTTTAAGTATTTCACTTTACTATTATCTGTGGGAAGTGGTGGTGCAGACGTTGGAAAAGGTGGACCTGTGATCGGAAGTTCACTGGTTCAACTCCCCGGACAAAAAGATCTGTAATACAAGATGGACCTAGGTTGTTGAGGGCGTATTTTGTTTTTGTTTTTTACTAAATGGCTTTTATAATGTATGTGAATGCTTTGGAATAGTGCCCTGAGACGCCTTCTGTTGTGACTTGGTGCTATATACCGTAAACTGAATTGAATTATAAATAAACTGAAATGAAAATCACACACACAGGTCTTATTTACATCTATTTACATATTTAAATGGAGGCGTGTCAGGGGAGGTGTCTCATATGTGCTTAGTTCCACTTGTTAGAATGAATAAAGGAAAGGTGCTCAAACCCATGAGAGCATAAAACTTTGACAGTAACTGATGGAGTCAACTTGTTTAGCTGTGTAAGGATGGTGCCCCCTGGTGGCGGGTTCCCATCCCTACACTCCCTGGTCTCCCTGTTAATTGTCTTGATTGTTTCCACCCTCGTGTCGTCCAGGTGTTTGTGATTGCCTCCCTGTGTATTTGTGTATATAAGTCTGTGTTCATGATTGTCCTGGCATTGTCTCCTGTTACCTCTTGCCTCCTGAGTTCCCAGTGATCCCTGAGTATGTAAGTTTGCTGCCCTCCAGCTATTTTGCGTTCTTTATATTAAACAATATTATTTTACCTGCCGAGTCGTCGTTCTGCCTGCACCTGTGGGCCTGAACCACACCAAAACGTGACAATCTGTTAGCAAAATGTCTTGTGAACCAAACGTCTGGAGGTAATCATTAAAAGTAATTAACTTAAAGATGTCAGTACAAATGAAGATGGCTGCCAACCGTGGACAACACAAAAACTGCTTCTCAGATTTCCTGGTCAACCTCACAAAAGCCCAGTTAGAATACGGAAAACTTTTTGATGTGTTCTGAGAAATTAGTAGATTTTTCTCCAAACATGGAGCCCCAGTAAATTTTAACTCAAGCACGACCATCAGACAGAAGGTGGTTCAGTCTAAAAGTAATGGAGTGCACATTTCTGACCGAAATCTTCTGAAAGGGGTAGTTGAAGGAAACAAACATCTGCTCATGTTTTCTTACTGAACCCTCCTCTTTTCCTCACTTTACTTCCTTATCCTCTTTCCTCAAATCCCCAGCACTTTCCTCCTTTCTCCGACGTTCCTTCCCTCCTCATTCTTTGCTCCCTCTGGGCATCCCCTCCCCCGTGGGAAATCCAGAGCAATGTGACTATGGTGGTTCTTCCAGGAAGCTGTGGTGGTGACTCTGGCTCCCCACGCAGAGGCTAGAATAGTGCCAGCCAGCTTGTGTGTTTGTGTAAGAAACTTTGTGTGTGTGTGTGTGTGTGTGTGCGTGCATGTGTGTGCAGGCACCCTCCACAAACATTCCACCACCATACCGTCCATCTGACCGCCGGCCAGCCTCGCACGAGAGCCATGCCGTCACTGTGGTTCAGTCCTGACGCCAGCTCTGAATGCTCGCCTTACACACACACACTCACACACAAACATTCAAAACACGAATGCACGCCACATAAACAGAAAGCACGAGGGGCTGCCTCGGGCACGCACTAGCACACTCACTCAGATAAACAATATGCACTTTGCAGAACACACACATTTTTGAACCACAGACCACAGACATTGCATCCTGAAGTAGATCAAAGTGTCTGCAGTAAACACACAGATGACTCGTCGCTCGTCTCCAGCGTGCAGCTTTCTGGTGAAACGCGATGCAGTTACACTGAGCTTCAACTGTCATCTATCAGTGTGTGAGGGTGTGTGTGTGTCGGCTTTGTGCTTCACACCACTTCTTTCCCTTTCTTTGAAAACCTTCACAGTCCCTCTCATCAACCCCTAACCTTGTTCCCTGCCTCCCACTCCCACTCTGTTATTGAACATCCCTGCCAAATCAGTCACTCAACCACAGCCCTTCAGATCTTTCCCTTTTGTTTTCCACTCTTCTCTCCGTCGGTCCATTGTTGAGGAGACAGCGGTGCAGACAAACAGGGAGAGAAGATATCCGCTGGCGTACCGCAAAATTGGAGAGAAAGAATGGCAGGGGAGATACATGAACTGATACGAGGGTGAAGTTAATTACAGGGGACCGCCAATTAGAGGGCGCAGCGATGGGTCTGTTTGGCTCGCCGCGGCATCCCAAAAACATCACCATCTCCCACCATGTTTATCCTCTGCCGCCACAAGACCACAGCTCCCATAAGCCATCACAGGAGACAGCTTACATGCTCAAAGGGGTTACGGCTGTGGAAAACGCAGGCAGTGTTTGCAGACGTGACAGACATGGATAAACGATCAACATACTGTGGCTCTTTGTCATCTTGCCTTTCTTTGGCTATTTGTGTCTGTAGCTGCACAAAACATGTTTCCTATAACTCATACAGTCCGTTGAATGAAACAGAAACATGAACAGAGGTAAAGGCACTTAGTCTTTATAGTGGTTTTGTCAAAAGTCTTTTTTAGAAAAAAGAACATGTATGCATAAATGTTTTAAACAAAAAAGAGAAACATCACAGCTCAACGATCAGTAAAACTCAACCTTCGGTCTGGTGAGCGTAACACTGCATATATGGCTCTGCTGAACACTTGAAGTGTGTATTCGTCAAACAAGAACATGAATTATTCTAAACCATTCCTTCACATTCTTTTATGATTCATCATCTATGATTGTGAGAAACTAAAACTTCACACATCTTCTGATATGGCTTTTCGAGTCTTAGAAGAGACAGTGTTCAACGGTATCAATACTGCTACGTGGTGTACAAGGGAAGCCCCCTGTACAGAGTCTATTTGCTGGAGCTGGTCCTCAAAAAGCTCCAATCTCAGTCCCCCATCCCAGGACTGCCTTGGTTGATCCATTTGAGCCCCTGCGCTGTGATGTGGGAGACACCAGAGGAGCAAAGGGTCGGAAAGAAACTTGTGGAGCAGCAGCAGATGATGAAGTAGAAGAAGAGGTGGAAGAGGAAGGAGTGGGGGGAGGAAGAGGTGAAGTGCTAGTGGTGCTGTGGGGGGACGGTTGGCTTGGTCTAGAGGGGGCCAGGCCTGAAGATGCTGTGAGGGAGGTGACCCTGTGGACTGAGGCCAGAGTTGTCGGGCTGAGGAGCGGGGGTATGACCTGCTGGCAGCCAGCCAGGGGTGCGAGCCGAAGGGAGGCGGGCGAGGGGTAGCTCCCTAGTAGAGCGAGATCCCTTCGCCCAGAAGGGAAAGAAGCTGAGGAGGGGGCAGGTGATGAGGGGGCAATCTGAGGGAACGAGGCCCACGGCCAAGGAGGGAAAGGCAACGCGGAGGCAGGGGGGGACTGCAGGAGGACGGGGTCAAGCTCACTTGCACAGTGGGAGAGGTGCGAAACGAGGCGAGCGCCAATGGGGTCTGGTGACTCCCCCTCCAGGGAGCTCAGGTATCGTACCACCTCCCCAACACACTCCCTGAAGCCCAGGGTCCTGTAGTCCACTGCCAGAGCTCGTGCGTCAAAGTATCCTAAGAAAGAAAGAGAAAAGCACTTCAGTCAAAGGTGGCAGTGTGTCATGAAACACGCTGCGAACTAATAAACTTTGTTTCAATCTAGTTTTCATGTGTCTGTGTACCTTTTCCTCCCATGGCATGCAACAGTTTCAGATGGTCCACAGTCATCTGCAGGATCTCTGCTTTCTCCAGTTTTGAAGAACCCTTTAGGGAACATGCGTAACACCAAACTCAGCATCACTCTGATTTATGGAGCCGTTTAAATGACTGATTCATATTTGAAAGGAATTCAGTGATTTCTAACCTGTTTCTCAAAAGCGCTGGGCACCAGCCTGCGCAGCTCAGACAGGCTGTGGTTGATCCGATCCCTGCGCCTCTTCTCTATAATCTGGACAACGAGAAGAAGAGAAGAGCCGAGGGTCCATCAGAGCCAACACCAAAAAAGAAAAGGACACCACTAAAAAGGCGAGGATCCTAAATTTACTTACTCCTCTTCGCTTCTTGCGTGCCAGAATCTGCGAGGCGCTGCCTGGTGACATGGACCCGGTGACTGGGCTGCATCAGAGCGAGTAAATAATAAGGAAGATTGAAGGATTAAATTAGCACAATGTGTCTCCTGCACATTGTTACTATTACGTCTCTTAATATGTCACAGAGAGACGATGGAACACTAAACCTTAGTCCCATTTTTGGGATGGAACAGTGTTGGAAAAAGACAAAACTGTTTTTGGTTTAATTCTTTCTTGAACATTAGTCCCAGTGAAACGGCATCTTGTTCATCTTTCCATCTGAGCACTTTTAGAAAGATGAATACGTAGCCTCGGGGCGATGCTTCCACGTGCACGTGTACTCTGACATGCAGCATGGGAGCCGAGCTCCTCCGTCAGTAAATATGGACTGCGTTTGTTTGTGAACTCTCGTCTTACAGGCCTGAAAGAGCTCAGCGCTCCCTTCAAGCAGCACCGCAGGAGACGTATTGCATTTCTATTAGACTTTAACATGCCAGTTCAGAAGAGTGTTTTTGTTTAGGCGTCTATTTGATGGGGATGACTTTAAAAGGCAGCGCTGTCTTCTGTTTTGCACATCACACAGCAGTTTAACTTATTAAACGCCTCTTTCATGTCACGGCCTCGCTTTGTGTTTGACATGTAATGTGCGAGGCAGAGTTTTTGCCCCCCCCCCCCCCTTCCTCCCCCGTTTACACTGTTGTGAATGTTCTCTTTAGTCCAGATGTGTGTAACCAATTCACCTAAAGTGAAATAATCGTGACTTTTAAAGCAAACGTACAACGTTCTGAGTCATTTTGCTGCTTATCAGATGTTTTCCGCGACGAGAAGTTGACTTGTGGTTAAATGTGGGCTCATGCAAACTTTCAAAGATTGTTTTCTGTTAAAATAATTTCATTTTGCGATAAACGTTTTTATATTTTTTCATTGCATTTCTTAAAACAGTGTCTATTCATCAAATGCACACAATTCTTGTGGAAACATGCAACAAATAAAACCATCAGACTGTTTAAAATGAACAAATGGGTTATAAAGAAAAGACAAATGACTCTTAAAATTTAAGTAAGTGTGATGTTATGAAACTTTTTTTATTTTACTTTAGAGACTGTCAAATAAAAATGCATCAAATAAGAAAAAAAAATATCACCGCATAACTTTAAGTTTAAATTGCAAATTCACTTAAAATATCTAAACAATTCCAGATACTTTACAGATGTTTTTGATCATATTTGTATGAAAACAAGTTTGTATTAGAACTTTATGAATACGTGTAGGCACGTTTCACACAGAACAGGCCTCACCTTCAGGTAGTTTTGTCATGAGGTTAATTTCTGCCAATAAATCCTGTAATAAATGACATAACTGCTTTTTGTCAGAATCACTGAGAAATGTTAATGTTTGATTAAAGGAATCAGGCCTGCTAAAGATTTATAGGTTGCCTAAAAAAATCACCAATTATAACATTTTGACACTGACCAAAGCGTTTTTAGCAAACAATAAATATTCTTAAAACGTATATCTGAAGTTGGTTCATCCTGAATACTTTTTCATGCACGGCATGAGCCTTTTGGACCAAAGTGCTAACTTTATTTCCACCCTCTTTCAGCTATAACACTGTCTAACAGCCATGACTGATATAAAAATGTATTTTCAGCTAGTGTCTATTTAAAGACAGGTATTTTCCTGCGGCGTGTGATTGAAGGTGACGTTCGCACCCCAGGTGTGGTTGGCAGATGCTCACCAATAGCTGTCTTCTTGTCCCACATCAATGAACTCGTCTGTGTCTGAGTCCGGAGAGCTGTAGTCATGAGGTCTCTTCATTTTCCCTTTTGTTGAACTGATGAGGACGGATGGATGAATTGATGGATGGATGGTGTTGGTTGGTCCTTTGGCTGCGTGAGGACACTGACGAGTCTCCCTGCTTGCTCCTCACTCCTTGCTTCTCTTGCGCTTATAAAAGCCTCGTTGTCCGTAGTTACTTCTCGTCACATGCGTTTGTTTCTGTCGTTGCTTCTTCGTGGGTCTTCAGTCCATTTCTGAGAATCTGTGGAGCCACTCGCTCAACCCCCAAGGGCCCATGACAACTAAGAAAATTCACAAGCTGCTTTAGTCTTTTACACAATCAGTAGCATCCAATCATAGCGTGCGTCTCTGCTGTGTCTCTGTTGGCTCACTCGCTCTGTCACAGCCACCCAATGACAACATGGGACTCTGGCATTTGGGGCAGGGTTGCCAGTTTCGGCTCCTCCGCCTTCTCTCCTTTCCCTCCACCCCCCATGGTCCCATCTTTCCACCCCTTTGCTCAGACGTCCTCAGTCAATTACCCTCCAGTCTTATCCTGCTTTCATTCCTTCCCATTTTCAATCCGCTTCCTTCTCTCTGCTGCTTTGTTGGACGACAGCAGCATGACGGAGGGATGGAGTGAGGTGAGGACTGTGGGAATTATGAAACGTGAAACCCGTCTAGTGTTTAACAGGATTTTATTGATCAGAAGGTGATTTGGACGTTGAATTTTACTCAACTGCCTTTTTGGCATGTCGGCAAACATGAAACAACTTTTTGATGTATCAGCCACACAATTATCAAGAAACCTGATAATAAATGCTTGCTTATGTTTAATTGTGGCTTTGACAAATGTGACCCTGAAACCGAATTTGCCTGCATTCGTAACTTTGATCGCATTTTCCAGGATGATGCAAACCGAGGCTTCTCTCTGTGCGTCTTGTGTTTGTGCCAGTGCAGACGTGAGGGGAGGCAGCGAGGGGTCAAGAGCAGACTCAGCTCAGTGAGTGTCTGAACATCTGTGCTCTTCACTGGACAAGATAGTGCTCTCTACACACACACACACCGACACACACACACGCACGGCTCCTCTCAGTGCTCAGACCGGGGCTCTGCTGCCACCGTGGGAATATTGCTGGTACAGGTTGCCATGGGAACGTAAAACCCAGGTGCCGGTTGTTAGGAGCGATGCCTGACTGACCCAGCGCTGTGCTTGTGTGTATGTGGAAGGTGGAGAGAGGCCAAGTGGCATGCCCCCCTTCAACACAATGTCCCGCTGAGTGCGTCTCTTCCTGCCTGGCAGACTGGAAGGGCGTGTTCGTTTAAACACACGACAATGCACAAGATCCTTCTGTTGGCTTTGTTTTAGTAAGTAAAAAGTGTTTTTCACTTGTTTTTTTTGTTCTGCAGGCTTTTTTTAAAGTGCAACAGCATTCATAGACATTTTGAAACTCGACACTGTTTTAAACAAAAGTTGTTGTTTTTTTAAATCATAATTTCCGAGGCATTCTTGACATCAGAAGTTGACAATTTAATAGAAATGTTTGTATAAAAGTGTTTTTTGTAGGCCTAATTACCATGAATAACCACAAACTGTTGTCAAAAGATGTACATGGGTGCATTTGACAAGAAAGTTTTAATTTAACCCTCTTTTCCATTTAGAGTTTGGTTCCAGTTTGGTTGTCACTATGGAAGAGGCAGGGGACACCCTGGACAGCTTATAAATGTATCACTGAGTCTCATAGAGACAAACAACAACAAACAACCATTTGCACGGTCACTCACACCAAGAGACAAGTTACCAATTAACCTCAACTCTGGTGTACCCGGAGAAAATCCATGCACAATGAACATGCAAAGTCCACACAGAAAGACTGGGAGGTGAACCTGCAACCTTCTTGCTAGATTTTAGTGTTTCTAATAATTGCCTGCCAAAAAGCAAATGGTGGGCAATACAGTACAGTGAATACCCGTGTCTGGTTAAGTGTCTGTCTGTTAGCAAAATCTCTCATGATAAAGTGAGCAGATTTTAATGAAACTATCAAAAGTTATCATTGGATGTTCAGAGAAAAACATTTGAAGTCATCACGATTCAAACGGTTCACAACAGCTAATCAATGTCAGAATATCAAAAATAAAGTATGTCAGTTTTTAGAAATTGAAGAAAAATTTAGAGTAGTTGAGCTGAGAGTCATTCCCAAGACAAGACTCCAAGACAGTGTTAACAGATCTTGTGAACAGATCACATGCACACACACATGACAGGTCTGACCAACGCGACTAAAAGTCGCACATTCTGAGCTTTGTTAAACTTTGAATTAGTTTATGATCTACCAGGTTTCAAGTCTTATTCAATTCAAAAATATATTTATTTGAATAATGTTATTGCTTATGAATGTATAATCAAAGATGAAAAATATTGTATCCTTTAAAGATTATCTAATTTGAGACATAGAAAAATTACAAACTTGAAGTGTACCATAAGATTAATATCCTGATGCATGCTCAATAATCCAGGTAGAAAAATCCAAAAAAGTTCAATCTGGTCCTCTGGACATTCAAAAAGCACAAGATTAATAGTCACACAGTATGCTGGTGAAGATTCTCAGTCATCCAGGACATGATGAATTCAAAAAGCGTTCAATACAAAAACAATTGGACTTTATTTGTAACAGAAGACGTTTTGTTCCTCATCCGAGGAGCTTTCTCAATTCAAAGAGCAGAGAGTGAGGGATTGTGAATTAGATGTGAATTAGAGTAACAAAGACCTTAAGAAACCCGTACAGTTAAGGTGTTTAGGTGTGAGTTGCCAATTTACATATATGTGTGTGTCTTATCTCACTCAGCCTTATAACCTGAATCTCTCACTCACTGCTCATTGAACTGAGAAAGCTCCTCGGATGAGGAGTGGGAGTGAAACATCTTCTGTTACAAATAAAGTCCAGTTGTTTTTGTATTGAACGCTTTTTGAATAGTCACATGGCCATACACCATAAAGGTGCTATCACTGGAAGTACCTTAGGGTTCATTGTTTCTTATAAAACCACACCAACATATAAAGCAGTGTTTCCAACCTAAATGCTAAATGGACTGTACTTATACAGCGCCTTTCTATCTTATCAAGATACTCAAAATACTTTACAACACAATCTGTGCCTCATTTACCCATTCATACAGCACTCTACTAGATCTTTACAAAGAATAACCAGAGCTTTATCACATTCATACACTGATGAGACACACATTGGAGTCAATGGGTGTCTTGCCCAGGGACACTTTGGCATGTGACTGCTGGTGGAATTGAACCCCCAACTATTGCATTGGAGGACGACTGCTCTAACCACTCAGCCACAGCCTGTCAAAATAGTAAAGACCGAACTATTGTTGGTTGAAGTGCACCAACATCTCAACAATAGTCAAACTCAAAAGTATACTGGGAACACAAACAACTTCAATCAGCATCAAACAGTTTGTTATAAATTTATCCATCCATCCATCCATCCATCCATCCATCCATCCATCCATCCATTATCTTTACCCGCTTCTTCCTTTTTGGATCACGAGTTTCACAGCGCCCATATCCAGCTATCACTGTGTGAGAGGCGAGGGACACCCTGGACAGGTCTCCAGTCCATCACAGGGACACATAGAGACAAACAACCATTCACTCTCTCACTCACATCTAGGAACAATTTAGAGTTACCAATCAGTCTAACATGCATGTTTTTGGTCTGTGGGAGGAAACGAGTACCCAGAGAAAACCCACGCATGCACGGAGAGAACATGTAAACTCCACCCAGAAAGACCCACTAGTCGGGATTTGAACCAGTGACCTTCTCACTGAGAGGCAACAGCTCCACCAACTGTGCCACCATGCCACCCATCAATTTATCTATCCATGGATTTTCTTTACCCACCTTTCCTGTTCAGGATTGCAAGAAACTAATTCCAGCTGTCACTGGGCAAGAAGTAGGGTGCTACGTGGACAGATCACCAGTCCATCACAGGACAACACAGACGAAGAAGTCGGATAACCATGGAAGTTGCAACCTGCGTCCTCCTTGTTGCAATGCAACAGCACAGAGCAACCGTGTCATAGTGTAATCCTTTTTCAACTTGTGACAATGATTTAGGGCCCCAACCCTAAGTCTGAGACAAAGGAGATGGTCTTTGATTCAGTTGCAGCTCCTGTGGTCATTAACGGTGAAGCTGTCGAGGTGGTGCAACAATATAAATATATGGGAACTGGTCTTGATGGCAAACTGACCTTTGATGCACACCTGAACTCATTTTGTAAGAAGGCCCACCAGAGAATGTATTTTTTAATGGAAGCTCTGTGGTTTTAATGTTGATTTTACTTTTATGAGAATGTTTGATTATTGTTTTATTGAGTCTCTTTTAACTTTTACCTTCATATGTTGGTTGGACTTTTAACATGTAAGAATAGGAACAAACTCTCAGGGAGGGTCGGGATGTGCAGCAAAACTGCTGTCATAGCCCTACAGAACCTCATTGACCGACACAAGGCGAGGTCAGTGAACAAGGCCAGGCTGATTCTGGCAGATCCTGATCATCCACTCCATGCTGAGTTCAGGTTGCTTCCATCTGGACGTAGGTATCTACAGCCCAGATATAGAACAAACAGACTGAAAAACTCATTCATCCCTGCAGTGATCAGGCTTCTCAACAAACAGAGATGATTTCTGTACTATTTTAACGTCTCTTGTCTAGTATGAATGTTTTTGTGTGTCTACTGACTGTGAAACAAATTGGGGATGATAAAGATTCTTGAAATTGAACTTGAGTACCACTGATAGGCTGTGAACTGAAATGAACTACAAAGACCACAATCAGTTTTACATTCAAAGGCACAGGCACTTTTAAAATCTGTAAACCAGCATAAATCTATGTAAGGGATCTCCATCAGTAACTCAAAAGTGAATATAATACTGGCTAAAATGTTAGACACAAGGACTGATGGGACAGAAGAACCTAAAATGGACATCACAATGACCACCTCCACCATCTATTACTGGCACTCAATAGAAAGCTTAGGCTTACTTTTATAGGCAATGCAAAATGAACTTGATTCTGGAAACAATAAAGTTTTTTTAAATATATATTCTCTATTTCATTTTTTCTATACATATGTTCTTTTATTCTTTCAAATAAAGGCTTCAAATGATTTGGAAATTGTTACATTCTGTATTTACTTCCAACATTCATATTTGTGGGTTTTTTTTCATCTCCATCTTACAGTGGTTAAGATTCAGTCTTCTCTGCCAGTGTTTGACATATTATATGTCTAAAGCAGTAAAAGAAATTAAAACGCGATTATTAGCGTGTGTTTGTAATAACGGAGTGTGAGTCATCAGTGTGGCTATCACCGGAGGGCGGACTGTTGGGGGCTCTCAGTGTGGTGAAGTGTGAGTCAGGACCCCCGTCCACACATCCTTTCATTACCAATCATGCATTGATTTAGATCTGGTTCTTGTTTCAGCATCAAAAAACTACAAATATAAAAATAAATAAGAGCGAGAGGCTGAAAGAAGAAATGTAGATGAAGGCAGACTTTTGTCTTTGTTGTTATATTTAACCCTCCCTCCAAAAGATTAACTTTCCTCTCTTCATCACCAGAGGATGAAATCACTCTTGGTTTCCATTCAGCTGCTCCTCCCAGCTCGTCAAAGCACTGGAAAGTAATTAAAACACTGAGCGACCCAAAGAAGGAAGAAGAAGATGGATCAGTTGTGAAAACGGTTCAGTGGCGAGGACGTGTGAAGGGAATGGTGACAGAGGGAGAGGGAGAGCACTGAATGGCAGCGTGGAATTCTGGGAGATTACTGGCAATCTTGGTTGGCCACTTCAAGATGTCTCTGTCCCCTCCCGCCAAACCGCAACAAGGCAAAGTCCCTTATTGAAATTAACATGCTCATACTTTTAGAGCTTGGGCACACACGCACAGCTCAAACAGGAACGTGTGTGAACACTCAAGGACGTATTCAGACACACACAACCCTCAACCGATTCTTAAGAGCACACACTCCCTCACGCCAATGTGGACAGTGCGTGCCCACAATTTATGAGGCCCAAACGCTCGGCTGCAATTATTGCTTCTGATGCATGACTATTGCTATTGTTTGAAAAGTCGTGAGATGGAACTGGCTTAGCAAAGTGTGGGTTTGTGACTTTTCTTCTCTGTCTTCATGTCAAACAAAATAACAGATTAGATGCTGCATGTCTCACTGCAAGGTTAACTTTAAATGTTTGTTCGGTGTGATCCAACTATAGAGAACGGACTCTCCCTGTAGTCTGTCAATGTGTCTTTTATTTACAGTTATTGACGATGTAAACAATAAAGTCTAAATGGAGTTTAATGTCATCAAAAGTCAAATGTTACATAAAACTACATTTATATTTCAATCTAATAGAAATTGTTTCGTATATGTTAGAAAAGAATTGTACAGACTGACACTGACATTCAGATAAAAATGCACAAAATCTCTTTATATTATAAAAGTTATCTTGAGTATATAATTGTATTTTAAGCCTTTTTTTAATATATGTTCTTTCTTCAAACTCGAGAGAAAGAATTTTGATTCCTCAGTATATGTGGCGTTTGTGTGTCTCTATTGTCTCTTGTGTCGTTTTTCTCCAAGAACTCCAGTTTTCTACCCCAGTAAAAAACATGCAAGTTGGGTTAACTGGAGGATTTAAATTGACCTGGGTATAAGTTAGCATGTCATACCCACACACACACACACTAATAAGATTAATATGAGCATAGATTTTGGTAAAATACCGTTAACCTAACGTACTGTTTTTCTTTTACAATTTATACTTTTGTTGGATGTAACTGGGACCCTGTGTGCACAATTTTGTTCCACCACACTTCACTTCACTTTATTAGGTCCCCTGAGAATTCATTTACAGAAAGTAGTTGTGGTGATGACTGTCAGCACATTCATACAAACTTTAAACATGACAAAATTAATAAAAACTGGGTAAAAATGTACATTCACAACAAGATTAAAATACATAAAAACATTACTCAGAAGAAGAAAGCATTAGCATTAACTAATTAATTAACATTAACATTAAAACATTACTAAAAAGCAGAAAAAATGAGGTGGACTGTAATAATTCAATAGCAATCCAGGAGAAGGCCACGTGCACCACATGTGTGAGAATGACAATAAAGAAAACTTTGACCTTGTTTCTCTCTGGAAGTTGAAAGATGTCTCAAAGATATATGTTTCTTATACATTCGTTTTAAATTTCCAGTTATCTTAACACATGTTTTTGACTGTCGGAGAAAACTGGAGTTTCCTGCTCCCCCCCCCAAAAAAAGCTGAGATTTTAACCAGAGATTTTTTAAACTGAATGTTTAAACAGAGTACCAGACATGTTTTTATCTTTTTATCTCACAATGTTCATTAGATTGACTATTTGTTCCCAGATTTGTTATTTGATTTACATCTCGGGCATTATGGGGCGGCTGTGGCTGAGTGGTTAGAGCAGTCGTCCTCCAATGTGAGAGTTGGGGGTTTGATTCCACCAGCAGTCACATGCTGAAGTGCCCCTGGGCAAGACATTGGACCCCTCATTGCCTCTGATGTGTGTCCCATGAGTGTATGAATGTGATAAAGCTCTGATTAATCTTTGTAGAGTAGAGTGCTGTATGAATGAGTAAATGTGGCACACATTGTGTTGTAAAGAGCTTTGAGTGTCTTGGTAAGATAGAAAGGCACTACATAAGTACAGTCCATTTACCATTTACATCTCAAATTGTTGCAGCCTCAAAAACAGAAATAATTATTTTTTCTCGTATAAGAACACAGACTCTCTCCTTTCACTTTGCTCATAAGCAGGGCTGGCAGTAAACAAGCTCATGGTAAAGATTAACGTACAGCAGGTTTAAATGTGTCAAAAGATGTGATCAATTACTGGAAATCACATGTGTGGGTTTCCTCCAGAAACTTTGGTTTCCTTCCAAAATTTAAAAGCAAGTAAGGCTAGGTGGAGATTTTTAATTGGCTTTGGTAAGTAAGAAAATAAATAAGTGCTATGTATTGTCATCAATGTATGTTCCCATACAACAGCGAAATTGGTTCTCTACATTTTACCCATCTCACCTGGGATACACACAGGTGGAGCAGTGGGCAGCTATGTAAGCGCCCAGGGAGCAATTAAGGATTGGGTGTCTTGCTCAGTGACACCACGACATGTGGGAATGGCTGGGGATCGAAACTGGGACTTTCGGGTCCCGAGTCAGCTGCCCTGCCTCTACCCCATCTCGGCCCCCAGGACTGATGTAAACCTGGACCCAGTGTTGGAGGGCATGCTGCACACACAAAGACAAATAAAACTAGATGTTTAGGTCAATGTATAATCTCCAGTTAAATGTAACAGGTTCATTTTTGAAGGGTCTGAGAAAACCAGAGTAAACATACGAACACAAGCTAAAATTACACGAGTGCTAACGGCATTACCTCACAATCTCTGGACAGAATGTACAATAGCAATAATCAGTAAGAGCACAAACTTTGTATCCTTAAAAATAAATAAATAAAAATCTGTACTGAGACAACCTACAGCATGTCGCAAAATATGATGATGCTCAGATTCAGTTGTTCTCGATGTGACACCTTTGATTCGAACAAAGAACATTTAGAAGAGGGAAGAAATGTTGCCCAAAACTGCTCTTTTATATTTTCTACTTTGCTCCAACTCACAACTAGTCCTGTCTAAAAGTCACATATAAATAGTTAGAATTAACTTTATTTTTACAGTGTGATTTAAGTGCTATGAAATACATGGTTAAGCATTATAAATCACATTTTTTACATTCATAGGTCACAGTTCCCATCACTTCCCTCAGACAGATCAAAGACATACCATTACGTTTTTAACTATTTCTCATTCTTTCCAGCTACGGCGATGTGACACTACTACATTTTGTAGACGCAGAGAAACCCTTCTGTAACGTGTTGTGTGGTGACACTAGACTTTGTAAATTACTAGGTCTCCCAAAATATCACCATAGATCAACAAAATGCGTTAAGCAAATGATATGTTTGTTTACCGTCTGGAAATTCTGTCTAGATGCCAAATGCCGTCGAAGAAGCCCGGCATGGTGTCCCGCTGCGTGCAAGTGCGGCTGACATTTACCCTCAAAGTCGGGTCGATTACTTGTCAGAATGAGCCTGTTGTACCAGTCATTCTGCTGCTGGCCACTCAGTCAGCGGGATCAAGACTGGATTGGCATGGGAACTGGCACCGGAGCAGCTTGGCGCTCTTCAGAGCAAGCCCATGAGGGAATTATGTCCTTCTGAGACACATAAGGAATGCCCGTGATCTGTGGCGCTGGCTGCCGGGCCATCTTCACTGTTCCCAAACACTAACCTGAATATATGAGGCATTCCTGTGTTGGTCGCCTCCACAGAGATGCATTCTGGGGATGTTTCTTGAGATCTGAGTTTATATGGGCTGTGACTAAACAACCAGATAAAAACTGTTACTTACAGTCAGTGTAGATGTTTTGATAGAGGCTGCTGTGATTTGAGGTGTCGAGGGCTGTGTCCATGGGTCACGCTGTTAGAGAACGAGAGACATACGGAGGAAAAGAGAACGAGTCATCCCTCTTCACCCCCCACTCCTAGTTAAGATAAATAAAGGGGCTAAAAGCCGAGGAAAAGAAGCAGAAAGGGGCTTTTGTGGCTTCCGAGTGGGGTCTCTTTCATGACGGTTCCCACAGCACTGGGCCTGTGATGACATTCACCATGTTTCACACACACACACGCTTGACGGCCCTTGTGACTGCGGTGACTTTCGCTGGTGCTGGGCCCCAGACGGGACGGCGAGGGCCCCGAGAGCCACAAGCAGCCATTGTGCTGTCGCCGCGGAAACCAGCCTCTTTATGTCAGACATGTTTTTCTGTTTGTTTTCTTTTTTATGTCTTTAATGTGGGCAAGGGGGAATGTTTCCCCTCTCATGTCCCCCTCTTACCCAGCACTGCTGCTCTGCGTTATTTCCCCCCATGACCCATCTTCCCTTTCCTCCCACCGATCCATCCAGATTTGTTTCTCCCGTTCGCCTCCTTTTCTCCCCATACGTTGCCTCCTCCCTCCCGTTTTCCCCCTGGAGATCATCACATGTAAAGCTCTTTGCTTAGACAGCTCGTATCTTTGTCGTGGTGTTGCGGCCTCCCTCTCACTCGGCTCCTTTTTATCTGCACTTTATGAGGTTTTGGCACAAACTACCACTTTTTCCTTCTGCTCCGAACAAAAAAATAAAAGACAAACAACGCCAAAACAGCTCAAAGTCCTGCTATAGGAATTCTGCTTTTCCCCCACACTTGGTCAATTTTCTTAATAAGATTAAACAAACCAAACACCACGTGAAAAAAAAAAAATCTGGTTATGATTTAAATGGCTACCAAAAGATGCCCCAAAGTCCTCAAATGAGAAAAAACAAACCTGAGGAAGCCAACTGTTGCTATTTTTAAGCACTTAAAGAATGTATTTTGGAGCCATGGCTCAAAGGCATGTGGGCGCTCCTCCGTAATCAGTCCATTCTGACTGCACTCCTCTGCCACATCACACACAGGACCCAGTCTTTTATGAGCCGCAGAGAAAGCAGAGAGGAAAAAGGAAAAAGTGAAAAACAAAAGAGTTCAAGGCTAATCCACCCCCCTCCCTGAGCCACTCATGCAACTGTGTCTGATTTGATAAGTGGGGGTTTAAGAGACTGCTAATATTAGCCACAGCCAAACCAAAGCTACTTAAGCATTTTTTCACTTGAAAGTTGACGACCCAAGTTTATGGACGAGGCTATGATCTTCATTGTGTGGTGTCATGTGATGCTTAATTCCTCCATCAAGTCTCCATCGATTTGTCAGCGGAACAAGAATCATCAGGGGCGTGTTCAAAGCAGGAACATAGGCAAATGCTGCATAGTTTAAAACATGAGATGTGGATGATGCTCGAATCAAGACACCTAATATTGCCACTCTCTGACAGCCCCTCACTTCCACAAATCCCTCGTTTAACTTTACACCTCAGATAAGAGCCGTATCAGGGAAAGCATCCTGCTCACACCTCGTTCTGACGGCATCTCTAAAGAGCAAATACAAGCCCCTAAAACCAGGCACAGAACCGGCCACTACACCTCCGGGTCCTTTCAAGGGTTCCTGGAAAGGGATTACTGTGATTACCATTTTTTCCTTCTCTGTCTGACATTAAATCAGACTAAATGTTTTCTGTATTAAGTCGGTTAGGACTCCCAAAATTATTTATTTTTGTCAAATGTCCAAATGAGATTTTTTTTTAATGTGTAGAAAATAAGGAAGTCTTTGATGAAGGTAAAATGTGGATTTTAAAGGACACCATGTTCAGATTTTGAATTAACCCTTTTGTGTTTTAGCCAAAACCTGTGACAACAGTGTAGTTTACGTGATACGCAGGTATACAGAGTATACCCACTAGAAAAGCTTGAGAATTTCAGTATACTCATTTAAAAGTGTCCAATGATACATGGCATATCATTAGGCACGTGTCATTGATACATTAAACTGCAGTTAAATGCTTCCGTAACAATATATCTGTATGCAGCACTTGTTTATTACATCCAGCAAATTACAGCATAATTCTGTACTTACTACTAAATACTTGAACATGTTTTGCTTTGATACAGTTTTATAAATTCTACAACATATTTTTAATACAAAGCCAACTGTTGTACAGTTTGTTGTATATTTATTCAAATATAAACATCAGAGATATCTGGAAATGTTCAATATGCTTAAAAATCAAAATAAATTAACCAGTGCACTTTGGTTTCTAAGCACAGTATGCCCACTACAAAAATGTAGACTCCACCACTGTGAGATAATATAAAATTAGTAGTTTTTACAAAACTTACCAATGAGTGGATTTCTGTTTGTGTACTTCTTTTTAATTTGACCGACGCCTCACGCCAGGCTTTCTAAATAAGTTTTTTTTTAAATTATAAATAGTGCACACTAAATGACCTTACATTGAAAATCATTGCAGATCTGTTTCCTTTTTATTTTCTTGTCAAAGACACCAAAAAAATCAATGTGCTGGAGTTTATACAATACACTATTTATTAGTTTTCAATCACGATTTTTCCCCCAAAGATTTTATTGTAAGGTAGCACTACTTGAGAAACTGTGTTTTAAGAAAATCTTACTTCATGCTTTTTTAAATTCAAAATTAATCATAACTAATGAAGCTTACATGATTATATACACATTTTTATTTGTTTTTCCATCAGTCATGCTCGTAAAACTGTTTCCTTGAGATAACAGGCTAATATTAACCAGTCATCAAGAGTTAACAGGATAGTTAGCTTGTTAGTTAGTTAGCTAACATCCAGATTAATATGAGCAGCTGTTCTGAGATTCTGTAATAATCAACGTCTTATGCACAACTTCAAAAATAAGCAATAAAATGCCCTGGTGGAAGCATGAACATTTGTATTAAAACGTAATTAATACACTTTAATATATTCATATTTTTCATTCATTCAACCTTTATTTATTCAGGTTCATCCCACTGAGCCTCGGGGACTCATTTACAAGAGAGACATTTAAAAACACATTAGCTTTAATGCATTGATGGTGCAGCTGGTAGAGCTGTGGGTACATGTGGGTTTTCTCCAGGTACTCCAGTTTCCTCCCACAGGCCAAAAACATGCATGTTAGGCTGACTCTAAATTGTCTCTACATATGAATGGTTGTTTGTCTCTATGTGTCCCTGTGATGGACTGGAGACCTGTCCAGGGTGTCCCCCGCCTCTCGCACAGTGACTGCTGTATAAGACAAGATAAGATAGAACTTTATTAATCCCGCAGGAAATTATTGATATATGGATATTGGCACCAGTGCCCCCCATGAAAAGGAAGAAGCCAGTAAAGATAATGGAAGGAGGGATCATCAATAATCAGGCAAAGTTTCTTGACTGATCAGCAACATGACTTCTTTTTTTTTTTTTTTGCCAATTTTGCAGTTTGTTCTCTACTCTAAAACACATTTTTAAGTTTTATTGACTTATTTTTATGTGGTGGCAACTAAATTTGGTTTACTTTTATTAGATTAAAGTTCCAGACTTTTATAAGCATCTTTTTCAGCCTAACTCTTTATAGTGTTTCTAATTTACCCATTCAGTCACGTCAGTGCAGACCAAACCCCTGAATCTTTTGATTGGTAGGTGACCTTCCTACCACTGAGCCAAAACTCCCAATATATTTATTTTTATCTTATTGAATTTGTAAAATATAAGTTTATACAAACACCTTCTAATAATGTGTCAGAGGATGCTAATTTTATTTACCCTGATTTAACCATTTTTATTAAAACTCTTAATCTCCTCCCACGTCGTCAGTGCAGTTACAGCGTGCGCTCTCAGGCCATCAGTACCTGCAGCGTCCCCTCACTGCAGACTGAACTTGGCAAAAAGGTCTTTTCCTACTCTGCTCCTGGAACACCTTGCAACAGGAACTGAAGTTGTCCTCCTTAACTTATTTAAGGGATTTTAAACATTTGATAACGTCAATAGAAACATCAAAGCAAATATGCTCTTGTTTTAAGTATTTTACCTTGTTTTACTGTTTTATAACACTACTTTTATTTTAATTGCATTTTTACTTTAGTTTATTGTTGTTATTGTTATTATTGTCTGTACTTTATATGTTCTGTCTGAAACAGGTCTCTCTTGTAAATGACAGCACGATGGCTCAGTGGTTAGCACTGTTGCCTCACAGCAAGAAGGTCCTGGGTTCAATCCCCAGTTGGACCTGGGGGTCTTTCTGTGTGGAGTTTGCATGTTCTCTCCGTGCATGCGTGGGTTTTCTCCGGGTACTCTGGTTTCCTCCCACAAATCAAAAACATGCATGTTAGTCTGCCTTCAGGCCTCCCTTACAAAAGAGATCTGTGATCTCAATGGGATTTGCCTGGTTAAATAAAGGTAAAATAAATAAATAAAGAGTCCTCGTGACTCAATGACACTAACCTGTATACATAAAGGTTGAAAAAAACAACACTGTAGAATAGCCAAATAAGTGACAATGCTCTTCACACAATTACAAAACTCCAACAAACTTTCGTACAATCTGCTTTTTCTCAGCCATGAAAACTTGTTTGAGGTCGAAGCTCGAGAAGCGAACTCCAAATAGAACAGAAGGCTTTGACTTTAAAAACAAGGAGGTGATAAAGTTATTCAACCAGCGCCGAGGCCCTGCATTACCGGAAGCTTGTGGCCTGAGCCAGCTCCATTTGTCATTTTGTTCTATGGGCTAAATATACATAAATGGCTGGTAGATTTATTTCAGACTCATGTATTTCTTCTCCAGAAAGACAAGAGAGAAAGACTGAGCAAGAGACAGACGTCGCCAAAATCCTGAACAACATTAAGTGATAATTACAGAGAGATTCATGGACAGAGAGACGAGGTTTCCCCCTCTTCCTTTTCTTCTGCCACCACAGAGAGTGGCGTCTCCAAACTAAAGGGCGCCCACTATATTAGCCTTACAAAGTCTGGCTATGGCTGTATTATCAGATCAGGAGAGATAAAAGAAGAAGCCTTTACTTCAGCGCTCAATGATCAGTGTCTCCTCGGACGTCTAACATGGCCTGTTTCAAAACCGTCTTTACACATAAAGTCATAAATGACTGAAACTTAGACACTGTCAGTTTTTCAACCCACGAGTATGCCCACACACACACACATAAACATGCACTCATACACCACCGTGCACTCGACTTCAACACCAGTCCACCGCACTCCTCTCCCCAGCTCTTTGATCCCTGGTCGAGGGTCCTCTCCGCGGTGCCTCCGTCTGAATTCCAGAGATTCTGGGATAATTCAAACGTTTCACGGCACATACTTGCTCCCCCCCAGGAGACAGCGGCGGGGATGGAAAATGCCACCATGGTCCCCAGCTCACTCTCCCTCCATTGTCTCTACTCTTTAATCAAGCCCTCTCTGTGGCTCGAGCTGCCACCGTGGTGTGTTGTCTCAGCCTGGGAAAATGCCGGCCTAAGTGGCAGTTATGTGCTGAGGCGCAGACCGCAGGGACCCAGTGGAGTGCTGCTGGAGCCCTCTGTGCCAGCCGTGGCTCTCCGAGTGGCTAACACGCACAATGAGTGAGGTCCCGAGCTTGGATGCAAGCTTACATAACAGTAATAACTAGATCTATTTACTTTTTGCGTGGACTTCCATCAGTAAATCATGCCCCGTCGTAATCACAGGCCAGAGCCCAAGCCCGTTTATAAATCAGATATATTTGTTCCTTAGGAGTTACTGGGTGGAAAAGTGAAGTGAGTGTCACACAAACACGGCAGATTCGAGAAACTTGACGGCGATTGCTCGGCTGAGAGGGAGTTTCCTGCCATGGAGTCAACAAATGACCAAAACAAAGGCTTTGTGTTTCCCCGAGTCAAAGTGAAAAGGAGGTCAGCAGAACCGTCACACATTTGATCCTGATTCTGTTTCCTTTAAAGACGACTCAAGTTCAGGTTTGGCAGCGTCATCGTGGGTCCGACCGTACGTTCAGCTGGGTGCAACACTTCCACGTCAGGTCAAGTTCCCAGAGACTGGGTGAAGCCCTGCTGCTTTACAATACTTTATATTTAGCTCTTAGGCACGTGAATAGAGGTTTTTATGAGGTGCCGTGAATTTGATTTACCACTAAAGAATGAGGCTCGTGCATGTTCTGTGGTTCCATCAGTCGGAAGCGGAGCCTTTGTGTTCACCGTGTTTGCCATGGGAAAAACGTCTGAAACAAATAAGTTGCCTGCTCGGCCCCCGGCAGCGCAAACAACACTTCTAAAGCCTGGGGATTGTGCAGAAAGGGTGTGGCGTGTTCTAAAGGAACTACTTGTTTATGCTTGCTGTGTCTAAAAGTTTCAAATGGAACCATTTTTTTTCCAAAATGGAAGAGAAATAAACAAATATTGAGCAGACAATGTGGGCTGGCGGAGGCTGCATGCAGCTGTGCAGCAGGCGGCGTCCAGTTCACACCACGCTGCAAATTCTGAAAAATGTATATATTTTTTGCTGCATTTGCACATTTATCCTCAAATAAACTTAAATTTAAATGACAAAAATGTTTTTGTGTTTTTGTTTATGTAAAAAACACTTTCCAAAGTAGTGCTTTTAAGAACTTTAACTCTGTGTGGACTGGAAATTTGAGCTTTCCAGAAACAATAAGAAAAGAGCGGGTTGTTGTTGTTTTTTACAACTGCCCTTTACAAAATGGTTCCTTAGACCAGAGGATCCCAAACTTTTCCATGCCATGGCCCCCCCCCAAACACGGAAGAGTTTCAGCCCGAGCCCCCCCCCCCCCCCGCAAACCCACAAACAATGCTACAAAATATGTAAAGAAACATCAACTTTTAAAATGTTCTAACTTTTATTCACTATATTCAATTAATTATAACAGCTGCTGAGAATAAAAATGTTATTAACTAACATGTTTTAAACACTGTTATATTCCCACAAAAAAAAAAACACTACTTTTCAACAAACTGTTGACCAGAAGAACAAAACTAAAAAAAAAGAAATCGAACCTCTCTCTCACACGTGTTTATCTAAAAATGATAGATACAGATTGCACTATTGGGCAATTTTTAAAAAAAAATTATTATTAAAATTTTTTTATTTTTGCTTTTTTATTTTTTAATTTATCATCTTCTCTCCAGATTTCTGAGGACTCCGGCCCCCACTTTGAAAAACACTCCCTTGGACTCTTTCCATCGTTATCCTGAATCTGTTTTCATTAAACTTTGATTGTGCTTTAAAATGATTAGTAGTTGAAAATAAATTGTACATGGTTAAATAAACGGCTTTAGGTGAGTTATTTTGACATGTTATTAATATGAATGTTCTTACCCCCTGTTGGCGTGGCGTAAGTATTTCAGCTTTGCTATTGGAATAAAAATGGAATAGTGGGGAAAAAAAACATATACAAAAAGTGAAAGAAAAGACTTAAAAAAATCTAGATTAGTGTCATTATCAGAAATAACCACTAATAAAACAACAGCTTAGAAATAAATAAAAAGAAGGTAATTAATAAACGTGTTGCACTCCATTGTTCATCTACCTTTTTTTTTTTTGCACTCTGCATTAATCAGTAATATATTATTAATAACTTGTATTACAACTAAAGGCCCTATCCCCTGGGTTTGTGTGTGTGTGTGTGTGTGTGTGTGTGTGTGTGTGTGTGTGTGTGTGCTTCAGGTTTCACACATAATTGGGAGCTAATTGGGAGCTGGAGACAGCTGGCCAAAGTCTCCAGTGGAGTTCGTTTAAAAAGTACCTTTTGAGAGAGAGGGGCATCCACCACTTTTCCTTTCGGATGATAATTTTGCTTTAGTTAAAAAAAAAAAACAACATTTTTTAAGTTATTCCTTCGTTCTTCCCCTTTTTCTTATAGTCTTTGAGCCAAGCCAAAACACTTGATATGCTTATTCCTGTTAAAATTACGGTTTTAAAATAAATAAATAAATAAATAAATAAATAAAAATAAAAAAATAAAAATTAAAAAAAATTAAAAATAAAAAAATATATATATATATATATATATATAAATCCATGAGATACACAATAATACATATCATATTACATACAAAATAAGAACAATAGTATTTACAACCTCAAACCATATATACATGCATAATTAAACATATGATTTGATATAAACATACAAGTGTCCTCACACATAAGACAATACTTGCATACAAAACACCTGATAATTATTTTAAATAACTAATAAAAATAATGTACATCTAGATATTTTAGATATAATTACCAGAATGAAGAAGGGGAAGGCACCTCTTGTCTCTCTCAGGTCTTTTTTGTAAATGAGTCCCCGAGGCTCAATGGGATTAACCTGTATAAATAAAGGTTGAATGATAAAGGCAGTAGGACCTGATGACAAACCAGTGGAGGTTTGGAAATGTCTTGGAGAGATGGCAGTGAGGTTTTTGACTCAAATACTCAATGGCATATTTGAGGGTGAGACAATACCTGAAGAATGGAGGTGTGCTGGTGCCCTTTTTTAAGAACAAGGATGATGTACAGAGTTGTAGCAACTACATGGGAATTACATTGATGAGCCACACAATGAAGATTTGGGAGAGAGTTGTGGAAGCAAAACTTAGACGAGAGGTGACTGTGAGCAGCAGTATGGTTTCATGCGAGCACCACAGATGCCATCTTTGCTTTGAGGATGCTGATGGAGAAGTACAGAGAGGGTCAGAAAGAACTCCATTGTGTCTTTGTGGATTTATTCAAAGATTCAAGGTTCTTTATGTGTCATTAGAAATTGTGTAAACAGGGTCCCAGTTATATCCAACAAAAGCATTAAAATGTAAAAGAAAACCAGTAATAAGATCTAAAATATGAACTAAGAAAAATGTTGACTAAAAACACACTAAGCACTAGCATAAAAAACAATACACCAAACAGCAGCACAAACCTGAGAACATGAGATTTAGAAAAAGCATATGACATGGTGCCGAGGGAGGAGGTTGGTTTATTGCATGAGGAAATCTGGAGTGGCAGAGAACACTGGTGGTGGGGTCTGGGGGTCCTCCCCCAGAAATTTTTGAGTAAAGCAGATGCCCTTTCTTGCATTCTGGTGTATTTTAAAGGGTTGTTAAACATCTGTGTGTTCAAATAACTGTTGTAGAAAGTATGGTGCAATACCCCCCCCCCCCCCCCACACACACACACACACCCTAGACAACGGCCATCATTAGCGTAGTGCTAAGCTAGCGGGTCACAATACAGACACGCTAGCTATAATGCTACAGATATAGCACTCCGCATCTCTCATGCATCCTAACCCCCCACCCCGATCAACAACTGCCCGCACCATAGCGCTATGACGCTTAGCTAGAGCAACACAGTGCGTCTCCTCTTCCTCCCCCCACCCGGTCAGTTGGGCTATGGGAAACATTGCATGTGGTGTAGTGGGTTGCTGCTGTAACCAGGAAAACCCAGAATCAATTTTTAGAGGTTTATGTATTCTCCTATTAATCAAGTGGAATGGAAT
>NC_056516.1:13186531-13187860 GCF_014905685.2 Nematolebias whitei | reverse complement strand
ATTTTTAGAGGTTTATGTATTCTCCTATTAATCAAGTGGAATGGAATTGTTCACGAAGAAAGAGAAACAGTGCTACTGTGTTTTAACGCTGTTAAAATGATTGTCAGCGTTATTCATTTGCTGCGTTAACGCGAGAAGAATGTGTTAATGTGAACATCACTAATATGTATGTCTATTTTGGAGTTACCCCCCCCGAGAAAACTCTACCAGCCGTCACTGGTGTCCCTATTGAGTTTGTCGATTCCTACAAATATTTGGGTATCTTGGTCGATTTGCATCTCTCTTTTAAGCTCCACGTGGAAAACTTGGCAAAGAAACTGAAAGTTAAACTTTTTTTTTTTTTTCAGAAATAGATCCTGTCTAACTCTGAATGCTCGGAAACACCTTGTAACTGTGACTTTCCTTCCCTCCATTGATTACGGTGACATTATTTACATGAACACTCCTACAAGAACCCTGCAGATGTTGGATGCTGTCTATCATGGTGCACTAAGATTCATAACTGGCTGTGGTTATCGTACCCTCCACTGCACCCTGTATTCACTGGTTAACTGGACATCATTAACTTCACGCAGACTCTCCCACTGGTACATTTTCATCTTTAAATCACTTATTGGTCTGCTGCCTTCATACATCTCCTCCTACATGTCTCTGCGTGAGTGCAGCTACAGCGTGCACTCTCAGGACATTATTACCTGCAGTGTTCCCTCAGTGAGGACTGAACTAGGCAAAAGGGCCTTCTCCTACTCAGCTCCTGTTTCCTGGAATATCTTGTAAAAAGATTTGAAGCTCTCGACCTTGACCTTTCTAAGTGGCTTTAAGAATCTGTTGGACTCCTGGCAGGGACAAGCGTTTCAGCACAAAAAAAAGAAAGAAACTGTACAGATGGCCTGACTCAAAAATGTTGGATTGTATATCTGGATTATTGAGCATGGAATTTGATAATGTTCTTATAGAAACAATTCCTGAATGTTGTTCATACTGTGTTAATGCTACATGTTTGTCTCTTGCCCCTGCAACTGGGTAAGGTTACAGTAGACCTAGCCTATTTCTGGAGTTTTAATTAGGTGTTTTAAGCTACTAATAAATATGATGGAGGATGATCATATTGCTTTATGCTAGGCCATTGGTAAGAAGGAATGTATGTTTCCATACAATGGCGAAATTGGCTCTCTGCACTTAACCCATCCACCACCGGGTGGAGCAGTGGGCAGCTATTGAAAGTGCTTGGGAGCAATTGGGGATAGGGTGTCCTGCTCAGAGACACCACGAGATGTGCAATGACTCGAGATCCGACTCGGGACCCAAAGATCCTGGGTTCAATCCCCG
>NC_056516.1:13184992-13186431 GCF_014905685.2 Nematolebias whitei | reverse complement strand
TTGTTCAAGCCAAGAGTCATTATCATTATTGGGGGCTAAAGAACCCCAAAAGGGCAGATTCTAGAATCGCCCCTGATGTAAGGTTATAATTTCATGATTTTAATAATAATAGGTTGTGATCTAAAGTGGGCCACTCTGAGTCATGAAACTCCAGGGCTGAAAATGAGTCCCACTCCAGCCCTGGATCTGGGTTGTTAAATCAGACCTTGTGGGTCCTGATTCAATATGATGACTCAGATCTTTAACCTGGGTGAAGCAGTAACTGACCAGCTCTACTAAAAAAAAAGGGTTTTCTGTGAAAATATTGAGATTGGAGTCGTTTATTTATGGCAGCACTTTGCTTTAGTTTTAGCCGAGTTTCAATTGGCCGTTAGGGACCGAGATGGGGTAGAGGTAGGGCAGCCAACCTGGGACCAGAAAGCTGCAGCTTGACTCCAAGCTATTCCCACATGTCGTGACGTCTCTGAGCATGACACCTAATCTCTAATTGCTCCCCGGGCGCCGAGTAGCCGCCCACTGCTCCACCTGGGTTGTATCCCAGGTGTGATAAATGCAGAGAACCAATTTCATCATTGTATGGGAACATACAATGACAACATATAGCACTTAGATTGTCAGTCCTGCCAAACTCTTTCTCCAAACTAAGCTTTTTCAAAGAGCTGTCTACTTCAGGTAAGATTTTAATAGTGCATAACTTCATGTGACATTTATTTTTTTTTATATAGCCAACAACTTAGGACACATGTAAGGGCATCTCAGCACACTATTTTACTATAGCACTATGCAGTCTATTTAGTCATATCCATCTGTGATAATTTAGCATCATCACTCAACTACTGCTTGATATATACTGTTATATAGTGGTGTAACAGATTGCTAGGAACTTTACTGGAAGGAATGACTGACTGAAAAAAAATCTCTTGGAGAAGGATGTTGCACAAATGGCAAATTATTTTGCATTTCACTACTTTCCTGTCTGAGTGAAGCCACGCCTATGTATTTGACTTTTGTTTCATACTGAATTTAACAGAAACGTATTTTTAAAACGGTACAGTAAATGAAACTCAACTGAACGCTAAAAGAAAAAAACAAAATCCCCCATGTCCCCTTGGGGGCTCCGTAACCCAACACCAACATAAAAAACATAGATATAAACACTAGATACAGCATTGACCGCTATCGCCTATTGGCGCTGACGGACCGTAGGGCCGCCATCTTGGAACGGTCGACCGCTCCACTCAGTGTAACTTGTTTGACGGGAGCAATGAAGTATTTGCGCGTTTAATCAGTCAGAGCTGAATACTAAACTCATTCTCACGATTTTTTCCTCTGTAAATCTCAGGAGTACAGACATTAAAGCTGAACACATGGTTCAGTGTATTTAAATATTTTTGGTGGGGTTAACAATAACACTAGTAAAATATTCTTATGACACGTTT
>NC_056516.1:13182478-13184892 GCF_014905685.2 Nematolebias whitei | reverse complement strand
TGTGTAAATCTGAGCAAGAGCAGTTCAAACTGTAAGTTTTTTTTTGTGGACATGAGACCAAAGCAGAAGTTTAAAGGTAGTTTCTTACTGGGCTGTGACTGAGAGTAGGTTGTAAATGCCAATCACAAGGACATCATCAAAATGTCTTGAAATGTTAAAGAAGTTCTCGTTTTTCTGGCACGAGACCCAAACACTTGCAGCTTTATCTTTTGCATTTTGAACACGTTAAATATTTGTGCAACAAATTTTTCTCAAAATAATTCAATTGTCATGGTTGTCTCAAACCCTTCTCTGTTTAATTTTCATTAATTTTATATTGCTAGAGCTGTATATTGACAAATGTACTGAGCTTTCGTTATGACAGAAAACATCTAGGTCTAAAAACCACACCAATGATAAATGATAATATTTTAAAGAACTACAAAAGTACATTTCTTCATTTGAAAAGTGTATTCCAGTAGATTTAATCATAAACATGGTGGCAGCTGCCAAGGTGGGTTTAATGTAGAGACGCATCGATCCGATACAAATATCGGTCCCGATATCGAAAACCTTCTGGATCGGGTATCGGTGACAATGTGGCCGATCCATGACTGGGCAGATCTATTCACTCGAATTCTTTGCTCTGTGCTCTGAGTGACGTTGCACTAGCAAACTCACTGCACAGATTGTTTTCAAAATGGAGCGAGCGAAAGGATCGGCCATCTGGAACTATTTCACACTACTTCAGCCAGCACATTGGACTGCTACGTGCAATACGTGCACAGCGACGGCTCCAGGGGGTGTCACTAAAACTTCCAGTTATAACACTACCGACTTAATCGAGCATCTCCAGAGATTTCACCCTAAAGAGCACGCTGAGCTTGTTGAACAGAATTCAGCACGGTTTATTTCTGTATCGGACGATACTAAAACTCAGACGTTGGAAGTGGAAAAGTGGATCGGTGCATCCCTAGTTTAATGTGAACGGAGGTGGGCAACAAAATAATGCACATTTTTCTAAGATTTTTGAGTCGCCAGTTAAACAGTCGCGGCTTAGAAAGAGCATTTGGTATTTAGGAAAATTAATTATTAAGCCAAATAAAGCAAAATCTTTAACCTACAAAGCTCTCAACAACCTAGCTCCATCTTATATTCAAGATTTTATTGTTCCATATTTTCCTAACAGAGCACTTCACTCTCAGACTGCAGGTTTACTTGTGGTTCCTAGAGTTTCAAAGCAGAATGGGAGGAAGATCTTTCAGTTATCAGGCTCCTCTCTTGTGGAACCAACTTCCAGTTTCTGTCCATGAGGCCGACACGTTGTCCAGTTTAAAGACTTTCCTTTTTGATAAATCCTATAGTTAGGGTTGGCTTGTTATGCTGCCTTAACTTAGACTACAAGAGGACAAAATGACCTCATTTCCTTAAATGATTTGCTAAAATTGAATAGTTTTCTTTTTTATATTATTTCTATCTTAACATGTGATTCTTGACCTGCCATTGTGTATCTGTTCCTACCAAACCCAGCCGGTCGAAGCAGACGGCCGCTTGTCCTGAGTCTGGTTCTGCTAAAGGTTTCTTCCTCATGAGGGAGTTTTTCTTTCCACTGTCACCTTCATGTTTGCTCAAGATGAGAGTTCTGTGATGGAGTTAAACTCGAAGCAGTCTGCTCCTCAGATAAATAATGTTAAATTATTATTTTTATGTATGAATGTTTCTGTTCAGTGCCGTGAGACGACTTCTTTGAATTTAATAAATAGAGCTGGTCTGTTACTGACTCACGGTGGTTAAAGATTCAAATCCTCACAGTGAATCAGAATTGATTCAATTCAGAAATACTTTTATTAATCCCAAAGGGAAATGAAATGAGTCAAAGTCTCATTTAACATAAGTCCTACATGTCCTCTGGCAGACTGCCGCTGTGTCCACAAGTTAGTGGACTTGCTGAATACTTGTGTAGCGGTTTCTGAACTGTTTACACTCAGTGATTATTCTGTTTAATTAAAGTAACCAAAACATTTTCACTACTGCTTCTTTTAAAATCTGGGGATTTCTGAACCAAGGCCAAGTGTAACAACTGTAACTTTAGTATTTTCATTATTGGTTTGTTTCACAACACGTGATGCATCTTTTTATTTTTTCCAGGAGAGTGGACAGCGCTACTGCACAGCATCACTAGACATTGTTACAGCTGATGCCTTCTCTATAATCCTGGACTTCCTGTACTCTGGCCGCTTGGCTCTGAACAGCAGCAATGTCATCGAGGTGATGTCTGCCGCCAGCTACTTACAAATGACGGATCAGGTGAACTTCTGTAAGGACTACATCCGCTCATCTTTAGAGATCTGCAACAAAGAGAAGGAGAGGAGTCTGGAAAAGGAGGAGCAGGGGGAGGATGGAGCGATGGGTCCTGCAGACAGTGGCACAGTAAC
>NC_056516.1:13181259-13182378 GCF_014905685.2 Nematolebias whitei | reverse complement strand
GTTATGGTGTTAAAGTAATTTTATTCAAACATCTTGATTCAGCTGTTATTGATTAATAGAAGACAGAAAATGAGATCTTGTACCTTTGTGATACTTTGAATGCAACATTCAGTTCATGAAGTCATTCTCCTCTGGTTTACCTGGAAAACATGAAAACATTGACTCATCTCCACAATCACGTTTTTCTTTAATGATAATGTCACAATTTATGCTGCAGTCTTTGATAAATGATCTATAACTTGAACTAAATGACGTCAGTCTTGTTGTCATGTTGTCATCATTCTTTGTTAAATCAGGTCTCTCTTGTAAATGAGTCCTCGAGGCTCAATGGGATTTACCTGTAGAAATAAAGGTTGAATGAATCTCTCAGGAAAAAAGACCAAATATTTTCTAGTTGAGTTCAGTAACTGGAATTACCATAAATTTAAAAAAGACCACCTTTCAAAATGTAAGCAGTAATAGATATTTTAAAACGTTGAATTAGAAATAGACCCGTTTAAACCGTCTTGTTGCAGAGCAGCTGCAGTTAAAACACAACTAGCAATTTAACATGTTTCATTAACTAAAACTGGTGACATGAAGTATTAATGTTGATAAATTGAGGTACAGAACAGTCAGATAACGCTTCACAATGGAGAAAAAGTGTCATATTTGCATCAACTTACCGAGAAAACACGGAGAATGAACTACGTTCAGTGCTGAACCCGCTGCTGTTTGGAACTATTTGCCGCTTCATGACCCACGTGACTTCCGCATTCCATTCTTTCTATGGGAGTCTATGGGAGTGTCGCAACTCTCTCTTTACAGGGCTCTGGTCTACACTGCATGGCCAAAAAAAAGTCGCCCCCTGAATTTAACTAAGCAAATAGGTACGAGCCTCCTATTAGATAATTACTGCACGGGTGATTATCTTTCAGCTGCAACAAGTTATTTAACCCCAACTGGTGCAATGAGTTGCTTCTCATTTCTTAAACCATTAAAGACACATTGTGTGGTCATGGAAAAGATGTCAGTCTGTTTAAGAAGGGTCAAATCATTGGCATCAAGCAGAGAAAACATCTAAGGAGATTGAAGAAACTACTAAAATTAAAAACTGGAAGTGGGGACCCATCGTCTTCG
>NC_056516.1:13178024-13181159 GCF_014905685.2 Nematolebias whitei | reverse complement strand
CTCCTCCATCTCACTCTGTCCTCACTCCAACTATCTCCATGTCCTCTCTAACTGCATCTCCTCTTTGGTTTTACTCTTCATCTTTTTCCTGGCAGCTGCATTTCTAACATCCTTCTACCAATATACCCACTGTCCCTCCTCTGGACATGTCCAAACCACCTCTATCTCCCAGGCGTTCAATCTGTGCTGTACCTCATGATCTCATTCTTAATCTATTTCAATTCCTGGCACTCCCAAGAAAGAAATCTCAACATCTTCATTTCTGCCACTTACAGTTCTGTCTCCTGTCTTTTTGTCAAGGCCGCTGTCTCCAGACCATACAAGAAAGTTGATCTCACAACCGTCTTAAACCTTTCCTTGACCTCTGCTGCTATCCTATTGTCACGAATCACACATTAACAAGGCATCATGCTAAAAAAAAAAAAAACACTTTAAGGAACTGAATGTTTTTCTTAACAACAACCTGTTTTTCAAATCAAACATTTTTCATTTTCTCTGTTAATGGCGTCACGGTCTCTAAGCTAGTTTGAATAAAGATGCACGAGCATCCTGAAAACAAAACAGGAGATTAGTTTCCTCTTTTTATCTTCTTCTTATTGAACTTTTATTTTTCACCGTGTCTCTGTGGCCCCTCGGCTTTAGTAGCTGATGCTACAATCTCTGTGTTCATCCATGACCTCGTGTCGACTGCTGAGGAGTTCTGGCCCTTAAGCAAACTGACCCGTCCTTTTATGCACCAGTAGACGGCAGCCCATTTTGTCCCATAGTCTTGTTTACTACTGATAACTTTTCAACATTGAATTTTATTTGTTTAACTTAAAAAAACACAAATTCATAAAAATATGGAGGTGACCAATTGTCTTTTAATTCACACACATTTATTTCAACTCAGATATTTATATACAAAAAAAAAAAAAAAACATGTAAAAGGCAGTAACATTTCCAGTTGGCCATGTGGAGACAAATATTTTTTAAGGTGGCACAGAAATTGAAGTACCTAAATATTTATCTTTGGTCTGTGTACTTTATTTGGTCACTGTTTTACATGCACAGGCATCACTGCTGTGTGCAACGACACCATGTCTACACAAGCCTGGAGATCAGAAACATCTTGAAACGTTAAGCTTACTAAATTGCTGATAGTTAAGAAAACGTTACATTTAAAGTACATTAACCTACTAGAGCAGAAGCACTAGTTAAATGTCTAAAAGGGCAATATATTTATTAGATATACACTCACTGACAATAAGAAATGAAGCACAGACCAGCGTTTGCCAGAAATCAGGAAACTGGGCAGGTAAATGTGAAAACTGAAGGTTTGTTTATAATGTGAGACGTCAGATCTAGCTGATGTTACTGTAGACCGTCTTTTCCTCACTGACATTTCATACTCAAGAGAATCCACAGGAGAGAAATCTGGGTTCTTCCACTGCAGTACACGTCACCCACAATCAAAATCCACAGTAACGGCATGGGTTTTAGACTAGATGCTTATTTTCTGTTGATGATGGAGGAGTTGGAAGGTGAATAAATGTTGTTTCTGTTGTTAGCTGAGAAGTGATATTTTGTAAATTTGTCACCAACAGACAGGGACACATCCATACAGAGCCACTGGTCCTCTGTGCCGTCTCCTGTGTGCGCATCATTTTTACTGGAACAGTTGTAATATTGGTATTTTCTCATGGCCCCGGCCAGCAGCTCCTCAGCAGATGCTACCCAGAGAGCTGACTGCAGCCACTTCACATAAACAAACATGAGCAAGAAATTCTGACCAATCAGTCACAAAATGTACACCGTATAGTGCTGTGAGAACTAGTTCTGACTGGAGGTAATACACAAGAAAAAGTTCAAATTGGTCTCAGTTAAAATATATTTTTGTGTGTGTGTGTAATCAGCTGTCCTTCAGTAAAAACCACCTTGGAGACTAGAACAACCTCATACATGTTGGAGTCATTGGTCTTTAAAAGCCAACAGACTGATTGGATTTATAGTCTACAACTACTAGACCATTTTGGGGTTAACTAAATGAATTTTCTTACATCAAATTGTTTATAATAAAAGCTGTTTGTCCTTTGCTGGACTGGCTGCAAAATATGGCATACAGTTAAGACACGCACACCTTAAATGTTTCATGTCACAAGGACAAAAATAAAACTGTAAACTCTGAAAGTTAAATTCAAATATAAAAACATGTATAATTAACTTAACTTAGGAACAAAGTTTCAGCCTGCCTCAGCAATGCCAAACCACCACCTTCCAACATCGGCAGAGAGAGGGATGACTTCATCACTCTCAAAAAGGACCAAAACATCATCATCCTCCCAGCAGACAAAGGAAGGTGCACGTGATTTTGAACCAGAAAGCTTATCATGAGAAAGTTATGACACTCCTTAGTGACTTAACTATTTAAGAAGCGCTGAAAAGAGATCCAGGAAGTGGTTACAAGAAGTTGATAGATTGCCTGAAACATTTGGAGCAGGACAAGGCTAAGTTAAAAATAAATAAAAAAAATAAAAAGTTAAGTGCTATATGTCATCAATGTATGTTCCCTTACAATGATGAAATTGGTTCACAGCATTTAACCCATTGCACCTGGGATACACCCAGGTGGAGCAGTGGGCAGCATTTGAGTGCCTGAAGAGCAAATTAGGTAGGTGTCTTGCTCAGAGACACCACAACATGTGGGAATGGCTGGGAGGTGAACTGCGTCCCAAGACGGTTGCCCTTCCTCTACCCAATCTCAGCCCCCAGCTATTTTATTTTTTCATTCAACCTTTATTTATACAGGTAAGTTCCCATTAAGCCTTGAGGACTCATTTACAAGAGAGACCTGTTACATACAACATACAAAGTAGATGAGGAAAAGAGAACAACAGGGTAGAGTAAGTAAAAAAATAAATAAAAATTCACACCATGTCCTGGTCAGGGCACAGTGTAAAAGATGCAAAAAAGACCTTGCAACATAAACAGCAACATATGATGACATCATAATACAGTTATGCATGAGGATGTTAGCAAAGGGGTGAGTTGTTCATGGACACTGCCAGAAAGTTCCATAGTTATGATAAGATGGTACAGTGTCTATCAGCGGCTCAGTTCTGATAAGGCCCACAGATGTCCTCAGGAGAGGGGGGG
>NC_056516.1:13171006-13177924 GCF_014905685.2 Nematolebias whitei | reverse complement strand
AGAAACTACTAAAATTAAAAACTGGAAGTGGGGACCCATCGTCTTCGAGGAAGAAATGTGGCCGGAAAAAAATCCTGAATGATTGTGATCGGCGATCAATCAGGGGTGTTGAACCCACTTACAAAAGGGGGCCAAAATTAAAACCTTTTTCAAACTAAGGGCTGGTTTCAGAATCTACATCAACTCGAGTTAGATACCCAACATATTTTGTTGGTTGCAGGTTCTTCACCAAGAGTTTGATTTGTTTCATTTGATGTTCTCTGTTGCACTTTTGACATCATAATCAAAGATTACTGAAAAAAAAATTAAGTGGAAAAAAGTATTTTACATTTAAAATAAAATCTTGGGGGCCAGACAAAATGTCAATGAGGGCCACATTTGGCCCCTGGGCCTTGAAGTTGACACATACAGTATGACTTAAACGTTTGGTGAAATGAAATTGAAGAAAAACAACAGTAGCACTCATGGCTATGTTTAATAGTGAAAGTATTTCCACACGCACAATGTGAAGGAACTCATTGGGACTGAACAGCCTTAAGAAAACCACTAACCAGTGAGGCTAACTAAAAAATGTCTTCAATTTGCTAGGGAGCATAAAGATTGGACTCTGGAGCAATGGAAGAAGATCATGTGGTCTGATGAGTCCAGATTGACCCTGTTCCAGAGTGATGGGTGCATCAGGGTAAGAAGAAAGGCAGGTGAAGTGATGCACCCATCATGCCTGGTGTCTAGTCATCAATGCAAGATCTTGGTGAAAAATTAATGCAACACTGGATGAAATAGATCTTGTGACATTGCAGAAGCTCATTGAAACAATGACACAGAGAATGCATGATGTAATCAAAGCTAAAGGCGGTCCAGTGAAATATTAGTGTATGACCTTTTTTTTTGGTGGCGACTTCTTTGGGCCAGGCAGTGTAGAAGACTACAGAGCAATCGGATCACATCCAGCTTCCTTCTTTGTGGAGATCAGAGTCTGATCAATGTTTCTTGCTGAGCAGGATCAAATCATTTTAAGGCCACAAACGGTCCAACGTTGATTCCTGGTTAGACTCAGCCTTATAAAGAAAGGTAATCAGCTGTCATGGGACACAAGCTGGGAATTTACTGGCACCAACCGCTCACTGCACCTGCAGTAATGGAAGTGAGAGAGAGAGGAATCCTAACAGTACCTTGTTGCTTCTGCTAAACAATTTTATTTTTAAACTAGACTTTGGAAGTTCTGAAAACCAAAAATTCTCAAAGGCAGACAACAAAAGAAGTAAATTAGTTTATTTACACGTGGTGCCAAATAAACAGGGTAGAGAGAATTGCGATGTCTTTCAGGCTCCGAGAAGGTTGGAGGATTCCAGGATAGTACTTCCAGGTTGGTAAGTACTAGTTCACACAGGAGAGTCACAGGTCAGACCAGGGGTGGCGTCGCAAAAGTCGATAATGTCCACATCACTAATCCAGGATGAGAAACATGAAAGGTTTGCAGTCCAGACTGAGTGTGAGATGACACAAGAACTGGGATTCAAGAGGATCAGACTCGAGGTACGGGAGGTAAGGAGTCACAGAGTAGTTGCTATGGGTAACCAGTGCACTAACACTGGGTTCTGTGAGACTTCTGCTTAAATGCTGGATTGAGCTCATGAGTCCATCAGCATCTACTGAACTCCACGTGTCCCTCAGGAACTGCAGTGTGTAGAGTTACTGGACTGGGTTTTGGTTTGGCTGGAATGTGGTTTGAGCCTAAAATTTGCAAATTTTATGGAAACAACCAAAGCTCTCTGGTGCCCAGGGAGTAGAAAAGACAAGTAGAGGGAAAATGTGACTCAAACAGAGGTACAGGAAAAAAGTCAAGAAATTATTTATGTGTTGCAGAACGGTACCTTTGAGCACGGTTTGCTGATAAATGAACCGTGTTTGCACATTTTAACATCAGCTGATGTTCTGCAGCAGCCTGAGCTGAGATGAAAACTGGTCCTGTAGAATGCCCATCTTAACTAAATGTGTGTAAAATTATTCTTTAACCAAAAAAAAAAAAAAAATGGCTTCCTGTTCTTCTAAATTTTGTCTAGTCCATTGATGTTGAAGTCACATGTACTCAGGGGGTGAAAGATGGAGAAGGCACTGGCACATCTGTGATTTCTTGAGAAAGAACTGGTCCTGTCTGATCTGAAGAACACCCTACAGGCCATGGCCTTCCTGAGGGCTCTACTTTTTGTTCTCAACATGGACTATCCCAAAGAGCTAAGGTACTCCTGTGAAGTTATTCAGAAGGTTCTGATGATGGTGGAGGACAGTGTTCCTCTCCTGCGAATGGGCTGAGAAACAGACATTAGAGGAAAATCATGCAAGCTCATGCTCAAACATATGAAGATGTGAGGTAAACCCTACTCCAGTTAAAGCTATAGATTGTCAGTTATAGATTATAGATTATTATAGATAGCCAAATTGAGGCAGACAAAATTACATTTTTCCAATTTAATTTCAAAGTCAATAATTCAAGTTCATTATTTGCCATTATTATTTGATATGTATTATGTGTGAGTGCACACACAATAAAATGTGTGTGGGTTACTACCATTAGATTGATTAATAGCACTGGAAAACATTCCTTGTTGTAAGTTCAAGAATCTTTATTCAATTAGTTTCACAGTCAGTAGGCACACACAACATCCATACTATACAAAACATTGACATTAAAAGAACAGCACAGAAATCATTGTTGAGAAGCCGGATCACTACAGGGATGAATGAGTTTTTCAGTCTGTTCATCTGATGCATCAGATGGAAGAAACCTGAACTCACCATGGAGTGGATGATCAGGATCTGCCAGAATCAGCCTGGCCTTGTTCACTGACCTCGCCTTGTGTAGGTCATTGAGGTTCTGTAGAGCTATGCCAGCAGCTACACATCCTGACAATCCCTGAGAGTTTTTGTAAATCAAAATTATCTTAAAAAGTGAAATTGTAGGAAGTTGGAAAAAAACAGGTTCATAACAAAAGAGTATAAACGTTTTTATTGAGTTAATGGTGGCTACTGCATCATTAGTGATGTGTTTGTTTTGTTTTTAATGTACAGCCACTTGTCAGTAATCGAAATTACAATAGTGCATTATTTTTGTTTAGTTTACCACCAAAATTCACATTATGCACGTATTTGTAATATGATTGTGTGTCTGTGTGTACGTGAAGTTTTCTTAATTCACTACATGGCACATTTGGAAATATGCATCTAAAATATGAAATACACTTTGAATAAATAAAGTGTAAAAAACAAGACGTTCACATTGGTTTTAAAAACTAAAGTAAAAACAGAAATATGATTTTTAAATAGTCATATTTATGAAAAGTTAGTACTGATTTATTTTTATTTTCTTTCATAGTTATGATTCATTTCTTCTCTTGAATGTCTTAATTTGGAAACACTTCTGTTTTACGGAAATAAGTCATATGGCTGTAATTATGGTTTGTGAAATGTTGTCCCTCAATTTGCCTGTTGAAAACAGATCCACACTGTATTTTATTTTTACAAGTGGATAAAGGTTTTATTTTTTGTTTTTGATTGTAAATATTGTAATAAAGCTTTCACTGGCTGCAGCATAGCGTTGTTTTATTTCCACTATACAAACTGACACGCTATCGAAGAAGTTAAGTATTTTGTAAAAAAAAAAAAAAAGGTTTAATTCCAGTATTAGAGTTTTCAGTGCATGATTTTATATGAAGAAAGTTGCAAGTTGGAAAAAAATTAATTATATTTGTCAAATAGTTTATCTAAATAAACTAATACAAAGCTTTACACAGCTAAATATTTTAGCGGAACTGAAATAGATTAATAAGTTTAAACAAATGAACTTTTTTATTAAATTGAAAAGTATTTATGAGTTGAAACAACATACCAAAACATGTTTTTGTACTTTATTAATCGCCAATGTGGAAATTCTCTGCATTTTTTACCGTTGCACATGTGAGCACACGTGAAGCAGTGGGCTGCCATCTAGGGCGCTCTGGGGAGCAGCTGGGGGGTTTGCGGTTAAGGGCCCAGAGTGGGGCTAAAGAAGGCGGAGGCAGGTGCGTGTGTTTCACCTTTTACACCCACATTTTTGATGTTGTCTGTCTGGCGACCCTCTGATCACAGGTCCTCCACCCTCTCTAACCTTTATATAACAAGAGTTTAAGTTAATGCTTTTTCACCTGACTTCAAATCTTAAGGCAACCCTTTCCCACAATTTTAAATTGACTCAGCTAGTTTTATTTTACAGTGTAGTCAAACAAAGTCCGGTCCTCTGGACAGATATTAAAAAAAAAGTTGAAACTTTTCGTTTTTTATCCAAAAGAGTTCTCCAGTCTGAGGAGCTGAAATAAACTCAGTCTTATGAATAACACCTTCTCATAGTGGATCAACCAGTTTGCTGCAGACATCTTGAACTAGCTGTTCACATGATGAAGGAGGAACATCAGCCTAACAATTGGTCATTGATGGTGCCTCATAACTGGTTGTAACTACTGTACCCATCACTGCACCCTGTATTCACTGGTTAACTGGTCACCATTAACTTCACGCAGACTCTCTCACTGGTACATTTTCATCTTTAAATCACTTCTTGGTCTGCTGCCTTCATACATCTCCAACTACATGTCACTGCGTGAGTGCAGCTACAGCGTGCGCTCTCAAGACATCATTACCTGCAGTGTTCCCTCAGTGCGGACTGAATTCGGCAAAAGGGCCTTCTCCTACTCTGCTCCTGGAACACCTGGCAAAAAGATCTGAAGCTCTCGACCTTGACCTGTAAGTGATTTTAAACAACTGTTAAGTTCATTCCAAAAACCACAGACACGTTCCTGTTTTTAGTATTTTATCCGGTTTTATAATGTAGCTGCTTTTATTTCATTTTACATCACCACTTTTATTTACTTTTCTTTTTATATGCTTTTTTTATGGCTGTTTGTTGTTGCGTGAATTATGAACACTTCTGCCTGTGATGTGAGAGTTCCTCTGTTGCTGATCATGAAATCTGCTACATTCACGTTTTCCCCTCCCTGATCATACTGTGCTAGATGGGAGTCCATACTGTTCAACACTGACGTGAAACTCTGTATGGGTCCCAAACTCTGCAACAACCTGCCCCCCCAACATTAGACAGGTCACCTCCCTTCCTGTGTTCAAATCTGTTAAAAACGCATCTGTTTTCTCTGGCATTTTAAACAGGGTGAGTTGATTCAGTATTTTTTGTTCTGTGTTCCTACGTTTTTAATGCTTTTAATTAATTTTTCAGTATTAGCATTAGTGTGTGTGTGTTTTTCTCATTATTTTACTCTCATTGATGTTACTGTTAAGCACTTTGATAACAGCTTCTGTTTTAAACATGCTCTATGAATAAAGTTGACTTGACTATTGTTGCCAGCAACAGTCAGATATTTAATCTGCTTTATCCATCCACCCCTGTTCCAATTTATTTACCACACACTCTGGGGGAGCTTCTATATCCCTAGCTTGACTTAAAATATCTAACCAGTTCACGAGAGAGCAAAAGGTCCTGCATGGAGGGAGCTGCCATGTATGAACTAATTTCAGACTGAATCAGTGAATTTCACATGATCAGCATGAGCAGCAACAGCTGTACCCACTGTTCCACTGTGCCACCCTCAAAAAACTCCATTGAAAATATTTATTTAACCTAAAGTAAACAGTAAAATAAAATTCTGAAGTTATATGAGCTGAATTATTTAAACTTCTCTGAATGCGTTGAAGGCCCTAAGCACCCCGGAACTATTTTTCAGTACATGTTTCTGTCCCAGTCGGATTCAGTGTAACTCGCGCACATGCGCTGTTGAAAACTAAAAAAAACAAACGTCACAGATACGGCGGTTTCACCAGTTTTTGTGCCATTTTAAATAAATCCTACACGGTTTTTAATAACCTCACGGTGTATATCTGTACACCATGGAGACTATTTTAGAACAACAACGTCGCTATCACGAAGAGAAAGAGCGGCTTATGGACGCTAAAACCAAAGAAATGCTGCACAAGAAGTCCACGGTAAGCTGCGGGGCTGTAGCTCAGCATTAGCATTAAGCTAATCGTGCATTTTCAAACTAACGCAGTTATTAACGTTTAAAATACTTTTTTTTTCTGACTCTTTTTCCAGCTGCGGGATCAAATTAATTCTGACCATCGAATAAGAGCCATGTTGGATGTGAGTATCTTCTAGTTTGATGTGAGCAGAACGTCAGCCTAAGTTTTAGTTGGGTTTTTGTTCTCACAATTTTTATGTGGAACTGCTTTTACTATTCTGTGCTGCGACTAGCTGTTGATGTTTTTATGTATTGCACTTCAGAATCCTTTTAGGTTTAATTGTGCAATGAACAGTTCTTTATTCTAAATGTCTTAAATGTTTTGATCATCTCCTTGTTTTTGTTTTTTTGGCTTAATGCAGGGAATTGATTTGTCCGTTTCTGAAACAATTACATCAGAAAGAGAACAGACCCAATATTTTCAAGTTTCATCTTTTGCAGTTATTTTATTATTTTTAACCAGGCAAATCTCAGAGTTCACATATCTTTTCTGTCAGGGCATCCTGGGCCTGAAGGCAGCCTAACATGTATGTTTTTTGTAGTTAACTCTTCTAAAATTGTGGTTTACAGCTGATAACTCGGACTAAGTCAGATTAGCAAAATGTGGGAGACAGTACAGCCATATACAGACTTCTCAATAAGTTTTGAGTAGGAGGCTGGAGTCATTTCCCAACATCAACACATACCGTCATTGCCAGTCTATAGAATGCACCTGACTAAGCCACGCATACTAAATTTAATAAACCATGGTTGTTCTCAATTCAATATCAGAATCTGTACAAAAGCTCCTGGCAGTATGTGCAGCTCTTGTTATATCTAAAAAAGTTAAATCTGGTCCTCTGGACATTCAAAAAAA
>NC_056516.1:13169257-13170906 GCF_014905685.2 Nematolebias whitei | reverse complement strand
AACTTTTTTAGATTTTTCTACCTGGATTATTGAGCATGCATCAGAGCTCTTGTTATAGTACAAGAATCAACCACTGGATGGTGTTTCTTAGACGTGTGTCCAACATACTTGTGGATTGCGTGATTGTCACAGGTCTTCATGATGCTTTGCTGTCTGACTCATGGTTAAAACCATTCAACCTACTAAATGAACACAAGAACTATCTAATCATAACACACTACCAGTTATCACTGGACAGAACGGTGCCAAACACCTACGTACACAAAATTATTTAAAAAATTACATATCTGTAAATTTTACCCACAGTCCTTATCAAGGTCATTTTACTGGGAGTCACATAGTAAAGATGGGAGTTCTAATGTTCGTTTTCATGATCTTGCTAACATTGGTAGTGATCTATGTGTCTTGACAGAGATATATGGAAGTGAGTGCAAATCTCAGAGACTCCTATGAAGACAAAGATGGGTGAGTGTTCATTTGCTTACTTGAAGTGAGTTGTGAATAAACTTGCTTTTATTTTTTCGTGTGTGCGTGTGTTATATTCAATTCTGGTTTTGTGGGCCGATATCTGATTTTTGAATAGCTCTGACCTGCCAGTGCTGATTTTCTGAAACTCATTTCCTTTTAACGAACTAACCATACAAACTCAAATGCATGTTTTTATAAATTATTATTATTTAATAATCAACTGTAACATACTGACCATAAACTACTTTTATGAGCTTAGTTGTTTTGTTTTTTTAACTGAAGTAGGTTACAGGCCTTATCTCTCTTCAGCTAAATAAATAAAAATAATGTCTCTACGATAAGGTAAAATAAAAAAATAAATATCGGGTCCAAGTATCTGCACAGAAGTGGTGGTTTAGAATGCAACAGAAAATTAAGGAAATAAAATAATATCCTCTTTTGTCCACAAAACCAAAAGTCCTTAAAGAAACAGCATTTTTCAAGGTGTGTTCTGTGAAGTTGTGTTCAGCGATCAGTTTTGTACATTCAGCAGAAGATGCTCAAACATCATTAGTTCATAATTTCAGGCAGAAGTTCTCATGAGGTAACAAGTGGCCCGAGGTGGGCTTATTTAACAATATCTGCTTTCTTGAAACAAATTCATTCTCAAAAATAATTTATAGTAGTTTGTGTGATCGTTTCTTTTCTTGTTTGTTTTAACTGCCATATTTTTCCATTATTGTCTCTTTTCATTTACACTGAAATTTTCAAACGTCTGCTTTCATCTTGGTCCCGGTCCTGTGTGCATCAAGTCTGAGTTAATTGTTTTAACTTGGACTTAGTCAGGCACACATTAACTGGGAAAAACAAGCAAAAACAACAGCTGAATTATATAGAACCATAACCCCACCACCATTTTTTTACGTACTGATCTGTCTGCAGTTTGATTTAGTTACATGACCTGAACCTAAACCATCTGTGACGAGTCTGAATGACATCAAACAACATTCTTACATGAGGACCCTTTCCAAAAAATTAGAATATCATGAACAAGTTGTTTAACTTCCATAATTCCATTCCAAAAGTTAATCTTTAATAGATGATAGATTCAGAGCCCACAATTTAAACGATTTCAAGTATTTATTTGTTTATTTTTACATAATTTGGGCTTCCAGCTCATGAAACCCACGAAAACAGGATTT
>NC_056516.1:13167920-13169157 GCF_014905685.2 Nematolebias whitei | reverse complement strand
GCATATCAATGGAAAGTCTAGTGGAAGGGCAAAATGCGGCAGGAGAATATGCTCCAGCAAACGAGATGACCGTGGGTTTCAGCAGATTATCAAACAGAGAAGATCCCAGAATCTGGCAGAGATCCAGAAAAAGTGGAATGAGGCGAGAGTCACAGCTTCAAAAACCACCACATTCAGACGCATCCTGGAGATGGTCTACAACTGTCGGGTTCCTCTGTCCTCTTTTCTGATGAAAGTAAAGTGTGGCTTTCATTCAGAAATCAAGGTCCATGGGTTTGGAGGAAGAAGGGTGAGGAACAGAGCCCATACTGCTTGAGGTCCAGTGTGAAATATCCACAGTCAGTCATGATTTGGGGTGCAATGTCCCATGCAGGTGTTGGTAAACTCTGTTTTCTTAAATCCAAGATCACTGTAACAGTCTTACCAGAATGTTTTAGAGGACTTCATGATTCCTTCTGCTGAGGATCTGTATGAAGATGCAGATTTCATCTTCCAGCAGGTCCTGGCCTCTGCCCATGTTGCCAGAAGCACCAAAACCTGGTTTGATGCCCATGTCACAGTGCTCGACTGGCCAGCCAACTCGCTGGACCTAAACTACATTGAGAATCTATGAGGTGTTCTCAAGAGGAAAATGAGGGAGGGGCACCAGACCCAACAACAAAGAAGAGCTGACAGCAAGCATGAAGGAAATCTGGGCTTCCATAACTCCCAGTCAATGCCACAGACTGATTGTCTCAATCACTGCCTTGATGTGACGTGGCATTAAGACAAAGGGATTCCCAACCAAGTATTGAAGATTGACATATCGTTTTGAAAGTACCATATTTTGATTGATTTGTTGTGATCTTAGTTTCTTTTCTTTTTTTGCAAAAACAGAGAAGTGTTGGCTGATTTCTTCAGTGTTTTAATTTTTTGAAATCCTGTTTTTGTGGGTTTCATGAACTGGAAGCTCAAATTATGTAAAAATAAACAAATAAATACTTGAAATCGTTAAAATTGTGGGCCCTGAATCTATCATCTATTAAAGATTAACTTTCTGAATGGAATTATGGAAGTTAAACAACTCTTCCATGATATTCTAAGTTTTTGGAAATGGTCTGTATATCATCTAATGCTGACCAAGCAGATGGTTTTTATGCTTTAAAATCTAAAACCAAATGTTTAGATCCATGGTTCTCAAACTGGGGTCCCCGGGGTTCCATGAGCTGGTGCTTGGGGATCCGCAAAAAAACAACCA
>NC_056516.1:13147577-13167820 GCF_014905685.2 Nematolebias whitei | reverse complement strand
ATGAAGTCCTGTTACTTGTTATGTCTACTGCTGTTCTCATTCTGTTCAGTTTGATGTAAAGAGTGTTCTGTAATAACTTGAAGAAGTGGTGATACATTTATTATGTTCATTGCGTGAATAGGTAACGTTTTAAAGTTGTTTTTGAAACTGTTCATTTTCTCAAAACTAATTTTTGGAAGTTGAAATAAAAAATTTAGTGAAGTGTGTCTTGAATGAAAAATACCCCCATGTTTAAAAGTATAAAAATTGTATTAACACTAACAGGTCTTAAGTGTTACTCAAATATTTCCTTTCCATTAAAGAGACTAACTGAATAAAATTGAATAAACATGAATGTTAAGACTAATTAAAACATTTTCTCACTGGTAGGAGGCTTTTTTTTGGGGGGGGGGGATTGTTTTTATAGCTCATTAATATGTTAAGTCTTTTCTATGCAGCACCTCGGTGCAACACTTTTTGGCTTTTACACCCACTTTAAATAATGAAGTGAAATGTTTCTTCTACAGCATGAGAAGAGACGAACTTGCTGCCATCTCAGGACCAAATGAGTTTGCAGAGTTCTACAACAGACTGAAGCAGATAAAGGAGTTTCATCGAAAGCACCCAAACGAGGTATTCAACCTCATCGTGAGTTGTCCCACGTATTCTGCATTTGGATCTGTCTCTGTGTTATTCTTGCTTTGTGTTTCCTGTAGATTTCTATTCCCATGTCTGCCGAGTTTGAAGAGTTGATGAAGGCCAAGGACAACCCCAGCGAGGAGGCTCAGAGTAAGTCCTGACACTGGTTCACTCCTGTTGTTCAGTCATTCCTTCAAATAGAACGGACAAACAGCTGCGAAGAATAATTCACATGAACTGTGCTGCAACAGGAAGGAAGTGTAAAACTTGCTTTGCTGCTGTTTTAGGTTTTAAGAGGAGCACCAGGTCAAGTTTAACAGTCAATAATTTTTAGATAACACGCCTTAATCAACTTATTTATCAGGTTTCAACAGCTGAGAGCTCAATCCATTCATTAAAGGGAATTTTCAATCATAATGTAGTCCAAAATCCATCTGTGATCTTTATCCGCTTCTTCATTGTTGAGTCCCGGGGAACGCTGGTGCCCATATCCAGCAGTCACTGTGTGACACCCTGGACATGTCTCCATCATAGGGACACATGGAGACAAACGAGACAAACAGCCATTCACTCTCACTCACATCTAGAGACAATTCAGAGTTACCAATCAGCCTAACATGCATGTTTTTGGTCTGTGGGAGGAAACTGGAGTACCCAGAGAAAACCCACGCATGCACGGAGAGAACATGCAAACTCCAATAACTTTTTGAGTCGGAAGCTGGAGTCATTTCTCAACATCAACTCATAGATGTTCTGTGCAGCAAAATGGTGAACGCAGATATATATAGATAGATATAGATATAGATATATAGATATATATAATGTGTGTGAACCCACCAGTGTCACCTAACACATGCTTCTAAAATGGTGCCCTAAGATCTGTGTGTTTTTCAGACATGGTGGATTTTACTGATGAGGAGGGATATGGACGCTACCTTGATCTTCATGACTGCTACCTGAAATACATCAACCTAAAGGGAGCTGAGGTTAGAATCCTAAAAAAAAAAAATTTATTTTTTTTCCACCGTAAGATGTAGTGGTTTCCAACCTGTGTGTATCCTTCCAGAAACTGGACTACATCACTTACCTGGCTTCATTTGACCAACTCTTTGACATCTCCAAGGACAGAAAGAATGCTGAGTACAAAAAGTATGTCCGTCTTGTAAGCCCCATTAGAAGCAACAAGGCTAAGTTCCATATTGTCACCCTGAATAATGTGGGTGTTTTGAAGGTACCTGGAGATGCTGCTGGAGTACCTGCAGGACTACACAGATCGTGTCAAACCTCTGCTGGACCAGAATGATCTTTATGGCAAAGTGTTATCTGACTTTGAGAAGAAATGGGACAATGGGACCTTTCCAGGGTGGCCTGTAAGTCTTGCTAATGTGACACAAATGTCTTGTGATGGTTTGTCAGCTGACATTTGTTGCTTTTTGATCTTGTAGAAAGAAACGAGCAGTGCTTTGACACATGCTGGAGCTCATCTGGACCTCTCAGCTTTTTCTTCTTGGGAGGTAAATAAAAACAACTTGTTTGATTTGAATTTAAGGGATGCTCTTTAACATCTACTCTCACCTGTTTTTTTGTGCAGGAGTTGGCCTCTTTGGGTCTGGACAGATTAAAGTCTGCTCTTATGGCTTTAGGACTGAAGTGTGGAGGGTAAGAATGCGAGAAAAAGAAAAACCTTCAGCACAGAAAGAAATAACTCAGTCATATTTATCAAAGTTAAGCTACAGATTTGTGTGTCAGTAGTTGAAACTTGTCTTGAACACATTGTTAAAGCGCGAACATGTCTCAGTGTCACATGTGAGAGCGTGTAAAAGTCATTTCCAAGGTCCTGGATTAAAAGTGTGGATTATTGTAACCTGGATTAAAAGTGTGGATCATTGTAACCTGGATTAAAAGTGTGGATCATTGTAGTGAAGCTTTCGTCTTCAACCATCGACAGGCCTCACCGTCATTAATCAGATAAACAAACAAACAAACAGCTTCATCTACCAGACAGACTGACGTTACGTTTTCTCTCTTGAAACAGAACAATGTGTTAAATTGTAGAGACTCACCTGCAACACGAGTTGGGAGTGAGACATGTTGTATCTGCTGCAGCTCGTGACTCCGACATGTTTACGTTTTATCTCCGTGGTTCTCTCGTGTCGTGTCGGTGATTTTCAAAGCAGCATGCTTCTCATTTTTTATCTTTGTGAAGAGCTCTCACACTTTGGAGGACTTGTGTCGAACAGTTTTCGCTGCATCGGTCATTTGTAAAATTTACTTAAATTTCCTTTAAAAACAGCCTCTGCTCCGCTCCCCCCTCGCTCTGTTCAACTCGCGCTGCAGTTTTTTTTTTGTTCAAACTTTATTCAGTCAGTCAGTATTGACAATGAACTGCCTGTAAACAAAACAAAACGACTCTGCAGCGCCATGAAAGATGCATAATCGCGCGACACAACAAATCGATAACGAAATTCGTTGCCAACGCTTTTAATCATCGATTTTTATCGATTTTATCGATTGGTTGTTGCAGCCCTAGATTGAAGTCGCTACAGCCCCAGCAACAGTAGGGTTCCCTGAACCCTTATTTGGATAATGACAGCCCCCGCCTTGCCTAACGGAGTCCTTTGTGACTCCCATGTGATCCCCGACCTCTGAACTCTGAAGAGATGATTGTCCTGAACTATCTGCGTAACGGAGCCCCCGGCCCACCAAAAACGATGCTGGGACCCCCGGTCCCCCCAGAAAATAACCATAATCTTCTCACCTCCTTTGTGCGGCTGCATTCACCGTTCCACACCCGTCACGCCTCGAAACACCAGCAGATCATCTCATTTCAGGAGATCAGTCCTCCCCCGTGCACATTATCAGATCTGAGTGGGCTGAGGCGATGTTAGGGCCGACACTCGAAGGACCAAAAATGTTGGATAAATAAATATCTTATTATTATCTACTTACAAAAAAGGAACCACTCAAAGAGGAGAGAAGATTTTTAAGGACGTTTACGAGCAGCTCGGTCAGAAACAGTCTCACAGATGTTCAGAGTTACCTGTTTAGAGCCTCGTCAGTGAGACTCTGCACCGGACAGAGGCAGGAAGTGTTTTTATAAACTTATCAGCATGGTGACCTCACCTCTTGGACTCGGTCAGGTGCCTGCAGGAGTTTCTCTGAGAGAACAACTCTGACCTCACACACACGGTAACATGACTTTAACTTAGCCGTGACAAACATCCAGAAACCTTTGCCTGCACTCTCCTGACAGGAAGCGGGTGACGTGCATTCTTTTTGCAGCTGCAGGGGATGATTCCAAAGCATTTGTGCTAAAACTACTTATGAGCTGTAAGAGCTAAAATGAATTTTCTGTAGTTGACTCATAATAATGACTCGTCGTTGACCTTGTGAGTGGATAATAAATCATATTGTTTGTTGACCTGTGTGTTTCTGTGTGCTCAGCACTCTGGAGGAGCGAGCTCAAAGACTGTTCAGCACTAAAGGTAAATCCCTGGAATCACTTGATCCGTCTTTGTTTGCCAAGAATCCCAAAGCCAAAGGTCCTAAAAAGTAAGTGTGCATCGTAAAATGAACTCTAAGGCTGATCGTGTCCTCCAGCGCTGGATACTTTATATTGTGTAACGTGTTCGACCCCAACTGTGCAGAGATACAGAGCGGAACAAGGAAATCGGCTTCCTGGAAGCTCAGGTGTACGAATACGTGGAGATTCTGGGGGTGAGTCTTCATCTCTGGGTTCTGCTGTTGCGACACTGTTGGGTGTCGTCAGTGTGGGCAAGATTGTCCTAATGGCTGTTGATGTGGATTTTGTGGCTATATCCAGGAGCAAAGGCAGCTGACTCACGAGAATGTGCAAAGGAAACAAGCGAGGACAGGTGAGGAGCGTGAGGAGGAGGAAGAGGAGCAGCTCAGTGAGAGCGAGAGCGAAGACGAAGACAATGAAATCATCTACAACCCCAAGAATCTGCCACTGGGCTGGGATGGAAAGGTGAAGTTACACCTGGAACATTTCTCCCCAGCAAAGTGAAACTAGCACAGCAGTGAGTCGGTCCCTGTGTGCGTGTTTCATCGCTCATGTCCGGCGACACGGGGGCACACTTCAAACAAAGACAAGTTGTGCTTGTAAAGAAACTCAAATGTCTTTGTAGCCTGCTGCTGAAAACCTACTGGCAGGTGAAAATATCGTTCACAATGTGTGTGTTTGCTCATCTGGGCAGCTGTGGCTGACTGGTTAGAGCAGTCGTCCTCCAGTGGGAGAGTTGGGGGTTTGATTCCACCAGCAGTCGCATGCACGCCTCTGATGTGTGTCCCATCAGTGTATGAATGTGATAAAGCTCTGATTGATCTTTGTAAATCTAGTAGAGTGCTGTATGAACGGGTAAACGAGGCACAGATTGTAGTGTAAAGAGCTTTGACTGTCTTGAGATAGAAAGGCGCTAATGTCTGTTAGCAAAATATCTCATGAACCACTGGGCAGATTTTATTGAAACTCTCAGAAAGTCATCACTAATGTGCATCTACAACTGATCAACTTGGAATCGATCCAGTTAAACATGGATTTCACAGTTACCGACCATTTGAAACACCAGTATAACTCTGTAACAGTTTTACTGACATCGAGCTAACATGTAGCATGCTAGCAGCTGAGAGTAATCCTCAACAAATGCTCCGAGCATAAACAGGTTGTTTTAAATCTTTGGCAATAATGTTGGAGTCAACTCTGTCTGTTAGTAATAAATCTCACAGACCACAACACACTTTTCAACAAAACTCTCAGAAAGTCATCACCAGACGTGCATCTATAATCGATTACCTTTTGAATGAATCCTTTTTAAGTGTGGCTACCACAGCTAATTGAGCTTAAGGTTGTATCTCACCAAGCTGCAACTGTTGGGAGACTACAAACTGTGAATTTTCTGTTTCACTTTCCCTGAATTCTGAGTGTTTGTTACCAGCAAACCTCATGGCAGCATTTTGCTCTGCAAGGTTTTGTCCCCCGTTGTAGAGCAGAGAGAGGACTGGGAAATACCCTCTGTCTGTTTGTCAGGTTCATCTTGTGAGCTCAGTAACTAGAAAAACACGAGGTATGAACTTAGTTTAGTGCCTGGCTGCATCTAGGAGTAAGAAAGGTCCCCATCAAAAATGGGGTTGCCACGTCAAAATCCAAGACCATAGACAAGACAATATGGCCACAACTAACCAACCATCCATCCATCCATCCATCCATCCAAATTAATCAGTACCACTTTCAGCCACTTGATGGCAGCAGAGTAGTAATAGCTCTATGAATGCTGTTGTATCATAGGTAATCGTGGCTGTAATGACAAATTCAAAAAAGTTCAAGACAAAAACAACTGGACTTTATTTATTATACTTTATTGTTGTTTTTTATCTTGAACTTTTTTGAATTTACCATGTCCTGGATGACTGACGATCTTCACCATCTTTTGATGACACCATCGGCCTGCCATCGTCTTCCCACCTTGGTTCTGCTCGCTGTTTGGACCGTCCGTCATACCATCTGCACAGCCCTGGCGAAATGCAGCTAATTTGACCAGTAAAATGCATTTATTGAGCAAAAGTTCAACTGAGACGCACTTATGCTATAATTTCGATCAAACAAATAATTGTTTAGGTGTTTGTCTTGTTAAATTTGTACAGCGACTCGTCGCTTGCACGCGTTTACTTCCGCTTATCAGGTTTTGAAATGCAGCTGATTTAACCATTGAAGTGCATTTATTAAGCAAATGTTAGATTGATACACACACTTACTATAATTTCGAGCAAACAAACAATTGTTTTTAAGTGTTAATCTTGTTAAATTCTTGTTAAAGTCCTCCCGTGCACACTCCCGCGGTCGCCATTTGGCAGCGCATAGATTTCTTTGGCACACCGGCCCACATTTCCATGTTGTCAGCGGTGACGCGAAACAAACACGACGCGTTAGCGGCGCTGCATAATACATGTGACGTACACGACGAAGCAACATATTTATGGGGTTTTCCACTTTATTAGACAAATATGGACTGATGCAACTTATAGGGCATATTGACTTGTACGGCAGAAAATACAGTACAATAGATGGGGGCGGCCAAAGATTAATATTCCGTCACTTTGCGCCACCTTGGACAAGCAAAGAAAACACCTCTGTTTGTGTGTGATGCTCATTTCGTTCTACATGTGAAACCCAACTGTTGTTTCCGCACACACCTTTCATTGTCCATGAGAGACAACGCAGGGTTTCCACTCTGTCCCTGCTTTTGCAATGTGGCCACAAATCTGTTGTGAAGATAGCGCCACACTTTAACAGATGAACTACTCCGTGCACAATCTGCACAGTCTCCGTCCAGAAGTTTTTGTCCATTTGATTATAAGCGTGTTTAAAAATCGTACAGTATTTTCTGACTGCCTCGGCCAGCTGCTCCTCAAAGCTGTCAGTGTTTCTTGCAGGCACAACAGCTGGCTTCTGGAAGCAGTTGAAGAGAAATGACAGCGCTTCTGTCAGAGCACTTTTCTGCATACATTTAATGCTGAATTCAAGATAATTGAGGATTCCCAGCCTCACCTTTGTTTTACTTGCTTCATCTGATAATTAATCTAAACTTGCATTTTATTTCCTGCAGCCGATCCCTTACTGGCTCTACAAACTCCATGGTCTGAACATCAACTACAACTGTGAGATCTGTGGAAACTACACCTACAGAGGGCCCAAAGCCTTCCAGAGGCACTTTGCGGTACAGGAGTGTTTTATCATGGACTTCTTGTTTAAAACGTTTTAGGTTTTTAAAGATTAAAATCATTTTTTTTATTGTTTTTTTGTTGTTCTTTTTAGGAGTGGAGACATGCTCATGGAATGCGTTGTTTAGGAATCCCCAACACCGCACATTTTGCTAACGTCACGCAGATCGAGGATGCAGTCTCTTGTAAGTCCTGTCTCCAGGTTTTTATCAATAAAATCTAAAGACGATGTTTTGTGGGTTCGTTTTTTTTTTTTAAAGTGATTTGTATGATTTTATTCCAGTGTGGGCAAAACTGAAATCCCAGAAAGCGCTGGAGCGGTGGCAGCCTGACACAGAGGTAAGTAAATATCCTAACAAATCAGTTTAGGGCTTAATGTTCCCAGATCTGACCCCCCCTGTGTGTTTACAGGAGGAGTATGAAGACTCCATTGGAAACGTGGTGAACAAGAAGACTTACGAGGATCTGAAGCGACAGGGTTTGTTGTAGGTGGAGAATGTAACAGAACCTGAGCTCCCATTCAAATGGATCATTTTTATTTACTTGTCTTTTTATTTGTTAGTCGTAATGATGTTTACCAGACCCGCCCTTAACAAATTTGTAATATGGCAATTGTTGATTAATAAATGGAGTACTGTAGTGTTTGAGTACTGTGTTAATACCTGGACATGCTTGAAGCTAACAACCAAGGTTAAAACAAAAACACTTTGTAACAAGTTTATATTTAGCAGCTTGATGAATCAGATCATTCTATAAAAATGCTGCTGCCGCCAGTAAATACTGATTAGTCCAAATGTTGTCTCAGGAAAGGATCAGACCAGCAGTTATTCCAAAACTTTTGTTATTGGGATGCCTCACCCAGCATAGGGAAACGAACACACCCCTGGAGCCTTGGTGATGGAGTGTGTTGAACTCGTGGTGTTCTGTTACTGCACTGTGCTGGGCATGGGGGCTCCATAACAAGCACGTTTGAGCGTAGGGTGGTCTAGAACAGTACTGTGCACACAAATTTCACAGTTGCTGTATTTTTAGAGCATGCACAAATTGTGGGGAGAAAAGAATGTGGTCAATAAATATTAAGTATACCACCTGTTGGACAAGTATACGCATCTTTAAGATCTACATAACATGAAACAACAGTCAACTTAATTTTTTATCACAGAATAGAGGATGAGGAGCGATGTCTACGAGCCTTACACCTGTTCTGTCAGGTTTTCACTGGAAGATCAGAGAACACGATCCAGAAGATGAAGTCCATCTTTATGCTCTACACCACGGCTTTCGTTCACTAATCCAGCGAAGTCTGGACTCTTGGAGATGGTTGGAACTCCCATCATCTTCGAATTGAAAGGAATCGCTCACCATTGCAACTCTGGACAAGATACAAAGCAAGACACCATGGAGGATCCTGCAGAGGTTAAAGATCCAGTCATCCATTTTATTTCTGGACAATTGAAGGCATTTGATATTTAAAATCTTAATCTTTTAACGTTTAATCATTTTGAACAAAAATAAATCAAGGTTTTATGAAGAACAATAGATATTTTGAAAAAAAAAATAAGAAAATGTAGTTTCAACTAACAAATCCTCCAGGGGCTGAAATTTACAAGATCACGCAGCTGAACTTAAATTGGCACACGGCATCTAATACATCTGTCCCTAAATCCAAAGTTTGAACCATGTATTGGCAGTAAGTGCTTGTGCAAAGTCATAGTTATTTACATGAGCTGGAGCTTCAGGGTTTCAGCACATTGCTGAAGTTGGAAGGATTCCCTCGAAAATCTCCACCCTGAGGTCTGAAGGGAGCAGAACCTCTGAGCCAGGGTATCTGATGAAGATGAAACTGACAGAATGAAAACTGGCTAAATGTTGTGCTCCACACACTTCTTATTTTCTATATTTCATTGATCCACTTTATCAAATGTAGATGCATTTATGAATAATTATGCATTAGTCGATATGAACTCACAGCGCCTGTTTAATGTTCTCAGAGATCCTGTGACGCAGCAGATGGGGTCGACACATTCCTCGTCATCACTGGCCATGTGACTTTAGGAGCATCTGAAAGAATAAATCTGTTTCAGCAATTACAAACTTTGTTAAAGGGAATTAAAAAAAATACCAGATCTATTTCTATCCAGTGCCTATAAAAAGTATTCACCCTCTCGGATGGGTCATGCTTTTATTACAGTCAAACATCCATTTTACATGGACCATTCTTAATTTGACAACATTAAATGCATAAAACAACCGAGGTTGTGAATACTTTCATGGGCACTGTAGATACAGATCTATAAATAAAACTTATCACAATCAAAAATTAATTTAAGGTGATAACTTTATGTAAGGTGCAAATAACTTAAAATTACCTTGTACATGTGGTCTGAACAGCATTTCTGACATGGGAAGAAGAAGTGGGACAACATCTGGCCTAGGTGTCAGGAGGGGCCACACCACTGGATCTGTCAGTCCCTTTCTCAGCTGTTTTATGTGTCGCATGGTCCTTAATTCCAATGACCTAAAAGACACTCCTGAGAAACATTAAAGCCCAAACATCCTCGGTCCAGATACCATCTAATCTGAACACTAAAGGAAAGTGTTCAGACATAATGGTGCACATGTAGACACTGACGCGCACGTAGAACACTTAGCACTATGTCTGTGAGGTCCTCTAGATGGTTTATTTTATGTTGAAACATTCATCCAAAAGACTTCTTCAGTCCGAGGAGCTGCAACAAACTCAGTCTTACAAACGACAATTTCTCAAAGTGGGTCAACCAGTTTGATGGTGCTCAGATGGTTTCTGGAGTCCGCCCTCTCCCCCGCCGACTCGCTTGAGGCAACCATGGCCAAAGTGGTTCAAAACATCCCGATTCGACTGCCTCAAATGAGTCGACGGGAGAGGGCGGACTACAGAAACCATCTGGGCGCCATCAAACTGGTGTGAATACATTGTCTTGATTTTTTTTTTTTTAAGTATACCACAGGTGCACCGGTGCAGTACACTGTTTATAGTGGGGATGGTGTACTGCTGACGGGGAGGAGGTCCTGCCCCAAGTGGAGGAGTTTAAGTATCTCAGGGTCTTGTTTACAGATGAGGGAAAAATGGAACACGAGATCGATAGGCGTCTGCAGTGAAGCGGGTGCTGTACTGGTCTGTCGTGGTGAAGAGAGAGCTGAGTCAAAAGCTCTCGATTTATCGATAGGTCGATCTACGTTCACTACCCTCATCTATGATCATGAGCTTTGGGTTGTGACTGAAAGAACGAGGTCACAGATACAGGCGGCTGAAATGATTTTTCGCCGCAGGGTGTCTGGGCTCTCAGGGTGAGAAGCTCGGTCATCTGGGAGAGACTCGGAGTAGAACCTCCACGTCAAGAGGAGCCAGTTGAGGGGGCTTGGGCATCTGGTTATGCCTCCTGGACGCCTCCCTGGTGAGGTGTTCCAGATACGTCCCACCGGGAAGAGACCCAGAGGAAGACCCAGGACACTCTGGAGGGACTATGTTTCTCGGCTGGCCTGAGAACACCTTGGGATTCCCCCGGAGGAGCTGGTCCAAGTGGCTGGGGAGAGGTCTGGGCCTCCTTTAGGCTATCCACCCCACGACCCAACCCCGGACAAGTGGAAGAAAAGGGATGGATGGATATTTGGTACTCAGGAAAATCGCATTATCATTTAATTTTAGTATATGAATAGTAAAAGTTATTGCCTATTAACAAATATGCCACAGCCGGCTCTGCATGTCACCATAGGACTTTTTAGCATCTGTTAACAGCAGACAAACAAAATCACGTTTCATTTTACTCACGTGCTTTTTCACGTCTCATGCAGAACGGTTTAATAATTGAACATCAGATTTAAACAGTGCTGCTCATCACTTTCTCTGCCCTGTTGTAGAACCTCTTTTTGCATATCTTCTGAATTGTAAATTATGGATCTGGTCAGCTGGTCTCTCAATGCAATTGATCAAATTTTCTCAACGAGAAGACAGGGCGAAGGAGAGCCCTCCTGCCCCGACAGGACACTGGCAGCCGTATACACAATAGATGTGTCTGTCCATTTTGTTGGTCTAGGATGCTGAAGATGTGTACATAATTGGATTTATGATTACAGGATTTCTTCTTTTTAGTGTTGGTGGTTACCTGGTATATCAACAAATTCGGAAAACGTCGACAGCTGTTCTGGCCGTTGTGAAGCTGCCCGGCATGTGTGAAGGAATGTACCACGCTGTCAACACTCAGACTCAAATGCTGTGCGAGCTGAGCCGTGAGCTGGATGTGATTCTTGCTGAGACTCGCAGGCTACTTGTGACTCCTTAATCTCGCTGGTGGGAAGGAATAGATCTCGGAGGAGTTGCAAGCTCAACTCAGCGTATGTGGCCGAGGGCTTTAACAGACTACTCGAGTAACATACACATCGATTCCTAGGACATCTATCGAATTTTTAAATTTCACGTCGAGTATTGCCGTTACGTCATTGTGTCACGTGATCCGCACCGGGCGCAGGCTACAAAATAGATTCCTCCCAGCAGACAGATGGAGCGGAGCAGGCCCAGTCTTGGCAAACAGGTAGAAATACATCAATAGTCTGGAAATATTTCACTAAAGATGAATCTTCTGTTTCAACTACTGTAAGGAAACAGAAAATGAAACAACTTCCTGACTGTTTGGAGCTTGTTGCTAACCGGTGTTGCACCATATTCTGTGACCACCGTCTATTGTGACCGTAGGGGGCGGTGTTGCATGCACTGTTGCAGGTCACAGAATATGGTGCAACACCGGGTCCAATGACCAAACCAGAACCAGCTTCCTCTGACCTTGTTTCACAAACAAAAAGCAAAAAATATTAATCTCTAAATCTATAAAAACCTATAAACATATTAATCTCTAAAACTAAACCTAATGCGCACCACAGCTGGCGGTGGTGCGAGGTGGTCGTCTGCCTCACTGCTTTTAATTTTTGATTTTTACGTGCCGCATGTTTCTTTCACTTTTGCAGCTTAATGATAATAACTAATAGTTTTGGTTTTCCTGTGACTTATTTGCAGTGTGATAAATGGTAGGAGCATAATATTCTCTCCCAATGTTTTGTTGGGTCTTTTTATTGTAAATAACAAATTACGTTTTTTTGCTATTCATTTATTTATTTTTGCATCTTGAGATCCTATGACGTCATCAACTACTCGAGCTCTTCTCGAGTTTTATTATGTTAATGTCGAGTTTAAAAGTTATGTAGTCGTTCAACCCTTAATGTGGCCACAATTTGGCTGTTTGGAGTCACCACTGAGATGTACTAGTGAGATTATAAAAGGCAGATGGAAATTAACAGCTTGGCCTGACCCAAAACAAATGCTGCTATCTGAACCTGGCTTCCCCTGTGTCTGCCTGGGAAGGTTGACTATCTCAAATTATCCTGGATGTTATGTGAACAAGATGCTCTGCTACCCCCCCCCCCCCCCTCCCCAAGGACATGGACCTGTGTCAGAGCTCTACCGAGCCAGCTGATAAAGAAGGTACCATCACTTATCAGGACTATGATGGGTGGAGGTGGGGGCTATCTGGACAATGTTCAAGGACTACTTCCCATCCAATTCACCACCTTTGCTGGCCCGCCTCATTTTGTCTCTCTTGTGCAGCAACCTAGGTAGATGTGAAGGTGCCAGTGGTTGCGTTGCTCACTTGGGTGGCCTTTGCTGGGACTCCCACCCTCACCCACTCCACATGCATCTGTCTTTATGTCACCACTATGTTACTTTTTCTTATGCTGAGGTTCTTTTTGCAACTTCATACTGTGTCCTGTCAATCTCACGCAGCCTTATAACCTGAATCTCTCACTTACTGCTCTTTGAATTGAGAAAGCTCCGCGGATGAGGAGCGAAACGTCTTCTGTTACAAATAAAGTCCAGTTGGTTTTGTATTTTTGTATTGAATGTATTTTGAATGCGTCCTGTCAAGGACACAGTGTGAGATATGATTTTTTCACACCTCCCCTTTGCTCATGTTTTCCCTTTTCCTTATCTAAACAAAAAGGGCAGCACCTCCCATGATGGCTGCAGTCTCGGGCATCCCTGTCTACCCATGTTGTTTTCTTTGGACGGCTGTACTGAAATGTAATTTCGTTGTGCTTCTGTGCAATGAAAATAAAGGTTGATTGTGATTCACGCACCTGTGGCTGGAATGAGGGAGGGTGGTGAGTGGCATCGCTGGAGATGCCATGTTCACTAAAACATCTAAATGTTTCGGTGTAAACGCTTATTTTGACTACATATGTATTTAAATTTATGTGTATAAAACTGGAGGAACGCACTGCTGGGAGAGGATTGTCTACGCTTTGGTTACGTCTCCACGCAATGTCCATTGTCAAGGAGATGCACATTAACGAGTTTGCTGGAGGACCTTCATGGTGCTACCATTTTATGCAACAGAACCGCCTCTCCTTCAGAGCACGGACGACTGTTTGTCAGAAGCTGCCCGCAGACCTCACAGAATAGGTCGAGAGTTTCAAGGGCGTTCGCCAAGAAGCAGAGCATGTCACCTGATCACATCATTAATATGGACGAGGTCCCCCTGACATTTGACGTTTCCATGGGCAGAAGTGTCAATATTGTCACCACTGGTCACGAGAAGTCGCACTTCACATGGTGCTGGCGTGTTGTGCAGATGGGTCGAAACTGCCACCGACGGATTGCTTTAAATGTAAAACTATACCAAAAGAATAATTCCCCTTGCAGACAGTTGTGGCAGTTAACTAGAGAGGTTGTATGGATCAGGAGATGATCCGTGATGAGATGACTGATGAAGTGCTACACTAAGCGTCTGGATGGATTCTTCAAAACACGCAAAGCCCTGCTCGTCATGGACAGTGCGTGCACTTAACGCCACAGTTTAATGAGAAAATAGAAGTATACAACTCAATATCTACAATCATTCCCGGAGGCTTAACTAAAGTAGTCCAGCCTCTCGACACCTCGGTGTACCAGAGCTTTAAAGCAGCCTTGCGTTGCCTGTGGGAAGAGTGGATGGTGCTTCAAGCCTACCGGACGGGTGCGTCATCGAGGCCAGTAGCTTCGAAGCTAACCTAGCCCTTAGAACACTACACCGTGTTATCTTTCTTTCTTTCTTTTTTTTTAAAGTTCTGTTTATCTATAATGTTTATTAATTCAGTTTGAGAATATTTTGGGTGTTTTAAAAAATATTAATTTCACTTTTCTGTGGTTATTGTTATTAAGTTCAAGTTAGTTTAAGATGCATAACGGCCATCCAGTAAGATAAATGTTATGTTGGTTGTTCAATCTTGAATGGAGTATCTTAATTTTCTTTCTTCTTATTCATTATTATTTTCTGTTTCCCCCTGAGGGATTGTCTCCTTGTTGTGGTCAGGGGGGTTGTATGCCTCAGTGACCTTAAGAACCAGCAGGAGCTTTGCTTCAGGTGGGACACCCAAGCTGGTAGGGCTGGGTAGAGGCCTGCCAAAGCACAATTCATTTTTGTGGAGTTGGACACAGTTTATTTTTTATTTCATTTTATTATCATTTAATATTTTATTTCATTCACTCAATAATAAATATGAATAGTTTATGTAATAACTAAAATAAATCATGAATGAAAAGGATTAGAAATAAGTAACTTATATCTGCCCCCTATTCACATAAAAAAAAAAATTAACTATTCAGCTCAGAAGACCATTACAAACAATTCATTTACACAAAATACACAAAATATAAACAAAAAATACACAACAAAACATCAGCTGGGTGGTCAATCCAAATATCAATAATATCGATACCAACATGGGTACTGATATTGAATTTTGCCTAATTCTACCCTGGGTTTTAAGTAATAAATGATCAAAAAAAAATCACAAAACACTTAAAATTCACAGTAATTATGTAAAAATATCGTATCAGTATCAGTATCGGCGATACGGCGATACTGGACCTGTATTTATTTGGTATCTATCTATACCAAATTTTGCAGTATCACACACACCACTAAACGCTATATCACTTCATCATAATGATTTTCAAATTTCTCTTAAATACAGAAAAATATTTAGATTGTTTTATCTCACTGTCAAGATTGTTCCATAGACTGACACTTTTAATTGAAATGCATCTTTCCATCGTCGCCATTCTGAATCTAATTTTTTTTTAGAATTTCAGCTTTTAGCTATTACCCCAATCCCATGAAGAAAACACAAGTCAGCAATAACAGTGAATATGCTGGAGCATAATATGTACGGATGAAGATGCCCCCTTCATATTTCCGCCTGCCCCCTCATGTAACCATGCTTAGAACCGGCCCTGTTGTGCAATAATCTGTCACAACCTGTGTAGTATTTGTTAGTTATGTGTAATATGTATCATGTGCATTTTATCTTATATTACTACCTTGAAATACTTATTCATACAATTCATCCTACTTGCATCATTATACTGTTCCATGTTGTTGTTTATTATTTCTCTTTAGAACCTTGTAAATTTTTTTTTTTTTTTGGTACTTTATTTTTGGGATGGTTGTGGCTTAGAGCAGTCGTCCTCCAATGCAAGAGTTGGGGGTTTGATTCCACCAGCAGTCACATGCTGAAGTGTCCCTGGGCAAGACACTGAACCCTCATAGCCTCTGATGTGTGTCCCATTGATGTATGAATGTGATCTTAAAAAAAGCACTGATTCTCTTTAGAATTATTTGTTCTATAAGCTTTGTACAGATCTAGTAGAGTGCTGTATGAATGGGTAAATTAGCCACAGAATATAGTGTAAAGAGCTTTGATAAGATAAAAAGGTGATATATAAGTACAGTTCATTTACCATTTACCCTTATTGCGTGCTTTTGTATTTTCTTGCTCTTTGTTTTTTAGCGAGTCAAATCAGTTCTTCTCATCCTGAACATTTCATTGTACTGTTACCTTGTGTCAAACCTGTGACAAATAAACACAACTTGAACTTGTTATTATGTGATTATTAGCATTTATTTAATTTTGTCACATTCCACCCGCCATACCCACACTCGGGTGTGACGTCATTCTTCGATCCGCGTTCCGAAGTTCCGGCGTAAATAAAACACATCATTAATTGAGTCAAAAAAACGTTCAAGACAAAAAACCAAAACAACTGGACTTTATTTGTAACGAAAGACGTTGTTTTTGTCTTGAGCGTTTTTGAATTTACCATGTCCTGGATGGCTGAGAATCGTCACCAGCGTATCATTAATCGATGTTTATTCCCGGCTTTTATTTTGTTAAGTCCTACCGGAAGCTCTTCATGTGTAACGGGTGCCGGGACAGAAGCGCTTCGCTTTGGCACGTTCTCTTAACAGCAGCAGTTAAAGCAAAGGGTCGCCGAGCGGCGGTGAGTGTTAGACGGTGTCGGCCTTTTGTCTGCCGCTGTTCGTCCAGTCTGCTCGGGAAGGTAAGCTGACATTAGCCCCTGGAAGGGGGCGGCAGTGTTTGGGGAGAAGAGGGAGGGGGGTGGGGACATTCAGTCTTTGTGCTAGGCCAGATCTGGCAGAGTTCAGCGCGAGCCCCTGCAAAGGTGCAGTATCGTGCACGTGCAGTTTACGTGAAGCATCTGTGATGTTGCGTCACGTTGTTGTCTTGTTTGTTGATTGTCCAACCGAGCCAGCGGTGGACCGGGCGCTGAAAGCTCGCGCTGTTTGTTGTGGGCTCTGTTCACACCTGGAGCAGATGTCAATGTTCTCACCTGCTCTGTCAGAACGCGCTCACACGGTCGGACCGCGCGCTGTCACCACGGACACTGAGAGAACGATGGTTCCTGTGAACGGTCTGTGTGAACGTGATGGGTGACATTTGTTCAAGAGTTCAAGTTGAAATGAGCTGAAAGCTACAATTAGTTCAACAAATTTGATGAGATCTTAATGCTGTTAAATGGGGAAAATGTAAATAAAGTTTATATATATATTATATATATATATATATAAATTATATATATATATATATAAGTTAAATTTGACAACACAGGTGCAGAACCTGTCTGAACAAGTGGGCGAGGCGGAGTAAATAATTCAATTCAATTTATTTATAAAGCACAAAGTCACAACAGAAGTCTCAGGGCACTGAACAGAAACATTCATATGTTAAAAAAAAAAGATAATTTAACATTATTTATCTGAGGAGCAGACTGCTTTGAGTTTAACTCCATCACTGAACTCTCATCTTGAGCATGAAAGCGACAGTGGAAAGAAAAACTCCCTCATGAGGAAGAAACCTTTATCAGAACCAGGCTCAGGACAAGAGGACCATCTGCTTCGACCTGCTGGGTTTGAGAGGAACAGATACACAATGGCAGGTCAAGAATCACGTTCAGATAGAAATAATATCAAATGAAAACTATTCAATTTTAACAATTAATTTTAGAAAATGAGGTGAGTTTGCCCTCTAGTAGTCTAAACCTATAGCAGCCCTTAACTATAGGATTCATCAAAAAGGAAAATCTTAATCCCAGTCTTAAAACTGGACAATGTGTCAGCCTCATGGACAGAAACTGGAAGTTGGTTCTAGAAGAGAGGAGCCTGAGAACTGAAAGATCTTCTGGAAACTCTAGGAACCACAAGTAAACCTGCAGTCTGAGAGCAAAGTGCTGTAATATAAGATGGAGCTAGGTTGTTGAGAGCTTTGTAGGTTAGAAGTAAGATTTTGAATTCTATTCTGGACTTGACAGGGAGCCAATGGAGAGAAGCTAAAACTGGAGAAATATGATCTCTCCCACTAACTCCAGTTAAGACTCTAGCAGCAGCATTTTGGATCAACTGAAGATATTTTAAAGAAGTATTTAGACACCCAGATAATAAACCATTGCAATAGTTCAGTCTAGACGTGACAAATGCATGGACCAGTTTTTCTGCATCATTTTTAGATAAGATGTTTTTAATCTTAGTGATATTACGCAGGTGGAAGAAGGAGGTTCTAGTAACGTTTTTAATGTGGGGGATAAAAGACACGTCCTGATCAAAAATAACACCAAGAGTTTTAACATTAGAGCTGGAGGACAGATTAATGCCATCTAAGGAGGGAGAGAGACTGAAAAATTCATTCCTAAGGTGCTCAGGTCCAAAAACCAAGAATGGACTGTAGTTATGTAACAACTTTCTATCCACACACACACAAAAACACACACACAAAAACACACGTGTGTATATATACATACAGCACCTTTTATATTTATGAGATATTTTGGTGGAATGGCCGATGTCCGATATTTAACTTTATTGTTAATATTGACCGATACCACGTCAATGGGAAAAGAGGAACATAAGAAAGGTGAAGTTTATCTTTTTGCACGTGTTTTTTTTACTCTGGGGGTGTAATTATATGAATGTTTGTGCGCTCCAGATTCAGCATGTCCAGTGAGATTCAGCCGAGGCCAGACGACAGCCCCAACACCAGTGGGGGCAGCTCGGACACTGAGCAGAGGGAGGCAGCTCCTCCGGAGCAGCCTGGCCCGGAGCAGCGAGACCCATCCCAGCCCAAAAAGAAGGAGGCCAAAATCCCCAACAAGACTGCTGCCAAGCTTTCCACCAGCGCCAAGAGGTAGGTCTGCTGCACGGGCTGCGTGCCTGCAGCTCTCAGATAGGTCTGGTCCGCTGCACAAGTGATCATGTTTCTCTTTGCTCCCTCTCCTACAAAAAGGTTTTTAAACAGCCATTGAGATTTTAAAAGAAGAAATATCTTAAGGACTTTTCTCTGAAGGAAAGTTTGTCCAAATTTCTGGCATTACATGGCGGCATTCCTGGCATTTTAATGAGCTACATTTAATTTCCCTTTGGGATTAATTAAGTATTTTTGAGTTTGAGTTAGAAACAGAACACCCAGAAAGTTAAAAGAACTTGATAATACATTAATAAAAGTAAAACCAAGAACAAATCTTCAACAACTCACCTTCATATCAAAATTAGCTGAGTCATCTGTATAATCTTTTCATGGCATTAGATGATAAAATGCAACTAAAGAATTGATGAAAAACTGTAAAGTCCTGTGAGTTACAAACTCCAAGAAAATGAAAAACAAAACTTTTTTTTAATTTTTTTTTTTTATAATTTGGAAACATTGTTGAAATAAATAAAACCAAAAATTCAATTTTTTGTGACTTATTGTATGTACTTGGATTTAGTCTGTTAAATTTAACAAATAGCTACACTGGTGCTTGAAAGTTTGTAAACACAATAATTTTCTATATTTCTGCATCAGTCTGACCTAAAACATCGTCAGATTTTCACACAAGTCCTAAAAGTAGATAAAGAGAACCCAGTTAAAGAAACGAGACAAAATATTATACCTGGTCATTTATTTATTGAGGACAATGATCCAATGTTATATATTTGTGATGGTAAAAGTTTGTGAACCTCTGGGATTATCAGTTAATCTGAAGGTGAAATTAGAGTCAGGTGTTGTCAATCAATGTGATGATGATCAGGTGTGAGTTTCACCCTGTTTGATTTAAAGAACAGGATCTATCAAAGTCTGATCTTTTCCTTGACGGACGAACGGCGGGAAATTTTTGAAAGTTTGAGATTTTTGTATCCATATATTTCATTTTTCTTTTTGAATTTGGTGGTTGGCATAAACTGGAATGCGACTGGATCGGGATGACTACTCAGGTAGATTACAACGAGGATATGGATTTTGATGACTGGACTCCGGTAGGTAGAGGAGGAGGAAAAGGTAAGGGCAAAGCTGTGAGAGATGACAGAGAGCTTGGCAGCCATAGAAATAAGAGAAGCCTTGAAGAGTGTAGTTCAGAGGATGAAAACAGACTGGTTAGAAGGAAAGTGATAAATGAGGAATTTAAAGTCATACTTAAATTCAAGAAAGAAGATGAGAACATGAATCTAAGCCCTATAGCGATATCTAAAGATATAAAAAAGAAACTA
>NC_056516.1:13127262-13142577 GCF_014905685.2 Nematolebias whitei | reverse complement strand
AGTCATTCACACGTACACACTCTGATCTAACTGATCACTGTGTTTAAAACTTTGTTATATAAGGTGGTGGGCAATATGCGCTCTTTTAAGGAGTTGTGTTTTCATTCCGTTTGTTTTTGAAATGACCATTTCATAAACACTCTCTTAGATTAGATAGGTCATTATTGGGGTATTTGATGTGATTCAACAGTGAGTCTCCAAGTCCACAGTGTTGGACTGCAGCTGGTGACGGCAGAGATGTTCTCAGCTCTGAGCAGATTCTGCAGCAGGTGGAGAACTGGGTCGCAGCTTACTGAGGAGAATACATCCACAGTCCAGAAAACAAGCTTCAGTGATAGGATGCTGAACGCAGGGTTAATATGTTTAAATACTGCTCAAAGGAATCTATTTGTTTAAACCGTTGTATATTGTGTAAGAAACTGAGTTGTTAAGAAAAAGTTGCTTCTTTGTGCACGTGTTTCACATCCTCCCCATGATCGTCTCAGTCTTACGGCACTAAGTTTAGTAGAAAAAAGAAAAGAAACCAGATATTTTCATTAGAGAGGACATGGAGGTGGAGTGTGGACAGGGGGCACAGAGGAAACGGTGAGATGGATGAGATGAGGGTGACTCACTGTGGCAACCCCTGAAAAGGGTATAGTCAGAAAAAGAAGACTGTCAAAATGAAGGAATATTTGTATTTATTTATATTTATGTTTATTTAACCTTTATTTATACAGGTTAGTCTCATTGAATCATGAGGACTCGTTAGCAGTGTGGTACTTTTAGCAGCGTGGTACTTTTAGCAGCGTGGTTCTGTTATGTTTTGTCTGTGTGTTTTTCTAATAAAAAGAACCATTAAAAGAATTTCAAATAAACTTTCAGAACATAATCATTCTATGTACATTTACAGATGATAAACTTTTAAAGTCAATTCAAGATGATCAGTGTAGCTAATTGGCCTATAAACCCCTGAAAGGTCGCAGACCTTGCACAAGATCGCCCATAACGGACTCGTGTTCGTGCTGCTGTTGTTTGCCATATTGTTTTTGCACTATTCAGTGTTTAGCATATTCTTAGTTTAGCATATTTCTTAGTTCATATCTTAAATCTTATTACTGTTTTTCTTTACAATTTATACTTTTGTTGGATGAAACCAAGTGGGTATCTCTGCAGACAAATTCGGAAGGCGTATCTGAACGGTCACACATGATTGGACGATAGACAAATGGGCGTATTCAGAGGACCACATCTGATAGGACGATAGTAAAATGGGTGTGTCCGGAGGGCCACATTTGATTGGACGAAAAAAAACAAGCCGTTTGTGTTAACCACAGACATATCATATGTCTGTGGTGTTAACCGGTTCGACATTAGTGGTGTCTCCATAACTTCTCTTTCCGCCTCTTAACACAGAACTTGTGGTTACATTTCAAAATAAGAGCAACATAACTGGGTGGGCTAAATGTTTGTTTTTTAATACCTAGTAGCCATTACATTAAAAAACAAAATATGTTTTGGTTGTTGAATAATATGAAAATAGTTACAATCAATTCATAAAGATAGAACAATAAAGTAACCAAAATATTAATGTTACTTAAACTGACTTTGGGACAAAGGATGTTTCCTTTAACTTCACATTTTCTTGTTCAACTTTTAAATCAGTCACTGCAGATGAGTGATTGTCAGTTTCTGTCAGATTTCTGCAACTGGAGCAGATATTTCTGTTTACTGGTTAACTTCCTCAGCTGTCTCACATTTTAAGGGTCGATCCTACTCCATGTTTCAGCTCCTTCCATAGATCAGATTCATAGAAGAACTCCTAAAGAGCAAAATTTGTTTTTAGCTTTTGTTTTGGGCTGTTATCTCGTCACAGGACTCATGATCTTTAATTGAGCCTTTTTTGACAAATGGAGCAGGTTTCGCTTCAGATACTTCATATTTCATTGTACGAAGGGCGTCAGAAGCATCTGTAATGTGGGGGGGACACAATGATGTGTGTGTGTGCGTGCATGCGTGTGCTCATGCATGTGAGCGCATAAAAAAGTTGTACATTACTTTACAAAAAAGCAACATTTCACCTAGATTTCCTTTAATTCCACACATTTAAAACATGTTTCTTACCAAGTTTGTGTAAATTCAGCTGTGGGTTTTAGACATTTTAATTTTAATACACTTTAATACGGAGTGTCAGGTCGGCACTATTTGTGTTTATAAAGAAACAAAAAAACGTCACCACTGGACTTTTTTACTTGTGTTCAACACTACTCATCTAAATGATGTTTCTCATGAAGCTTGAGGACAATAAGGTGTGGGGTTTTAAAGATATTTCAACTTTAATGCACCTGAACACACAGCGTCTCTTACACCTGCAGCGTCTTATGTCACAGTTACTGTTAAGCTAACATGCTACGTAGCGCTCCACTCAAGCATCCTCCTAACATGAATATATGTTTATGATCAAGCCCCCTGGTCAACAACTGCTCGCACTAAGCTGCTAAACTGGCGAACAAGCAACACAGCGGTGTCTCCATCTCCTCCACCTGTGCGTGTTTTCTGCCGAGGCAGGAGGAGACACACAGAAAGAAAGTTGGAGGTAACCAGGAAAACCTGGAGTGGAGTTTTAGTAGTTTGAGTATTCTCCTATTGATCAAGTGGAATGGGTTCGTTCACGAAGAAAGAGAAACTGCACCACTTGAACTAATGTTTTATAGTAAAAGTGGGGCTCCAAATGAACGTTTTTTTGAATGTGGGGGGGACATGTCCCCTTCACATATAATGGTTGTGACGCCTATGCATTGTACCCAGATCACACTCAAGGCAACCTGTGTCAGGTGCAGCCTACAACCCAAGGACTAAAGAGAATCTTATTGTTGGACAGTAGATATAACGCTGTTTCTTAGGGTGCATTCACACCAGCCCTGTTTAGTCCGCTTTAATCGAACTCTAGCTCGTTTTCTTAGAAAGTCCGGTTCGTTTGGGGAGGTGTGAACGCACCATCGAACTCTGTCACGGAACAAAATGGCGAACTCTGGCCCGGGCTAAAACCTAGGTCTCGGTCCGGTAGAAGCGAACTCCAGCGCGGTTCGAGTGCAGTGTGAATGTAAACAGACTGAGACCCGCTCCTCAGGGTAAACAAACACGCATTGCTCTGACCTTATATGGAGCCGTCAGCTGTCTTGTGTGGAAAAACAATATTCTCCATGGTCTTCTGTCTCATCTTCTGCTCATGCTAAGTCCATTTTTGAAAAATGACAAAATATAACTCCTAAAACTGCTAAAACTTGATGCCACTTCGTTTTTATTTGTATTTCCAGAAGAAGAAGAAGACGTGTCTTCAGAGGTTTTGTGTAGTTTCTTTCAGTAGTTCTTGATGCAGCGCCCCCACAGGCGAGTGGGGGAATAGGTTGGTTCAACAGGTTGACTCGACTGCACAGTACAGTGTGAATGCAAACTCACCAGCTCACATGTAAACAAAAGGTCATGAATATTGGTCCCGAACCGAACCGAGTCTACCGGACTATCTGGTGTGAAAACAACCTTAGAAACCTTCAGTTTAAAAAAGAGCTGACGTAACTTACCTAAAAGCAGCAAATACAGCTAACCAATCAGTGTTTGCCCTTTAGAAACGCCTTTTCTCCAGAAACGCCCACTTTTGGTCTGCAGAGAACCCATTCTCGATGAAACTGGGACTCTGTGTACACAATTTCATTCCACCACATGCACCACGAGATGTGAATGACAATAAAGACAACTTGACCTTGATTATATCGCTGACAAGACGGCATCGACTGTCGTTTCCCCTCATGAAATGATTTAAAATTTATTTAAAACTCTGGCATGAAATGCAGTGGTGATAAGCATGCCTTTGAAGAATGCTAGGTTTTGAATGAGCTGTGTCGAGCGTGATGTTGAGACATTTCCTTGTCTTGTTTTAGAATCCAGAAGGAGCTGGCAGAGATAACTTTGGACCCGCCGCCTAACTGCAGGTAAGGCCTGAAACAGGCTGTTTGCTGCGTCACCTGAGGCACATGGTTGTGAGCTTGACATTTCTGTGCTGTTTGTTGTGAGTGAAGCTGAATGAATAAAGCTTGTGAGCTGTCTGAAGCTTGAAGCTGACTCAGCGTTGCAGACAGTATAACTGAACTGCCGGTCCACCACCTGCTGCAGTAACCGTGCTAGTTTTACTTGGCAAGGGTGACGGTGACACACCGCTGCAGCTTCACTGCTTCGACAGCTTTGTTTGCCCTCTGGATTCTGAGCAGGCTGCTTGTGAAAGTCGAGACCTAAATCACAGCTTCCATTTAGCTTTTTCCATCTTGTGAAAGTACAAGTTTTTCTGTGGAAAGTGCTGGCTTCTCTGGACTTGTTTAAGTAGTGAATAAACAGGAAATGCACAGCTGACATTTTTCAACTCCGTGCACTTTTCAGAAGTCTGACAAAGAGAGAACATTGTTACCCTACAATTCAATTCCATTCATTCCATATAGTGCAGAGTCACCACAGAAGACAGCTCAATAATATAGGTTGAGTTTTGCTATTTGGTGTACATTTTACAATACGCATCACATGCTACAGATGAGGAAAAATGAGAACGTATCATGTAGAAATACATTACCGTTAATGTATTTGTTTTTTGATTATATAAATGTATTGACTGTGTGTGTGTTCACTCATCTCTATCATTAGCAAAATATCTCATGAACAACTAGATATATTTGAATGAAACTTTCAGAAAGTAATCGTACATCTATATGTACACGTTAATATTGCCCTCTGCGAATAGTAAGTTCCTTCTTCAAGGGTCACCACAGCCAGCAAACTCGCATGAAATTGGCCATTTGTTTTACGCCGGATGCCCTTCCTGACGCAGCCTGGGCTCGAACCTGCAACCTCAGTATTACAAGACCGCAGCACTGACCACCAAGCTAATATCGCCCACTGCAAGACAAGTGGTAATGATTTTACGAATGTATGCGTGTGCGCATGTTTTTATTTATCCATTTGTTGACAGTCCATCTCATAAATCACTGAATAGGATTTTTTGAACGCTTCAGAAAGTAATTAATGGATTGACATCTTCAAGTGACTGACTTTTTTGGAGTCGGCTCATTTCAAGATGTCCACATCTGACCTATATAAATAAAGGTTGAATGAATTAGAAAGACACCACACCTTAGAAAACACAAAAATGGTTATATTTCAGTCAGTGGTAAAGATATGTACTGTAGCTGAGAGTCATTTGCAACACATACTTTAATTGTAACGCCGTGCAGTATTGCACATGATTGTGCATTTCATTAAAGGAAGGATAGGTCTTGTGGGTTTTGTGCAAATTTTCACAGAATCCCACGTCTGTGTAACTGCAAATACAACAGTGATTTTAATGAAATCATTCAGTTATGTTCAACCAACGTTTTGTGGTGTGAATTGTAGGACTAATCTTTGTAAAACTTTTTCCTAATTTTTGTTAGCACTTTTTTGAATGAGCAGTTCTTGAGCAGCATCTTTTTGTAAACGCTGAACAGAACACAAAGACGTTCTTTGCAATGATCATGAAGGGCTGCAAAGGAGCTGCAAGGAGCCTCAAAGTTTTACTTTAAGGTTTTTTTAATTCAAACAGGAATCATAATGTGTTGTGTTACTGACCACTATTGCATGATATATTTGGCACACTTGACTTTTCATTTTTAGGAGCTAGTGGGGACTTAGCTGTGTTGTAGATGTTATGTTCCAGTAAGGTATAGGATTGCCACTTATGACTACCTTCATTTTAATTAAGCTGTCATGTAATTTATTGAACATTTGATTACCATATTTTCCGCCGTACGCGTCGCACCTCCATATAAGTTGCATCAGTCCATATTTGTCTAATAAAGTGGAAAAATCCATAAATATGTTGCTTCGCAGTATACGTCGCATCTATTATGCGTCACCGCTGACAACCCGGACATGTGAGCCGGTGTTGTGCCAAAAACTGTTGGTCTACCAAATGGCGGCCGCGGGAGCGTGCACAGGAGGACTTTAACAAAAATTTAAAAAGATTAACACTTAAAAACAATTGTTTGTTCAAAATTATATTAATGTGTGTATCAATCTAACATTTGCTTAATAAATAAACTTTAATCGTCAAATCAGCTGCATTTAAAAAATAATTCGCTGCCTCGGTGCTCCATGAACGTGCAGAGGAAGAGAGAAGGAAGGAGGAACGCGGCTCGTTTCTCCAAAAATTAACAAGAACTGCACCTAAACAAAAATTTTTTTTTTTTGCTCGAAATTATAGCAAAAGTGTGTCTCAGTCTAACTTTTGCTTAATAAATGCCCTTTAATGGTCAAATTAGCTGCATTTCATCGGGGCAGTGCAGCTGGTTTGACGGTCGGTCCAAACAGCAAGCAGAACCAAGGTGGGGAGACTATGGCAAGCCGATTGAGTCATTAAAAGCTGGTGAAGATTCTCAGTCACCCAGGACATGGTAAATTCAAAAAAGTTCAAGAAAAAAAACAAAGTATAAAGTGTAATAAATAAAGTCCAGTTGTTTTTATCTTGAACTTTTTTGAATTTGTCATTATAGCCACATTTTCCTATTTCATGACAGAACAGCATGCCATACAACTATTAGTACTCTGCTGCCATCAAGTGGCTGAAAGTGGTACTGCTCAATTTTTTTTCCACAGTCGGAATGAATGAAAATGGTCATATCTCAGCCAAAAATTGGTTTATAAATTTTGAAAAAAAATCCATAAATATGTCGCTTCGGCCTATAAGTCGCATGGCATGTAAATTATGCAAAAAACTGCGATTTATACAAAGAAAAATACGGTAATCTAAATGACTAGTTTTCCTTAAACTCAAAATCCGCAAAAATGTTTTGGTTCATTTTATTTTAACTGTCAATTAGTATTTCCCTTAATTAATAACCACATCTTGGATCTACTTAATTTGTCTTTAATGAATGGTTACGTACCACAGAGCTTTAAGATAGCTGTAATTAAACATTTACTTAAGAAAAAAAACCTTGACTCAGGAATCCTAGCCAACTATAGACCTATATCTAATCTAACTTTCATCTATAAAAATTCTAGAGAAAATAGTTGCAGGTCAGTTGTGTGAATATCTACAATGAAATAATCTGAAGAGTTTCAGTCAGAGTTTAGAGCTCATCATAGCACAGAAACAGCACTGATGAAAGTCACTAATGATATTCTCATGGCCTCAGACAATGGACTTGTGTCTATACTGGTCCTGTTAGACCTCAGTGCTGCATTTGATACAGTTGATCACAATATTTTACTACAGAGGCTTGAATATGATATTGGGATTACAGGAATGGCTCTAAAATGGTTTAAATCATATCTATCTGATAGATTCCAGTTTGTAAATGTAAATAATGAATCTTCATCGTATATCAAAGTTAGTCATGGAGTTCCTCAGGGCCCAGTGCTTGGGCCAATACTCTTTACTTTATAGATGCTTCCATTAGGTAATGTTATAAAACAGCATGGGATACATTTTCATTGTTATGCTGCTGATGCACAGTTACATTTGTCCATGTAACCCAGTGAATCTAATCAGCAAGCATGTCTTAAAGACATAAAAACCTGGATGACCCTAAATTTTCTGCTTTTGAACACAGACAAGACTCCAGTTAAGACTCTGGCAGCAGCATTTTGGATCAGCTGAAGACTTTTTAAAGACGTATTTGGACACCCAGATAATAAACCATTGCAATAGTCCAGTCTAGACGTGACAAATGCATGGACCAGTTTTTCTACATCATTTTTAGATCAGATGTTTCTAATTTTAGTGATGTACGCAGGTGGAAGAAGGCAGTTCTAGTAACATTTTTAATGTGGGGGATAAAAGACATGTCCTGATCAAAAATAACACCAAGATTTTTAACATTAGAGCTGGAGGACAGATTAATGCCATCTAAGGAGGGAGAAAGACTGAAACATTCATTCCTAAGGTGCTCAGGCCCAAAAACCAAAACCTGAGTGAGAGAGTGAATGGTTGTTTGTCTCTATGTGGCCCTGTGATGGACTTGCGACCCGTCCAGGGTGTACCCCGCCCCTCGCACAGTGATTGCTGAACATGGGCACCAGCGACCCCCGTGACCCAAAATGGAATAAGCGGGTAAAGATAATGGATGGATGGATATTTGAATGTTTCTGTTCAGTGCCCTTCGATGACTTCTGTTGTGACTTGGCGCTATATAAATGAACTGAATTGAATTAAACTGTAACTTTTATGGTTTGGTTCATAAAATTGCTCATACATACAGTAACACAGCTCCCAGCTATACAGCCCACTGGAAGCAAACACTCTGGTTTCAATAGGACTTGCACAGAATTCTATTTTATTTTTTTCCTCACAGTTTTTTTTATTTATTTCTCTTACAGAACAGGTATAGCCCTGAAAGATGCTATGAGATGCTATGTCAAAGATTTGAGCATTCCCACAGTTGACAGCAGGGTCCAAAACAAAGTGGTGGAAACACTGTAGAACGCATGTGGTGCATGTTTATTCATCGCCACTGAATCTTATGAACTGTTCTTAGCATCCTGACTCCTTTCTTATTCAATTTGTTCCTGCAAACTTATTTAATGAAGGCTGTTTTATACTGCTGTGTAAAACAAAAATATTTTGTTTATTTTAGGTATGAGATATTCCAGATTTAGAATTTAGTTTGAAGTGCTTTATGGATGATTTGAGATGCATCCATCATCATTTTCCAATCACATCACAGCCCTTTAAATTGTAAACAAAACTATTAAGTATTTAAAGATTAACACCCATATTGTCTATATTGCTTAAAACCTATACGTTAACACACATAGATGTGTTGAGTTGTAATTCCCAGTTAAGATTGGTTTCCACACCTACAATAAGTATAGATTTTAGCTATCATGATTTATTTCTCTTGCTAAAATGCACAAGTAGAATTTTGTTTCAGCGTTTTACTCTAAACCCATTCCTTTAAAAAATATAGGCTAAGAGGAAAACAAAGTATAGCTGGTGGAGCTGCATATTTTTATGGGAAAAACTGCTGGTTATGGTATAATACTGGCACAGCATTAATTTTGAGAAAAATGTTTCAAACATAAGGCCTGTCTAACGTCATAGAATTTAGCACCTAAAAAAATGTTTTTCATCACATCCTTTCTGTTGCTGCAGTGGTGAGCCCAGGAAGCTTTGCAAAACGCACAAACAACAAGTTCATTGTCAGCTAGTTCAAAGTACTCTCAGTACTCCGTGCTCGTTACACATATTTAGCCATTGAAAACTTAACTTAACTCAACATGATCAATATTATAGAAATCACGGACTGTTTTTCGGTCATGACAATGTTAAACCCTGATCTAAAGAAACACTGGAATTGACTGTACTAGATGAGATTTTTGGTTGCCATCTTGTGAGAAGCTACGTATGTGAATCTGTACCGTTTACATGTGGAGGCCACACAATGTTAACGTCCTGTGGTGCTGTATGCCGTCATCAGTTTATGAGCATTCAAATAAGGATTTTTTTTTAACTTAAAGGAAGATGCGGGTAAAGATGATGGATAGATGGATGAAACATATCATGCATAATGTGAAAAAAGAAGACAAGTATTATGCAACAAGCCTAGTCAACATTATTGGGGCAAAAACTACCACCAGACATGCACCACTACTGTGATAGACCAAGTCCTGTTGTTTTTCAAACCAGACCAGAACATAACTGTACTTTAAGTAATTAAGTACTTAACATGTCTGGTTAGTTTAATCAGAGCTCTGTTACCAGTGCCTGAAGATCATTTTCCTGGGGAAAAAGGATAGAAACTGGGGTTTGATGATATAGCAGAAAATAACAAATCACACTTTTTTTTAACAATAAAATAATTTTATTGCAATTTTGACTTTTTTTTTCTTAACAATTTTGCAAATATTCAAACAGAACATCCAAATTGTTTTCCCATCTCAAAAGATTAAAATAAATAAAAATACAGGGTATACATCAGACTATGTTCACACTTCAGGCAAAAGTGGCCCAAATCAGATTTTTTTTCTCCCACCATATACGACACACATCAGATTTTTTTTTTTAACTGACACATTTTTTTTTAAATCATTCTTTCAAAGAACACGCATAGAAAACCCAATATTGACAAAAGGACTGAACTCTGCTTCAGTCAGAACTTCTCAGAATGCTCCAAAACATTTCAGTGGCAGAGTTAGGTCTTTCCAGATGAGAGAGGTTTTTGTCAATGATCACTTTTTTTATTGTTTTGGCATTGTGTTAACATAGAAAAACATTTTAGGAGCACCAAATGGTATTTAACAAAATTGGGTCCCAACCCCACATTTGTGTTTTTGTGTGGACAGGATAAACATGACCTTTTTTTGAAAACATTGATGTCTTAGACCACCCCCAACCTAAACTACAACTTCAAGCATGACATAAAACTCCAGCCTGAGAATAATTCCCGAGATCTGATTCATTCTGCAAAAAGCATTGGGAGTCTGGGTGCTCGAGGCACGAACCAAGCCATCATAAGGCAAGCGGTGTAATTGGGTCCAGATTTGCTGCCGACAACTTCCTTGATTGATGATAGAGCAGGAATCAGCCAAATCCAAAAAACAGGAACCAGTTATCATACATCCAATTGTTATTGCGTCCTTAAAATACACAAATGGCAGCAGAGATGGACACGTCTTCAAAGTCGATGAGATATCCAACTGCGTGCATGCCAACAGGGCAAATCGGCTCGCCTAAAGCCTGTCTTCTCTTCAAATAAATGTTATCAATTGTGTTGTGGGACCAACTGATCAAATCCAAGTCCATAATTATGTTTCAGAAGATATGTAGAAGAGAGGTTCTAAGCATTTTCACAGACAGGACAGAGCAAAAGCAAAGTGGAGAGGGAGAGGAGGAGAAGACGTCCACCCTTGACAAGAGCAAGTGTTGATGTACATAATTCACCTCAGCAGGGAAAAGGTGACGAGAAAAAAAAGCACATTGATGTATTGAGTTGGGATTCTTTCGACCCAAATATTCGACCAACACACATTTGAAGCCATTTACAGAATTTTTGTTTAAACAGGAATACTACAACTCCAGATATGGGAATCGCAGGAACCGTGTGCAGATCTGTCAAGGGTTCCTCCTGATGTGACAGGGAAAAACCAAGGGAGATCCATGAGTAACAGGGGAAGCGTGGAAGGAGAAATGGTCCTGGTACGGTTAATGTGGGATCCATTGTTAGACAGTTAAAAAAAAATCCAGCAGGCAGAGAGGAGTCAGAAGTCAGGCAAAGGTCAAAACTATTCAGTTAGTCCATAAGAAAACCAGGCAGGGGCAGGCAAAGAGCAGGGGTTGAGAAAGCAGGTTCATGAACAAGAGTTTGATGTCTCACTCGATTTTCTGTTGCTCTTTCCACATCAGAATCAATAACAGGATGATCCAACTGTCTTTCTGACTTCAAAGTTGGTCAGCTGTTAAGAGAAGTTTGTACCAAATTATGTATTTATCAGGGGCTTTTTAAAGAAAAAATGAGAAGATCTATATATATTACATTTAAATGATCATCTTGAGAGAACAGATTTTGCCCGCAGCTGTTGAGTTTGACATGTGTGCATGGATCAGGACTATAAACAGCAGCGTTTTCTAGTTGATTTAGGAGCTAAGAGTCACACACTTTGTCTTCATAAAGATTTGGGCTACATCATAAGAGCTTATAAGATTTTGTTGGCAGAATAAGTTTCACAGTCTTTTCTCCCTTTATGTATTTTTTGTGATTTTATAAATGCAGCGCCGGACCTAAAGGTGACAACATCTATGAGTGGAGGTCAACTATTCTGGGCCCTCCAGGCTCCGTGTACGAGGGAGGAGTGTTTTTCCTGGACATTGCCTTCACACCAGACTACCCCTTCAAGCCACCTAAGGTGAGTGATGCCATCTGCTATTCACCACAGCTCCTGTCTTCGATTGCTTTGATCGGTGCCACATTTATTTCAGTTGTCTGTCAGTAATAAATCTTTAAATCTTTAAGGACTTCTTCACTCACAGCATGTTGGCAAATGAAGTTACAGCAGCATCAAGAACTGAAACAGGCTTTTAGAAAATTTATGGTTTGGTTGGAATTCCAGATTAGTCGATAGGAGTTCTTTCAAAATTACAAAAGACACCACCACCCCTCCCCATCCGCCCCCCCCCCCCCCCCCAAAAAAAAAAAAAAAAAATTAGGTCTATCTTTTTTCTGCTGCAGAGCGGAGATATGACTCGCTGCAGGAGGGAGCTTCTCCTGCAGTGTGGGCTGCACACAGGTGCAGCAGGTGCTAAATAATTTTAAATTGATTTTAAATAAAAATTCTCTGCCTATCGTGCAGCTCATCCATCAATCAGCCAATTGTGTGTCATGTCCAATCTTACTTTGAAAAACGGCGATAGAGCGAGTCCACGTAAAATGAACTGCGAAGTAGCAAGGGACTACTGTATATATTACTTTTGTCAGTTGTCCTGATGCATGCTCAGTAATCCAGGTAGATCAATTTAACAAGGTTGAGTGAGGTCCTCTGGACGGATTCTTTTTTGTTGAAACATTTTGTCTTTTATCCAAAAGACTTCTTCAGTCCGAGGAGCTACAATATACTCAGTCTTATAAGCAGCACCTTCTCATAGTGGATCAACCAGTTTGCTGGTGACAAACAAAACTAGTTGTTCACATGCAAAAGGAGGACCATCAGCCTAACGAGTGATCGTTAGTGCCCTAATGGCTGCTCACTATTCACAGAGAGCTGTGTGATACTTGAAAGGGAGAGAGGGACAGTTGAACACGGACTGCTTTATGTGAATGATGTGCTTCTGCTAACGTCTTCAGACCAAGACCTTCAGCGTGTCTTTGCCTCAGGTGGAGGCAGTGGTTAATTTGATCTGGATCCTGCCGGAACAAGATCTGGGAACTCTCTCATTTTGACTTTGTGTGTTCTGGCAGCCGTTTGCTCGGATCCGGCAACTCAATCTCCGCCCATGAAAGTCCAAAGTCATCTCGCATTTTAATTTTCATCCATCCATCCATTATCTTTACCCGCTTATTCCATTTTGGGTCACGGGGGTCGCCGGTGCCCATGTCCAGCAATCACTGTGCGAGGGGCGGGGTACACCCTGGACGGGTCGCAAGTCCATCACAGGGACACATAGAGACAAACGAGACAAACAACCATTCACTCTCTCACTCACACCTAGGGACAATTTAGAGTTACCAATCAGCCTAACATGCATGTTTTTGGTCTGTGGGAGGAAATCGGAGTACCCGGAGAAAACCCACGCATGCACGGAGAGAACATGCAAACTCCACCCAGAAAGGCCCCTGGACCGGGGTTTGAACCAAGGACCTGCTCGCTGAGAGGCATTTTAATTTTATTTTTAAAAAATACAACAAGAGGAGGCGTTGCCCAGTCTGTGGAGTGGATGTTTCAGCTGCTTCACGCGCACCAGCTCGCGCACACGCTCCTGCCCAGCAGAGACGTGGACCGCATGTCCCACGGGGATGAGCGTCTTCATCCACCTTCAGCTGTGCGCCCTGCAGACAGTGCACGTTTTACGCACAGGAGCGTCTCCAGACAGCTCTGCAGAGCGCGCGCAACTGCTGTGTCAGAACTCCTGCATACATTTCAAAGATAATAAATAAAAAAGCTTACAGTAAAAAAAAAAAAAAAAAAAAAGAGAGAATTGTTTGTAGTATTCACATTATCACGTTTCAAAATTTGTCAAAATAACAGCGATCAAAATGTCCAATAGACAGTCCAATTATCTAAAATAAATTTACCTGCCTTATAATCTAGATGTTTTTTCACTTTTGGTTACCATTTTATTTTAATTTGTAAAAAAGATTAAAAAGGACGCTTGACAGAATCGGAGCTGTTCAATGCTCTAAAATAGTCATTTAAATGCAACCTTTATTTATACAGGTTGTTGGGCTCATTTACAAGAGAGACCTGATTTTGATTAATTTAATCAAATGTTTAACAACCTGTTAAAATACACCAAAATGCAGGAAATTGCATCTCTTTTCTTACAAATTTTCTGGGGAAAGACCCACAGACCCTACCCCTGCCGGACCACCTGCTGTTTGTATTACAGCATCAATCAGTTTACAAATTAACCCCTGGGTGGAGGAGTTCAAGGAGGAGTCCTCAGCTATGAAAACATTGCTTCTGTCAGTCGTGGTTAAGAAAGAGCTGACTCGAAAGGCAAAGCTCTCGATTTACTGGTTTATGTTGTGACCCTCACCTATGGTCATGAGATTTGGATCATGACTGAAAGAATGAGATCCTATATACAAGTGGCCGAAATGGGCTTCCTTCGTACGGTGGCCGTGTTCAGCCTTAGAGATAGGCCGAGGAGCTCCATCAACTAGATGGAGCTCAGAGTGGAGCTGCTGCTCCTCCGCATCAAAAGGCGTCTGAGTTGGTTCGGGCATCTGATTAAGATGCCTCCGGGACACCTCCCTTTAGAGGTTTTCCAGTCAGGTCCCACTGGTTGGAGGCCCCGTGTAAGACCCAGAAGTCGCTGAAGGGATTGTGTGTCGTGGAAAGAAATTCCCAAATGATCAGGTGTAGATTTCATATTTATCACCAAACTTTGGAGAACAGTCAACAACTCACAGAAGATCAATGCATTTACAAGTGCACACTTATCAATAGCTGCACCTGTCTGAGGTTCTGACCCATTCTGAGCTTCCTGTATGCTGTTGGAACAACTGGTGTCAGTTTCCTCACCGTTCCCCCCAAACGATCCAACCGTTATCAAAGCAGCTGTGCATAGAAATGATTGGGAGTTGCGGAAAACAAAAACACCTCTCTAGGACTCTGGGAACACGTCACTGTGTCTAAATGAATAAATGTATGGTTTTAGAAAGCTGAGATCTGATAACTCCTCCTTTGTATAAATGTATCAATCCAAACCTTGAGCATAACAGAGATGATCTCTTCGCCGTCTCCTTACTGACAGTCACATCAAGACTGATTATGATGTAAGAAAGGATCATGGAAACATTTAATTTCATTCACAGTAACAGTGAAGGAGCAGAAAAAGGTTATAAAGTCTACATTAATAAGATATAGAGCATGGTGTAAGCATATATACATATTCCCTCAACACGTGTATCTTCTCTGACCTGGGAACACCCAGAACAAGCTGGAAAGTGTCGCTGGGAAGAGGCATGTCTGATTTCTCTCCTGGACATGTTGCCTCCACAACCCAACTATGGATCAGCAGAAGAAGAGGGATGGATAAAACATTACCATCACTGATTTGAAACATGGTCTTTCATTCCATTGTTATGCTGATGACTG
>NC_056516.1:13125969-13127162 GCF_014905685.2 Nematolebias whitei | reverse complement strand
TTAAACACAGTGATCAGTTAGATCAGAGTGTGTACGTGTGAATGACTACACCAAAATGACTACTGTATAGCTCAGTAAAGACTGAGCTCAAATTAGGTAGTGGCTGGAAGGGATTCACAACAAATATCCTGAGCACTAACAGATCTCATAATATTGTGATTGCAATGAGTATGAGATTTGGCACCTCAACAATATTTTCAGTGTTCAACCAAAATGGCTGTAACTGCAACATTTCTCATTATAGAATAATCACAGCTTCAGAATATTGATTAAAAGATGGAGTTTGTGTGTATTCCTTCACTGAATCTTAAGTTTTTGATTAAACATCGCCCGGCCGTCACATTGAGACACAAAGTGGTATGTTGACATCCAGCCAGATGTAGTGCGCCAGTTAAACATTGGCAATATTTGGATTTTTGTCAAAATATGAATAAATACATTATCTATGGGTCCCTTGAATGAAATGTCCAAAATATAGTTGTAAATAATGTTCTGAACGTTCTGAAGCACTTTCCTGAGAAGAACCAACAACAATGATTTTGAGCAGAAAAGCCTTAAATTGTTGATACTTTCCCTGCGTGCGAGCAAAGCTCATTCCAACACCAGCTGGAAAATCCATGAGGTTTCCTCTTTCAAATTATGTCAAGAAATCCTCAGTAGAATAGGCTAAAACAGGATTAAGAACAATTTTCCAGGTATTCTGATTAGCAAGACTAATTAAGCGATACCTCTGGAACTGCTCTTAAGATCATGATGATCTGGGTAACAAGACGTAGTTTAATAAACTACAGCTATACAGTGGTGCTGGAACATTTAGGAACTCTTTATAATTTTATATATTTCTGTATAAATATGATCAAAACATCATCAGATTTTCACACAAGTCCTTAAAGTATGTAAAGAGAATCATCCATCCATCCATCATCTTTACCCGCTTCTTCCATTTTGGGTCACGGGGGTCGCCGGTGCCCATGTCCCGCAATCCCTGTGCGAGGGGCAGGGTACACCCTGGACGGGTCGCAAGTCCATCACAGGGACACATAGAGACAAACGAGACGAACCACCATTCACTCTCTCACTCACACCTAGGGACAATTTAGAGTTACCAATCAGCCTAACATGCATGTTTTTGGTCTGTGGGAGGAAACTGGAGTACTCGGAGAAAACCCACGCATGCACAGAGAGAACATGCA
>NC_056516.1:13114174-13125869 GCF_014905685.2 Nematolebias whitei | reverse complement strand
TATCTTGATCAGAGAGAAAGGATGTGTATAAGTACAGTCCATTTACCATTTGTTTGTGGGTGTCTCACTGCAGTCTTGGTGCTTGTGTTGCAGCGGACCCTCTGGTTGGAAGCATCGCCACCCAGTACCTGACCAACAGATTCGAGCACGACAGGATAGCCAAACAGTGGACCAAACGCTACGCCACATAGTCTGGCCTGGTTGACGGTGACGCCCCCACCTAACAGCGCACACAACTCCAACACGCCCCTAAGCTATGGAAGCACACCCACCCCTGGCCCCACCTCCTGACTTATGAACTGTTCTTTGTTCCATGCTGACTTGAAGAGCTTCTTTTTATACGGAGAGTTTATTGGGAATGTATTTTCCAATACACTGAATGTTAATATGGTCATGAAAGCTTTAATGCTGTTTTTGTTCTTGTAGCATCGTTTTTAGAAATGTTGTCTTTTTTTCCCTCTTTGATTTTTTTTTTCTTTAGTCGTCTAAATGTGTATTCTTCATGTTTGATGTAAAAATGTTTATACTAAGTGAGCGTGTTTAATCACCCCCAAGCTGGTGGTGATATTAGTGCATGACATCAGAATGTGTGTTCATGCACTGTAATCACGGTATTCTTTCTGTCCCTGCAGATTTGTGACATGGAGTGTCATGTATGACAGTAGTGGTTAGTTTACTGTAAATTTGATGCTTAATGAGACGAACACAATGAATACTTAATTAAACACTGGCTGTAATGTGTTCGAGTTTCTCAGTCTGCTGTTTTTTTATTGCATTAGTTGACAATATTTACAGTGCACTAAATACGAAGCACAAAACAAGAACGGAATAAAAAGAAAAAGTAGTGCACTGATGAAAGAGAGAAAAAAATAATTATATAATTGACAAGTCTGTTTATGTTTAATGAAAATACTTTTTTTTTTTTTATTATATTTTTCTGTGTAATTTTTAAAATTCAATTCAGGAAAAGTTGGGATGTTGTGTCAAACACGAATACAAACAACGCAATGATTTGCAAACCACAATGGAACAGAAAACATCTCACATTTTTAAAGAAATTCTCGCTGTAGAACAACAGAATAATCTTTTATTAGTCTCTTAGTGAGAAAAGTCAAACTTTTGGGATTTAAAAAAAAAAGTGCACTGAATGGCAACACATTAAAAATAATTGTCTGGGTCCTTGTTTCTCACTGTGAAGAATCCCCTCTTTTTTTTACCAACAGTCTGAACATCTGAGGAGAACATCTGCTGCAGCTGTTGAAGGGGAATATTGTCCCTTTCTTGCCTGGTGAAGGATTCCAGCTGTTCATCACGCCTGGATCTTCTTTGTAAGACATTTTGCTGAATGGAAGTGTGTGTTCTAAAAGCTGTGCGTTCTTTTCTGCATCCATGTTCTTTTCCAGAAACAGAAGCTGCCCCTGCCAGAAGCACTAATGTACCCCTATACCACCAGAGAAGCAGGCTTTTGAAATCTGCACTGATAACAAGCTTGATGGTCCCTTCCTCTTTAGTACAGATGTGGTTTCCAAATGAGTCAAACTTTGATTTGACTTATCCCAGAACAGTTTTTTGCCTCTGTCAGTTGTAAATGAGCTTTGGTCCAAATAAGACGGTAGCATTTCTGAACCGTGTTCACATACAGTACTGTAGTTTCTTTCCGTTGCATGATATAACTTTAACCATGCAAAAGTTGACCTTGCCATTGGCTGCCCACGAGCTACATGTAGCAAATCAGAACATTTCAAGCATCATTCTTTATATTAAGGAATGGGTCACCACTACTGGACAGATTAAACAATGCAGAAGTGTCTCATTAAAGAAGATCCATCCATCATCTTTACCCGATTCTTCCTTTTTGGGTCGCGGGGGTCACTGGTGCCCATATCCAGCCATCACTGCGAGAGGCGGGGGACACGTGGTCACCAGTCCATCACAGGGACACACAAAGACAGATGAGACAAATAACCGTTCACTCACACGAAGGGACAATTTAGAGTTGCCAATCAGTCTAACATGCATGTTTTTGGTCTGTGGGAGGAAACTGGAGTACCTGAAGAAAATCCACACATGCACAGAGAGAACATGCAGACTCCACCCAGAACCTTCTTGCTGAGGTGACAGTTCTACCAACTGCACCACCATGATACAGGGAAAACAACTCTTACTGGCACAATAATGTGCATGGTGAATAATGTCACTTCTGCTTCAGCCACCATTTTGAATATGTTGAAGTGTTCATCCCCAAGGTTCAAGTACACTGTGCCACCCATACATCAAAAATGGAGATGTTTCCACTTGGTGCACATGAAGTGGTTTCAGAATAGCACAAGCGTTTACTCCGAGCAGACCTCATTGGACACATGGAGGACTTTTTTCATGCGTTTCCTTTAAGGCTTCATTACCGTCTGCCTTTCAAAGCTAATGCACACGGTTCTGAAACATTTCCCAGGAGTCCAGAACTATCTGTTTGTACATCCATCCATTTTCTTTACTTGTTTTTTCCTCTACCACATCAGGTCAGCTGGTGGAAGGAATACTTTGAGAACCTTCTCAATCACACCACATCTTAAAAATAAAACGGAGCATATCAAAACTTTACTAAGAAAAACGTTCTGAAGACCTGTCCAAAGCAATGATGGACAATCACAATGAAAAGAAATTAAGGAAATCGTATAAAAAGATACCTGGAATACAGTACAGGTGGTCCTGGAGGATTTTATGAACATTTGTCTATTTGTGTGTGTGAGATCATTGTTGGTGGTTTCCTCACATTAACTGCTGCTTCAGGTCCTTCCACAACATCTGGATTGGATGAAGGTCACGACTTTGACTCGGCCATTCCAAAACATGAACGTTATTCTTCTTGAACCATTCTTTGGTAGAACCACTTGTGTTCAGGAGACCATTTTTCATCTTTTATACTTTGTAGTATGCTGTAGTATACTTTGTTTATGTCAGTTGTATTTCTTCTTGTACTGTAAAGATAAACCACAACTTAAATTGTTTCTTTAGGCAAACTTATATGACTATGGTACATGATTTAAATACATCTGTATGTATATGGCAGAGCTCAGATCTTACCCGAGAAGAAAAGAATACTATTTTCTGAATGGCTGAATGTGTGGCATTCCAGAATACTCTTTAACCAATTCTTTGCAGCTCCTACAGCTGACTCTGATCCTAGCTGACGAGCTTCTGGGATTTAAGAAGCTTGGGCCCAGATGATTCCAGTTACAATCCAAACCAGCAGATGGCGGTAATGCTTCAAAAACTTGAATACCAACCGTCAAATAAAACTGAAGAAGAAGAAGATCGTCAGCTGGACACAGTGTTGCCAGGTGTACGATAATTATCGTATTCGTACGACAATTTTGCCCTCTGTACGATCAATAATTCCAATAAAAGACCAAATATACGATAATTTGACCGTTCCATGAATGTGTGGTTGTAATCGGTTGTCATCAGCCTCTCGTAACTGTTGGAGGGTTTTTTTTGTGAACCCTGAAGGCATCTGTTTGTTTTTCTAAATGTTAACTATGAGTTACGCGTTTGCCTCAGAACAACGGCCATGATTGGCTGAATAGTCCGCTGCGCCCGCCCCATGAGTGAGGAAAAGAAAAGAAGAAGAAGCAGAGCTGGTCTGGAAGCGGACCCATCACTACTATAGTGCATTAAAAGATTTATTTTGGTTATGACGGGTGTACGATAATTTCCCTCAAAATACGATAATTTTGTCTCTAGTACGATAATCCTACATTTCTCACCTGGCAACACTGGTTGGACATACACTAACTTCTGGCAGTGTTGTATAAAGTACCTCAAAGTGACACTTCAGTGAAAGTACAAGTATCTTACCATAAAATTACTTTGGTAAAAGTTAAATTCTCCTTTAAAAATTATTACTTGAGTAAAAGTCTTAAAGTATCAGACATTTAATGTACTTAAGTAACAAAAGTCAATTTCTCATATAAAATGTACTTAAAGTAAAAGTATTAAGTAAAAGTGAATGGTTAGAATTTCCAAAACAACATTTATTGGGTGCAATATCCAGTGATAAAAACTTGGAAAGTTTGAACTGAACAATGAAAGATTGATCTTTAAAAAGTCTGATTCTAATGAAGTATATTCATTCAAGCTTTATTAACAAGAAAGCCCACATTGTTGTGTATTTGGCTTGTTTACTGAGCTAGGTTCTGTTTGGTTATGGCTTGTTTCTTTCTGAAATTAATAGTTCCTAAGCTCTTGAATGCACCGTGGCTGTTCTGAAGCTAGTGAACGCACCGCTCTGTGTAAAGTGCAGAGCTCAGTTCGAGGTTTTTTTGTCTCCCAGCACGGACGGAGCCTTGTTGTTCAAGCTTGTTTGTGCTTTACTGGTTTACTGATGTGTGTAAACACCAGAAGAAACACAGCAAATAAATCATCCTAAACTGGATATCTGTCTCCGTGTTCTTTAATGGGAAGACTTGTGGCTCGACAACTTCATACCTTGCTGCTCTTAATGTCCTGGAGAACACCAAACTTCTCCTTTTTAGCAGATACCGTCATTTTCACACCTATCAGGAATTTACAGTGTCTCCACTGTGAGTCAACAAAGACTCATTGTAATGACTGATATCTGCATCTAGCTTGTTAACAGCGGGAGCTGCAGCGCCGCAGTTTTCACCCAAGCGGCGGCGGAGGGGCTGGGTTTGTGAGTGAGGAAGAGAGAAGGGTCCGCGTGAAGTCACAGACTGGGAGAACAATCAGGCATTACCCAATCGGATTTCTTCTAATTTTACATTGTAGGAACGAGTAACAAAGATGGTTGAGGGAAATGTATTGAAGTAAAAGTACACATTTGTAGGGGAACACCACCTCCGACAAAGAACACCTCATCTCAAACAAACATCCTTCCTGTGTTTTGTGTTTGAAACAGTAAAAATAAGATTCATCTATTCCCTTTGGAATGAACAGACATTGTTTTACAAATATTCAGCTCAGCTCACAAACTTCTTAGTTGACACTAATGTGAATGTAATGTAAAAAAAAAAACAACCTGTCACTGTGTTAACTTCACTGCCAATATGAACTCATTTCCCATGAAACGGACAGATCGTTTTAATGAGAGCTTTTGGTTCAACTGAACCTCGAGGTTTTTGGAACATCCGAACTCACTACGTTGATATCTTCCCTTATCAAACAGGAGTATTTCTCTCAGACCCGTTCCCATGAAGATAACACCATAAGAACCCTTTGTTTAATGACATTCCTTTTCAGGAGATGTACAGCGACACCTTTTGGTAAAACATTGCATGTTTTAAGTTTGATTCAAAATATGTCATATCTGAATGTTTATTCATGAAAATGTGTGTTTAAGTAATCTTTCTTTAAGATAATACATTTGTCTTCTCTTTTAAAAGGAAAACTTTTAAGGCAGCGAAAAGGCATTTTAAATTTATTTTTAAAAAACACAGCCAAGAGTTAGGACCACCCCTCCTGAGGTGGACCTTCAACTCTGTAACACGCTTCTGCACAGAGAACTGAGGAGAGAAGCTTCCCTTCTGCAGACGTCTCAGGACGAGAGAAAGATACAGAACCTCACCGAACCAGAACCATCACTCCGCAGAGTGGTACATCCCAGCTGACTGCCAAATGGACCTTTGGCCCTCTAACGATGACAGGTGAACTTTGAGGAGATTTCCGCCTCTTAGTAACTGCAACATCTGGACTGGCACCATTTTAAGCAGCTGTCGAACCCATGCTCTGATGGTAGGACACACTTTTCAATGCCTTTCTGGTGAACCTACATCACAACTCTTCAGACAAACTTAGCTCACCTTAGACACAATTTTTAACCACTTCACAAACAGTAACCAGTCCAAAATCTGCCTTTTAAGTTTCACTAATTTGAATAATCAATTAGACCTTTGATGCAAAACTATTTGTTATTCAGTTAACTTTTGTTATGCATAATTTTCATCATTTATATCACAGATTGTTATTTTTATAATAAAATGCATCAAATCAACTGAATTTGTGATTCTTTTGGCATATCTGTGTGCATTAACTGATTTGATGCCCTTTAAACACGAGAAAAGAACTCGCGTTTCAGTTTACATTGATTTGGGGTAAACAGAAACTGATTTTCCTCTCCCAGAGAGAGGTGGTGCCCTCACAACAAAATTATTTGCATAATACATGCATATCTTATGAGCTTAACTCATAACTGATAATTAACAATATATATCCAGCCCCATATCGCTCTACACATTTTATTGAGGAAATGTAGTGGAGTAAAAGTGACAGTCACTAGAAATGTAAATAACAAAATAAAATAAAGATGTGTCAAAATGCTACTTGAGTACAGTCACAAAGTATTTCTACTTCGTTACATTACAACACTAGTAACTCCTGACTTACTGAAGAGAGACGTGACTAACCTGTACTTTTTCCCTTGTGTCTTCCAGTCCTGTCCCTGTGTCTAACTCTGGAAACCCTGACTTCTTGTGTCTGCAACACAACGTCTCAGCCTGGACATCCTCCACTCTTCTTGTCCTCAACCTACAATCACATCAGATCAGCTTCCTGGGTTCCCGTCTCGCTACTCTCCCACTCTTCACACTCACCCGTCTTCAAAACAGAAAGAGGAAGTGAGCAAATTGTCCTGTACTTATATCCTTCTTAAAATATCTGCACAACATACCCACCTGTTCTACATCAAAGTTCATGTTCAACCATCACCTGTTCTACGTTCCCTCTCCACCTGGACACTGTAAATAAACTTTCACTTACCATTTTATTTGAGCGGTTGGTTCTCTTATTGTCAGTCTGCTACTCTGGGTATAAAACCTAATGATTTATGATAATCTGTACATCTGTCTGAACTTGGTGGACAGTCTATCATAAACAGATTAAAATGAACCCCATTCTTTCTTAGCCATCTGTTTACTGAGCTCGCTCTTGTTAGCATGAGAAATGTCACGTGTGGTGAGCGAACCTGTTGAAATGCCTGTTGGTCTATTAGAGAAACCCCAGGATGGGCTGTAGAATGTGACCCACAGTTTCATTTGACTTTTATACATAGCAACTAATAATGATTCTCCAACGTTAAACACACATTTTACATATTTTAATTGGTCAGAAAGAAAATACAGTAAAACCCATCATTTTGTAGTAAAACAGGGAGAAAAAACATTTAAAAATGCTCTTTCTCTTCATCACTGCAGTGTTTGATTTTACAACAAATACTCAGCAGATAATAATAATGACTTGTTTGACCATGATGTTGAAGCTCTAATTAGTCAATAACATTATTCATGTCTTCATCAATGGTGAGTCGAAACACAGGATCAGAGATCATTTTAAGGGCATTTTCAGAGTTGGATAAAATATAATGAGCATAAAAATGCTACGAGACTTGTCCGAGTGAAGATTTTTGGGGAAACCCCCACGGATGTATGAAATGCTGCAAGTGTGAAGTGGCACATGCACACTCCAGGTGGCTGCAGTCCAAAGTTTTCCTGCTCTAACAACAGTTTTAATAAATGTCAGAGAGCAGTGTTTTTGTGCTGATCACCCTTTTTCACCATGAAGGAGCGAAACTAATAAAATCCAGGCTCCAAAGAGACGTTGGTGTATTCACCAGTTTGGATTAACTGTCATGCAGACACTGCGTGCACTGCACAGTGAATGCAGCTGAGCTCTGCATCAGGGTTGCCAGATAAATTTAAAATGTCTTATTTACCCCCTCCTTTTCTGTGCACATGTTCAACAAACACAACACACACCTCATCTTAGATTATCTTTACTCAGCACAGAGGACAGTTTAGGTTAAAATACTATCACTTTATACTTCATCATTTCTTATCTGGCAACCCGACTGACATGGAAACTATAGCGTTTTTGTGTAAACCCTCTCTTTTTTTGTTTATACCCCTAATATACATTGAAAAAACACTAACGTTTCCAGAAGTTGTTCTCGTGTAAACGGGGCCTTAACGTACTTCCTGGTTCTGCTCAGAGCATCTACCAGCAGCTGGAGACACGTTCACAATAGCCACTTATCTTTCTCCTTGTTGAAGTTCTCAGCCCATTGGCGTGTGAGCTGCAAATAGTGGTCTGGGTCATTTGGCTTGTAGTCCATGTACAAACGAGTCAGAGTTTTCTTGGGTATAGCCCTCTCGATCTGAGTGCCTTCATGCCACTGGTTGAAGGAAGTAATGGTGACAATCTCTGGTCTGACAGCCAGAGCTGCCTGCAGGGATGTCTCGTAGTAACGTCCGTTGACTCGGTTTCGGGTGTTGTGGCTATTCCATGGACGCACTGCTGTGTCTGCATATCCTGGTCCGACGCTGGGGATAAACAGCAAATTGTTTGCATCACAGAAGGTCTTGATGGCTTTCCAGTTCTGGTGTGAGGAACCAAAGGAAAAGCCATTGGAAGCAAAGTAGGTGTAAATCCCATCAAATCCACTTGCCAGGATGTCATGTTTGTGGCGCTCCTCGACAATGAGGGCAACAAAAATCCCATCATAAAGCGTGCCTCTGATGCTTTGGGAGCCTTTAGCTGTCAGGAGTTCTGCCCAGGATTCAGGTGGTGTAAGGTAGGAGTCATAGATGTAAAACATGGGCAGGACTTGCCCTGTGCTTTTCCTGAATCTGTAAAAGGCATCGTGGTTTCCATATCTGAGAAGAATCAAAGGGAAGAAATTACATTTAATATGATGAAAGCATTTGAAATAAATTTACTGTTTAAGTCAACAACAGCTGTTGGTGAACAGCGCTTGTGAGGCAGTTTCCAAAATCTCATGCAGCATTAGCAGGGGTTCTCCATTTCCTTGCAGGATTAGTAATAAAGTATCAGTAGATTTGAAGCATAGTATAAGTACAAAGTTTTGTCACTTTAACTTTCAATTTGCACAAAAAAGACACGTTTTTTTTATTTTTTTTATCAAAATTGTTGTAGAGCTGTTGCAGGCATCTGAAACTCTTCTCAGTTTAGATGCATGTTCAATAATCCAGGAAGTTAAATCTAACAAAGTTAGATATTATTTGAATCTGACTCCCCGGTTGGCCTCGAAACAGGCCAACATCAATTTCTCATGGGAATTTTTTTTTCCTTTTTTCCTCCCTGGCTCTCATCGAGGCGGCTGCTTCTGTCATTCCTCCCCCGTTTTTCCTTCTTCCTGCTCTGCTCTCTGTGTGTCTGAAGTGCCTGGTTCACATCTCCCGAACATAAATTAAGAAGATTATGGATTTGGTATCGTGGGCGTTCAACTCTATTGATAAGATTTTTTCATCAAAGCGACAAGGTCTTGGAGAACCGGTGTGTCCAGCTGAGACTCACGCTGTGGGGCACGTCATGGACCCATGGGGAGTGTGGCAGATGATGTGCCACTCAGTCCTGTCTCAGGAGGATGTTGAAGATGTTTACATATTTGGATTTATGATAGCAGGGACTCTGCTTGTTGGCATCGGCGGGGCTCTGTTTTATCGACTATTGAAGCAGACGGCGGCAGCTGTTTCGGCCATGACAAAGCTTCCGAGTCAGTGTGAAGGTTTGGTCCGTGCAGTAGGAACTTTAAATCATCTGGTTTATGAGCTAAACTGTAAGGAGGAGGCGATTGAGAATCGCAGGCCACCTGCGGCTTCTGGGACTCGTCAGCGTGGTGGGTTCGACCTTGAAGGAGACTCATGACATGGATCAGTGGAATGGAATCCCACAATTAGGCATTTTCGGAACCAGAACGTCCAGATGGACTCAAGGCTGAAGGAAAAAGTAATCTGTCTGCCTGAAGAAAAACAAGAATCAAAGCTTATCTGAATCTGACTCCCGACTGCCTCGGAGACGGGCCGACTATCAAATTCCTCCTGGGACATGAGTAACCAAGGACAAAAGCTTCATCTATCATGCCCCCCAAGAACTTTCTGTGCAAGCTTATCAGAACTGCTGGCTGAAACTACATCTTCAGAAACTGTGGATGATCTGAAAAAACTCATGGACAAATCTCAACATCTTGATGTCAAATGCAAATGTAATCATGTTTTAATTGTGCTGCTGGTTGAGGTTTTTGATGTCTCAAATCGTGTCCTGATAGACAAGATGTGAAAGATCTTTTATGGTAATACCACTGTCTACCCTCATGTTTCTCCCCCTTTTCCTATCTAAGATTATTATCTGATAAAGGATAAGAAAAGTCCATGCTTTCTATAGTTGCAGCTTTGTGCACTCCGCCCATCTTCGTGCACTCCGACTGTACGTACATGTTCTCGTTGTATCTCAGTGCAAGGCCAATAAAGTTTATTCTGATTCTGAAATGTGTAAATTAAGGAAAAGCTTCGTCTATCGCCCCCCCCCCCCCCCCACACACACACACACACACTCACACATCTTCTTTGGAAGCTTATCAGAACCGTGCCGGCTGACCATCATCTTATCAGGACAATGGTCTATCTGTTAGTGCTTCATGGATCGTCATGAAATGCACATGTAACATGTTCATAAATCTGCTGCTGGCTGAGTATTTTGTTGTCTTAAATCGTGTCCTGCTAGGACAAGGTGTAAAGAAATCTTTTTTGTAATGCCACTATCTTCTCCTCATGGCTTTTGTCCCTTTTTCTATCTAAAAAAATGTACTCTGTAAAGTATAAGAAGGCCGCGCTATCACAGCAGCAGCTACGTGCACTCTGTCCATCTTTCGGACGACTGTACGGACATATTCTTGTATCTTGGTACAATGATAATAAAGATTATTCTGATTCTGAATCGATATACATACAGTACATATAGAAAACATGTAAATTATAATAAATACTGAAAGTACCCATGTGAAATAAATGTTATGAAATGGCCTAATATGGAGAGTTTTAACACTATTGTAATTCTTTATTATCTGGATGGGAACACTCCCTAAAATTTTTCCATTCAACCAAAATGCAGCAGTTGCTGTGTCATACAGTGACTGTAAATAAAGTTTTTATGCAGGGAAAGGAAATTAATCCAGCACAAAGAAAACCATAAGAAAAACCTTACTTATCAATAATATATCTGATGTTGTCATGCATGCTCCGATCAGACCATCCCTTGTACGGCTGGAAGTGGAAGGCCACCTGTGCACACAGATGTTAAAAACATATTTACACAAACGCAAAGTGAATATACAAAAATCTGAACAAAAGGAATTGTGCAGTTAATAATCGTGCTATTTGTTTTATGAGAGAAGCATTTTTTTTAGAACGTGGACCTGAAAACATATTTTTATTTTTGAACCATAGCATTATTTAAAATGCCAAATACTCGCCGTTCTGCAATATCTTCCCATTTATTTCCATTTATTCAGCATTAGGACACCACTGTAGATTGAACAAAAATACTTCTACTGAGCATTTCATTGCATCGTTGACCTTGTGTTCATCTGCATATGACAAATAAACAATAAACTAATAAATGAGGGTGGAGGCAGGTGGAGGGCAGCACGGTGGCGCAACTGGTAGAGCTGCTGCCTCTCAGCGAGCAGGTCCTCGGTTCAAACCCCGGTCCAGGGGCCTTTCTGGGTGGAGTTTGCATGTTCTCTCCGTGCATGCGTGGGTTTTCTCTGGGTACTCCGGTTTCCTCCCACAGTCCAAAAACATGCATGTTAGGCTGATTGGTAACTCTAAATTGTCCCTAGGTGTGAGTGAGAGAGTGAATGTTTGTTTGTCTCGTTTGTCTCTATGTG
>NC_056516.1:13105304-13114074 GCF_014905685.2 Nematolebias whitei | reverse complement strand
CCAGGGTGTACCCCGCCCCTCGCACAGTGATTTCTGGACATGGGCACCGGCGACCCCCGTGACCCAAAATGGAATAAGCGGGTAAAGATGATGGATGGAGGCAGGTGGAGGCAGGTGGAGGCAGGTGGAGGCAGGTGGAGGCACCTATAGTTAAGGTCTGCTTGGGTTTCCTGAGTTGTCCCTTAGTTATGCTGCTATAGGCTTAGACTGCTGGAGGACAAACTGACCACACGTCCTCACTCTGCTGCTGTCTCTACTTACTCTACTCTACCTGTTATGCATTTGAAACTATTTTTAATCTTAACGTGTGTTTTTGTTTTTCTTCCAATAGGTGGTACAATCTGGACCTGTCACTCTGTGTCAGTTTGTTTCTACTTCCTGTTCCTCTCAAACCAGCCGGTCGAAGCAGATGGCCACTCGTCCTGAGCTGGTTCTGCTGGAGGTTTCTTCTTGTTCAAAGGGAGTTTTTCTTTCCACTGTTGCCTTTGTGCTCGCTCAGGATGGGAGACTGCAACAAAGGGAAGATTCAACCAGTCTGCTGCTTCCTTACATAGAAAACTTTACTAATTTACTTTTTATGTATATGAATGTTTCTGTTCAATGTCCTGAGACGACTTCTGTTGTGATTTGGTTCTTTATAAATAAACTGAATTGAAATGAATCTTTGGCCTCTTGATGCTTCTCTGATTATTTTCCTCCCTACTTGCTCTGGGAGTTTGGTGGATGAACCTCTCTTGGCAGGTTTGCTGTAATGGCATAATCATTACTTTATCTACTAAATAATCTTATTGTAATTTTGGGATGTTAAGGGTTATAGGATTTTTTTTATAACTTAGAGCTAAACTGTACTTATACACAACTTTGTCTCTGACTTGTGGTGAGAGGTCCTTCATCTTAATGATGTCCTTTGCTTGGTGGTAATTGTTACTACGTAAAGGTGTTGAACTGGTGCTGATTACTATCAGAACTTGTAACTATACCAAGACTTATATTAGTCACAGGTGGATCTTATTTAACTAATTATGTGGCTTCTGAAAGTCATGATTGGGGCTACAAAGCAAATGTAGTCAATATTTATGCACACATCACTTTTCAATTACATATTATTATTATTTATATAAAATACAGAAGAACACTAAATATGTGATTAATTTTGCAGTGTGGTCCAGAAACCACTAACAGAATTAGTTTTAAAGTATTAACATATTTAGACATCAATTATCTGAATTACTTTTAATCCACTTAGTATTAAACAATAACTAAGAGATTACACACAAGAGCAATTTAAAACCCGTGAGTTTTCAGGATTCATTCATTCATTCATTCATTCATTCATTCATTCATCAGAAAGGGAAAAACACCAGTTTTCTCACCAGTTACCTTGATGCTGTGCTTCTGGGCGGCATCCAGGACAGTGGGAACCAGGTCGTCAGTGGGCTCCCCGTGTTCGTCTGCCACCCCTGGAGGGTACCATGACAACACCAACACCCCTACCAAACCACAGCATAGAGAGAAGACCTTTGACCTTATACTAAATCTTTTTGGGGACAATGTATTTCTACAATATAAATCAAAAATTTGTCAAAAACAAAGTCCATTTATTTTTATTTAGAAAAAAAAAAAAAGCAAATGTGACTCCTAAATCATATGCAAGATATAATTTCTACTACTTATCCAAGATTCAACATTTTATAAAAAGCACACTTTACCTTTATGCATGCAGTCATAAAACCTCCAAATAAAAGTTCAACATTGACAGACACTCATTTTGGCCTGTCCTAATACAAAACAACCCAGACAAGCATTTATGCCATGTGTTGTGAAATACGTTGGGTCAAAAACAAAAAGTCCCTCTCCTAAAACATATCTTAAACCTGAGAACCAAAGTTTCAAAATGTAGAATTTGTCTGGAACAGCGGACCAGATGTCAGTGATTCTTTATTTTGACAAAGGGCACAGTGATGTCCTGATCCAGTGTCTCTTTGTGGCCACAGCTTCATGCACCACCCTCCACTGCAAATCCTCAGAACACCCCAGAAATGGTGATGTTCTCTTTGTGACACATCTGCAAACTGGTGCTACTCTAACAACAGAAATACCAGCTCTTCCTCTTCAAACTCCTCCATCATCAGTTTAAAATAAACACCCAGTTTAACAACTGTGCTGTTGCTGTGTTGTTTCTGTGTGCATGTGGCGGATGCTGTACAGCAGAGCCCGAGTGGGACTCATTCTCAGCCCTGGAGTTTCAGCCTCAGAGTGGCCCACTTTAGATCACGACCTATTATTATTAAAATCATGTAATTATAACCTTACAGGGCCGATTCTGCCCTTTAGGGGGGCTTAGCCCCCCCAGTGCTGACAATGGCTCTTGGCTTGAACATACAGTGGCCATTGGTGTCAGAATTATTTGTAATGTGGGGAGAAACACTGGTAGGGGGGTCTTTTGACCCCTTTTGAATAAAGTAGATGCCATTTCCTGCATTCTGGTGTATTTTAACGGTTGTTAAATGTTTAGTTTTACTTACACAAGTAACACCTGATTCAATAACTATTTTAGAGTTAATGGCACAACAAGAAGTAACCTGACCAACAGCTCTCCTTGTGTGAATAGAGCATGCTCCGCTTCTCTCAGCATCCTAGCCACAGTTTAAGAAACACAGTGCAGCCTAAAAGTTAACTTTTAGGAAGAAAAAATCACTAGCCAATATGAAACAATAATAATCGCTCCTTCTTACCAATGGCCTAGCATAAAGCAATATGATCATCATCCATCATGCTTATTAGTAGCTTAAAATACCTAATTAAAACTGCAGAAATGGGCTAGGTCTACTGTAACCTTACCCTCCTACTAAGGAATTTCCATGAACTTTTCAGAGGAGTCCAGCTGAATAAACATTCTGTCATCATTTCAGAACTCTGGATTTGTCTCTGGTCCTTGGCACCCCCTGAGTGTGCACAGATCTCTGCAGAGGGAACTTTATGAACTAAGTGATTTTATCTGAACTCTGCAGTGCCTCTGTGTGTTGTCACTGGCTGCTCACTGCCCTTGTAGTCTGCTGGACTGAATGACAGTCAAAGCGATCTTACCGTTCACGTAAAATATTTGATAATGTTCTTATAGAAAAAATTCCTGAATGTTATTCATACTGTGTTAATGCTATATGTTTGCCTCTTGACCCTACAACTGGGAGGGAGGGAGTAGAGGATCAGGTTTACAAAACTTCCAGGCGGGTTGAGATAAGATCGCCTGTCAGCAGTCAGGGAGCCAAATCCAGATAAACACGATTGTTTTGGGGACAGACAGAACTTTAATGACTTAATGACATCTACCTTGAGTCTGTGTCAGTCCACTTGGATTTGAAACGTCCAAATTAAATGACCACACCAATGGAACATGCCTGAGAATAATCCCCGAGATCTGATCCATTCTTCCAAGAGTCTGGGTGCTCAAGGCACGAACCAAGTCATCATATAAGGCAGGCAGCCTGACCAGGTCCAGATTTGCTGCCGACGACTTCCTTGTTTGTTGATAGACCAGGAACCAGTTATCATAAATCCAATTATAAATGCGTCCTTAAAATCCACAGTCGACAGCAGAGATAGACACATAATCAAGTCTTCAAAGTCGATGAGATATCCAGCTGCGTGCTAACAGGGAAAATAGGTTCACCTAAAGCCTGTCTTCTCTTCAAAGAAATGTTGTAAATTATGTTGAGGGACCAACTGACCAAATCCAAGTCCATAGTTATGATTCAGAAGATTTGTAGAAGAGAGGCTCTAAAGCAGTTTCACAGACGGGACAGAGCTAAAGCAAAGTGGAGAGGGAGAGGAGGAGACATCCGCCCTTGAGAAGAGCAAGTAGGACAAATTAGTATAAAAAATATTTCACAGGTAACAAAGTCCATGCTCAATAATCCAGGTATGAAATCCAACATTTTTCAGTCAGGTCATCTGGACATTTATATTTACTGAAAAATGTTGGATTGTATACCTGGATTACTGAGCATGGACTTTGTTGTTTTCAACCAGTTTGACAAGACTGTCAACAAAGAAGAGGGCAGACAATGGAGGAGGGGGCGTACCAAAGAGACCATCTTATCACAAGCAGAACTGGTTTGTTCCACTTTGGAGTAAGCTGTTGGGGGAAGAATCAGTTTTGTTGTGCGTTTCCTTGACTGATGAAGCCTTCTGGATCGAAGGCGAAACGTTTCAGCACAAAAAAAGAAACTGTCCAGATGACCTGACTGAAAAATGTTGTATTTCACAGGTAGTAATTTTAGCTTAATATTAGCTTCTTGTTGTGCCATACTTTATAGTTATTGAATCAAGTGTTTACATATGTAAACAAATGTAGATGTTTAAAAACCAGAATGAAGGAAATGGCATCTACTTTGTTAAAAATTTTCTGGAGGAAGACACCCCCCCCCCCCCACACCCACACACACACACTCCAGTGTGTCCTCCCCAAATTACAAATGCCTCTGATGGCAATGGACACTGTGTTGTTCAAGCCAAGCACCATCATCAGCACTTGGCTAAGCACCCCTAAAGTTCAGATTCTAGAATCGCCCCTGCAAAACAGCGAAGAAATCTTACAAACGCACCACAGAAGAACAACAGAGGAAAGAACAAAAGCAACATCATTGTCACCCCATACATCCCTGGAGTATCTGATAAAAATCTGAATGATTTTCCCCAAACAGGAAATCCCAGTGCATTTCAAACCTATCAGGCAGAGACTGGTCCACCAGAAGGACAAAACACACACTGAGTGATGTGTATGCAGTTCAGTGCAGCGAGTAATGGTCCAACATTTATACTGGAGAGACCAAACAAGCTCTCCACATGGACACATGGCTCAATACAGGAGAGCCAGCTCTTCAGGACAACACGCAGCTCTGCACCTGCACCTACGAGACTCTCTTTTGAGAACCAAATGTTCATATTTTGGACAGAGAAGACAGATGGCTTGAGAAGGAGGTGAAGGAAGACCTTTAGGTGAAAAAATAAAACAGTGCATCTGGAAAGTCTTCACAGCGCTTCACTTTTTCCACATTTTGATATCTTACAAACTTATTGCAAATTGTATTAAATTAATCTATTTCCTCAAAATGCTGCGCATAATACCCCATTATGAGAATGTGAGAAAGCAGAATGGGAGGAAGATCTTTCAGTTATCAGGCTCCTCTCTTGTGGAACCAACTTCCAGTTTCAGTCCATGAGGCTGACACATTGTCCAGTTTTAAGACTGGGATTAAGATTTTCCTTTTTGATAAATCCTATAGTTAGGGTTGGCTTGTTATGCTGCCATAGGTTTAGACTACTAGAGGACAAACTGACCTCATTTCCTTAAATGAATTGTTAAAATTGAATAGTTTTCATTTGATACTATTTCTATCTTAACATGTGATTCTTGACCTGCCATTGTGTATCTGTTCCTACCAAACTCAGCTGGTCGAAGCAGATGGTCGCTTGTCCTGAGTCTGGTTCTGATAAAGGTTTCTTCCTCGTGAGGAAGTTTTTTCTTTCCACTGTCGCCTTCATGCTCAAGATGAGACTTCTATAATGAAGTTAAACTCAAAGCAGTCTGCTCCTCAGATAAATAATGTTAAATTATTATTTTTATATATGAATGTTTCTGTTCAGTGTCCTGGGATCACTTCTGTTGTGACTTGGTGCTGTAGAAATAAACTGAACTGAAAAATATTTTGTTGAGATTTTTGCAAATTGATTAAAAACAGAAAATTAAACAGCAGCTGGAGTCGGGGTTTCTTGCTTCAGAATTAAAAGAGCACTGAAATCACACTTTTTATTTATTTATTTTTTAATTAATTACTTAATTTATTTATTTATTTTAAAGACAGAAACAAGCCAGAGACATGTGGACATGACGTTTACCTGCAGCAGCTGCTTCCATCTGCGCCATGTGAGACTCCAGCACCTTTGGGTCCCTGGAGCTGTAGGGTCCCAGTTCAGGGTAGAAACTGGACGCCAGGTCCTCGGGAGGCGCGTGCTTCCCTTGCGCGTGCTCGGCTGCGATCTTTGGGTCCCAGTGCGGCACCATTGGGTGGTCCCAGTGGATATACTTCGTGTCCACGTTGGGAGAGCCGTACCACAAGTAGTAGAAGATGTGCACGTCATAGAATATGCTGTGCTCCCTGTCGGATCTGCTCAGGACCACCTTGGTGTCGCTCGCAGCCTGGAACAGGCCCGGAGACGCCAGCGAGCCTTTCCCCTCCTCCTGACGGCTCCTCTCCGACCTCTCCCCCGTCAGGTCCATTCCGGGCGCCAGGTCCGAGAAGCCGTCGCTGGGTTTCAGCGTCCTGAGGCCCATCATGGTTCCGAAAATGAAGAGGGCGAAGAGGAAGAGAGCGACCAGAGCCTTCCTGCGCAGCCGCGTCATGGCGCTGTCCGTGGTGCTGAACACACGCTCTCACCGTCCACTGAGAGCCAGGACTGAAGTCATGGCGCCAGAACAGAACCAGGCGCTGCAGCGGTGTAATGTGAAGTGAAACACGGACCCCCCACCACCATCATCCCGACACGTCGAGCCATGAAGCAGCAGATCAGCTCCTGCAGGAGCCTCACTGAAAACACCTCCCTGGAGGTTCGTTTTGTGATACGAGGAGGAGATGAAGCTGTATGAGGGGCGGTTAGTGCCACGAAAAGAGGAGGGACCTTATGTCAAGCACAGGTGGAAATGGGTCAGGACCTATTCAGTACTGGAAAAACTAACCCCCACCCTAAACACACAATTTATTTAAGATTTATATGTGCCTCTCAAAAATGAAGCCCCCACGTAATCATCATCATCACCAATGTTAATACAGTAGTCCCTCGCTACTTTACGGTTTGTTTATCACGAGTTCGCTATATCGCAGATTTTCAAAGTAAGACTGGACATGACATAAGTGGCTGATTGATGGATGAGCCATGGGTTGTTTATTTAAAATAAATAATTTTAAATGATTTTGCACCATGTGTGAAGCTCACAGGTGCAGGGGGGAGTTCCCTCCTGCAGCTAATCAGCTGATTTCCTTTTTCCTGCTGCAGCTTTGTGAAGGGTTAACTTTCTGTTCAAATCGACCGATTGACTTTTGTCTTCCAACTTATAATTCAAAGTATGTCACATCGTAAAAATCATCATAATCACGAAATATAAAAGTGTTAAAAGTTATTTGTAATTATTTGATAACTTCTATGTTCATTTGTTTCAGGGTAATTGATCAAGAAGTACATTTCTGCTCCGTGCTGCAGAGCTGAAGCTGTGTGACATCCCTCTGATGTCCTGCTGCACTTCTCTTCTCTACAGTTTAAATTTAAATACTGTAACATTTTAAATAAACAATCCATGCTGCGTGGATTGTTTATTTAAAATGCTACAGTATTTAAATTTAAATTGTTTATTTAAGGAGGGAGATTGGGAGTAAGAGGTGATGAGTGCGATTAAAACCTGGCACATGTTGTGACAATGTTTACTGAACTTTAACTGAACTTGAACTTGGACTACTGTATCCCTACTTCACGGTTTTTCACTTATCGCGGGTGGGCGTGGTCCCAAACACCTGCGATAAACGAGGGATTACCGTATACTTAAACCAAACACCATCTGTCTATAACCAAAATATTTTAGTAATATTTAAAAAAATAGATTCATAAGAACAATTCACCTTGTTTGATCTTTTTTAGTAACTCATAATTTATATTGAGAGACACAACAATCAAACAATGTGGAATGTGTTTTTAGTTTGATTTTGTGGAGTTTGTTTTGGAACAGGTGGCGCAGAGGTTATAGAAGGCAAGCCTGTGATTGGAGGGTCGCTGATTTAAATCCCTAGACCAACAATAAAACTGTGGTTGCCTACCTACATGCTCATGTGTCTCACGCTGGGTCCTTCAGCAAGCTCTTTAAAAACCCTTTTTCAGGGAACACCTCACTGAATCTGCACCAACATCCATGTGCAGCAGCGTGCTGGTCTATGTGGTCTGCACGCCTCCTCCAAGTGAGCCCAAAATGATCTTCCCTACAGACCACTGGCTCGTAAAGAGCGTGCGGTCTTCATGGTGACGTCCATCACTTCTTTTATGTTTAACATCTTCCCACACAATGCCTGTTAGTGGATTATGCAGAGATAGTTCAGAGTATCTGTGAACAATTCATTCTGCTTGCACAATGCAACAAATCTGGTGTGACCCATCATCTCAGGAACACCATCAGTTGTGATAGAAATTATTTTAAAGAGGAGCAAGTTGCTCTTAATAACAAACTCCATAAATGTTGAAAATATATTGATGAGGAAGGCTTCTTCTTCTTCTTCTGGCTTTTCCTCTTTCAGAGTTCTCCACAGTTAGTCATCCTCCTCCATCTCATTCTGTCCTCACTCCAACTACCTCCATGTCCTCTCTAACTGCATCCACATATCTCCTCTTTGTCTTTTTCCTGGAAGCTGCATTTCTAACATCCTTCTACCAGTATACCCACTGTCCCTCCTCTGGACATGTCCAAACCATCTCAGTCTGGTCTCTAACTTTAACACCGAGTTGTTCAACCTGTGCTGTACCTCTGATGATCTCATTCCTAATCTCATCCATCCTTGTCTTCCTAAGGAGAACCTCAACATCTTCATTTCTGCCACTTCCAGTTCTTTCTCTCGTCTTTTTGTCCATGTCTCTGTCTCCAGACCATATAACATAGCCGGTCTCACCGTTGTAAACTTTTCCTTGGGCTCCACCTTGGCCCTCATGTCTACAAAGACCATTCTGAGAGAAA
>NC_056516.1:13104147-13105204 GCF_014905685.2 Nematolebias whitei | reverse complement strand
GGGCTCCACCTTGGCCCTCATGTCTACAAAGACCATTCTGAGAGAAACACAGCTGGGCCATGTACATCATATTGGCTGTCTCATCAAATTGAAAAGAGAAACACTGGCATTGTTTAAAGCTGCTCCTTCACATCCACAACCAGCCCCTCACGTCGTTGTGTCACAGCATTCCAGGACAACTCCACATCTTTAACGGCAGCCACAATCTCACTTTTATTTTTATAATCAAGTCAAGTCCCATTTATTTATATAGCACATTTAAAACAGTAACTGTTATCAACGTGCTTACCAAAAAAGATCACTATTATTAAAGAAATAAAATTGAGTTTAATAAAAATTAAAGTATAATAAAATTTACAGTAAAATACCAATCAAATAAAAGTACTACCAAGACAACTATTGCATATTTGCTGCAATTTCCCCAAAACTCGGGTCAATCAAGTGAAGGCCAAGGAGAACAGATGTGTTTTCAGTCTGGACTTAAACTGATCTACGGACTGAGAGAGCTTCACAGACAGAGGGAGTCTGTTCCACAGTCTGGGTGCTGCCACAGAGAAGGCTCTGTCACCTCTAGTCTTCAGCCTCGCTTTAGGGACAGCCAACAAGAGCTGGTCGGCTGACCTCAGGGCTCTGGATGGAGTGTAGGGCTGCAGCAGCTCGCTTAGGTAAGACGGGCCCATGGAGTTTAAACACTTAAAAACAATCAAAACTTTAAATTTCACCTGAAAAACAACAGGGAGCCAGTGAAGGGAGTGCAAAACGGGGGTAAAAGATTCACGCCTCCTTGTGTTTGTCAACAGACGGGCTGCAGCGTTTTGGACGTTCTGCAGTCGCTGCAGGGAGCTCTGGTCCAACCCTAAATATAAAGAGTTACAATAATCCAAACACGATGTAATAAATGTGTGGATAGCCCGCTCTAGATCAGGCCGAGGAAGATAAGGTTTTTTCTTAGCGAGGGTCTTCAGCTGCAAGAAACTGGCTTTGATAACAGTGTTAATATGCTTATCAACTTTAAACAGAGGCTCAACGATCACACCCAGGTATTTTACAAAGGAAC
>NC_056516.1:13102983-13104047 GCF_014905685.2 Nematolebias whitei | reverse complement strand
TTTAAACAGAGGCTCAACGATCACACCCAGGTATTTTACAAAGGAACGACAGGAGGACAAAGGACCAACCACACTGTCATGCTCAAGCAGGAGGTTGCATTGACCGAACACCAGAATCTCTGTTTTTTCCTTATTCAGGGTCAGAAAATTGTGTTCTCAAGTAGGGCCACAACTAACGATTATTTCCATAATCGATTCATCGGCCAATAATTTTTTTCGATTAATCGATGAATCGAAAAAATAACAAAAACAATGTTTTTGTGGGATTCCTGGTTTCCCTCTGTCTGTTTGTGTCTGTTTGTCACTTTCCCTCCACAGCTAATCACCCAACTCGTCACACCTGCCACCAATCTGAGGAGTACTGCTACTCACCTATTTAAGCAGCTGCCAGCCTCCTCTCCAGCGCTGGGACATCTTCTGACAATCGGACCTTCCACGGCCTGGTTCATTCTGGTCCTCCCTAGGACTTCTCCCTCCACTGGAACTCCTTCCTGTGGACCTTTGATGTCTCGTCTCCAGCAACAACATCCACCACTCTGTCTGGGTCAACCTGCTACTCTCCTCTGGATTCCTCCTCACACCCAGGATCCCACTCTCTGCTCCTCCTCAACCATCTCCTGAAACAATAACAAGTAAGGATCAATTCTTGATTTATCAATCATCATCATCATCCACCAAGAGGATATATATTCACCATCTCTCTCCTTCCCTTACAGCTGTTCGAGTTTTATCTTCACCTGTAAATAAATATCACTTACCTTTTTACCTGCCTCGTGTCCTTGCTTCCTTGGTCTGCTACATTGGGGGTCGACGTTGTATAAACCTGATAGTTTTAATTTCCACCACTTTATTCCAAAATTGAACATTTGACTGATATAGCAATTTGCACAAAAAACAGGTTGCTATTCGACTATTCTGTTAGTAAAACATTGAATAAAATATAAAAGTTAGTCAAATAGCTTTAAAAAATTAATGTACACAAAAATATATACAAATGTATATTTTATACCTGCACAATATGTAGCTACTTTGTAAAATGTATCACTGAGGGAAGAGTGTAACCT
>NC_056516.1:13101795-13102883 GCF_014905685.2 Nematolebias whitei | reverse complement strand
CGGCCCCCGTCCACATTTGGTCCGGCCCCCTGAACAATACCAGAGAGCATTTAGATTTTTTTTCATATATATGTATTTGTATTTGATAATAAAGTTGGACTTTTGCAATAAAATGTTTCTTAGTTATGAACTATTTTCATTATTAAGTAATATAATACTATAATACATAAGTTAGTAACTATTTCATACACGCATATAACGTGACATTCTGTTCCACCCTTCTGTGGTCTGTGCCCCTATTTGGCAACCCCCAGAAAAAAAAATTCTAAACCCACCCCTCGCAAAGAGAGAACGGAATAATGGCGAAAAGATTAGGTAAGAGAAAAATTTATTCAGAATGCAGGGCATTTAACCTGCAGTGAACAAACGATTAATTTTTTTGTTCAATGCAAAGAAAAGGCTGTCTGTTTCATCTGTCAAGAGGCGGTGGCAGTATTCAAAGAATATAATCATAACAACCCTCTCTGTCAATACCCCAGAGAGGGTTATTTGGTTATTATTTATTTCATAAATAGTGTTATTTACTTCCTGAATTTTGTTCTGTGAAGAATCCAGAAAGGGTTATTTGATTGTGCTTTCTGGAAAACAATAAATTTTTACGTTTAGGCACTCCTGCAATCGTCATACTTTTTCTGTTACAAACTGACTCCGGCCCTCCCCCAGAGAAGGGAAAAGTTATGTGGCCCTCACAGGAAAAAGTTTGGGGACCCCTGGTCCATAGTCTCAATAAATTTAGCACACTGTACAAGTTGTTCGTAAAAAAATGTGAGTACACAACACAAGTCCAGGATTAAATGGAAAACAACACAGTATTTGCTCTTGAGGCTACTACCATCCCCATTTTCTAAAAGGTTTATAAAATGAATATTTAAAAAAGAATCAACTTCATTATTTAAATAATTAGCTTAACCAACCCAATTATATTCAAACAATTATTCTCTTTGTTACTGATCAGCCTTTTTTTTGCTCCATCTACCAAACTTTGTGTTGATCAAAGGTTAACACTTTTTGACTTTGTGTGTGTGTGTGTGTGTGTGTGTGTGTGTGTGTGTTTTACTTCTCAGTGTATCATGGATGGACTTTACTGG
>NC_056516.1:13099792-13101695 GCF_014905685.2 Nematolebias whitei | reverse complement strand
CATAGAATATTTGATCAGAAGAAACCTTCAGCTTTCAACCACACCATCTTACTACAACATCAGCAACATGACCTTCTACATCAGGACAGTTATTTTAGACCAAGGTGACTCAAGTGATAGTTCATGGTGGCCCTTTAGACTGTTCTTAGCTGGGTCTAAGATAATAATACAGGTAAATATAAGACAGTTTCCTGTGACTGGTCTATCCTGACTGGTCTATTTTGGTTCTGGGGGGATGGGAAGAGAACAAAGAGTGGTGGTTTGTAGTGGTCTCAGAGTGGACACAAGCCTTTTCACTTCCTGTTAAGGAAGCATCATCTGTAGTTAGACAGAGAAGTTGCTTCGATTGTTAAATGTTACCATTCTAAGTTACATGAGTAGTGAGAAAATTTAAATTAGACTCAGAATTTGAAGGTAATCAGCTGAACTGGGACTTCTTCATGCTCTTTGTTGGTATATTATATCAGCTCTTTTCACTGTATAAACTGTATATTTTTGCCTGTTGGCATCATGTTAAATGTAGCCATTCAAGAATGTTTGCTTCTGATGATCTGCCAAGACATGAGATCTTCTGGTTTAGTCCCTTCTAAAGACACAACTGTGTGCAACGCATGGTCAGCTGCAAGTTTTATTCTAAAGACATCAGCTGAAGTCTATAGTCTCAATAAGTTTAGCACACTGTACAAGCTGTTCTTTAAAATGTGAGTTCACAACACAAGTCCAGGATTAAATGGAGAACAACACAGTATTTGTTCTTCAGGCTACTACCCAGCCCCATTTTCTAAAAGGTTTATAAAATGAATATTTAAAAAAGAATCAACTTCATTCTTTAATTAATTTGCTTAACCAACCCAACTGTATTCAAACATTTATTGTCTTTGTTACTGATCAGCCTTGTTTTGCTTCATCTACCAAACTTTGTGTTGATCGAAGGTTAACACTTTTTGACTTTGTGTGTGTGTGTGTGTGTGTGTGTGTGTGTGTGTGTGTGTGTGTGCGTGCGTGTGTGTGTGTGTGTGTGTTACTTTTCATCATGGATGGACTTTTCTCAGGTAATTTAACAGATAATGAAAATGGTAAATGCAGCAATTGTTTTAGACCATAAACTGTACAGGACAAAGTAAGTTGAAGTGGTTAGACGTCTTTTTTAGTTAAGTCTGATGGAGTTTGCATGTTCTCTCCGTGCATGTGTGGGTTTTCTCGGGTACTCCAGTTTCCTCTCACAGATCAAAAACATGCATGTTAGGCTGATTGGTAACTCTAAATTGTCCATGTGAGAATGGTTGTTTGTCTCATTTTGTGTCCCTGTGATGGACTGGAGACCTGTCCATGGTGTCCCCCACATCTTGCACCAGTGACCCCTGCAACCTGAAAAGGAAGAAGTGGGTAAGATTTGACGTTCGCTCTTTCAAAAAGTATAATAACCTTGCACATAAAATGCATGTATAACTATTTACATTTATTTATTGCATGTATAACTATTTACTATGCATTTCTAAGACAACCCCACCTCCCCTAAAAAAGAAACAAATAAATAAATAAATAAAACATTGTATTTTAAAGTTTATACTGTATTTACTTGTGTCAAGTAAAAGTGGCTGCCAAAACAGTTTAACAATTCCTTTTTTTTTTTCAAGGTCACGTTTCTTCAAATTAAATAAGAATTAAATGTTTGCAATTCATGTTTATTCTTAACAGGATTTATTCCTGTGAGTCATTTTAAATGAGGTCTTCATTATTTCTTTAAAAAAAATTGTTTGGAAGAGTCAGGACCATTTCCAGGCTCCTCCATGATGGAGCAACAAACAGGAAGAAATGGTTCCTCTTCGAACAAACGATGTCCATGTTTTATTCTTTAATGAGAGGGATGTCTCTCACATATATATGTATATGTATATACGTA
>NC_056516.1:13094657-13099692 GCF_014905685.2 Nematolebias whitei | reverse complement strand
TAAATCACAAAACGGCTTACAGCTATACAGATAAAACAAAAATACTCATCTTGAGTGCAAAGACACAAAGAAAGTTGCAGTTCTTCTTAGATTCTCATAAAGTGCAAAAATGAAGCACTAAACTTGGTGTAATAATAGACAGTGACTTGAATTTTAAAAGTTGCATCAATAATCTCAATAAATTGGCTTTTTATCATTTGAGAAACATTTTAAAACTTAGAGTTTACATCAAAATTAATTCAATCATTTTAAGTTGTGTGTTGTGCACAGATTACAGCTGATTCAAAAATGCAGATAACAGAATCAATTTCAATCAATTTTGCACCAATTCAGTTCAATTTAATTCAGTTTATTTATAGCGCCAAGTCACAACACAACATATAAAATACATGTGAAGTTGTTCGACATCAGTTAGATCCTTCAGGTTTGCATACAGTGGTGATTAAATCATACCTTGTACATTTACTAAATTAAATTGAAGCTCCCATTTCTTTTTGTGCCACAATTAATTAAAGTTCGTGCTCAATAATCCAGTTAAAAAATCCAGAGTTAAGTCAGGTCCTGTGGACGGTTTCTCTTTGTTGAAACGTGCCATCTTTCATCCAGAAGACTTCATCAGTTCGAGGAGCCACAACAAACTGAGTCTCATAGACAGCACCTTCTGAGTGGATTGACCAGTTTGATGGCGACAAGATGGTTTTTGGAGTCTGTCCTCTCCCCTGCTGACTCACCTGAGCTCGTCCTCGTCCTCTTTTGTCTTTTGGATGAAAGACGAAACGCTTCAACTAAAAGAAACCATCCAGAGGATCTGACTTAACTTTGTTAAATTGAATACACTGCCTCTATATCTGTGAGAATCCAGCTTTACAAATATTTTTAGGTAAAACTTAAAAATGTTTCTATTTGTAAAAGCATATGCTGAAGTTTTCCTTGTTCATCTTATTTTGTAAAAACATTGTTATGATTTTGTGTATGAGGACGTGTCTGTGTTTCTGTATGTTTGTATAAATGTGTGTAAATATCCATTGTTCTTTTGTGTTTTAAGATCCTAATGGCAAACTCCTGGGTTGCTTTATGTATTGATCCCTTCATAAGTTTGACTTGAATTAAAAAAGACAAACCATGTGTCCTCCCTTGGGATTTTATACAAGGCATGACTTTGGCTTTTGAAAATGCCGTCAGCTGATCCAGAACATAAATGTGTTATTGTGTAGAAATGTCTTATAGTGCAAAAAATGGATATAAACTCCAAAACATCCTAATAAACTCCCACAGAAAAATACTATTCATTACACCTGTATTGACTGATGCTGTGTACTGATTATTAAATTCAAAATAATTCCAAAATTACTGGTAAATACTTGTACATAAAATACAGCAATATGAATAACGCTGAGCCATTTTGGTTAAACATGCAAGGTAGGCGAAGCGGCCATTTTGACTCAACACACAAGTTAGGCGAAGTAGCTTTTGAAAATCAAAAATCCAAAATGGCCGACAAAGCAAAAAAGGAAAAATACTATAAATCGGTCAGTTTTAGTGATATTGATCTGAAACTTGGTGCGGTGATAGCTGAGAATGTTTCCTATCAAGTGCCGTAACAAAATTAAAAATCCAAGATGGCCGCCAACACTACTTTCAAATTGCTTTAACGCAGCCATTTTTATACATAGAGAGCTGAAATTTGGTGAGATTATAGCTGAGAACATGTTCTATCGTATATGGAATTCAAATCAAAAATCCAAGATGGCCGCCTTAGCTAAAAGAGAAAAAAACACCATAACTCGGCCAATTTTAGAGCTATTCAGCTGAAATTTTGTATAATGGTAGATGATAGCAACCCCAAACACCTTTTACTATTAAATCAAGAAATTAAATCAGCACCAGCCTGGCAGCCCCCGTCAAAGTTTCTCCAGGAACTTTCTAGTTGTTTTTGTCAATTCAGTTCAACCTTTATTTAGACAGGTTAATCCCACTGAGCCTCGAGGACTCATTTACAAGAGAGACCTGATTTCACCAAAGAATGATGACAACAATAGACAATCATGAAAGAGGCATACAGATTTATTTATTTTTCTTCAAATTTCTACCCAGATTTGTACCAATATGCACAAGATTCTGGTGATTTGTATGCAGTAAGCTTGCTTATATTTGGAAATATACTGTGGCATAAATCCAAGTGGAAGGGCAGCAAGGCTCACAGCATTGGAGCAGGGTTCAAACTGTTTTACCATGGTGTGGATAGAAAGAGAAATGGAGTAGGGGTGAACCTGAAGGAGGAGTTGGCAAAGAATGTAGTAGAGGTGAAAAGAGTGCCAGATAAGGGGATGTGTCTGAAGGTAGAAGAAGGTCTAATGCTAATGAACATAAAATATGTAAGTATATATAGTTTTATATTCAGTTATTGAATTTAGGTTATCTAAACTTGTGCATATTTACAATCAGCAAAAAAACACCACCAATCCATCTATTATCTTTACCGGCGTCTTCCTTTACAGGTCGCGGGGTTCACTGGCGCCATATCCAGTAGTCACTGTGCAAGAGGCCGAGTAAACCCTGGACAGGTCTCCAGTCCATCACAGGGACACATTGAGACAAATGAGACAAACAACCATTCACTCTCTCAGTCACCTAGGAACAATTTAGATAAGCTACTGAATATGTTACCTCACCCTTTGTTTACTGTGTGGCTGCAGGTCACATTCAGATAGAGGTCCCCGGTTTACAGTGCAGGTCAAAGTAAAATGTATAAAAAGCACATTTAAAAACAACAGGTTATTACCAGAACTGAACAATAAAAGACAAAGGCAGGAGAAAAAATAAAACAATTTCATTTCAAAGCCTCAGAATAAAAATAAAAAAAACACAACACAGTAAAATACTAAAACAACTCACACTGGGGTAAGTCAGTGAAAACAGATGTGCTTTTAAAAAAGATTTAAAAACAGGAAGTGAAGTGGCCTGTCTAATGTCGGGGGCAGATTGTTCCAAAGTTTAGGGGCCATGACTGAAAAAGCCCGATCTCCTCCGAGCTTCAACCTGGTTTTAAGGACAAACAAAAGCAGCTGATCAGATTATTTCAGTGCCTGAGAAGGAACATAAGGTTGAAAAAGCTGTAGGTGCCACAGTCAGTCTCACTTCAGAGCCCAGATGTTGTGTCCTACACCAGGATTCTTACTCCTTTTCTGAATCACCTTTCTTCCTTCACTAAATGTCTGTGGTCACCTCTCTGTTCTCAATTCAGTGTGAGTGAATGTTGTTAACTACTGAAATCACCAGTGTCTGGAGAATAAAAAAGAGACTTCTGATGATGTTATCAGTAGAAGATGCAATAGGTACAGAATGTTGACTGGTTACTTTTGCTGAGTTAACCCTTTACAGACTTCCTGACTTCTCAGAACAGACAATAAACTGACAACATTCTTTAAACTGCCCAAAATGTTCACCAGGTCTGTTTCACGCTCAGTTTATAAATGTCTCAGTTTCTGCTTCCAACAGGTGAACCACTTCCCTCTAGACCAGACGTGGGCAACTCAAGGCCCGAGGGCCAAAAGTGGCCCTTGGACAATATCAATCAGGGCCCCAATATCCTTAGAATATATATAAAAAAAACTTTTGCAAAAAAATAGATTGATTAAACAAAACAGCAATTTATCAATGAGGTTCAAGGAAATTAAATTAAACGTCTTGCACAAAACTTTTTAAAAACATTTTTAAGTCATTGTGTTTCTGTAACTATCAAAAAGAGCAACCTTGAGTCCAGTGCGCTGTCTAACTTCAGACCTATTTCTAAATTGCTGTTTATGTCTACAGTTTTAGAAAAAGTTGCTTATGTCCAACTGCAGACTTATCTTGACCTAAATGAAATTGGTGAAAAAAATTCAGGCTGGTTTTAAAATACGGCACTGAAACTGCTCTTTTAAAAGTTTTAAACAACCTTCTTTTAATGGTTGCTGCAGGAAAATCAGCAGTTCTCTTACTTTTAGATTTGTCCGCTGCCTTCGACACTGTGAACCACAGCGCCCTTTTGACCCGTATGGAGTCACTTGTTGGTATTCAAGGCACAGCTTTAAACTGGTTTGATACCATCTCTCAAACTGGAGTTTTTCTGTAAATCTAGGTCAGTATTCCTCCTCTGTGGCTCCTCTGAAATATGGGGTGCCCCAGGGGTCGATATTAGCACCTGTTCTTTTTGCCTTGTACTTGCTGCCTCTGGGTTTTATCTTTAAAAAGCACAAAGTCTCTTTTCATTGCTTTGCAGATGATATTCAAATCTATCTACCTGTAACTACAAATGACAGCCAGTCTGCCGTACATATGTTACAGGATTGTCTTAGGAATGTGCAGGCATGGTTGAGAATAGGGCTGCAACAACGAATCGATAAAATCAATAAAAATTGATTATTAAAAGTGTTGGCAACAAATTTCATTATCGATTCGTTGTGTCGCACGATTATGTGTCTTTCACGGTGCTGCGGAGCCGATTTGTTCACCTGCAGAGTGTTGTCAATGATGACTGAATAAAGTAAAAATAAAAAAAACTCTGCAGCGCGAGTTGAACAGAGCGAGGGGCGAAGCAGAGCAGAGACTGTTTTCAAAGGAAATTAAGTCAATTTTACAAATGACCGACGCAGAGAAAACTGTTCGACCCAAGTCGTCCAATGTGTGGGAGCTCTTCACAAAGATAAAAACTGCGCAACATGCAGCTTTGAAAAGTGACGACACGACACGGTAGAACCACGGAGATAAACGTAAACATGTCGGAGTCACGAGGAGGAGGAAGGAGCTGCAGCAGATACAACATGTTTCACTCCCAAATCGTGGTGCAGGTGAGTCTCTACAACTTAACACATTGTTCTGTTTCAAGAGAGAAAACGTAACATCAGTCTCTCTGGAGCTGAAGCTGTTTGTTTGTTTGTTGATTAATGACGGTGATAGAGAACGTGCGTTACTTTTTATTTAATTTAATTGGTACAAGCAGTGTTTAAATGTGATTTATAAATACATCTAACACAAAGATAATAATTTAATGATT
>NC_056516.1:13093485-13094557 GCF_014905685.2 Nematolebias whitei | reverse complement strand
TTTTTTTTTCAAGTTATGCTTACAACATGGATGGACATTTATGGTCATCTTGGATTTTCAAGTGGTAACCCAATTTTTGAAAGGAATAGTTCTTACATGTCGATATAGCAACACACCAAAATGGAAGTCAGTACCTCACTTATTTTTCAACAATATTCAGAACATGGGTAGTCATTTATAGTGGCAGCCATCTTTGATTTTGACATTGCAGCCCAGTATTCAAAGGAAACTTTCTTATTCCTAGATAGAGCCACACACCAAAATGGAAGTTGGTATCTCACTTACTTATCAAGTTATCAAGCTCACAGCATACAAATTGAACAATTGAATATGTTGCACCAAAAAGATTTACTACTAGATACTTGCATTATCTGTTCAATTCCAGTCAAAAGAAACACTCATCAGAAACTACAAACATTTATTACTCAAATCCTTCAGTGATCGAGGACATCAGTGTACCGCTTGTTTTTGTTAATATCCTTGCAGCTTTTATGAGAATTTTTTTTGGGCTTTCTTTTACAATCATAGGTTGAAACACTAGTACATTTTGGAGTGGCTTTGACTAAGTAGTTCAGCAGTTGTCCATCAAAGAGTGAGTTGGGGTTTTGATTCCACCAGCAGTCACATGTTGAAGTGTCCCTGGGCAAGACACTGAACCCCTCATTTCCTCTGATGTGTGTTCCATCGGTATATGAATGTGATAAATCACTGATTAGTCTCTATAGAATGACTTACTCAGATTAGCTTTATGGAGACGCAGTAGAGGTTGTATGAATGTGAATATGGATAAGTAAATGAGGGCACAGATTGTGTTGTAAAGCCCTTTTAGTATCCTGGCTGGATATAAAGGTGCTCTATAAGTGTAATCCATGTACCATTAACATTTTTCTTTATAGGACAATATTATGTAGTTTGTCTACTTATTCATGTTCTCTCTTTGTTGCGAAACCAAACCAACAGATGGCAGTCTGTGAGGATCGACAACTTCTCCTCCTCCACCAAAAACCTCAGCACTGGCTCCCCCTAGGGCTGTGTGTTGAGCCCCCTCCAATTCACTCTGCTCACACTGTGC
>NC_056516.1:13090658-13093385 GCF_014905685.2 Nematolebias whitei | reverse complement strand
TCCAACTACAGGCAGGAGGTGGAACACCTGGAGAACTGATGCAGGAAGAACAACCTTCACACCAATGTGAAGAAGATTAAGGAGATGGTTGTGGATTTCAGATAAGGCAAACACACCTACCCCACTACCCCCTACATAGGAGGATCTGCGGTGGAAGTGGTCTCCAGCTACAAGTACTTGGGTGTGCACCTGAATGACAACCTCAGCTGGGGCAACAACACCACCAGCCTGATCAAGAAAGCACATCAGACTCTACTTCCTCAGACAACTGAGGCAAACTGGTCTAAGAGGCTTAGTCCTCACCTCCTTCTACAGGTGTGCAGTGGAGAGCATCCTGTGCTCCAGCATCAATGTGTGGCATGGAGGCTGCACAGCTGCAGAAAGAAAAGCTTTGCAGAGAGTGGTGAAGGCTGCACAGAAGTCTGTTGGAGTCAGTCTCCCCACCATCACAGACATCTACACCTCTAGATGCAGGAAGAGGGTCACCTGCATCATGAAGGACTACACTCACCCAGCACACACACTTTTTGCCCTACTTCCCTAAGGCAGGAGGTTGAGGAGCAGGAAGTGCAGAACTACTAGATTGAGGAAGAGCTTCTACCCTGAGGCTGTTAGACCAGGGATAATCACTGTTGGAAAAAATAATAATTATAATGCCACTTTGATTAGTAATATGTGAGTTATCTGTGCTGCTGAATATCCATGCTGCTAATCTCATGCTGCTGTATTCATTCATACCCATCTTCTCACACAGACTTGTTTGGGCTGCTGTTGTTACGTTATATTGTTTTGCATTATTAGTGCTTGGCGTATATCTTAGATATTTTAGCATATTTGGTGTTTGTTTTAGCGTATATCTTAATGTATATCTTAGATCCTTATGTAGTGTTTCTTTTTACACTTTACATGTTTGCTATTGTTGGGTGTAACTGGGACCTTGAGTACATAATTTTGTTCCACCTCAAGTAACACATGTGATGCGAGTGACAATAAACCCATTTGAACTTGAACTAAAGTCAACAGGCATGGTATTTTTGGTTAGATGGACTAATATATATATATATATATATACATACATATGTCATTCCTCAAATTTGAACGGTCTGCTGCAAATGTACTTTTAACAAATTCACACGCTTGTCCTAGTGTAAGTTACAGATACCTTAAACTGAACCACCAGCAAAGAATGTTATATTTCCAAAGTATGATTAAGGACTATTTGAGTACAAAATGCAGAAGTCTTTTTTCCAAAAGCTCTTGAGATTACAGTGCTTCAGGATGAACACAAAAAGTTTTTAACTGGTCAGTTTTGTTGTTACGTTTTTCAGATGCTGATGAAGATTCTCAGTTTTTTCATTTTTCAGATATAACTATTACACTTTTTGATTGGCCAGGACCCCCTTGCAAGGGATTTTGAAACTGGGGGATTATTCCTGATATAATAAAGGTTAGATAAAAAAGAAATTAGACAAATCTGCAAAGCTCAGTTGGAACAAGTTCATTTAGCTACATTCTCCTCTGACTCCTAAACAAGACATTTTTGTCCACACAGCTGATTTTCACTGGATGATTTCTCTTCTTTACACCATTCATCCATCCATTATTTTTTACTCGCTTCTTCCTTTCCAGGTCATGGGGGTCACCGGTGCCCATAGCCAGCAGTCACTGTGTGAGAGGTAGGGTACACCTGGACAGGTTGCAAGTAGCTACATCACAGGGACATGTCTTCTTTAAACAATTTTCTGTAATTCCTAGAGTAAAGTGAAGTGCTACGTGTTGTCATATGTTCCCATACATTGGTGAAATTAGTTCTCTGCATTTAACCAATTGCACATGGGACACACCCAGGTGGAGCAGTGGGCAGCTATGTAGGCGCCCAGGGAGCAATTCAGGATTGGGTGTCTTGTTCAGAGACACCACGACATGTGGGAATGGCTTGGGATCGATCCTGGGACTTTTGGGTCAGAGGTTGGCTGCCCAGCCTCTGCCCCATCTTGGCCCCAGAGAGGGTTGTGTGTAAAAAATTTCAGTAGATCAGCAGTTTCTAGAAATAGTCAGACCAGCCTGTAAGGCACAAAACTTGCAATCAAAATCACTAATCTTATGATTATTCTCTTTCTTCCACATGTCAGCTTCAGATTTCAGCAACTTGTCCACGCCACGTGTAGATGCTTAAAAGCACGGAGTTGCTGCCATGTGATTGTCTGATTAGCTCCTTGCATTAAGCACTGAGCAGACAGGCTAGATAAAGTGTCCGATGAGGGTAGAGCAAGGTTCACGTAGTTTTGTTTCCATTTAGTTTTGCACAATATGCAGACATGCTGTCAGTGTCCCAAATAATTCAAAGTCATTCTCTCTCCTTTGCTCGTTTCCTCTCTTTCTGGTTTAGGCAACTGTTTTTTTCTTTTCCTCTTTCTGTGTCTCCCACCGTCTCAATCTGTTTCTCACTGTGAGGGAATAGGGTGTCTGTCACAAACACTGAGGCGCAAAAAGCCTCATCACACTCGTGTGATTCTACTCTCTCTCTTTCTCTATGAACCATAATTCTGATATTACTTTAATTATTTAACTTTCTCTTGAACACACACACACATACACACACACACACATTACACAGACAGGTTTACTGACTTATTCATGCATGGGTTTATTTGGGGGCAGAGATCCTGTCTGCCAGCCTGACAGACACCCTGAACCATGGAGACTCCTGTCCTCATCTTTGTCCAC
>NC_056516.1:13085152-13090558 GCF_014905685.2 Nematolebias whitei | reverse complement strand
GTGTAGATGCTTAAAAGCACGGAGTTGCTGCCATGTGATTGTCTGATTAGCTCCTTGCATTAAGCACTGAGCAGACAGGCTAGATAAAGTGTCCGATGAGGATAGAGCAAGGTTCACATAGTTTTGTTTCCATTAGTTTTGCACAATATGCAGACATGCTGTAAGTGTCCCAAATAATTCAAAGTCATTCTCTCTCCTTTGCTCGTTTCCTCTCTTTCTGGTTTAGGCAACTGTTTTTTTTCTTTTCCTCTTTCTGTGTCTCCCACCGTCTCAATCTGTTTCTCACTGTGAGGGAATAGGGTGTCTGTCACAAACACTGAGGCGCAAAAAGCCTCATCACACTCGTGTGATTCTACTCTCTCTCTTTCTCTATGAACCATAATTCTGAGATTACTTTAATTATTTAACCTTCTCTTGAACACACACACACATACACACACACACACATTACACAGACAGGTTTACTGACTTATTCATGCATGGGTTTATTTGGGGGCAGAGATCCTGTCTGCCAGCCTGACAGACACCCTGAACCATGGAGACTCCTGTCCTCATCTTTGTCCACTCCCTCCCCACACACACACACACACCACCACCACCACCCCCCCTCCAACACATACACACACACACACATGCACACACACCTAACCAAGTCCTCCAATGTCTGACTTGAGTCCACCCTATCGTTAACAGATGAGGTCCTCAACTAGAGTTCAATCTAGCTTCTCTATCATAGTTTTCACTCTTTTTTATTTTATTTAATTTTCCTCTTGCTTTCCATTTTAAATGGAGAGATGGGGAAGGTATGCCCACATTTCTCAGAACAAAGACAGCCCAATTAAGTTAGTTGAGTTAAAGTTTGTGTGACAGAGAGGGATCAGAAGCCATGGAGGAAAAGTAACAATCGAGAGAATGTTGAGGATAGGAGAAAGAGAGACAGTCTAACAAACTGGGAAAAGAAGGAGTGAAGAAGAAGAAGAGGGGGGAAACAGGAGCCTGAGTCACTTTGTTCCAGAAGCAGGTCAACTTCATTTTTATCTCCTCAATGGGAGAATATGAATAATTAATAACTGCTTCAGCCATACCCTTCAGAGGCCTATGGTAAAACGTAAAGTCTAATGAGATGTTGCTCATGAATTGTAAATGTGGATGCTGGAATGTTTTTTTTTTCTTCGTCTGACTGTGTGTGTCTGTGTGTTTGTGAGTGAATAAGGATTGGGTTAGTCTGTTACAGACGGGTGGGGTGAAGAACAGCTTGCAGCCGTTTTAAACTGTAGACGAAAAACTTCATTAGAAGCGTCAAGTCCATCCTGCAGCACATGGAAGCACAGCAGAGATCCAAAAGTTTGTACAAAGCTCTCAACCATCCTAACACACCAATGACCACCACACCTGCTAACTGAAGCAAAATAGAAATGGATGCTGTTTTATATTTATCTTTTGTAACAGCTTCATCTTTTATTCATCAATTCAAATGACAATAGCTGTTTCCTGTATATACTGCAGCTCCATCGACATCCATCCATTTTCTTTACTCACTTTTTCTTTTAAGGTGACATCTAGGCTAGTGCCTATTTTAATTGGTCATTGTACAGGGGAGGGGTACACAAGTACATCACAGGGTCACTTAGGGCCCCCACATACTCGAGCATACTGTGCGTAATCTGTGAGCTGCACGGACTCTGTGGGTACTGTCCGCAGACGGTTGAGACTTCTTACTCGAGCGTACAGATTGCCTAAAATTCTCTCGTGACAAATTCCTTAATTTCTCACAATTTCAGTCATGGCATCAATGGACGAGGAGGAAGAGCTCTCTTTCCTCTTAGCTTTAAAATAATTATACATATAAAAATATATAGAAAAGAAGTTGAGATAGTCTTAAAACAAACAAAAGAAAAGAAGGTGGTAAATAAGGCCATTAAACCAGACCAGGGATGAAGAAGGGAAATTTAATACACTGATGAAGGGCATGAAGACGAACAGCGAGAAACACTTTTGAATATTTTCGAATGGATTCTAGCAAGTTCAATGAGCTAGTTGGGTGCTTTACCACCAGGGCAGCCACCGCACACTAGTCAGAGCTGCACAGAGAGCGGCAGTCATGCTGCGCATCATAAAGAAATCATTCAGTGGTTTTTGCACAATAATTTTCATGTCATATGACCCACTGACCCAAAACTTATATTAAGTTACTAGACCTGACAGACGAGGCACCCTCATTTATTTCTCATTTTAAAAGATTTTCTAATTTTACAAAATTCATTTGTTCAAAAATCATGGTTTTCGCTCAATAAATAATTAGAAAAATTTTTAAAATGAGAAATAAATGATGGTGTCTTGTGTGTCAGTCTATTAGAGTAGTTTAACATTTGTTTTGTGTCAGTGGGTCAAATGATGTAAAATATATTAATTTTTGTTTCTGAAGAGTGTTTGGTTCAGTAATTTGTTGACGGTCCCTAAGTGAACCATTACGTTTCGGAGGAGGGGCCGACTGAACACAGTTGACCAACATCAGACTGTCTGTTTCGGATCAAACGCGAGGAACACACCTGTGCGGCCGTGACTGGTTCTGAATGAGACTTTACAGCAGACAGCCGCTCCCCTCTCTTCCAGGTACTGTGTACCGGCGCAGAATCTTTTAGTGGTATGCAATACCAGACTGTACCGGCTTACTTTCACACCTGGTTGAGACGTTGCGTTCTGTTGTCTGTATTGTTCTGTTGGTACAGAATCACGTGGGAGTGAAAGGGGGTGGATGTGACTGCGGTAACAAAAACATGTATTTAGCAATGAGTCACGTTATCGCTTGGATTTGAATCAGTACATTTTGCATCCAATAAAAACAAAGATGTTGACAAATAAACTGGACAATATTATGGCATTTTAGTGATATTTCCACAGTTGTGATCTTGACTGGTCTTGAAATAAAATCCCGAGTCCTCAATGTCCGAGACCGCGACAAGACCGAGACCAAAAGTGGTTGAGTCCGAGACAAGCCCAAGACCCTCAAAAAGTGATCTTGAAACCGGTCTCAAGACCAAGACCGGTCTCGAGTACTACAACACTAGTAGTGACTGAAAAGAACAAGATTGCGGATACATTCGGTCAAAATGAGTGTTCTCTGAAGGATTGCTTGACCCTCAGAGATGTGGTACAGTTGTTCAGGAGAGATTCAGAGTAATGCTCCTGCTCCTCAACATCTAGAAGAGCCAGTTGAGGTGGTCTGGGCATCTGGTAAGGACACTCCCTGGATGCCTCCCTAGGGAGGTTTTCTGGGCAAGTTTGACTAGAAAGTTAAGCCCCAGGACACTCTGGAGAGACTATGACAAACTAGAAAAGGTGGCTGGGAAAAGAGATGTCTGGGCCTCCCTGCTTAAGCTGCTGCCCCTGTGACACAACCATGCAACAAGTGGAAGATAAAGGAAGAATGGATGCATGGATCAAGACCAAATCTAGACGATTTCTATGTGAAGCTTCAGCTACCCATGATGCTCACAATGGTGACAAAATGATGTTCATAACCAAAAGAAAACTGGTTGCTACATCCACCAAATCACTTTATTTTAATGCAATGTTAATTTTCATGACTTTTAGCATAAACTGAAAACAACTTGGCACCTTGGCAGCACAACAGCTCAGTGGTTAGCACTGTTGCCTCACAGCAAGAAGGTCCTCGGTTCGATCCTCGGTTGGACCTGGGGTCTTTCTGTGTGGAGTTTGCATGTTCTTCTCATGCTAGTGTGTGTTTTCTCCGGGTACTCTGGTTTCCTCCCACAGACCAAAAACATGCATGCTAGGCTGTCTTCAAGCCCAGGCCTCCATTGCAAAAGAGATCTATGATCTCAATGGGATTTGCCTGGTTAAATAAAGGTTAAATTAAAAAAAATAAAAACTGAGATATTATATCTGTAGCTCACATAAAAGTAAAAGCTTAGATTGGTGATTGTGAAAAGTACCATAAAAAATGTTCATGGTTTAAAAAAATAGGACATGCTCAATTCAAGCTCCTCCTTGAATTGCCATCTTATCGTGGTGGAGGAGTTTGTGCACCTGAATGATCGATACTAGGAGCTATGTTGTCTGGGATAATTGCCCCTGGTAGAGTCTTACAAGGCAGATTGGTTCTAGACGACAGGCCAGACAAAAAGCAATTCAGAAGACTTATATGGATGAACAAGAACAAGGAGCTCAGTGTCCCTTGCTGGGACATGGGCTACCAGGGCCCCATTCTGGAGCCAGACCTGGGGGAGGGGCTCATTGGTGAGTGCCTGGTGACTGAGTCTCTACCCATGGGGCCCGGTCAGGCTCAGCCAGAAGGAGCAACATGAGTTTGCCTTCCTGTGGGCTTACCATCTGCCAGAGGAGCCATACAAGTCAGGTGCATGATGGCATGGGCAGTGGCCAAAAGCAGCTTGGCGCTCTGTCCCTGGCTTACCAAAGCTGGCTCTTGGGACATGGAACATAACCTCTCTGGTGGAGAAGGAGCCTGAGCTTATGCATGAGGATGAGAGGTACGGACAAGATACAGTTGGGTTCACCTTGAAGTAGAGCATGGCTCTAGAACTAATCTCCTTGAGAGGGGCTGGACCTTATTACACTCTGGAGTTGCCCATGGTGAGAGATGTCGAGCAGGTGCGGGTCTACTTGTAGTCCCCCGACTTAGTGTCTATGTGTTGGAGTTTTCCCCGGTGGATGACAAGGTGGATAAGAGGGTGGCTTCCCTGTGCATTCGGTTGGAGGAACGGGCTCTGACTGTTGTTTGTGTTACTTGGACGGGTGTGACTGGGAGGAACAGCCTCACTGATCTGAACCCGAGTGGTGTTCTGTTGCTGGACTTCTGTGCTAGTCAGTTTGTCCATCATGAACACCATGTTCGAACATAAGGGTGTCCATAAGTGTACTTGGCACCAGGATGCTCTAGGTCATAGATCGATGATTGACTTTGTAGTCATGTCATCTGATTTGTGGTTGCTTGTTTTGGACACTCAGGTGCAGAGAGGAGTTGAGCTGTCAACTGATCACCACCTGGTAGTGAGTTGGGTCAGATGACAGGGGAAGATGCCAGAGAGACCTGGTAGACCAAATGTGTGTGAGGATAGGCTGGGAATGCCTGTCAGAAGAACCTGTCAGAAAGATCTTCAACTCACACCTCCAGGAAAGCTTTAACTGCATCCTAGCTGAGGCGGGGGACATTGAGTCCGAGTGGGCCATGTTCCGTACCTCACTTATCAAGGTCACTGCCTTGAGATGTGGCCGCAAGGTTGTCTGTGCTTCTCGTGGTGGCCATCCTCAAACTCGGTGGTGAACAGCTCAGGTTAGGGAGGTTTTCAAGCTGAAGGAGTCCTATCAGACCTTGTTGGTTGATGGGACTCGGGAGGCAGCTGATTACCAGAAGACCAAGCGATC
>NC_056516.1:13082119-13085052 GCF_014905685.2 Nematolebias whitei | reverse complement strand
GTAATCGCTGAATGCACTTTCTAAGTTGAAGTATGCTGAAATAGTTAAAGTTCAAATGCAGTAAGACGTTAAAGGATTTCACAGAGTCCTAATATATTTTCAGTGACAAAAACATGAAAAGATAATATTTCAAAAAGTTTATAAGCTACCAATACTAAAAGTCATAGCAGGAGTGTCTTGAATGAGCTGAACATGTTGATACCTTAATTGATGAAATAGCTTTAAAAAACAGTGGGGTGAGTTGCATGCAAAAAAAAAAAGGTACAGAAGACACAAACAGGATCTAAATAGTGATGAACGAATAATGATCTCACTGATGCCTCTTCATTACAGTACTGTAGTATAAATAATAAAAAGAATGTTACCTCATTTAAGATATGGCTAAATTGTCATTGAGTGTGTTGAAGAATGATTTTTTTCTTCAGCTAATCCATATATTTCACTGTTATCACATAGAGACCCCTTTAACATTGATAATTACCTTGTTGGACTGAGCATGGGCAGAGGAAAAGGACTGTTAGGAGTTTTAACTGCGAACAGGAAGTTGTCTCTGCAAATGCTGCCTCACAGAAACGAGGCCCCAACAAGGAAAGAGACAGTTGACTATCAGACTCAAATGAAAGTCTCCTACAAGGAATCCCCATTTCAAATGCAAAAAAACAAAACCAGTGTAACATCATGCCACCACTGCCAGAACTGGAGATGAAGAAAGGAGATACAACAATGGCTGAGCAGGAAATAAACGTGTAGGATCTGTTCACACCAACAAATGGTCAAAATAAGTCCAACAAAGAAAGATGGAGCCTCTGATGTTGACCTCTCGTTGCCATTAAAGATAAATGATCCTGCTTTCTGAACTCCTGAAGAGAGGATAGCACTGAGATGTTGATGTAAATGGGGGTGTACAATGCTTTTCTGATTTCTTTTTTGTTATTTTCATTTCTTAATACTCAGAAGAGCTTCCTGGCAGTTTCCAGTATCACACGTTGCATTAAGTTGCAAGTTAAGAGAGAAAGATCCGTCTGAGGAAAGCTTTAAGAGTTTACTTGTATCCAACTAAGTTAAGTCAGGTCCTCTGGACAGTTTCTTTTTGTTGAAAGGTGTCGTCTTTCACCCAGGAGACTTCATCAGTCCAAGGAGACAACATACTCAGTCTTATAATATTGTTTCTGCTCCTGTATATAGTATAGTGTGTTTAGTTTAGTCAGTTTTAGTGTGTTTGAGGCAAAACAATGGGAGGATTTTTTTTAAACTTAAAGCTGCAATTTCTGTTTGAGCTGGGGGTGGAGCCATGGAGTCAGAAACTTTTCAGATAAAAGAGGCAGAGCTGAAAAAGGAAAGCAAAGTCTGAAAGTGAGGGCAGTGATAAGGAAATGAGAGAGCCATTATTTGTTTTAGAAGAGGAAAGAGAGGAAGTGTACACAGGCCGCCATACTCCTGCCTGTGTCAGATCTCTGGCATGACGTCATCAGACTTCAGTAATCATCAACCTCATGCACGGGTGTTTCCTTTACTGGTTGGTTTTTAACACTTGCATTGCCCGAATGCAAAAAAATCACAATAATATTCAATGAGAGTGATTATCCATTAAAAGCACTTGGAGCTTTGTGGTGGGTGTTAGACTTTAAATGTTTTTAAATGTTTGTTTGTTTGTTTGTTAAGGATAGGTATCAGTGTGGGGGTTGGCGACTTAAAATGTTAAAATTAATAATTATCAGATTGTACAAAATAAAATAAATTAACATCTGACATTCAAAGGTGTCAGACAGGAATATTTTAAGGCCTCTACTATTCAGTGATTTTTGTTAACTTTCAAACAGCTTTGGATACTCTTAAAAAAACAACTTCTCAGATGTGACATGTGATATAACAGCGTAACAAGTCCAGGAGCATTTTCCTTCAAGTGTGTCTTTGTTAAATATGCCAACCTGAAAACAATCAAATCTGAAGCACTTTGTAAAGACTTGTTTTTCTAGAACAAGGTCAGAAATCTACATAGCTGAAAACCTTTGAGAAAGAAAATAAAACATACTGGAAAAAACTGTATCTGCGTACTCAAAATATAAATGTAGCAAAGGGTATAATTTTGTTTTATCAGTTGACCTCACATGTCTCAGTCCTCACACGTCTCCCACTTCACCAGAACAGCATGCTGGGAAAACTCAATACTACAATGCCAAGCTACCAGTTGCTAAGGAGACCTCAGGGAGAGGGAGGGTTCCTGTTGCCATGGCAGCAAGCCTGCATCCCTCCAACGGTCCTCTCTCATGAGACTTGACCATCACAGACAGATCGAGTGAGATGGGGAAGAGACATGAGGGAGGAGAAAACAGAGAGGAGAGATATCAATAATTAAAGTTCTCACCTTCATTTAAAGAATGCACATCACCTTTGAGTTGAACTAAGATCAAATTATGTGAAGAAATGACGGAGTTGTAGTCGATTTGATCAAACCTTGAAAAACAACATTATGCACCTGTAGCCGATGATTACTTTCCGAGAGTTTCTTGCACTGGTTCATGATGACACGTTTATGGAGTCGACTCCAACGATGTGCAGTGTGTTTTCAATCAATAATTTAAACACAGAAGATTAATGTTTTACAAACACACTCATTTACATATAGACATATCCACACATACAGTTAATCATAAAAGTGTAATACAAAAAAACACAAAACTTTTATGACATTCATTTGCAATAAGGATATATATTTTTTACAGTGAGGCCTATTTCAGAACTAGGGAAATGCATTATTCACAAAAGCACAATTTCAGAAAACAGCTTCCCCTGACTTGGGAAGTGTATATGGTAAGGTAAAGCTAAGTTATCACAATCTACTGACCCGAGTGATCTGACAAGTGAATAAATAGTTAACATGCCCTTTACATATTGTGGGTCAAGGCCCCACAATATGTGTTATTTGAGATATA
>NC_056516.1:13070410-13082019 GCF_014905685.2 Nematolebias whitei | reverse complement strand
AGGTGACCAGGTCGGTCGATGGTGTGTGGTTGAATATGACCATGACTGCTACCCTGGCATCATCACAAAGGTGGAGGTTGCGAACATCAAAGTGAACTGTCTCCATAAAAAAGGTATCAACAAGTGTTACTGGCCAAGTCCAAGAAAATACATCAGTTGGTATGATGACAACCAGGTACTCTGCCTAACAGAGGAGCCAAAAGCCTCCAATAAACGATATCTCCAGCTTGATCCTGCCACATGAAGGTTAATTGAAGAACGCATGTAGTGAAGATCACCTCTCTCTCGTCACAAGATGGTTTGTGTTTGTTAATGTTGTTAGTGGTCTTTGTTCATGTTTGATGTTCAAGTGTTATAATCTTGTGTTTTTGTTACGGAATGCATGTTACATGTTTGTTGCTACAGATTTTCCATGCTTAACTTGCTTTTGTACTAATGTGTTTCATTGTTTATATATAAATTACAAATCCAATGACTTCTGTTTTAATGAAAAAAATCTTATACTGTACATGTCCCCTCTGTTACTTTTCTAACTGAGCAGAAGAATGCTTTGTCACTTCTCACTATGATCTATGTCACATGTACACACATTTAACGTCATGTTTTGTTTCTTCAATATTAATTTTTTAAGGAAATCTAGGAGGGAAATTAATTTGACTCAAATATTGTAATAATTTATTGCATGAGTTCCAGTCATTCAATACGGCAAAAATGCAGGAGATTGATGAAAATCACAAGATTTTAGAATCAGAGACATTGTTTTTCCACCCTGTTATAGTATGTTCCACCCTGTGATATTCCATTACACCCTGTTTGAAAATATGTTTTTATTAAATATTATTACAGAAGCATTAAGTACTGTGAATCTTTCTGTGCCATGTTGGGAGGTGAAAACCAATAAATGCACATATAGGTATGTTTTTAAAATTACCAATATTTTCCATGCTGTCAGTAATAATGGGTAAAAAAAAATATTATTTTACAATACTGACATAAATCATTTGTAACTACATGATCTGTTACAATTTCAAGAATAAAACATATTATATAGTAAAAGGGACATACTCTTTTTAAGAAAATGTCATTATTTATCAATATTTACATGTTTATCTATTTGTGGTATATATGTAAATGTGTCTAACAGGGTGGAACACAATCAGAGACGATGGTGAACAAAACTACCTGTAATTATTATTTTATCCAACCCTGAGCTTGACCGTTATTTATTTCTTATTGTTAAACATGTCAGTGTTGTAACAAAATATTTAAAACTTAAAACATTAAAAAAAAAATTCACAAGTACTGAAGCCAAAATGTTGCCGCAAAAAAAGAATCACCCTAAACTGTTTTAACCTACTTAGATTTTTTTTTTTTTAAGTCAGTGAGAAAGCTTGTTTTCAACAGTTAATATGGAAGACTATAAAAATGGTGGATCCGGCTCCATCCTATCCCATCAGCCGTCGCGCCGCGGACAAGTGACGTCACTCTAAAGCTCTATTAGGATAATTAACATGCAATGCACTGCCTTGCATGCTGAACCAAAATGGCTCCCCACGTTACTCAGTTTCTTTGAAAAGTCTTCTCCCATTCATTTCCTATGGGAAATTTGGCATTTCTGTTAGCAAAATACGTCGCCATGGTAACTCCAATTGCCAATAAAAGTAATAACACACATCTCGGAGCTGGGCCGGTCGTTTTGAAATAACTTTTGTGGGGTCCACTTCGCGGTTCGGGCCGCCTTAATGGAGACGGAATAATAATAAATAAAGAAACCCTTATTGGGTGTAGAATAATAGGTGGCTTCCCATGCATTGCAATGGCAGCCCCCAACTACAAACTCCTGAAGACTGACATTGTGACTTTTTGAAATAAATAAACAAATAAATATATAAACACATTAAAGGTAAACAGAGACACACCTTTGCACATCTTGAACATACAAATAACTGGCAGCATGATGGATCAGTGGTTATCACTGTCGCCTCACAGTAAAAAGGTTCTGGTTCAATCCCTGGTTGGACTTGGACTTCTGTGTGGAGTTTGCATGTTCTTCTCGTGCTGTGTGGGTTTTGCAAAATAGATCTGTGATCTCAATGGGATTTGTCTGGTTAAAATGAATAAATAAATAAAAGGTTAACAAATAAATGAATAAATAAACCGTCTTTAAGCGTTAACATTGTTAAAAACCAACAACGAAAACAGCAGAAACAGCACATTTTCCGGTGACAACAGGCTGTGCGCGCTCCCGCAGCGGCAGCTAACTTTTTTAGCAGGGCATTAATTTATGGCACGACACCTGTTCACACTTTTTCACTGACAGCTCATGAACGCGTCCACATTTCACTTACTGGATACTCTAACCGGATTTATCGACGAGCACCATATTTTCCTTCCAAATATGAAATCTAAAAATGTTTACAACTTTAAAATATCCTGATGTATGCTCAATAATCCAGGTACAAAATTCTAAAAAAGTTAAGTCTGGTCCTCTGGACATTCAAATAAACTAAACAGTTTGTTTGTTTTTTTGAATGTCCAGAGGACCAGACTTAACTTTTTAAAACTTTAAAATAGGGTTGCGCGTTTGTAACTTGAGAAATAAGCAGTAATTTTTAATACTACGTAATAAACTAGACATGTTCTAATGCTTTAATGTCTTCACATATACTATAAAGAAAATCGTGTATTATTTAAAGTTTTTGTCTTTTGTTTTGAAATTTAGCAGAACGCGCGCGCTCTGGTCACCCACTGCGCCTGCGCCGCTCGGCAGCTGCGCGTTCTCACGTCCAGCGTTTGACACAAGCTCCGTGTTTGACTGAGGAGCAGAGCGTGTGCAGCGGTAATGGCTGCCAGGGGGAGTGAGGAAGTGGACAAACGAAGCACAGCGAAGAAGCTTCTTTAAGGTGAGACATATAAGAGGACAGCACGCGCTGAACGCACGTGTGTGTGTTTTATATTCCGGCTACTGTCATTTGCAGTGTGTGCTCTGAGCAGCTTGGACTGCAGGTGTGTGTGTGACGAGGCTTCACAGCTCTCAGAACAATAAACTGTCATCACTGTTGTGGTTTACTCACATGGATTTAGTTGTTTAACTTGGCTTTAGATAAACACAGTTATAGTTTTAATGTTATATGTTGAATTAAGATCCGTAAATTTCCAAACGAAGTGACGCGTGTTGGACTCTTTGTTAGCTGGTGTTAACATGATTAGCTAGTGTTAGCTAGAGACCAGGCCACAGAGCTGCTAGCTGTGCAGCCAGTCAGGTGACTAATTAACCCGTTTAATGGCTGCCTCTTGTTTTTAGCCGTCACACAAACAGCTGTTTGCTCAAGACTGGAGAGAGGTTTGACAACCCAAACCTGACGGTGTCTGTTTTCTTAAATAGTTTAAACCTGTATAAATAAAGGTTGAATGAAAGGATGAACACGTTTTTGATTTGTTGAGAGCAGGAGTGACATGTAATCAATTTAAATCTCGATAATTCCTAATCATTAAAATAAAACAACATCAGTTAAACTGAATGTGTTTGTGTGTTTTTAACATGGGCCATACATAATAAAATTGTTAGAAAATTGATAATAATTGCACATAATATTTGCTGATTTCAATGAGAACACCTGATGGGGGCTGGTCCAGGGGAATCAATCAGTTTTTTTATTTTTAAAAATAGGTGGAACACTAAACACTAACTGGCTTTTAAGATGAACTTTATTCGAGATCTAGCTTGATAACTGCATTTACCTATATTTTTTTTAACTTTTTTTTCCCGCTGAGCTCTTTGTGTGTATTTGACTGCATCATGCTATACTTTTACTACTAAAAGTCCTTTGCACCATATAATCTTAGGTAATAACAAAGTTAACTTTTTTTAATCCTACCAGGTAGATAAACTTAAAAAACTACACAAACAAATAGAAAATGCAAGCTTCCCTACAAACACTGTGTGTGTCTACAAATCATGGGTTCACCATTTGTACCCTGATGATGTCCAAAACAACTAAGAGATTAGATTATTCATCTTCACTGGAACCTTTGGACATTTAAATTACCCCCCCCCCCCCCCACCACAAACACACACACACACACACACACACAACAATACCTCAAGCAATATTTACCGTGATGTAATAACTAAGCAAAGCTTTCCAACCTAATAAATGATGGTTGAATCAATGAATTTGAACTTCAACAACAAAATGTTTATCCCTTTTATTCTGAGTGTGTTGCCAATTACTCCCCCCCCCCTTTTTTTTTTCAAACTCACTTTCTAGTACCGTAACTTTACGATAGTTGTGCAATCATAAAAATTCTAATGGTTTCTGAAAGTTGAGAAAATGCGCTTTACATCCAATATAGACGTGTTAATGTAACCTCCCCCCTGAAGCCGTGAAACAGCCCCTCTCTATCCCTCCTCCCACACAGACACAGCATGAAGAGGTAAACCCAGCCAGCACTTGTCAAATGTGGGACATTTGTGTGTCCTGCCCCCTGATGGGGGGGGTGGGACGGGGGTGGGGGGGGGGGGGGGGGACTGTTGACAGGTATGTAAATGTTATTCATGTAAAAGATGCTTTTTAAAATTCATGACACTGCTCAGGTAATTAATAAAAGCCAAGCTTTCATTGAAGAAGTACGCGTCACCTTTTATGCTTAAGTTTGAAACTGCGAACATCTTATGCAGAGACGAGACGGATTTATAACTCTTTGGGTCAAAATTTAAAATAACGTTATGCATGTTGTAACGCAGTACTTCAAGATACGCAAGATCTTCGTGCTCAGAGTACGTGAACGACTCTCAGCTGCCAGCACACCAAATTTTAGATCAGTAATTGTAAGATTGGCTACAACAAAGTCACTTACATTTTTTAAGATCAGTTGGCTGCGGCAGCCATCTTGAATCAAGCTGACACCATAAGTTATGCATTTGCAGATTTACAACAAATGTTTAATGCAATATTGAATGAAATCATGCACGATAACCTGTCACGATAACACATTTTGCTGGGCGATTAATTGTCTCAGAAGTTATTGTGATAAATGATAATGTTTGAAATTTGACAATAATTAGTAATTATTGGCAAATTTAAGACGAAATGTTGGTTAATTTTTGTGTGAAGCACCTTTTTTTACCACTGGGTGGCAGTATAAGGCTGTTTGAACTGAAAGATGGATAGTGAGGGAGCGAGCAGTGTGTCTCTTTAAGAAAAATGGGAGGGAGGCCCTTGGCTGTCTCTCTTTTCTTTTTTCTGTTTTCAAAATAGCGGACGCTCAGTGTTATTTGAGCTCTTTAGCATAACGTTTGTCACATAAAGCTTTTAATAAATATCAGTAAACAAATCCTCAGCTTCTCTTTGCAGAGAAAAACGTTTTAGACAAAGGCACGGGTTTCAACCGTGAATTTTGGAGCTTTTGACAAGACAGAGGTTTATTCCCCGAGGTCGGACCGTTAGCTTAGCTCATAGCTTAGCTTCTTTTAACGATCCAAAAATGCGATTTTGGATCGTTAAAACAGATTTTACAGAGAACAAAGAAAGGGAGGAGCATCAGAGTTGAGCCTTTTGTCATCCAGTGTCTTCAGTAGAAAGAGAGACACGAAGAAACGATAAAGCTGATAAATGAAAACGAGGTTGATAACTTACATTTATCATGCGATTAATTGTTTTATTGTTTATCGCGACAGGCCTAATCATGCATACCATTCAGCCTTCTCAATAACTTTTATTTTAATTTCTCAACATAAATATTTCACATTGATGTTCCGTGTGGTGAAAACGTTGGTGAGCGCAGACTGTTTAAACACTGATTGATGAAAATGTCTTACCTCATCACAGGCATGAAAAGAGTTATGAAGTGATAATCTGCAGCAGATGTCAATCAATTTTAGTAGAGCGAGATGAGATTCATGTTCAGGAATCTAATGATTTCACAATGAATTCATCTTTATTCTTTATCTTGCAGCAGTCCCAGATGAATTCATGCAGCTCAAAAACTTCACTTTGTTTTCTGTAACTACAGACAAGATCATGAAATCTGATCCACATCTAAAGCATCATATTATGAACATTTGATTAAGACAGTTTTAACCCTTTAACTTTATGACTATTCATGTTCCTCAGGGGGAAATCAACCGTTATTTAACTGATCAAAAATAGGGTGCAAATCTCAGTGTATGGCGAGTCGATTCCGATTTTTGATGTCACGTTTAGATTCAAAATCGATTTTTCAATTCAGAACCCATTTTTCTATTGAAATGGTCATAAATTTTGTTACTTCACTGACAAGCTGAAAAGATTAAACAACAATGAAAACAAATAGAACACTTATTTAAAACAATAATTTTAGGTTCTTTACTGTATCACATCTTTTTGCATCATTTTATATTTATATCAAACATATGAACAAATAAAGGAGTGCATAAAATTCTGTAACAAATTAGCAGCATTAGGTTAACTTAGTTGCCTGGATTTTTCTAAAAAAAAAAAAAAAAAAAATCTAGGAACAAATATTCATCCATCATCTTTACCCACTTCTTCCTTTTTGAGTCATGGGTGTCACTGGTTCCCATATCAGCCATCACTGTGTGAGAGGTGGGGGACACCTGGACAGGTCTCAGTCCATCACAGACAAATAATTCAAAATGTATGAATACAAAAGTAAACAGACTTCAGCCTACCATTGTACATTAACCTTTAACTCAACATAAAATACAAACTTCACAGTTTTTTTTAACCATATTACTCAAACATTTGTTATATTTTCAAAACTTAACCTAATATGAAATATACAGACTTGATTCATATTTAGTAAATCTTTAACAAAATTTTAAAACCTGGGAAAAACTGCATAAAAACTCTTGTCTGACGCTCGGTGATTTGAGCTCTTTAGCATAGCATTTTTCACACAAAGCTTTTAATAAAATAAAATAGTAAACAAGTTCTCAACATCTTTTTTCAGAGAAAAACAACTTTTTACACGAAGGCACAGGTTTCAACTGTGAATTTTGGAGCTTCGACAAATGGAGGTTTATTCCCGAGGTCACCCTGTTAGCTTAGTTTCTCAGCCGAGTTGCTTTTAATGATACAAAAACGAGATTTTGGACGGTTAAAATGGATTTTAAAGAGAAAAGAGAAAGGGAGGGGCCAGTGACGAGCACCGGAGTTGTGTCGTGTCTTCAGTAGAAAGAGAGAGACACAAAGAAACGATAAAGCCGGTAAATGAACATGAGGTTGATGGTTTTCATTCTTCATGCGATTAAATGATTTATTGGTTATCACGACAGGCCTAATCATGATCACCCTCTTCATCAACAAAGTCCTCACTGTCTGACTCGGACTGTTTTTCTCCTTCATGATCCTGTCCTCTGTCTGAGAGGTTCTGACTCTGCGGTTCCGTCCTCCTCACATTCAAAATCGTCTTTGTTTTGGCTGAAACACACTACAGCTGACTAAACGAAGACACCCTAATTATAAACCCAACCATGCTAAATATCACAGATCTCTCAAACCTCATGACTCACTCCCGCTCTCACTGAGACTTTATTGTGCTGAACTTCATTCAACTTCTGCGTCTTTTTCTTTGTCTTCCTGTAGATTTTTTTAGTGCTTGACAAATAAATGAGCGTCAGAAAGTAGGGGGAGGTTATCTGTTCGGTGGGGGTGGGAGGTAAAAGTGGAGGATGATGGGGGTGTTTTGTCCCAGAGACTGCCCGTCTTTGCCGCAACCTCTCTGTAACAGGGTTCAGATATGACGTTGATTTTCAGAAAAAAGATGTGGCATGGATTATTTGTCATAACTGGTTTTACTTGGCCTGTCAACACAATTTAAAAACTGGTGTGTAGCTTAAAGTCTGTACTTTGGACAAAATTAAAATGAGTTAGAAGCTGTGTCTTTCCCGCTAGAGTGACTGAAATCGGTCATGTGACTATTACACGCCGGTGCGCAAAGGGGTGGGAGGTGGGAGCTGGAATCGTCAGAGTAGACAGCACCAGACGCTTAGGCAGTGAAATTGCCGCCTGTTATTGAGAAGGTAGATAAAAGCCCTATTTGCATGGGATTAGTTTTGCCTTAGAACCAGTGTAATCAATAAATTACTCCCCAACATCCGCTTTTATGTGGCACATTTGCACGGGATAACCAAGTCGAGATTTAGCTGAAATTTACTAACACCTTCCAGATATGATGACGCACTTTTTTTTTAATTCAATAAATCGCATTGAGCCTCAAAGACTCATTTACAAGTGAGACCTGTTTGGACAGATAAAAAAGTAGTAAAATGGACACGTAGGAGTTGTCATGACCGGGCTGGTCCATATAATGTGTGTTCTCGGACGGTCTCAGGCTTTGATGTGGTTTTACGAATCATCACTAGAATGCACAGTATCAAATTGTGTTAAGCTACTTGAGGAGGAGGCAGGTCCGACCGAACGGTGAAAAGAGGTAAAAAAGAAAAGCCAAGTTAAGCTCAGATGGACAGCTGTCACCGGCCGTGCGCATGAGCGTCCGCGTGTCCGCTGACCTACCGGTTGAAATGGACTGGAGAACTGTCCAGGATGTCCCCCACCCACTTCTCGCACAGTGATGGCTGGACAGGGGCACCAGTGACTCCCGCTACCCAAAAAGGAAGAAGCGGGTAAATATAATGGATGGACAGATGGGTCAGTTGTTCATTTGCACTTCTCCACACCTCCCGTCATCTGCGTTGAAGGAAGTAGCAGCTCATAAAAGCCCAAGCAAAAATTATTTTGCTTAAACAAAAACAAAAAAAACCGCCTCATTACGGATCAGATCCCGCCCATTTCTGTCCAAATCACAGAGATGCCTATTCTCATTGGTTTAGTATTATCACAGGACCTCGAAGTTCAGCTAAATATAGTAGGTAAATGCTGGGGAATTTTTACTTTACAAATTACTGACATGGCTGATTCACATGGGATTAACGATGCAGACAATCTCCGTAATTATTACAAATAGCATGTGGGCCCTCAATAAAGCTAATCCCACGTGAATAGGGCTAAAGACGCAGTTTGCCTTTCGAATTAGGGCCCCGATTTCCTTAATTTTAGGAAATCGAAAATCGGCCGATACTTGCACGAGAAACCGATTTTACAGATGTTTTTTTTGTTTGTTTGTTTTAACAACAATTGTCTACTTCATTATATTTAAGAGCACTACCTCATGGACAGTTAAAACAAGTTTGTATTGGTTCTAAGATATTGTTCAAGGGTATGTTTTTGAATAAAATACGATTGGAAAATTGAAGGTGCATTGTGACCTTATAACACCCGACTGTGTCGATTATAAAACAAAATCGGAATTGGCCAAAATTGGAATCGGCAGCTCAGACTTTTTAGAAATTGATCGGTGATCAGCCAGAAAACTGCAATCGGTGCACCTCTATTTCGAATCCTTTGGTCTTCAGAGTAATTCATGGACTCTTAACTGTAAGCAGCCCAGGTCATGTGGCTACAAAACAAGCATAAACTACCAGCCGTCCACCACTGTTCTGACCGCTAGTTGGTCAGGTGTTTGTGCTAATATGCTGTTGGGTTTTCTTCAAATACGGCGTTATGGTTAAGTGTCACTACTTAGGTCTCATTTATTCTGAGATTATTCCACAAGTCTTGTAGTTTTGGATGAAACTTTACAAGTCTTGCTGCCATGGTGTTTTTAGGCAGAAAAGGTTTTCTTCTGCAACTCTTTAATTACGTCATACTTGCTCAGTGTTTTTGTAATTGTCCTGTCACAACCTTTGCCTTTAACGCTGCTTGCTGAGGCCTGAAGAGTCTGAAGTTGAGCATTTCAGTGAGCGTTGTTCTGACCACATTAGCATTGTGTTTTGACTCATTCCTGTATCTCTCTGTTCTAGAGGTGCTCATGCTGATGATGATCAGTAGCACCTGGCTTCTACTGAACCTACTGAATACAGTGAAAGCAGCAAATATAAACTTTAAGTTTTTACTTGCAGCTTTTCCATTTCGGTTTCATTCCATTTTTAAATATTATTGATAAAGTGCATTATACTGTGTTTTTATACACTTGAGGTTAGACTGAAATAATTTTAGAACTTGGTAAAGACTGATGTTTTTAATATTTTCTGATTTGTAAAACCTTTTAATTAAAAGGGAAAAAAATAAAGATGTTTTCTTCTTCCCAAGACTGTAAAAGCTCAAAGTTCATCACATTCATGGGATGTTTATGTGAATTTCTGATCCCACCCAGGGGTTGACGTTTAGTTTCCGGTTGTCTGAGACGACCTATTTTCATCTCTGACAACTGGATCTCGCCTCGAGGTTGTCCGGTGGACAACTAAGTAAAATAAACATGGATTAAAGTTGCTTGTGGGAATCAAAGCAGTGAACAATACTGTGTAGTGTATTTTGCTGAACAGAGCATGGCAAGTGTATTGCAACTAATCTGTAAAGAAAATCTATAATTTTTCTTCAATCCTCCAACCTGCTTGTCATTAGCTACGTGTCTCTCAAGTTAGCAAGCTAACGTTTAGATAACCTAGCATAAGCTATTGCCTTGTAAAACTTTATCCAGAACAATAAGTCTAACGTAGAGATGAAACATATCCGTGTTAGTAACGTTGCATTTGTCATCTTCAATGAAATGCGTTGTCTGAAACTGTCGTAACTTCTCTGCAAAGAAAAAAGAGAACGCTGCTGTGGTTGATACTAATTAGGTCTGACTGTTTAAACAATGGACAGGGAAGGTCGTTTGTTTAATTTATAGTTTTATAACACGCTTGATAACTTTATGGTGAATAGTGGAGGATAGAAAGTATGAACACACGTTAGGAAGACCGTTTCAAGACTTCGCATGTTAAAACGGGTTTAAAAGGAGCTGTTTTCTTAGATTCTTGGGGGTAGATGAGGCTCAATCTTCAGCCAGTATATCTGTTATTGGCATTAGCCTTGTCCGCCCCATATCTGTATCTTTTGGCGGTAGCCAAAATTTCCATATCAGTCGGACTCTAGCAAGAGGGGCACAGCAGTGGTTAGTCGTCGACTCACAGCAAGAATATTTTACAAATTCAGCACTCAGCTGGCATCTTTAAATGTTTTCTCAGGGTACCCTGGTTTCTACCCACACACCAAAAAGATGCATGTTAGGTTAACTGGTAACTAAATTGCCACTAGGTGTGAATAGTTGTCTCATCTCTTATTTGCTCTTTTTGATTGACTAGCAAGCAGTCCAGATAAAACGTCTGGCACAATATCAATCAATCAACCTTTATTTATACAGGTAAATCCCATTGAGCCTCGAGGACACTGATTGTATTTTGTTCATTTAGTTCTTGTAAGAGAAATCAATATAAATTATATATATATATATATATATATATATAAACTATCTATATATATCTATATATATATCTATATATATCTATATATATATATATATATAGGCAGGATAGAGCTGTACAAATATGTAAAATGGTATTGACCCAAAATCTGAATTTTGTGGATTTCAATTTTTTTTATTATTACTGCTTTTAAGTTACATTTTAACATGTTGGCCATGCTAATAGTTTATTACCTCCCCAGACAGTTTTAAATAAAATACTTATATATATATATATATATATATATATATATATATATATA
>NC_056516.1:13045093-13070310 GCF_014905685.2 Nematolebias whitei | reverse complement strand
CATGTTCTTGAGTCCACCATCAGGAGAACACTGGACAACAATGGTGTCATGGCAGGGTTGAAGGAGGAAGACCCTGATCTCCATAAAGAACATTGCTGCTCATCTGCAGTTTGTTAAGGATTTTGTGGACAAACCAGAAGACAGTTGGAAGAATGTTTTGTGGACGATGAGACAAAACAGAACTTTTTGGTTTAAATGAAAAGTTTAATGTTTGGAGAAAAGAAAACTGCATTCCTGCATACGAACCTTATCCCATCTGTGAAACATGGTAGTGGTAGTATCATGGTTTGGGCCTGTTTTGCTGCGTCGGGGCCAGGACGACTCGTCATCATTGATGGAACAATGAATTCTGAGTTATATCAGAGAATTCTGAAGGAAAATGTCAGAACATCTGTCCATGAACTGAATCTCAGGAGAAGGTGGGTCATGCAGCAACAATGATGCTCAGCACACGAGTCGTTCTACCAAAGAATGTTCAAGAAGAATAAAGTTCATGTTTTGGAATGAACAAGTCAAGTCCTGACCTTAGTCCAATCCAGATGTTGTGAAAGGACCTGAAGCAGAAGTTACTGTGAGGAAACCACCAACATCCAGAGTTGAAGCTGTTCTGTGCAGAGGAATGGGTTAAAGTTCCTCCAAGCCAAGAATATTTTGTCTCAGTTGTTTAACTGGGTTCTCTTTATCTACTTTTATGAAAACCTGATGATGTTTTAGGTCAGATTGATGCAGAAATATAGAAAATTCTGAAGGGTTCACAAACTTTGAAGCACCACTGTATACAAAGCTTGGAAAGTGAATTGTAATTTCACAAATCCATGTTTTAAGCATTTCTAATCATTACAGATCTTCTCAATTTCAGCCCTCGATTAAGAGTGATAATTATACAGATGGGTAGAAATTAAAAGCACATGAAATCACTTAACAATTTTTCATTTAATTCTTCTCTTTTGATCACAAAGTGGGTTACACAGAGGATTAATTATTCTGAAGACAAAACATTTCATTATTTCACTACCTTTTAACTTCAACACACATAATTATTAAACATTCATTGAACTTCAGCAAAGTCCATGCTCACTAATCCAATATACAATCTGGTATACAATCCAACATTTTTCAGTCAGGTCATCTGGACAGTTTCTTTTTTTTTTTGTGCTGAAACGTTTCACCTTCGATCCAGAAGGCTTCATCAGTCAAGGAAACGCACAACAAAACTGATTCTTCCCCCAACAGCTTACTCCAAAGTGGAACAAACCAGTTCTGCTTGTGATTAGATGGTTTCTTTGGTACGCCTTTCCTCCATTGCCCGCCCTCTTCCTTGTTGGCAGTCTTGTCCAACTGGTTCAAAACGACAAAGTCCTTGACTGATAAAGCACTGATTAATCTCTACAGATTCAGATTAGCTTTGTATAGATCTAATAGAGTGCAGTATGAATGGGTAAATGAGGCACATATTGTAGTGTAAAGAGCTTTGAGTGTCTTGATGAGATAGAAAGGTGCTTTATAAGTACAGCCCATGTACCATTGCATTTGATTCAGTGAATTTAAATTCATATTGTAAATTTATTTATATAATGACTAATTGCTGGATGTCCTGCCCATGAGCTGTTGGCTTTCAGTAACTGTGGACCATGAGCAATTTAGTTGAATAACCCTGGTCTAAGAGTGTCCTAAAATACAGAATTATTGAATAAGTTTGGCTTTTTAGTTTTACTGACTCACACTTTTAGCTCATAACCTGCTCCAGGCCAGGTGATCAGTTCATCTTTTATTATCCCTTGTCACAGAGCGAAGAGAGTGAATTGGAAATACCCTCTGTCGTCTGTTCCTGCGTGTTGAGCATGATAACTTGGAAAACAAGTGAATTACTGACTTCCATTTTAGTGTTTGGCTACATTCTGGCGTAAAAGAGGTCCTTTTGAAAACTGGGTTGCCATGTCAAAATCCAAGATGGCTTCCACCATATGAAAACCTTGTGAGTTGGATAACTTGAAAAATAAGCAACACGCTAACTTCCATTTTGGCGTGTGTGACAGCACCTAGGCGTAAGAAAGGTCATATTAAAGACTTCAAGTTTGTTTTTCTAATAGTGTTATAACTTGGATGACTTATTTACAAAGTGTTCTGCGTTTCTCACTGAACTGAAGTATTATTCATCTTCCTCTTGTCGTTCTAGAACCTCCTGACACACACACACACACACACACACACTTTTTTCTGGATTTTGAGGGTTGCAACATTTTTGAATAAATTCAATAAATTGTCAAATATGAAGAGAAATGAGTCTTTACATTGATTCTGTCAAGTCTGTTTCCTAGTTTGCCCTTTATTACCAGTCTCGCAGCCCTTCGAGTGACTTAAAATCCGAAGCTTTATTTAAAACTTGTAAAGAAACAAAACGTTCTTAGTTTGTCTAATTTTCCTTTGTGTTTTGTACTGCAGCTCGTGGAAACATCTCTGAAAGGTGAGATCTCCTTTGACCCTTGCTGTGCCTACTACCTGTGGTTCATCATGGACTTTTGTGATGGAGGCGACATGAATGCGTACCTCCTCTCTCGAAAGCCCAGCCGTAAAACTAACACCAGCTTCATGCTACAGCTAGGCAGCGCCCTGGCCTTCCTGCACCGGAACCAGATCATACACCGTGACCTCAAACCAGACAACATTCTCATCTCGCAGGCATGCACACCCACCGGCTTGTCCGAGCCGATTCTCAAAGTGGCTGACTTTGGTCTGAGCAAAGTCTGTTCCACTTCTGGGCTCAACCCTGAGGAACCAGCCAGTGTCAACAAGTGCTTCCTGTCCACGGCTTGTGGAACAGATTTCTACATGGCCCCTGAGGCATGGGAAGGCCAATACACAGCCAAGGCTGACATCTTTGCCCTGGGAGTGATAATCTGGGCCATGGTGGAGCGCATCACCTTTGTGGATGTGGAGACTCAGAAGGAGCTGCTGGGGAGCTATGTGCAGCAGGGCTCAGAGATTGTCCCTTTAGGGGAGGCTCTGTTGGAAAACCCAAAGATGGAGCTGCTGATCCCTGCCAGGAAAAAGAGCATGAACAGCCACATGAAGCAGCTGATCAGGGAGATGCTGTCGGCTAACCCTCAGGAACGACCCGACGCCTTCGAGCTGGAACTCAGACTGGTTCGGATTGCATGCAGAGAGCTGGACTGGGATACGTGATAAAAGGGCAATGGGACCCACAGACTCAGCCCTTCCAGCACACGTCCATGTTTCATCGGTTGCTGTTAACGCATCAAACTGTTGAAGTAAGCTGTTTGTAACTATGGGAGGATAATTAGAGTAGATGATGGATGTAAAATGGTTCATTTCCTGTCCTAGTGCATATGGTTCTTCTATTAGCTGTGTCTTTATTACTGAAAGAGAGAGGTGTGACACCCACAGCTGCTGCTGCTGCTTCAAACTGCAGCTTTGTCTCAGGCCATCCACTTCAGACGTCGCTTCCTCCTCACAATCACTTATTTGAGCATAATGGAAGAACAAAAGAGTCAGTTTAACATCTCGTCTCCAAATACCATCATGAACTCTGTGTTAATTGTTACTAAATGCAATATGAAGCAATGTCCTGTGATTTTTTTATTTTTATTTTTTGTTCTCTCTCCAGTCACCTTAGTGTTTATGTTGCTTTTAAAGCCATCTGGGGCATGGCAGAATCTGTTGGAAAAGACTTTCAGCCTGGTCATTAACTCCAGCATTATCTGCAGTATCTCAAGCACATGCAGTTTCACTCTAAATGCTCAGGAAATGAAAACAAACCGCATGAAGATATTTGTAGAGAAATACCAGTTTGATTTAATTTTGCTCCATGCCATCGGGATAAAATAAGATTCAGTCTTGATACTGGAGTGTATATTTGTATCTGTTGGCACTATTAATTTGCAGTGATCAAGTTTGTGAATAAACACTAGGCAGCTGGTAAGTATGTATTGTTTATCCAAATCACTAATTATAAAATGAAGATTTTGTACCCGATTGAAAAAAGTGCAAAATAAGTACCAGGTAATATCAAAATTTTTCAGTAATCCCAGGTTTATGGTGGACATTTAGCGTAGATGCTAGCTTTTAACCAACCATAGTTTTTAAACCCCATTAAAAAGTGATTAGCATCTTGTTCATCACTTATCAAATCAAACTTTTTAAAGTTATTGAGACAGTAAGGGTATGATCATTTGAAATATTACAGAAATGTTTTCATCAGGGTTCAGTAAAAGTAAAATCTACTGCGATCACTTTCTACTACAGTAAATTACGGCAGCTCTAGTAGGACAAACGTCATCGTGATATGCTGCAAGTACACATGACTACTGGTTAAATGGCAGCATAGTTTAATGTTAACAAAATTGTTCAACATTTGAAGATAGAAAACTCTTCCATATTCATGATGAAGTGGATCTAAAAATAGAATATAACTAATGAAAAATCTAAATTAAGTGTCTCATAATATTAGAATATTCCACAGCCAGCTTTTGGTACCTGTAGGCTGGTGCCAAGTCCTACTGGAAAATGAACTCAACATCTCAATAAAGCTTGTCAGCAGAAGGAAGCATGACGTTCATACATATGTACATGTGTGTGTTGGTGTGTGTGTATACACATACATACATACATACAGGTGCTGGTCATAAAATTAGAATGTTATGAAAAAGTTGAATTCAGTAATTCCATTCATAAAGTGAAACTTGTATATTATATTCATTCATTAGACTGATATATTTAAAATGTTTATTTCTTTTAATGTTGATTGTAACTGACAACTAATGAAAACCTCAAATTCAGTATCTCAGAAAATTAGAATATTGTGAAAAGGTTCAATATTGAAAACACCTGGTGCCACACTCTAATCAGCTGATTAACTCAAAACACCTGCAAAGGCCTTTAATGATCTCAGTCTAGTTCTGTAGCTACACAATCATGGGAATGACTGCCGACCATTGTCACCTTGCACAAGGAGGGCAAGACGCAAGAGGTCTGAGCTGTGTCCAAGCACATCAATAGAGAGGCGAAGGAAACAATGTGGTAGAAAAAAGTGTACAAGCAATAGGGATAATTGCAGCCTGGAGAGGATTGTGAAACAAAACCCATTCCAAAATGTGGAGGAGATTCACAAAGAGCGGACTGCAGCTGGAGTCGGTGCTTCAAGAACCACCACTCACAGATGTATGCAAGACATGGGTTTCAGCTGTTGCATTCCTTGTGTCAAGCCAATCTGGAACAAGTGACCGCATCAGAAGCGTCTCGCCTGGGACTGCTGAGTGGTCCAAAGTTTTGTTCTCTGGTTAAAATAAATTGTGCATTTCCTTTAGAACTCAAGGTCCCAGAGTCTGGAGGAGGAGAGGAACAGAATCTATATTGTTGGAGGTCCAGTGTCAACTTTCCACAGTCCGTGATGGTTTGGGGGTCATGTCATTTGCTGGTGTTGGTCCACTGTGATTTCAGAGGTCTAAGGTCAACACAGTCGTCTACCAGGAAGTTTTAGAGACTTCATGCTTCCTGCTGCTGACCAACTTTATGGAGATGCAGATTTAATTTTCCAACAGGACTTGGCGCCTGCACACTGTGCCAAAGTTACCAGTACCTGGTTTAAGGACCATGGTATCCCTGTTCTTAATTGGCCAGCAAACTTGCCTGACCTTAACCCCATAGAAATCTATGGAGTATTGTGAAGAAGATGTGATACACCAGAGCCAACAATTCAGAAGAGCTGAAGGCCACTATCAGAGCCACCTGGACTCATAACACCTGAGCAGTGACACAGACTGATCCACTCTATGCCACGCTGCATTACTGCAGTAATCCAGACAAAAGGAGCAACAACTAAGTATTGATGCTGCACATGCTCATACTTTTCATGTTCATACTTTTCAGTTGACCAACATTTCTAAAAATAATTTTTTTAAATACGTCTCGAGTAATGTTCTAATTTTCTGCGATACTGAATTTAGGAGTTTTCATTAGTTATCAGTTATAATCATCAACATTAAAAGAAATAAGCATTTGAAATACCAGTCTGTGTGTAATGAATAAATATTATATACAAGTTTCACTTTTCAAATGGAATTACTGAAATAAATTAACTTTTTCATGATATTTTAACTATGAACTGTGTGTGTGGGTGTATTTCAATTCAATTTATTTTTATATTGCCAAGTCACAATAGAAGTTGTCTTGGCATTGAACAAAAACATTCACATACCTAAAAAATCGTATTAGTAAAGTTCTGTATGTAAAGAAGCCAGCAGGCTCGTTAAATCTTCACTTCGTCTCAGTCTCCCATCCTGAGCAAGCACGAAGGCAACAGTGGAAAGGAAAAATTCCCTAACTCCAGTTAAGACTCTGGCAGCAGCATTTTGGATCAGCTGAAGACGTTTTAAAGAAGTATTTGGACACCCAGATAATAAACCATTGCAATAGTCCAGTCTAGATGTGACAAATGCATGAACCAGTTTTTCTGCATCATTTTTAGATAAGATGTTTCTAATCTTTGTGATATTACGCAGGTGGAAGAAGGTTGTTCTAGTAACGTTTTTAATGTGGGGGATAAAAGACATGTCCTGATCAAAAATAACACCAAGATTTTTAACATTAGAGCTGGAGGACAGATTAATGCCATCTAAGGAGGGAGAAGACTGAAAAATTCATTCCTAAGGTGCTCAGGTCCAAAAACCAAAACCTCAGTTTTGTCTGTGTGCAACAGAAAATTAAGGGTCATCCAGGTTTTTATGTCTTTAAGACATGCTTGTAGTCTATGTAGCTGATTGGATTCATTGGGTTTAATGGACAAATATAATTGTGTGTCATCAGCATAACGATGAAAATTTATCCCATGCTGTTTAATAACTTTACCTAATGGAAGCATATATAAAGTAAAGAGTATTGGCCCAAGCACTGAGCCCTGAGGAACTCCACGACTAACTTTGGTGTATGAAGAAAGATTTATTATTTACATTTACAAACTGGAATCTATCAGATAGATATGATTTAAACCATTTTAGAGCTGTTCCTGTAATCCCAATATCATATTCAAGCCTCTGTAGTAAAATATTGTGATCAAATGCAGCACTGAGGTCTAACAGGACCAGTATAGACACAAGTCCATTGTCTGAGGCCATGAGCATATCATTAGACTTTTACTAGTGCTGTTTCTGTGCTATGATAAGCTCTAAACCCAGACTGAAACTCTTCAGATTATTTCTTTGTAGATGTTCACGCAACTGACCTGCAACTATTTTCTCTAGAATTTTTATAGACGAAAGTTAGATTAGATATAGGTCTACCTGTATAGTTGGCCAGAATTTCTGAATCAAGGTCAGACTTCTTAAGTAAAAGTTTAATTACAGCAACCTTAAAGCTCTGTGGTACATAACCATTCATTAAAGACAAATTAAGTAGATCCAAAATGGATATTAATTAGGGAAAAATTCCTCTTAATACAGTCTGGTTGGGATGTTTTATGTGATTTTAGTGAGCACAGTATTATTGGTTACAAAAATGAAAAAAAAAAGCCTGAATGATCCTAGAGTTAAAAACAAACTAGAGCATTTAACAAGGGATGCCTGAGCTGTGTTGATCAAATCCACTCCTGTGAAACACCCGTGTTGCTTCAGAACCTGCTTAATAATGTGCAGTACAAGCAGCTTGTGTTTTAAATGCAGTGATATGAAGATTACCACCTGAATGTGTACAAAGTGTGAGGATGTGAAGGTGAAAGCACTTTTATTTCTTTTTGTTTGTTTTGTTTTTCTGCTGCATTATGAGGCTGGGCCAGTCCTGATAACAGCTGGGATTTGTTTACTGGTTCGGGCTCAATGTCAGTTTCTGGTGGTTCTTACACGTGCAGCAGCTCTTAACTTCAGGGAAGAAGCAAGACAAGACAGCCACGAAGCAGAGGATTTTATTTAATTTTATTTTTCCCTATTTCTTTGACACTGTGCTGTTGTTTGACTTCACCCCCTCTCCCTGTCACCTCCTGCGTTTCCTTAGGCTCTGAGTTTTACAGTAATCCATTTAGTTACGCCTCTCAAGCTAATTCTAAGCTTATTGCGTTGTTGCTGAACTTGATGCGTGAGACTCTTTTACTTTTCCCCAGGTGTACATAATGTGTGTACTTTCTCATCTTCTTACAAGAACCCAGACAAACAAACAGTCTTGACTTGTTTGCTGCTCTCAAGCTTGAAGTAAAATGAAATTACCCTCAATTTGTTGTCCATGCTAACCTGCCTGTCTTAGCTTTTAGCTGCCTTTCAGCTGCAGCAGCTTAAACTCCTCATCCCTGATGCAATTAAGATTTGCTCCCATTTTTTTAGCACTAGAGTGGCCTCGCTGATGCTGAACAAAGTGTTTTGTTATAAACAGAAACCCCACAGAGTATTGTCTTCATGTTTTAAATGCAGTACAAAGTTCAATCTAAGGGCGCTCAGCTCACGAGCAGCAAAGTTCAGAATCTCCCGTCCTCTCACGAGTCGAGTCATTTCCAACCAGATTTCTGTCATGTACCTTGTGGGGAGGAAGGTGTTTGCCAACTTGGTCTGAACTTTTAGGAGATTTTACTTTCTTGTTGCATTCACTTGTTTTGCACATGTGTAAAAACTGTACAGGATCAACAGGGAACTGCTGAGGTCGATGTACAAAAAACTTCATTTGTTCTGTTTTTCAAATGTAAATTGCTGTGATTACTTTTTTTTTTTTCCACACTGAGAATCAAGTTTCCTTCAGTTGGTGAAAACGATGTGATGAACTTGCAGAACAATAAAGTTGGTGTGCTTGTGATAATTGTATGGATGTGTCTGTAAAGTCTGGGGAAATGAAGTTGTACTTTCTCTATTTGGAAACTTTTACGTTTCCCCCCAGCTGATGAAAATTGGCCTTCTACTTGTTACACTTTAGAAAATGATGGGCCTGCTCACCTACCAGGCAACTTTTTTATTTTTATTTTTTGCAAGAACTGCAACAACAGAAAAATACGTTAAAAACTCGGACACTGTACAAAAACCCCTCTGTACACTGCCTCATCATGCACTGACTGAATTTCTCCTGCACAATGTTACACAGTACACTTGTACTGTAATGCAGGGGTCCTCGACCACCGGGCCGCGGACAGATTCTGGTCAGTGGGTCAATGGGTACCGGGCCACACACAAAAATAGTTTTTATTTTGAAAAATCACCATATTCTCTCCACCACATCTCACTCTTGTTGCAGGTCAACATACACAAGTGGTCAGTTTGAACTGTTAGGCGCATGCGCAGGCTGGTTCTACGTTGCCCGTGTTGGTGGAGTTAATTCAGCGACGTGGTCTGGAGCAGACGGGTGTACACGTGTGGATGTATCTGCACATTTGAAGGACTACACTGCGTATTTTTCTTCCCGCCCGACAAAGAGCGACTGTAAAACTATAAATAAAACTATAATTTTAAACAAAACTTCCTAATATGACATCAGAGCTGTTTCTTTGCATTTCTGCTTCTGCTCTTAAAAAAAATCTCCGCCTCTAAAAGTTCAAAGTCGGGCAATTTTATTAAAAAAGCACAAAAATATAATGAAAGTTTTGTTCTACGCATAAGTTCCTGTGTTTCTGTGAACAATGTGATGTGTCAATCACTGCAGAGCAGGGAGGAGGAGGATGTGGGATATAACTGAACAATTATATGAGAAATGATCCTGCACTTAATACACTTATAAATCACACATAAATCATTTAAAAGTAAATTATAAATATGAACTGGCTTCAGTGGTGATTGTAGCCTCTTTTTGGGGGGTGCTCAAGCACTCCTAACTGAGCACCCCCGACTAATAAAGAAACCATCATTAGGATTTTGTAAGGAAACTTCAAACCTTAGATTCACCTAAATATTGAATAAATATGGAATAAATGATGACAGTCTTAAAATGGACCAGTAAAAGCTGTTTTTTTGTTGTTGTTGCAGTAGTCACATCCTGACCGGTGTCAATCAATCCAGTAGGCGTGTCAGCAACTGACCAATCAGTGACCTCAATTTATCCAGAAGTGAACGCCCCTTACCTGCAGAGCTGCAGCAGTTTTGCATTAAGAACACTTTGCAGTCATTTCAGTAACGAGTTTACATCTTTTGTTTCACGTGACTCTACTAATAAAAACAAGTTTTTAGACTCAATCATCCAGGTAGATAACAAAAAAAAAGTTAAATCATGTCATCTGGACCATTTTCTTTAAGGGAGAAACATTTCATCTTCCATCCAGAAGACTTCATCAGTCAGTGGCCTGCCAACCAGATCTGTCCTGTCCGATCTGTTTTTCTGAACCATTTTGGTCTTGGTGTCCTCAGGCTGTTTCTGTGAATAGCAAGCGGGACATCTGTCCTAAAACATTTGATTTTTATACATGATGATTGATTGTTTTGGACAAATGGTCCTTTTGCACATGTTAAAAGCTTCTGAGATTCCAACAGGAGGTTGTCTTGAAATACAGCAATGAAGGCTACTTATGGGACCGATCTGGTTGACAGGCCACAGACTGATGAAGTCTTCTGGATGGAAGACGAAACGTTGCTCCCTTAAATAAACTGGTCCAGATGATATGATTTAACTTTTTTTTGTTGTTACTGTAATAAACCTTTGTAAAATACACCAAAATGTATTAAAAAACATTCAATTAAAAAAAACAACTGGACTTTATTTGTAACAGAAGATGTTTCGCTCCTCATCCGAGGAGCTTTCTCAATTCAAAGAGCAGAGAGTGAGAGATTCAGGTTATAAGGTTGAGTGAGATAAGACACACACACATATGTAGATTTAACAATTTACACCTTAACAGTGGGGGTTTCTTAAGGTCTTTGTTCCTCTAATTCACAGACGAGGCCCCTCTGTTCCCATCAGGTGTGAAAACTGACTGGGAATCTGTTTTAAAGTTGCATTATAGGTTTTTGAAAGTGGAAATCTGAGGCCTCCTCCTCTGTTAAGAGATGGTTTTCTCTTTTAACATAAATTGCTTCCTTCACCCCCCTCTCAAGGAAGGTACATCATTAAATCTGTAAATCATTCTGAATAAGATAAAAAACAAAACTACTAGATTCAACTGGACCATGTTTCAGCTTCAACTCTAAAAACCTTTGGGATTTGCTAACTGCTGTGCTCAGTAAACTTTCAAACTATTCAAGGTTTCTTTAGGCGTCTACCAGTTTTACTGGCAAATTGCTGACCTGGTGTGAGTGGCACAAATGTCACATCTTTCTTGTTTTGTTTATACAAGTATAACCTCAGCTTTGAACAAGTTGGGATGTTGTACAAAATGGGTGGAGAGTGGGGGGAACAGAATGCAATAATTTGCAAAACTTACAAAATCCACATTTTAGTCCCAGTGGAATCAGTCAACATATCAAAGGGCAGATGTTCTCCAGTCTGTAAAAAATGTCTAAAAAGTGGAGTGGTTCCAAAATAATGTCCCTCAGTGGAAAATTGGGGCGACTTTAAATATCCCATTGTCTGTAGTTCATAATATCAACTAAAGATTTCAAGAATCTTGAGGGGTGGAGGTTAAGGGCCTAGATAAAGAGCCCAGAGTGGGGGCAAATGAGGGTGGAGGCATGAGTTTCAGCTTTCCTGCTCAAATCTTGATGTTAAAGATCAGGTTTCTTAAGTAAAGGTTTAATTACAGCAACCTTAAAGCTCTGTGGTACGTAACAATTCATTAAAGACAAATTAAGTACACATACATAAATCAAATCACTAGTATATGATGTTTTGTAATATTTGGAGTACAAAGACAATATTGTGATGTCTTTAGAAAGAGAAGAACCTCTTTCCAACAGTATATGAAACTCAAAATGTATTTTGGGATGAACGTGACTGAAAATGATCACAAATATAACGAGTCACAAATGCTACCATTGTACTAGGAAATTTAATTGAATAAATTATATTTTTTGTAAGGCAACCTCACGTTTTTGTTGCTTAATCATAACAAATACTCTTACCTTTATTCAGGAATTCTGGCCAATTACTGACCTATATCTAATCTAACATTCAGCCCCCGTCTGTCCTCAGTACCTTACTAGAATAAATTGTTCTGTCAAAGCATCTGTATAGTTTAAAAGAAATGGATTAATTTGAACTTTTATACTCATTATTATTTGCTATTGGCGATGTAAAAAAAACAGATTCTTGCAAGCTTCACATTTATCTCAAACATTTCTTTGTGTTTTTTTTTTTCCTGTCTCTGTTCTGACAATTTTGTTTGTGATCGGTGTTTGGCAGTAGCTGACTTACTAAAAAAATAAAAAATAAATAAATAAAATTCCAGCCTGGAAAGGAAAACTTGTAGGTGAACCCTGACTTCAAAATAAGTAAAAAAAAAAATCAAAGCTGATATTTGTGACAGAACAATTACACATTTTTCTTCAGTTTTCTGTTTTTAAAACCATTTTATTTTATTTTATTTTTCCACAGTCTGCACCATTGTCAGATAACTTAACACTTGGAATAAAATGACTATATTGAATATGTTATTAAAATACACCCATGCCTGATGTTTTGGTAATAAAATAGTGTATAGCTCTGTCAGCCGTCTGTGAAAAGGTGCAGAGGAGGATTGGCAGACACCTCCCACTGAGTCAACATTTACTTTCATCTTGTCACTTTAGTCTGAAAGCTGCCAATGGTTCCATCACAATAAAAGCCCCTGAGACTGTTTCTTAAGTGATTTATTTTTTCTCTCAGTAAACTCGTCTTCATGTGCTATTTTAGTCCCATGTTGATGTCTTCTAAAGATCCTAAGCACCCATACCCTCCTTCCTGCTGAATATTTCTTGATTTGTGACAGCTGCATTTGAAAATGTTCGACCCCTTTAAACATTGTTGTTGCTGTATAAATTTAACAATTTATTTTTTTAACTTATTGTTCAGCTGCTGTAACAGCTCTCATCTATGGCCCTCCAAAGCTTAAAGAAGCATCTTGGTACCAGACAAGCCTCCAAACGTTACATGCTGTTGTTTGTCCACCAGAGGGCAACAGTTGTGCTAAAATCCACCAACATCCCCTCAGGGTTTTCCTCTTGCCACAACTATTCATGCAAACTGCATTCTTTGTTTACACTTTTGTATTATTTCTGTAACGCTACACAACACTGACACTGACCTGCCGCCCTTCATACCAAACTTTTGTACATCACTCAGAACTGAGCTGTAGCTATTTTGTTTAAACCTTAAGTAATAATATACATGATGGTCTTCAATCATCCATCCATCCATCATCTTTACGCACTTATTCCTTTTCAGGTCACCGGGGGTCACTGGTGCCCATGTCCAACCATCACTGTGTGAGAGACAGGGGACACCCTGGACAGGTCTCCAGTCCATCATAGGGACACATAGAGACAAACATTCACTCTCTCACTCACACCTACAGACAATAGTTACCAATCAGTCTAACATGCATGTTTGTGGTATGTGTGAGAAAATGGAGTACTAGGAGAAAACCGACGCAGCACGGAGAGAACATGCAAACTCCACCCAGAAAGGCCCTCAGCTGGGATTTGATCCAACAACCTTCTTGCTGAAAAGCAACAGCTCTATCAGCTGTGCCACCCTGACTTCAATTATTCCCAACAAAAATGATTAGAGCTTAAAAGAAGTAAAAACCTAAAATGAATCCCAGAGGAAGACAAAGGAAGAAGAGGTCTGGTGACACCCGTCCTGCCATCTTTGTCAGCGTAGTGTATGTGATACGCGAGTATACGGAGAATATCCATTGGAAAAGCTTGGGACTTTCAAGAAACGGGTCCAGATGAAATGATTTAACCTGGTTTTGTTATCTACCTGGATGATTGAGCCTGCAAACCTTTTTCACTATACTCACTTAAAAGTGCTCAATGATTTATGACATGGGCTCGTGTCATTTGAAACATTTTATAGACACATAATTTATTTATTTATTTATTGCTGTTTATGCTTTAGATAAAATATTTATTTAATAATTATTGTGTAGGTAAATGAGGCGAACACAAGATATTTCCTGCCTTTAGGGGTCTCTCCAGCTCTGTGCATGCCCCGCCGTCTATCCAGGACAAATAAACAGCAGCTCCTTAATCAAATCTGCATTAGTGCACACCGGTTGCCATGGCAATAATTATCAGAGCTGCCTAATTAACTTTCTCAATTGCTTAATGATATACGACCCTGTGAACTTTGTCGGGATTTTTTTTCTCTCTAATCCAACTTGTTGTTTTTTAATTCTTACATTTTCCCTCCCCAGCGTTAACCCGTGGCCACAAACATGAGAGGAAACGGCTCAGATATTAAATGTTGCATCGCATCACTGTCTGTCAGCCCACGCCCGTTCCCCTCCCAGAGCAGGAAGCAGCCGGCTCATGAAGGCTGAGGTGTGGAGCTGGCAGGCGCTTGGCCCATTTACAGTGCAATCGCATGCTTTGTCCTTAACTGCAACCTGGTGTGATGGCTAACTGAAGGCTGGGAGCAACGCTCCTGTCGTCCCTGATCAGCCAGGCAGAACTGCCGAGACGAAGAATCGAGAACTGAGACGAAGGGAAGACAAAGACGTGAGAGAACCTGGTGACACCCATCCTGCCATCTTCTGTCACAGCCATCATCTCACACTGTCTGCAGGCTTTCTGTGCAGCCTCCTGTCAGCCTGATGACCTTTAACCCCACCCAGTTCAAGTTGTTCTGCTCTTTTCTCATACGCCTGACGGTGACTGACGGAGATCACTTTTAGGTTCAGGACTTAGATGAGCCCACTTTATGTTGAAGGAAACTGAAGGCGTTAAAAACTAGGTGGCTCTCTTACTGACATGTCTGTGGAAAAACTCATTTCATCAAAACTGTATTATTGGAAATCATAATTCACTGAGTTTAAATAAATCTAATTTATTGCACTTAAACCAACAGTATTTGCTTTAAATGTGATTTTTTTTCTTTAATAACTTCTTGATTAACTTATATGTAGGTCTCATGCTTTATGATGTGGCCACATATTTTTTACCTAAAAAAGTGTCTTGTGAAATTATAAAAATTAATAAATGGGAAAATATTCAGAATTGTTTGTATACTGACTAATTTACACTAAACACAGCAAAGAATAATAATAAATAATAATAATAAATGAACATTTGCACAGAACTTCCAGTGCTCAGGAAAGTGTTTAAAAATCTTTCAATCCCAAGTCTTTAAATTTACAGGCTTAAAGTCCAAACACACACACACACACACACACACACATATATATACACACATATATATATACACATATATATATATATCCATCCATCCATCCATTTTCTTCCACTTATCCAGGGTCAGGTCGCGGGGGTAGCAGCAGCTTAAGTAGGGAGGCCCAGACTTCCCTCTCCCCAGCCACTTGGTCCAGCTCCTCCGGGGGAATCCCGAGGCGTTCCCAGGCCAGCCGAGAAACATAGTCCCTCCAGCGTGTCCTGGGTCTTCATCTGGGTCTCCTCCTGGTGGGACGTGTCTGGAACACCTCACCAGGGAGGCGTCCAGGAGGCATTCTAACCAGATGCCCGAGCCACCTCAACTGGCTCCTCTCGACATTGAGAAGCAGCGGCTCTACTCCGAGTCCCTCCCGGATGATTGAGCTTCTCACTCTATCTCTAAGGGAGAGCCCAGACACCCTGCGGAGAAAACTCATTTCAGCCGCTTGTATCCGAGATCTCGTTCTTTCGGTCACAACCCAAAGCTCATGACCATAGATGAGGGTAGGAACATAGATCGATAGGTAAATTGAGAGCTTCGCCTTTTGACTCAGCTCTCTCTTCACCACGACAGACCGGTACAGCACCCGCTTCACTGCAGATGCTGCACCTATCTGCCTATCAAGCTCACGTTCCATTTTTCCCTCATTCGTGAACAAGACACCAAGATACTTGAACTCCTCCACTTGGAGCAGGACCTCCTCCCTGGCCCGGAGAGGGCACTCTACCCTTTTCCGGCTCAAGACCATGGCCTCGGATTTGGAGGAACTGATCTTCATCCTGGCCGTGTCGCACTCGGCTGCGAACCGCTCCAGCAAAAGCTCCAGATCACGATCTGATGAAGCCAACAGGACCACATCATCTGCAAATGCAGAGACACGATCCTAAGGCCACCAAAACGGATCCCCTCAACACCTTGCCTGCACCTAGAAATTCTGTCCATAAAAGTTATGAACAGAATCTGTGACAAAGGGCAACCTTGGCGGAGTCCAACTCTCACTGGGAACAAGCCCAACTTACTGCCGGGGATGCGGACCAGGCTCTGACACCGGTCATATAGGGACCTAACAGCCCATATCAAAGGGCCTGGTACCCAAAACTCCCAGAGTACCCCCCACAGGGTTCCCCGAAGGACGCGGTCAAACGCCTTCTCCAAGTCCACAAAGCACATGTAGACCGGTTGGGCAAACTCCCACGCACCCTCCAGGACCCTGCTGAGAGTGTAGAGCTGGTCCAGTGTTCCACGACCAGAACAAAAACCACACTGCTCCTCCTGAATCCAAGGTTCGACTATCCGACGGACCCTCCTCTCCAGAACCCCCGAATAGACCTTACCAGATAGGCTTAAGAGCGTGATCCCCCTGTAGTTGGAACACACTCTACGGTCCCCCTTTTTGAATAGGGGGACCACCACCCCAGTCTGCCAATCCAGGGGAACTTCCCCCAATGTCCATCCAATATTGCAGAGTCGCATGTGCCAACACAACCCCACAACATCCAGAGCCTTAAGGAACTCTGGGCGACATTGAGGTGAGCCCAACTAGATCTAGTTGGTACCTCTCAACCTCATGCACAAGCTCAGGCTCCTTCCCCCTAAAGAGGTCAAGTTCCATGACCAAAGAGCCAACTTTGTTAAGCCTGGGTCAGAGTGCCAAGGACCTCGCCTTTGGCCACTGCCCATGGCATTATGCACCCAAATTTAATCACCCATCCCCACCCTGCAGATAGTGGGCCCACAGGAAGGCAAACTCATGTTGTTCCTTTGGGCTGAGCCCGACTGAGCCCCATGGGTAGAGACCCAGGGGCAGGCACTTGCCAACAAGCCCCTCCCCTAGGCCTGGCACCAGGGTGGGGCCCCAGTGATCCACATCTGGACAAGGGACAGTGAGTTCCTTGATTTGCTTTCTCCATTAAACATCTTCAGAACTGCTCTTTGTCTGGCCTGTCACTTAGAACCAGTCTGCCTTGACATCACAGCTCCTAGGATCATTCAGGCGCACAAACTCCTCCACCACGATAAGGTGGAAACCGCCATATTATTCCTAATTTTTTTCCCTCACAACCTAAAGTCAGAAAAACGTAACCTCTCCATGTCTGGCCTTTTTACAGTAAGAACTCCTATTTGCACTTTAATTGTACGTGCTTTGTTGCTTTAAGGCAGAGGAGAAGAGTGGCAGGGGAGAGATTACCTGTGTGACACCTCTGCACTGCATTGCTGTGTATTTTTCTCTCTTATGAGTGGATTTCATGGTTGAGAGTGCAGTCTGAAATAGGATTAACAGTAGGTGTCAGGTAGTGCTAGTTAAACCTCTTTATGTCAGGTATGGCAGAGAGGAATCTGTCACTGAGTCTGCCTGAATCATTTTACCATTGAACATAGCTTGAGGGGGATTTTTTAAATATTACTGAAACTGCATTAGTATTCATCAAAGGGCCATGAGGCAGGAGCAACACAATACCATGACTTTATTTAATAGGTAGACTATTAAATAAAGAAAGAAAGCATTTGGAGCATTGAAATGTTTCTTCTGCTAATATGGGAGCAAAATGCAGTCTTTTATTTTTTATAAAATTAATTAATCAACTGAACAAAATTGGATTTTTGTTTTGTTTTTGTGCATGATTGACATTAGGATGCCACATGGATGGCTGCTGCACAAACTCACTGCATTTGTAGGATGGCCATCAGCCGTATACAGACTGATCATTTGCTTCCAGACTTTTGTTTGCAGCAGGGAATCCAGATAGTCTGGGTACTATTTAACTGTTGCTTTTATAGACTTGGCAGGGATGAAGGGGGGGGGGGGGGGGGACTGTAAAAGATGGAAGCAATAAAGACAAAAGATTGAGATTGTTGTCATAGCTGACAAGCTCAAAACCAGTTTCCACTGTAACCTAGAAGTTCTCATCCACTAACTATGGAGTGAGCAGATTGAAGTCAGATGAATAATTTTTTAAAAGCTTGTAACAAGTGGTTTCAGTCATTCACCTGACTTTGCCTGCTAAAGTTTTTTTTAAAATAAATAATTAAAAAATCACAATATTTTTGTCTGTCAAGAAGAACTGAGATGTTAAAAAGGTCTTCTGCTGTTTAGCTATTCTTGATATGATAATTTTTTTAAAGTCATTTTGTTAAATCTTAGTGACATGATGAGGTCAGAAGTTAATGAGGAACAAAAATGTACATTGACACATAAAAATCAAAGTATGATTTCAAACTCACTGTGGGTTTTGCATTATTTGACACAAATATGAAAACTTGAATCAGCTTGATTGAATGCTAAATAATGGTTGTTCCTGAACATGGAAATGCAAAGTATATAAAAAATGTACTTTCATGTATTTAGTGTTTGTTTTTAACTTGATATTTTCAGAAGTAAAATGAGGGCTGTTCTATTTCGTATAGGCTTCGCCCTTTAAGGCTGTCGCTGGTGGGTTTATCCCGTCATGCAAAGCATTGCACTGAAAAAATTAGTCCGCGCCCACCTGTTGTGTGGGCCCCACCCGGTCCGTAAAAATTAAGTTAAGAGCGGGTAATCGGCTCCCATTTTTCTTCAGCAAGCTAATAGCACTGTCAGAAGAACAAAGAAGGAAGTTGTCCAGCTTGACCAGCACAACCTTTGTTAAGGCTGCCTGGGGTCCCGCCACGCCAACCTCCTGCTGTCCCAGTGAGTTCTTCTTTCCCGAGGAGAAGCAGACGAGCAGCCTTGTTTCAAGGTAAGCGCCGAGGAATATTTCTCAGTGGCGGGTCGCTACACGCTGGACGACGCCATCGACCCTTTTTTCCTTTTAACGCTGACTCTCGGAGTGAATCGGATGGTTCCTCCGGGACAGGCGACATCAACAGCAGCCTCCACTGCTCACTCCCTCTTGGAGAGCGTAGTGTTGGAACGAGGGGGGCTGAGCGGATGCTTACCCCCCCCCCCCCCCGGCCCTTTCGCATTGGTGACCACACCGCTCCCAGCTGTCGGTGCCCTCCTCTCGGAGCTGCCCGGCATAATCCAGGAGGCAGCTGACATGAAGGGACTTTTTTCCGTCCCTCTCCTTCCCCCCCAAAGGTTTTTTTGGCTCCACCCCGGCTCGCCGTCCTGATCCCATCTGGCCTCGTTTTCCCAGCAGTGACGGAGCAAAATTTCCAGGTTGGACCAGCGTCCTGCGCCTCAGCGGAGGCATGACCAGATGGTGACGTCGCTCTCCAACCGAGCTCACCAGTATGCATTCCAGGCTGTTGCAGCGAACAATAACGTTGTGCCGCTGACATACAGCATCTCAGAGGCCGGAGGGACAGACCTGCCTCAGGAGACTAAGTGCTCCCTCTGCAATGCGTCTGACGTCACCCTCAACCTGTGTGCCTCATCTTCTGTCTGCCTGTCTCGCATCGCAGCCTGGATGACAAAGGTTCAGAGGTCCACCTGGCTTTTCACTCCCCCTCCCTGTCGGAGAAGCTGCAGATGGACTCGCTGGAAGGCCCCATCACGACGGACACACTGTTCGGAGCCAATTTTCAAGGACATGCTCGAGAAATCGAAGAAGCCGGAGGAGGTGTCAGAGACTGTGCGCCATCTGATCAAGCCGCACCCCTCCTCTCGCCCCCCCGCCCGCTGGAGAGAGTGCCGTGGCCGAGACAGCGGAGACGAGCCACAGCTCCAGCAGTGTCTTCTCGCTCCGCCGCCAGCCCCTCCCATCAGAATACAGCCCTCCTCATCCTGACAAGCCGCAAGGCTCACAGGGGAGAAGATTCAAAAATGATTTATTGCGGAGGATGTGTGTGTGCATAAAGATGGTTTGAGTTTTTGGAATAAAACGTAAACATCATGCAGGAGTTAAAGTGTCTGATTTCAGCCTGACTGTCAGTTCGTATGATCTCACAGCAGCTTTCCCTCACACATCCTCCACACAAGTGAGCCGGTGTACTCCAAACAGGTTTTAAATCACCACAGCCCGAGAAAACACACAAAATGCATGCATGAGTGACAGCAGTCAAAGTGAATGTTTTCAGCAGACCGAGTCCAGTGGGAAACCTCGCTCTCAGCCCAAGCTGTGCGCTGCCTCCTCAGAGCATGCCAGCTCACATCAGCACGGATGTGAGCCTGTATCCTGAGCGCGGCACAGAAGCGTCGCGCCCCCGTGGCTTCGGCAGCCCTCACCTACACGGTTCCGCATGCCCGGGGGCACGTGCACCTTCCCTCGGCGCACACCAGCCCACATCAGCACGGTTGTGAGCCCGCAGCCTGAGCGCGGCACAGTAGCACTGCGCTCCCGCAGCAGCCCTCACCCATGGCTCTGCATGCTCAGGGGCGCGCGCACCTTCCCTCAGCGCACGCCAGCTCATATCAGCATGGATGTGAGCCCGTAGCCTGAGTGTGGCACACATGACGACGGTGATTGGCGTCCGTAAATAACGTGACGCAGCATAAATGCATGCCCGCTTCCCAAACGTTATGCGGAGTGGCAGCGAGCATGCGCTCTAGACAGATGGATGAATTGTTTTATCAGCAGGGGATTCACGCTGCAGTTACAGCTCAAACCTCCCCGTTTGGAGGAACTTTAGAGACATTTCTGTCATCTGCAGAACAGATCTCGTCCCTCCACGCAGAAGTTCAGGAAATTCTGATAAAAAATGTAATTTCCAGGGTTCCAGAAGGAGAGGAAAACACAGGGTTCTACTCTCGTCACTTTCTGGTCCCAAAATGGACCGGAGGGATGAGATCCATCTTAGATTTGTCAATTTTCAACTGTGAGACAACATTTCCATTCAAAATGTGTCGAGTCGGCTCTGCAGCCGCTACACAGAGCAGGGAGGAGAATTCTGTTTTATCTGGACGATCTGTTGCTGCTGACCCGTTTTTCCAGACAGGTGGCAGCAGTGCAACTCATGTGAAGCCGGCAGAGTGATAACAGCTAATCTCCGTCATGAAGTTATTAAGGACATGTCGCCTGCTCACACGGTGCAACGCCTCCAGAGGTGGTCCGCTCGTTTGCGTGTTTGTCCCGGTGAGGCAGAAGAGACGGTTGATCGCTGTGCCCCCCTCCGTGAGAATCGACCTAAGACACTGGGAAACCCTCTTTGTTCTGTCGGAGGGAGTTCCCGTCAGTAGACCTACGTCACACGTGTCAGTCTTCACAGACGCGTCCCTGTCAGGTTGGAGAGGCACATGCAAGTCTCGAGCTGTGGGGGTACTGTGGCCACCCCACACAGCAGCTCATATAAATGTTTTTGGAGTGTCGCACGGTTTTGAATGTGATTCAACACTTTGCCTCTGTGCTGCGGAATCAACATGTGTTGATTCACACAGACAACAAGTGACTGTTGCATACATAAACCAGTAGGGGGGTGTGCGCTCAGCCCAAATATTACACATTGTGAGACAGCTGCAGTGTTGAGCACATCAAAATCTGCTCTCTATCAGAGCAGTGTACATCCCCAGTGTTCTGAACAGGGGGGCGGATGTGATGTCCAGGGGCAGTCCGCGTCACAAGGACTGGACCCTCCATCCAGAGCTGATGGCTCAGACATAGCAGAAATTTGGCAAAGTGGCCGTGGACCTGTTTGCAACACAAGAGAACACTCAGTGTCAACTATGGTTCTCACTGAGCCCGCGAGACGAACCATAGCTAGGGGTGGACGTGTTTGCTCACAGCCCGTGGCCCAAAATGCTTCTTTACACATTTCCCCCACTCCCTCTGATATCACGGTTTTCTGAACCAAGTTCAGGAGGAGGGACTGACAGTTCTCCTGGGGGCTCCCGAGCGCGTGAACGCCCCATGGTTCCCAGTTCTAAGACACCTGTTATCGGGGCGCACGTGGAAACTGCTGTGGAGGAAGGATGCTCTCCTCCAGGCGGGAGGAGCTATCAGGGGTTACCCAGAAATAGGCCAGTACCTTTGGGTCTGGCCACTGAGCAGATCCGCTTAGAGAGGATGGGTCTCTCTCAAGATTTGTTTGTACACTATAGAGACACATCTGCAGGTCGCCCGTTATCCACCCAGCGCCTGTCACACTGGCTGTGTGAGGTCATTTCTGAAGCCTACAGAGCATCAGATTTAGAGCCTCCTGACAACCTCAGGGCGCACTCGGCCAGAGGTATCGCATCTTCGACTGCTTTACATAATGGTATGTCAATGTAGGATATTTGCACTGCGGCCGCGTGGTCAACATCCTGTTCATTTATTCGCTTTTATTTATGTGATGTGACGGCTCGTTCTTCGACACATTCTGTCCTTAGTGCCTTAACAGAATGAATATTGTTGTTTCATGGAAACTTGTTTAAACTCACATCTGACTGCATGCATTTACAGTGTTGTTATCAGTCACAGATTATGACTGTTGTTCTTGTTCTATGGTTATTAATCAGTTTATGACTACTGTCATCAATCAGTTCATTTGATTAATAATCAGTTCATTTATTATTAATCTGTTCATATTGAAGAGCCGTAGATCTGCTCTGTTCACGGCCATTTTCAGCCTCTCCTCTTTTCTGTTGAAAACCTTTCCGGGGCGTTCATGCACTCGGAACGCGTAAATTACGCAATGCATGTCTGTGCATGGTGCGTGTAATTACGCAATGCGTATTTACGCACATGGAGAGCTGAGTGACAAGATGTTTTTTTGGGCAAGCGGGCGCTTCATATGGTGTTCGAATGGACCCAGTGAGGCGGAGACTGCATCTGCTTCACCCTTAACCCACCAGCGACAGCCTTAAAGGGCAAAGCCTATACGAAATAGAACGTTGGTAACATACTGTAACCCCAGATTCTATGAGTATAGGCATAGCCCTTTAAGCGTCGGGCCTCACTGGCTCCTAAATGGCTGAAGAAAAAGCTATTTGGGAGCCGATTACCCGCTTTTAACGTAATTTATATGGACCGGGTGGGGCCCACACAACAGGTGGGCGTGGACTAATTTTTTCAATGCAATGCTTTGCATGATGGGATAAACCCACCAGCGACAGCCTTAAAGGGCTACGCCTATACTCATAGAATCTGGGGTTACAGTACGTAACCAACGTTTTACATCTACAGTGCACGTTGTTTCTGGGGTGGTCAGAAACACTGCAATGGATCTATCAGGTAAAATTAGGGAAAATGTCAAAATGAGGGGCAGCACAGTTGGTAGAGCTGCTGTCTATCAGCAAAAAGGTCGCTGGATTAAATCCGGGCCAGGGGCACACTCTGGGTGGAGTTTACATGTTCTATCTGTGCATGTGTGGGTTTTCTCCAGATACTCCAGTTTCCTCCCACAGACCAAAAACATGCATGTTAGACTGACTGGTAACTCTAAATTTTCTCTAGGTATGAGTGAGAGAGTGAATGGTTGTTTGTCTCATTTGTCTCTACATGTCTCTGTGATGGACTGGAGACTGTCCAGGGTGTCCCGCGCCTCCCCCACAGTGACTTCTGGATATGGACACCAGTGACCCCTGCAACCTGAAAAGGAAGAAGTGGGTAAAAGATAATAGATGGATGGAAACAAGTTTTTAAAAGAACAATAATTTATAAAGAATTGATAACAAACAATATGTTTGTATAAGGAAAATATTTGTAAACAAAGTTAACTTTTTAAAAGAATATAAAAATATAAATATAATAATCATATTATGGTAATGATGATGATAATAATAATAATTCAATTAAATTCAATTCAAAAATACTTTATTAATCTCAAAGGAAAATTATTTGTTGTTGTAACTCGTTATCCTCATTTCATTAAGAGATGTTATAGATGCTGATGACTGTAGGCAGGAAGAATCTCTTGTAAAGGTTCATCCCACAGTGGATCCTAAGAAACTGGCTGCAGATGCCGTCCGATCCGTTCACCCAGACTCGGCTGGCCTCTCGGTTCCCCCGGGCTGTAGCACCCCCCGAATGCAGGACTCCTCCCAGAGTGATGGCCACTCCTTCCAGCAGTCTGCCAAGCTCCTCGTCGCTGCAGACAATCAACTGTAGATGCTGAGGGACTATCCTGTCCTTTCGCTGTCATGAGCCGTGTTTCCTGCTAGTTCCAGGATCTCAGTGGTCAGGCACTCGAGCACAGCTGGCAGGTAGATGAGAATGCATCCACAGAACATCCTTTTCAACTCACTTGAGATTTGGAGCTGTAGTTGAGATATTATTTGAGCTTTTGAGATGTTAATCAGCTGCTGTTGGTTGTAGAAAACTGCCTTGTTGCCATGGTTACGCATGATAACAAATGTCCAAAACTAAAAAAGTTTCAGTAAAATCCTTCAAGTCCTTCCAGTAAAAATATGTGATTTACAACCAGAAAAAGAGGAATTAAAGTTTCCAAAAACATAATAATACATAATAATAGTAATAATAATAATGGCATTAATAATAATAATAATAATAATATATATATTTTTTCATTTACCCTTTTTTTATACAGGTAGTCTCACTGAGTCACAATAACTCATTTTCAAGGGAGACGTTGTGGGAGCAGATGGTGGGGGTTGCTCAGGGGCCCAGAGTGGGGCAAATGAGGGTGGAGGCAGGTGTGGGTGTTTCACCTTTTCCATACACTTTTTGACGTTGACAGTACCGGGAGTTGAACCAGCGACTTTCCGATCACAGGTCCATCTTCTCTAGCATCTGCGCCACCAGTCCCCCTAATAATAATAATAAAAAGAACATCACCCATCTCCCAAATGACTTGAACATTTTAATAGGAGTGGCTTAAATGGCATCATATATGTTAAAGTACTTAAATTGCAATAAATGTATAGAAAAAGAAAAGACAAAGAGGAGACATCTGGATGCAGTTAGAGAGGACATGGAGGTAGTTGGAGTGAGGACAGAGGATGCAGAGGACAGAGTGAGATGGAGGAGGATCCGATGTAAAGACCCCTGAAGAGGGAACAGCTGAAAAAAGACGGCGAAGACCTACTGAAAATTAAAAAATCATCACGACAGTATGAACGCTGAATCAACATTCCCACAATTATGGCAATAACCTTCCATCCATCCATCCATCCATCCATCCATCCATCCATCCATCCATCC
>NC_056516.1:13039468-13045083 GCF_014905685.2 Nematolebias whitei | reverse complement strand
CCATCCATCCATCCATCCATCCATCCATCCATCCATCCATCCATCCACCCATTATCTTTTACCCGATTTTCCTTTTTGGGTCACAGGGACCACTGGTGTCCATATCCAGCAGTCACTGTGCGAGAGATAGGGGACACCCTGGACATGTCTCCAGTCCATCACAGAGACACAAACAACCATTCACTCTCTCACTCTCATCTAGGGACAATTTAGAGCCTAACATGCATGTTTTTGGTCTGTGGGATGAAACACGAAGAGAACATGCAAGCTCCACTCAGAAAGCCCCCTGGCCGGGATTTGATCTGACAACCTTCTCATTGAGAGGCAGCATCTCTAACAACTGTGTCCCCCTGGTGTTAGCCTCAACAGATAAATTAATTTTTACAGTATTCTTGTTTAAGCACATTGAAGGCATTGTGAGATCTTTTCATATCTTCATGGTCTTTTATGCAAGTCAGGCATGAAAATGTCTTGCTAATGGGCTGTGGCTGAGACTCAGCTGGTTGATTAAATCAAATGAAGCAGGTGAGTCAGACTCTTTCCCTCCTTGTCTGTTTTGCCTCATTATAAGCACAGAGGAGCAGATCCCCTGATTGGAGTCAGCCCCGGCAGCAGTCAATGTTACTCAACAATTCAAAGCCTCGGGGTTTCCCAAGGCAGGGAGTGGTTTCCCCCCTCCACTGGTGAAAACATCACTTATTGTAGGTTGACTGACTGGCTTAGTGGAAAAGGCATGAAAACGAAGAAGGAAGGCCTGTGGAGAATTACTGCTCACTCAGTTATTTAGGGCCTTGGAATATATAGTTATATACTATTAAAACGGAGGCTAAACCCCCAAACCCCTGCTGGAGATCATCTAAATGCAGAGCAGGGCTCAGGGAAAACAAAAACTAAATAAATCACTTTTTATCACTTGCTGCTGGCGGCAAAAAGGCAGAAAGATTTGTTCGTCTGTTACTTTAGCAAAATATGTCAAAAACCAGTTGATGGACTTTTAACGAAATTTCAATGTAACTAGAGAATTTGCTTCTTTTTTGTGAAAAGGTTGTTGCTGAATGAGTTTTCTGAAGCTGGTGAAGAAGTTGATACTAGGCTGATAAGAGTTCATTGTTAAACTGTTAATGCAGGTGGAATTACAACAGCTGACATTTGCTGAAAGGAAGAAAGTAAAAATGGAAAGTAGACAAAGCTGATGAGAAATATAGTCAAAATGAGCAGAATACGCTGAAAAAGGCAGGAAGAGACTGAATACATTACATAAAAATTGCAACTAGTAAGGTGGCACAGTTGGTAGAGCTATTGCCTCTCAGGGAGAAGGTTGCTGGATCTAATCCTGGCTGGGCACTTTTTCAGGTGGAGTGTTCTCTGTGCATGTGTGGGTTTTTCTGGGCCCTCCAGTTTTCTCCCACAGATCAAAAACATGCATGTTAGTCTGACTGGAAACTCTAAATAGTCCCAAGGTGTGAGTCACAGTTTGACTTTGTCTCTGTGTCTCTGTGATGGACTTCTGGCCTGTCCTGAGTGTCCCTGCCTCTTGCACGTGACTGTTGGACATGGGCACCAGTGACCCCTGTGGCTCAGGAAGGAAGAAGTAGGTAAATATCAATTAATAATTAAAAATAAAAATAAGCAATGAAATGCTGAAATTAGCCCCAAAAAAGTAGCTGAAAAAAAAAAAAAGCTGAAACTAGTAGAAAGAGACTAAAATGAGCAAAAAGATTGAAATTATTTAAAATAATCCAAATTGCAGAAATTGTATTGAAACTGGAGACAAAATGCTAAAATAAAAAAGTAGAAAAATACCTAAACAATAAAGCTGAAAATAGTCCATGTTCAAGTATATTTATTGTCATTCGCATCACATGAGGTCCATGAGGAGGAAGGAATACAGAAAACAGAAATAATTAAAATGTTAGAAATCAACAAATACAGAAATAAAATACAGAAAAAAGGTGAAACTGGCACAAAGCAGAACAATGCTAAACTAGAACAAAAGCTGAAATTGGTAGTAAAAGGTTTTGAACAGCACAAAGGGTTGGAAGGATGTGAAGAGAGCTCCACTCATTTTCATTGAGGAAAATTATAACAAATACAAATATTTCAAACTAAAAATTTCACAACTGACAAAAGTCATAGCAGAATGTTCTGAACGAGCTGAACATTTTGATATAAGAATTGTTGAAATAGCAATAAAATTGTAGGATGAGTTATAGATAAAATTATTAAACAGAATGGGATAAATTTTCATTGTTATGCCAGTGATACACAGTTATATTTGTCCATTAAACCCAATGAATCCAATCAGCTACTTAGACTACAAGCATGTCTTAAAGACATAAAAACCTGGATGACCCTTAATTTTTTCCTGTTGAACAAAGATAAGACTGAGGTTTTGGTTTTTGGACCTGAGCACCTTAGGAATGAATTTTTCCATCTATCTCCCTCCTTAGATGGCATTAATCTGTCCTCCAGCTCTAATGTTAAAAATCTTGGTGTTATTTTTGATCAAGACGTGTCTTTTATCCCCCACATTAAAAACGTTACTAGAACCTCCTTCTTCCACCTGCGTAATATCACTAAAATTAGAAACATCTGATCTAAAAATGATGCAGAAAAACTGGTCCATGCATTTGTCACATCTAGACTGGACTATTGCAATGGTTTATTATCTGGGTGTCCAAATACGTCTTTAAAACGTCTTCAGTTGATCCAAAATGCTGCTGCTAGAGTCTTAACCGGAGTTAGTGGGAGAGATCATATTTCTCCAGTTTTAGCTTCTCTCCATTGGCTCCCTGTCAAATCCAGAATAGAATTCAAAATCTTACTTCTAACCTACAAAGCTCTCATCAACCTGGCTCCACCTTATATTTGAGATCATAATGTTCCACGTTTTCCTAACATAGCACTTCTCTCTCAGACTGCAGGTTTACTTGCAGTTCCTAGAGTTTCCAAAAACAGAATGGGAGAAAGATCTTTCAGTTATCAGGCTCCTCTCTTGTAGAACCAACTTCCAGTGTCTGTCCATGAGACTGACACATAGTTCAGTTTTAAAACTAGGCTTAAAACTTTTTTTGTTTGTTGAATCCTATAGTTGGGGTTGGCTTGTTATGTTGCTATAGGCTTAGACTATCCATCCATCCATCCATTCATCCATCCATTATCTTTACCCGCTTATTCCATTTTGGGTCACGGGGATCGCCGGTGCCCATGTCCAGCAATTACTGTGCGAGGGGCGGGGTACACCCTGGACGGGTTGCAAGTCCATCACAGGGCCACATAGAGACAAACGAGACAAACAAACATTCACTCTCTCACTCACACCTAGGGACAATTTAGCGTTACCAATAAGCCTAACATGCATGTTTTTGGTCTGTGAGAGGAAACCGCAGCACCCGGAGAAAACCCACGCATGCACGGAGAGAACAGGCAAACTCCACCCAGAAAGACCCCTGGACCGGGGTTTGAACCAAGGACCTGCTCGCTGAGAGGCAGCAGCTCTACCAGTTGCGCCACCGTGCTGCACAGGCTTAGACTACTAGATGACAAATTAATTTCATTTCTTAAAATTAATTGTTACAGATAAATAGTTTTCCGTCCATTAATTATCTTTTACCTGCTTCTTTTTTTTTTCTTTTCCCTTGTCCTGTCCAGCATTGTGACACTTAAAATTATTGTCTGAGTGTCAAGGTGATGCCCAACAGATTTACTTTCACAAGCAGAGCATTATGGCTGGCCTTAATGCTCCACTTGATATATAAATTAAATTTTATTAGAATTTGCTGTGGGTTTGTTTCAGATGTAATGGACATGGGGATGAAAAAAAAGAAGATAAAGCAGAAAAGTGAGAGAAGGGTTAAAAGGTAAAGAAGGAGATAGGAGTAGATAGGATAGGAGAGAGAGAGGTATAAAGAGAACACAAATCAACATCATTGAAGTCTGCCTCTAGACCTGCGGAAAGAAAAAGCAAGACAAAACCGAGAAACCACAACAACAAACAACATATATAATGATACTTGTAACATCATTAGAAAGTATTTTATACAGTACATGGTAATACAAGATATATTTAGTGGCCACCACAACCCAACTGAGTGTGTATCTGATAAACACCTGAATCTAAACACCTGTGTGAGCATGCTTGTCACTATAAGGGTTCTCCATAAAAATGTTCAATAGTGGATGTGTGGACCCACAGACCCTTCCCCACTGGACACAATGGTAACACAGGGAAGACCGGAGCCACAGACACACAGCGGTCCCCAAGCCCGGAACTCTGGGAGTCCCCCAACAGGGACACCCGCACCCCCCCAGAGAGAGAAGCAAAAGGAAGCCCCGGGCGATCCCCAGCAAACACAATGCAGAAACCCCAGGAGGCTGCAGCGACGGGTCCACAAGCCCAGCCGGTAACCCGCCCCTCCAGAGTAGATCCGGCCATGGACACCGAGCCCCGAGTCCGGAGGTCATACCACCCCCCAACAGAGGCCCGACAAAGCCAGGGCACCCAGGCCCCGGCAGGCAGCCACCAGGGCAGGCCTGCAGACACCCCACCATCCAGCCCCAGATGCTGAGAGCCGCCAATGCACCGGTGGCAGGGGGGTCTACCACCGGAGGGGAGCATGACACATTAAATGGGGGGCCAAAATTGATCCAAGAGAGGGGACCACCTAAAACCCAACCTGAGACATAAACAGGCACACAGAGACAGCCCGTCCATGCGCCCCACCCACCCGACAGCGACCGCAAGCTGGCCCCAGGCCAGGGGCCAGAATAGCAGGGAGCAACAGCTGAGGAAGGCCAGCACAGCGCACCAATGATCAGGCATCCCTACAGCCCCACACCACAGGCCCGAAGAGGCCCCGGCACGCCACCCATGCACCCCCACACACACACAACACCCCCCACCGCAAATGTCACATCAGGCCAACCAGCCAGCACCCCCATCAAAGTGAAGCCAAACCCCCGATCGCCGCCATGCACCACGAACGACCACACACACACAACCACAGCCGACCCTCCACCAGAACTCGGCAGCCACCCCAGCCAAAGTGCCGGCCATTGCAACCAGGAACCCTGATCAAAAGATCCAAACAACCCAGGGAGAACCGGAGCACCGACCCAACCCTCAATCCCCCCCCCAAGGTCCAACACCCACCCACAGCCCAGACCCCAACCAGGCAGCCTAACAGCCTAATATATATATATATATATATATATATATATATATAACAGGAAGACCCAACTCCTCCCTCCTCCCACTCAAATAAGGTGTTGATGCATGTTGTTATATAGTGCATTTAAAATGGGGGGGGGGGGATGAGGCGGCGACTGGCACAGACCCACCCCTTCCCCAGAGAGCAGGCAGTGCCCGTTCACCCCCCCAACCCTTGCCCAGAACCCTAAATGGCTACATGCTACATATGAGTGGGCACAGGTCCCAGAGGAGAATGATTACACATCCCCCTCTATGCCATAGTGTGCCCACTCCAGACCCTATATATGCCTGTTTCATGAGAATGTTATATGTGAGTGTCTAGGTTGTTTAATAAAATTGGGGCCCAGGTCTCTAAGAACCATGGAGATGGAGGGTCCTCCCCTTAGCTCAGTAGTGCACCTGA
>NC_056516.1:13016609-13039458 GCF_014905685.2 Nematolebias whitei | reverse complement strand
AACCATGGAGATGGAGGGTCCTCCCCTTAGCTCAGTAGTGCACCTGAACCCCAAGGCCCTGCTTGAGTGGTGGTGTGATGGAGTGGGCGGAGGAAAATGTCGGGATGGGGAGGAACAACTGAGGTGGCAATGCCCCCCCCAGGGGGTCAGCTCCCCCACTGACCCCAATAGGCACCTTCATTCTCTGAGATCCACCAGGAGAGGTAGGCTCCAGTACATCCATCCAGGAGCAGGAGGCAGCCGCACTACCAGGGACCCAGGCCACGGACCGGCACATAGCCCTGAGGACCAACCAGAACCCAGGCAAGCGACCCCCCCCCCCCCCCCCCCCCCCCCACACACACACACACACGAGATCGTCCAGACCCCCTAACCTGGTCTTCAGCTCAACATCCAGCCCCCCGACCAAAGAAGCCACCAAGCTCCAGCACGACAATCAGCCAGGAGTGCCCGAACATCCGCAGATAGCGCACCACGACGACCGAGAGCGCACCCCCACCCCAACAAAAGGACCGACCAGTCCACCACAACATCACCCACAATGAGAGTACCCCACGAAAGGGAGGGCACACACCTAACACGCCCAGACACCCCCGAGCCAGCAGTGCAGAGCCACCCGAGCGATAGCCCCCAATACACCCCCCACCCACAGCCCAGACCCCCAGCCAAGCACCAGACCGTGGCCACACCCAGGCTGAATCCACCCATCCCCTCCCATTGCCCATCCCCCCCACCAACAGTATCCCCCCCATGGCAGAGGCCCCAAAGCCCACCAGCGCACCAAGGGCTCCCAGGCCAGGGCCAGGCGCCGGCGCATGCACAAGCCCAAGACCCCGACAACATACCCGCCAAGACCCGAGACCCCCGGGTCAAGCCGGGACCCCAGCCTGGGAGCGACACTTCCCCAGAACCCCGAACCCGTGCCCACCCCAAACCCACCCAGGAGCAGCCAGGCCACCAGCCCAGTAACCTGCGCCCACCAGTACAGACCGCCCAGAAGCCTGCCTGCAGCCAGCAGAGGTCAACGCCCAGAACCACCAAAGCCACCTTCCCAGTTGAGCGCCATTGCTCCGGGCCCACGACCCCCCCATGCCCCTAGCCCCGATAACCCCCACCCCACACACACATCAACAACGATGCCCCACAGGACGAAATCAAAGGGGTTTACCCACCTCTACTACCATTGGAGCCAATCAAAGAAGCCCAGAGAGATTGGTCTGATGTGGAGGTACAGGCTTTCTCAAGACTGATGTAATCCAACAAAAGGTATTTATACTGTTTAATACTAAGAGTAATTTTATTTTTCCAATTCATGAGTATAGTTTTTTTTTGCTATACTTAAAGCAGTAAAAATCATGTAAATTGACTTTGTCTCCAAGGTGACATCATCTAAGTGGCCCAATAAGCAAACTGACAGAGAGAGTGGAATATTACATCTCAGACACTTTGATAAGTCTTCACATATCCAGCACCAAAACCTCTGAACAGGTGGACAGAACCAAAATGCGTGGATGTAATTGTCAGAAATATTGTCTGTGCACTGTGAGCAAATATTAGATGATGCGAAACCCATCCTGAACATCCGTTGACCTGTGTAGTGTACCCCATGAAGGATTTTGTATTGTAGTAATTGTAAATTGGGGGTTTTAATCATCTTAAAAGTTCTTAGACATATCTGAGACCAGAAGTTTCGATCAAAGTTGACTGACAAGTCTGTCTCCCATTTTACAATGGGAAGGGATATTGATTCATCTATTTTAATGAGTGTCCGGTAAACCTTAGATAGTCATTTGGGAGGGTTAAGATTTAGGAATTCTAATAGACTTGTTGGTATTTCAATTCTAGTGTTATTAAGGTTACATTTATTTTTTTGTTAGATTTAATTAGTTGATATTCTAAAAATTTATTCTTATCAATCCCATATTGTGGGGCAGCACGGTGGTGCAACTGGTAGAGCTGCTGCCTCTCAGCGAGCAGGTCCCTGGTTCAAACCCCGGTCCAGGGGCCTTTCTGGGTGGAGTTTGCATGTTCTCTCCGTGTATGCGTGGGTTTTCTCCAGGTACTCCGGTTTCCTCCCACAGACCAAAAACATGCATGTTAGGCTGATTGGTAACTCTAAATTGTCCCTAGGTGTGAGTGAGAGACTGAATGTTTGTTTGTCTCGTTTTTCTCTATGTGACCCTGTGATGGACTTGCGACCCGTCCAGGGTGTACCCTGCCCCTCGCACAGTGATTGCTGGACATGGGCACCGGCGACCCCCGTGACCCAAAAATGGAATAAGCGGGTAAAGATAATGGATGGATGGATGGATGGCATCCCATATTGTGTTATTAATCTGTTAAATGGGATATAGTCTACTTCCTCATATATATGTTCCAAATATTCGATTCCTTTACACCTCCAACCTGGGAAGTTTATCATCTTATTCTGTTGTAGGATGTCAGGGTTGTTCCAGATGGGTGTACGTCTGCATGGAATTAGTGAAGACTGTCATTTTAAGAAACTCCCACCAAGCTGTCAGAGAGGAGCTGATATTGATGCTTTTAAAGCATTCCTGTCGTTTTATGTTTGAGCTAATGAATGGAAGGTCCAAAATCATTATATTATTACAAAGTGTCTGTTCTACATCTAGCCAGGGTTCATCAATGGGTGTGCGTTTTATCCATCTTGAGATGTATTCTAGCCTGTTGGCTAGAAAGTAATAATAGAAATTGGGTAGCTCTAGTCCTCCTTTATCTTTGGTCTTCTGTAGTGTTTTTACTTTAATACGTGGAGGTGTATCTTTCCAGAGAAATTTAGAGATGGAGGAGTCCAGGGATCTAAACCAGTCAGATGATGGTTTATTTGGGATCATTGAGAATAGATAGTTTATTTTATAGGCAAAACCATCATTTTTATTGAAGCAATTCTTCCCATGAGAGATAAGGGTAAAGATTTCCATCTAGCAAGATCATCCTCAATTTTCTTTAAAAGTGGGGTGTGGTTTAGTTTTGTTAAATCTGCCAATCTAGGAGAGACTTTGATACCCAAGTACGTAATATTCCCCGACTGCAGTTGTGTAGTAAGTGAATTGTTGAAATAGCAATTAATTGGTAGAACTGTGGATTTTAGCCAGTTTATAGAGTAATCTGAAACTCTTGAAAAAGAGTTTATCAATCCAATAACCCGAGAGAGGGAGGTTTGTGAATGTTGGAGGAAGAGCAACACATCATCAGCATATAGACTGATTTTGTGCTCTATGTTCTTGCATTTTATGCCTTTAATATCTGTAGTTTGCCTGATTGCTGCGGCAATCGTTTCAATGAAAATAGCAAACAGTGAGGGGGAGAGTGGACATCCCTGCCTGGTTCCCCTTTACAGAAGAAAGCTAGCAGATATTTGATTATTTGTCCTAATGCATGCTGATGGGGAAGTGTATAATATTTTAAACCAGTTTATGAAATAATTTCCAAAACTAAATTTATGCAAGGCTGCAAATAAAAATTTCTAGTTAACTCTATCAAAAGCTTTTTCTGCATCTAGAGAGAATATTGCAGTTTCAATATTTTTACTGTAAGAATAATCAATTAAATTAAATAATCTACGTGAATTTGTTGATGAATGCCTCCCTTTCATAAAACCATTTTGGTCAGGATGTATTATAAGAGGAGTTATATTTTCCAATCTTTTTGAGAAGGCTTTACAAATTATTTTAAGATCAACATTGATAAGGGATATTGGGACGATAACTGGTAGGTAATACAGGGTCTTTGCCTGGTTTTAACAGGAGACTAATGTTGGCTGAGTTTATATTTTCTGGAAGTCTGTTATTTTTCTCAGTTTCCTGTAGCATTCTGTGAAATAGTGGTGCCAGGATATTCCAGAATTCTTTGTAGAACTCTGCTGGAAATCCATCTGGACCTGGAGCCTTTTTATTGGACATGCTTTTGTGTCATGGGGTCGCCGGTGCTCATGTCCAACAATCACTGTGTGAGGGGCGGAGGACACCCTGGACAGGTCTCCAGTCCATCACAGGGACACATAGAGACAAAGAAGACAAACAACCATTCGCTCTCTCACTCACACCTAGGGACAATTTAGAGTTACCAATCAGTCTAAAATGCATGTTTTTGTTCTGTGGGAGGAAACTTGTTTTAAGTGCTGGGGATGAGAGTGTTTGTTTGTTTGTTGTTTGTTAAAAGTGGTAAAATAAACAAATTGTTAAAAACTGGATCAAAAATTTGAAACAGACAGAAAAGAAAATCAACTAATCATTGATTGCTTATTTTCAACTGGCTGGCTTTAGAACCAACCCAATAAAAGATATCAGCCAAACTTTTCTAACAAAACCATGGCTGAAAAATTCAAATGAACTATATTGTAGCTAATAGCACATCCTTAGGTAAAAGGTAACATTTGAAAACGAGCAAATTAAATTGGCACAACTGTAGATAAAAATAAAACTTAGCAAAATAGCTAAACATTAAAACTGGCAAAAATGTAACTAAAAGATAAACATAACAAATTAATCACTAAAATAAAAAATAGAAAAACTGTAACTATTCCAGCATTCTTGTGTCTGTTTCCCAGTTTTTTCTACAATTTGTATACCTCCTGCAGCTCCTGAGTCGTAGGCAGAGTCATATGGGCTGTCACATGACAGCTGGTGAGCCCTCCACACGGATACAAAGACTATATATCAAGATATATACTGTATAAAGCTATAAGGTCAATATAATGTTGAATGATAATGCCTCCTTGTGACTTCTCTCTTTGAGCTTGGATCCATTCCACCTGCACTCCTTATCCTGAAGTCTTCACCTTCCTGCACATCACAAACTCAGGTTAAACTGGCTCAGCCTTTCTCCTCAGGTTCAACCTGCCACTCTCGAACCCAGCCTTCATACTAACCTCTTGGAAACAATCACTTCACCCTGGTCCTGGAACCCTCTTCTTCTCCCCTCTCTGTGCCTGAACACCATCCCAGATCCCCTCACTTTTCTGTAAATAAATCACTGACCTTTTTTTTTTAACATCTGATCTGATTTGTTTCAGTCACAGACCGTACTCCAAACTCTGGATTAAAAGCAAACCGGATCTATCAAAGATGACAAATTGTAGCAAAACCATGCCTATAAGTTAAAACTGACAAATTTGAAGCAGAAGCACTTTTCTTTTATATTCAGTAGATAAAATCTAAAATTGAAACAAAACATTGCAATATGTTGTGCTAATGGTACACACGCACAGAGGTAAAAACATGATAATTTATTTGCCTAAAGCAGCGAGTAATAATGAAATTCTTAAGTAAAAGCAGGTTTCTGAAAAGTCCCATTGCACTTTTTTGCCTCATACTTTTGTCAGTGTAATGTGTATTATTTGCATTCATGATCAATACTTCTTGGACCTTCTCAATCCCACCAGCATGTCTTCCATGGAGGAAGCTGAGTCAAGGGACTTTGGGGTTGATCCGTCCATAACTGTGGCTGAGGTCACCAAGGTAGTTAAAAAGCTCTGAGATGGCAGGGCTCCGGGAGTGGATGAGATTCACCCTGATTTCATTAAGGCTCTGGATGGTGTGGGGCTGTCTTAGTTGACATGCCTTTGCAACATCGCATAGACATCAAGGGCAGTACCACTGGATTGGCAGACTGGGATGGTGGTTCGGAGGGTGTGCTCCAATTATAGGGCCATCACTCTCCTTAGCCTCCCTGGTAAGGTCTATTCAGGGGTAATGGAGAAACAAGTCTGATCGTTGGTCGATCCTCAGATCCAGGATGAGCATGTGGGTTCCGTCCTGGCCATGGAACACTGAATCAGCTCTTGACCCTCACTAGGATCCTCAACGGGTCACGGGAATTGGCCCATCCAGTCTGCATGTGTTTTGTGGACTTGGAGAAGGCATTCAACCGTGTTCTTCGAGGTACACTGTGGGGGGTGCTCCATGAGTATGGGATTGGAGACCCATTGTTACGGGCTGTTCAGTCCTTATACAAGCGGTGCGAGAGTTTGGTTCGGATTGCCGGTAGTAAGTCGGACCCCTTCAGGGTGGGAGTTGGACTCTGCCAGGGGTGCCCGTTGTCACAGATTCTGTTCATAACTTTTATGGACAGAATTTCTTGGTGAAGCCAGCGGGCGGAGCGTTTCTGGTTCGGTGGCCTCAAGATTCCATATTTGTTCTTGTAGATCATGTGGTCCTGTTAATATCATTGTGCCATGATCTTCAGCTCTCACTAGAGCAGTTCGCAGCCAAGTGTGAAGGGGCTGGGATGAGAATCAGCACCTCCAAATCTGAGGCCATGGTCCTCAGTGAGAAAAGGGTGGATTGTTCTCTTCAGGTCGAGGGTGAGATTCTGCCTCAAGTGGAGGAGTTCAGGTATCTCAGGGTTTTGTTCACGAGTGATGGAAGTGTGAGATTGACAGATGGATCGGTGCAGCGTCTGCAGTATTGAGTACTCTGTGCTAGTCTGTTGTGGTAAAGAGGGAGCTGAGCTGTAAGGCAAAGCTCTCTGTTTACCAGTCAGTCTACGTTCCTACCCTCACCTATGGTCACGAGCTCTGGATAGTGACCGAAAGAACGAGATCGCTGATACAGGCGGTTGAAATGAGTTTCCTCCGCAGGGTAGCTGGACTCTCCCATAGAGATAGGGTGAGAAGTTCAGTTATCCGGGAGAGACTCGGAGTAGAACCGTTGCTCCTCCACGTCGAGAGAAGCCCGTTGAGGTGGTTCAGGCATCTGGTAAGGATGTTCCCTGGGCACCACCTATATGATAGAGTTGACATGATATGGTGACGTGTCTCAATCAGAGTCCTTGCCTCAGATTCACTCCTTCTTGTCTGCAGCGGACCCTTGGATGACAGCTCACACATGGAGGGGGAGGGGCTGAGGTCTGAACAGGAAGATTATTTTATAAAACTAACTTGTCCGATTCATAGAGTTCGAGCAGGTCAGGGTTTCACATGGATGAGAGCACTGATAACAGTATAATTTTGTAACTACGTTCTGTGAATGTCTGGACTGCTCTCCAAAGCTTTGTAAATAAATCTGATGAACTGCACCTTGCTCTGTTCTGGGAATCTACTTTTTTCCACGACACTTTACAGAAGGATCGAAGGTATATTTGACATCTCCATTTCCTTTGTTCAATGGTCCAGCCATCTGACTCATGTTTATGTTTGTGCTGCAGTGGTACATCAACTTTTTCAATTGACAAGAAGTTTGTTGTAAGCTGCAGCTGAACACCCTCTGCCATCCACCCTGCTGGCACAGCCTCCGTGTTATCATTCCAAATCAAAGGAGTCACACCACATTATTGTTACAACTCCTGTGGAGCACATAATTTCCTCTGTAAACTACACAGCCATGCGTTTTGTATTTTCTTTCTGTATGTTCACATTTATGACATCTGTCTTTTTCCTCCGCTCTATCTCACACACACACACACACACAGACCATTTCCCTCTTCTCCTCCAAAGGTCCATTTAGTCCTCATGAAAGCATTCCATTTAGGTGCATTTGAGGTTATGGTTGTCACTGACAACCGGATGTCAGAAAGTGGCAGACTCTCAGTGGTAGAGGTTTTCAGAGGAGCTATTGAAAGAGCTTGTTTTGTGAACACAAAATCACTATGTACTGCAACATTAGTGAGGGGAGCTTAATTTTTTTACCCACTCATGTTAAATTATCTGATTGTGATGTCCTGCATATACATGACAGAAAGGACCAGGGGCGATTCTAGCATGTGCCCTTTAGGGTGCTTAGCCCCCATTGTTGGGGCACATGGTGGCCATTGGCATCGGAAGCATTTGTATAAAGGATGGACACACTGTTGGGGGGTCTGGGGTCAACCTCCATAAAATTTTGAACAAAGTAGATGCCATTTCCTGCATTCTGGTGTATTTTAACTGGTTTTTAAACATCTATGTTTACCTACATAAGTAACATACAAAGCAAAGTACAACTAGCTTTAAGCATTAACCTTTAATTTAACTATTAGGCATACAACGTAATTATGACAAAAATGGAGGATTTATTTGCAGCTACCTTCATACAGATGAACATGCGGTACTTTCTGTTTATAACTGTCATATTCAGCTGTTCATGAGGTCAGCCGCTAGGCTTTATCCATCTTTTACATTTTCCCAGACTCATTTGAGGTTTTGAAATGTAATAAACTGTATTCCACTCTCTAAAGTCTCAGGGTAACACTGTCTAAACTGCATGTTCCCAACTGATGTTTAACCATTTTTTTCTGATGATTTTTCACAAAATCTCTCTGACCACAAAGTGTTCGTGATGCAAAACCCTGACAGTGTTGTTGGAGAGAAAGGGGGTGGAGCTCCTGCATGTAAGGGGCGTTTCACTTGGGGACAAATTGAGATCGCTGATTGGTCAGACTTGCTAGATTGATTGACAGGTGGGATCCGACTCGTGCAAAAAAAAAAAAAAAATCATAGATTTTAATGGTCTCTTTAAGAGTGTCATCATTTATTCCATATTTATTCCAAATTCATTCAATATTTTGGTGAATTTAAGGCTTGAGAACTGAGCTTCCTTACAAAATCGTAATGATGGTTTCTTTACTTTTCAGGCGTGCTCAGTTAAAATTCAGGGGTACTTGAGTACCCCCAAAAGGAGACTAAAATCACCACTAGAAAGGCCATCTTTATTTGTTGAACATATTTTACAATAATAGTAAAACTTTTAAGCACATGCTCTGACAGTTTAAAATGTTTACAGTATGTATGATTTTATGATGCAAAAAACCCTCTAGTCTGATGTATATTAAAAAAAATCTGTCAGGCTTTTTCCAGGAAAAATCCAGAATACTTACTATCTAAAATGTTAGAAAAGCTGTGCTAAAATTATTTACCAGAAAAGAGCAGAAGCATGCAGTCTGGAGAAGGAACCCTTCAGACTTGAGAAGACTGGAGCACTTTGCTCATGAGGAGTGGACCAAACCTGTGGACCAATGCAGAAGTCCCAAAGAAACTTGCAAACATCACTGGATGGCCTCAAAAGATTGGGCAACAAATTATTAAAATAAGAGTACCGTCCTTTTTGTTATTGAGGTAATTTTCAGTAGTTAATTTAAATATTTCTGTTGAAACAAAATTGACATGCAATGACTGATTTAAATAGTAAAGTTTTGCCAATTTCAAATTATTTTAATGACAATTGTGGGATTTTCTCTCTTTATTGCAAATATACAAACAAAACTGCCTGCAACAGTAACTGCCCTTGCAGAAAAGCCTGCCTAAGAATATATTATGACTTCACAATTTTAAAGTAAATTGTGACATAATTGCGTTTAGAGAAGTGCAACAGCACTGTTTTTTGTTTGTTTTTGATTGAAGCTGGACTCAAATGATCTAGTTAGGGAATTTATAGACAGAAAATGGTCTCAGGTTAAACACAAATGTGTAATACATAATATAACATGCAATGTTGTATATGTGCACAACAGTCTGCACGTCACTTTGTGTAATTGCACATATATATTGTAATCCTGTCATGTTTCTGCCCTCACCTGCCTTAGTTTCTGCTCCTTCATGCCATAGTCCTTGTTTTAGGGTGCATTCACACCAGCCCTGTTTAGTCCGCTTTAAATGAACTCTAGCTCGTTTTCCTAGAAAGTCCGGTTCGTTTATGGAGGTGTGAACGTGACATCGAACTCTGTCACGGAGCAAAAAGGCGAACTCTGGCCCGGGCTAAAACCTAGGGTCGTTTTCACACCAGATAGTCCGGTAGACTCGGTTCGGTTCGGGACCAATATTCATGAGCTGTTGTTTACATTTGAGCTGGTGAGTTTGCATTCACACTGCACTGCGCAGTCAAGTCAACCTGTTGAACCAACCTATTCCCCCACTCGCCTGTGGGGGCGCTGCACCAAGAACTACTGAAAGAAACGACACAAAAACCTCTGAAGACATGTCTTCTTTGTCTTCTGTAAATAAAAATAAAAGCGAAGTGGCATCAAGTTTTAGCAGTTTTAGGAGTTATATTTTGTCATTTTTCAAAAATGGACTTAGCATGAGCAGAAGATGAGACAGAAGACCATGGAGAATATTGTTTTTCCACACAAGGCAGCTGACGGCTCCATATAAGGTCAGAGAAATGCGTGTTTGTTTGTCCTGCGGAGCGAGGTCCGGTCTGTTTACATTCACACTGCACTCGAACCACGCTGGAGTTCGCTTCTACCGGACCAAGACCTAGGTTTTAGCCCGGGCCAGAGTTCGCCTTTTTGTTCCGTGACAGAATTCGATGGTGCGTTCACACCTCCCTAAACGAACCGGACTTTCAAGGAAAACGAGCTAGAGTTCGATTAAAGTGGACTAAACAGGGCTGATGTGAATGCCCCCTAGGTCTCGGTCCGGTAGAAGCGAACTCCAGCGCGGTTCGAGTGCAGTGTGAATGTAAACAGAACGAGCCCCGCTCCGCAGAGTAAACAAACACGCATTGCTCTTACCTCATATGGAGCCGTCAGCTGCCTTGTGTGAAAAACAATATTCTCTATGATCTTCTGTCTCATCTTCTGCTCATGCTAAGTCCAGTTTTGAAAAATGACAAAATATAACTCCTAAAACTGCTAAAACTTGATGCCACTCTGTTTTATTTTTATTTACAGAAGAAGAAGAAGACGTGTCTTCAGAGGTTTTTGTGTCGTTTCTTTCAGTAGTTCTTGGTGCAGCGCCCCCACAGGCGAGTGGGGGAATAGGTTGGTTCAACAGGTCGACTCGACTGCACAGTGCAGTGTGAATGCAAACGCACCAGCTCAAATGGAAACAAAAGGTCATGAATATTGGTCCTGAACCGAACCGTCTACCGGACTATCTGGTGTGAAAACGACCTTCATTCTTGCCTTCGTGTTTTTGTCTATCCTGTGTCATGCTCTGCTGCAGCCACTCTTCACCACACCCACTCTGTTCCTCCACAGCAATCAGCACTGATTCCATGCACCTGTTCAGCTCACTACTTAAGCTCCTGTTCACATTGCCAAATTATCAAAGACCTTGTGTTTATAGATGTCCAACTTCCATGCCATAGCTTTACCTGTCTCTCCTGGTTTGACCCCATGCCTGTCTTCTGGTTTCCTCGTCTTGCCTAATCCTTGCCTGTTCTGGACTCTACCTTCTGACCACGGTAACAACTTTGCTTGATAATCATGACTTCGATCTTTGGATCATGTTTTGGATTTGGATTCAGATCTCTGCCCAACGGTTCTCGACCCAAGCCTGCTTTGTCGGACCTCGTCCTTGGATTACCCCTAAAACTGTACTCTGCTTGAATTGCTCTCTGCTGCTGCCTGCTCACAGCCCATGATGTCATCCTGTTGAACCATCTAAAGCAGGGGGGTCAAACTCACTTACAAAAGGGGGCCAAAATTAAAAACTTGATTCAAACTAAGGGCCAATTTCAAAAACTACATTGACTCAAGTCAGATACCCGACATCTTTTCTTGGTCATGTTGCTCAACAAGAGTTTGATTGCTCTCATTCGACATTCTCTGTTGCACTCTCCACATCATAATAAAAGATTACTAAAATAATTAAAGTGATAAAAGTGTTTTTTTACATTTAACATAGCATCTTGGTGGGCCAGAGAAAATGTCAACGAGGGCCACATTTGGCCCCCGAGCCTCGAGTTTGACACGTGATCTAAAGGATTTGCTCTCAAACTCAACTGTGAAGGTTAGTGACTCTGAACTTTATTTAACTTTGACCCTTCACAGTCCTACCAAGTTCATTGACTCTCAAAACTCTGCAGATTGGACACGTGCCCACAACCAAACCCCCACCAGTGACAATTTATCAAATTATTTTAACCATTCCTGGTGTTCAGTGTCGTGCACTAGTCCAAAAAACCAAAAACTCAATCATATCAAATCCAAACACAAATATCAATCTGAGCATGTGTGAAACAACTTTACAAACTGAACCATGAAACGTCAACAAAGGATGAATTGTACTTGCATCAACTGCACAAACGTGACATTTTCATATTTAAAACTATTCTTTTTCATCGGTAACTGTGGGTGAACAAATAACACAACACAAACAGATTGAAGTTTTTGAGAATTTCAACATCTCAAGTGTAAAAATTCATTTTATTTCTATAGCGCCAAGTCACAACAGAAGTCTTCTCAGGACACTGAACAGAAACATTCATATGTAAAAATAATTTAACACTATTTATCTGAGGAGCAGACTGCTTTGAGTTTAACTCCATCACAGAACTCTCATCTTGAGCAAGTATGAAGGCGACAATGGAAAGAAAAAACTCCATGAGGAAGAAACCTTTAGCAGAACCAGGCTCAGGACAAGCGGCCATCTGCTTTGACCAGCTGGGTTTGGTACCATACCATACCGTTTTTTTTTATAGAGCACTTAAAACAGCGACAAGGCCAACCAAAGTGCTGTACAGACAGAACAACAGACAACACACGAAGCAAAATACAAAATGAAGTAAATCAAAAATATAGACATAAAAACGATGCAGATAATAAATATGACGACTAACCAGTGTGGAGCATACAGGTTCACAACACAGATCCTCTGGTGTTGAAGCTACTGAATAGTAGTGAGTTTTTAAACGGGACTTGAAAACCGAGAGGGAGGGGGCCTGTCTGACAAGCAGAGGTAACTCGTTCCAAAGTCTTGGTCCTGCTACAGAGAAGGCCCTGTCACCTCTGCGCTTAAGACGAGTTCCTGGAACTGTGAGGAGCAACTGGTCCGCTGACCTCAGGGAACGAGGTGGGACATACAGTTGTAGCAGATCAGAGAGATGGGTGGGGGTGGGGGGGGGGGGGGGGGGACTGTTCGGCAATTTGTAGACATACAGGAGTATTGTGAACTGGATTTCAAGGTGAACCGGTAACCAGTGCAGTGAGGCCAAAACTGGTATAATGTGCTCTCTTTTGCCTGTACTGGTTAAAAATCGGGCTGTTGTATTCTGGACCAGTTGTAGTCGTGCAATGGAGGTCTGACTGATACCAAACAGGAGTGAATTGCAGTAATCAAGCCTAGATGTTATGAATGCATGTATTACTGTCTCCAGGTTATTTTTGGACAATATGGGCTTCAGTTTAGACAGCCGCCTCAGTTGGAAGAAACATGATTTAACAATGTTTACATGATTGTTAAGTTTCAGGGAAGGGTCCATTATCACGCCCAGATTAGTGACTCTTTGTTTTTCTGACAGGGTTAGAGTGGAAAGGTCGATGCAGTGGTTTGTGATCGTGTCGTTGGGAGGGAACAACATGACTTCAGACTTTTCATTGAAACTTAAGAAATTTAAAGTCATCCAGTCCCTGATGTCAGCCAGGCAGTCGAGCAGAGGTTGAATAGAGTAGGTAGGAACAGGTCAAGAATCATGTTAAGATAGAAATAATATCAAATGAAAACTATTCAATTTTAACAATTCATTTAAGGAAATGAGGTAGTGGTGCAGAGGTTAGAGAAGGTGGGCCTGTGATCGGAAGATCGTTGGTTCAACTCCTGGTACCAACAACATCAAAATGTGGGTGGGATAGGTGAAACACCCACAACTGCCTCTACCCTCATTCACCCCACTCTGGGCCCTTGAGCAAGGCCCTTAAACTTCACCATCTTCTCCTCCGGGTGTCCTAGATAGCAGCTCTCTGCTCCACACAGAGGGCTGTGGTAGCTCAGTGGTCTGTGGTTGTGTCAGGAAGGACATCTGGTGTAAAAATATTTGCCAAGTCATCGTACAACTTAGTTCGCTGTGGCGATCCCTGAAGAAGGGAGAAGCTGAAAGAAGAAGGAAATCAAATTAAGGAAATTAAGTTCTGTTTATCCTCTAGTAGTCTAAGCTTAAGGCAGCATAACAAGCCAACCCCAACTATAGGATTCATCAAAAAGGAGAGTTGTAAACCCAGTCTTAAAACTGGACAATGTGTCAGCCTCATGGACAGAAACTGGAAGTTGGTTCCACAAGAGAGGAGCCTGATTTCATGTTGCTGCTGATCTGTTTCATGTTGCTGCTGATCTGTTTCATGTTGCTGCTGATCTGTTTCAATGTTGATGTGTTCATGCGTGCACATCTGCTCACAGACTCATGTTCATGTTTGTGCTGATGTTCAATGTTTTATGTTATGAGTGCTTAGTGTATATTTAGTTGATGTTTTTCTTAGTTCTTATCTTAGATGTTATTACTGTTTTTCTTATACATTTTATTGTTGGATGTAACTGGGACCCCATGTACATAATTTCGCTCCACCACATGTACCACATGAGGTGCGAATGACAATAAAGAAACTCTGACTCTGACTCTGATAACTGAAAGAGCTGCCTCCCATTCTGCTTTTGGAAACTCTAGGAACTGCAAGTAAACCTGCAGTCTGAGAGCGAAGTGCTCTGTTAGGAAAATATGGAACAATAAGATCTGTAATATAATATGGAACTAGGTTGTTGAGAGCTTTGTAGGTTAGCAGTAAGATTTTGAATTCTATTCTGGATTTGACAGGGAGCCAATGGAGAGAAACTAAAACTGGAGAGATATGATCTCTCCCACTAACTCCAGTTAAGACTCTGACAGCAGCATTTTGGATCAACTGAAGACGTTTTAAAGATGTATTTGGACACCCAGATAATAAACCATTGCAATAGTCCAGTCTAGATGTGACAAATGCATGGACCAGTTTTTCTGCATCATTTTTAGATAAGATGTTTCTAATTTTAGTGACATTACGCAGGTGGAAGAAGCAGTTCTAGTAACGATTTTAATGTTTTAAAAACTGTCAGGTTTGTGAGATTCAGAGTAAACATCTGTATAATGAAGTTCATGTTTTATTTTTTGAGCTTGTCTTTTTTACAAGTGCTGAGATAGTTCAATATCTGTGTGGAGATTAAAATACTTTTTTTTTCATATCCAGAAAAACTATTCACTACAGAGAAACTGTCTATTTTGTAATTGTGTTTACACAAAGATACACAAGTTAGTAAAGGGTGTCATGAGATGAGCCTAATTATCCTCCATGAAACTTTTGCAGATGAAAAAAAAAGAAGAGTTTTTGTCAAATAGTTCATGTTTTAGTTTGTAAAGTTTCTTTAGAGTAAAATAAAATCATCTTATAACGAGGAGGAACAAAGTCATAAGCAGTTTGGTCACATCTTGTAAATGACGATATGATATTGAGAGATGTGTTATCTCACAGAACATATTGTGGATGACTCTCAGCTACAACCTTGTTCATATTTAGATCAATCATCAATATCTTAAAAATAAACAGTTGTCGTGTTTGTGTTGGCTGATGTTGATCAGCTGTGGTCATCACGTTGAACTGGTTTGGCTCCAGATGTAATAAGTTGTAGATGTAAAATCAGTGAATAATTTCTATTGGTTTTGACAAAACATTCTGAGGTTCATAACATATTTTAATAACAGACAAATATTTTGATGTTAACGGTTAATACCAAATATTTACATACAGTGGTGCTTGAAAGTTTTTGAACTCTTTATCATTTTCTATATTTCTGCATCAATCTGACCCAAAACATCATCAGATTTTCATACAAGTCCTAAAAGTAGATAAAGAGAACCCAGTGAAACAAATGAGACAAAATATTATACTTGGTCATTTATTTATTGATGAAAATGATCCAATGTTACATATTTGTGATGGTAAAAGTTTGTGAACCTCTGGGATTATCAGTTAATCTGAAGGTGAAATTAGAGTCAGGTATTTTCAATCAATGGATGATGATCAGGTGTGAGTTTCACGCTGTTTGATTTAAAGATCAGGATCTATCAAAGTGGCAGAACGGTGGTGCAATTGGTAGAGCTGCTGCCTCTCAGCAAGCAGGTCCCTGGTTCAAATCCTGGTCCAGGGGCGTTTCTGGGTGGAGTTTGCATGTTCTCCCTGTGCTGTGTGTGTTTTTCCCCACAGACCAAAAACATGCATGTTGGATTGATTGGTAACTCTAAATTGTCTGTAGATGTGAGTGAGAGAGTGAATTGTTGTTTGTCTCTATGTGTCCCTGTGATGGACTGGAGACCTGTCCAGGATGTCCCTTGCCCCTCTCACACGGTACAGCTGGATATGGGCACCAGTGACCCCCACAACCCTAAAAGGAATAAGCGGGTAAAGATAATGGATGGATCTATTAAAGTCTGCTCCTCACAACACACTTAAGCATCATCAAACTGGTTCACCCACTATGTGAAGGTGCTATTTATAAGACTGAGTTTGTTGTGGCTCCTCAGACTGAAGAAGTCCTTTAGATTAAAGACGAAACGTTTCAACAACAACAACAACAAAATAAATAAAAACATTTAGAGGACCTGACTTAACACTGTTGGATTTTTAAACTTGGATTATTGAGCATGAACATTGATAAATGTTTGAGTTACTGTGTTTGCTAAGGTCAGCTGCCTGTGGCAGTCATCTTGGATTTGATTATTTCAAAAGTTAATCAATTCTAGATGCACACGAAATCATTACTTTCAGATAATTTTATTTATTTTTTAAATCAAATGCACACAATTCTGTCAAATGGGAGTGGGGAGTGGTGGTGCAGAGGTTGGAGAGAGTTGGCCTGTGTTCGGAGGGGCCGATCAACTCCCTGGACCAACATCAAAATGTGTGGAAAGGGGCACCCTAGCCCACTGTGCCACTGTGCTCCCATGCGCAATGGGAAAAAAATCCAGAGAATTAATTTCCCCAATGGGGATTAATAGAGTAAAAATATTTTTTTAAAAGTGGTTCAAGAGATATTTTTTCATCCAACCTTTATTTATACAGGTTAGTCTCATTGAGTCACGAGGACACAGTTACAAGAGAGACCTGTTTTATTATTATTATATTATTATAATTATTTTACAAGTGTTGAGTTCAAGCTAGAATATTTCAATGTGTGCTCACATCTCTTGTCTTCAATATGTGTAAAATCGAGTGTTTTCAAAAGTTGGTTGGCTGTGGCGGCCATCTTGAATTGGGTTGACTTTAAAAGTTCAGTTATCCCATAATTACTTTATGAGAGTGTCACTGCTTCATGAAATGTTTTCTAACAAACTGACACGCAGACGGTGTTCCTTTTGGCGGCAGCACACGCACGCGCGCACACACGGATTATCCTCTGCCCACTCCTGAACCTGTTCAGGGGGAGTGGCTTGTTTCAGGCTTGTCCAATCACGCGGCAGGAGCACTTATCGCACTTTATTTCGTGCTTCAGTCAAACGCTTGAAGCCGAGTTTAAAGGCAAGGAGAGGTTTTCCTGTGTGGCACGTGCACGCGGACAGCTGGAGACAAAGGTAGTGGCACAGCGTGCACGAGACCGAAAGGATGCTCCAAATCAAAGCCAACAGCAGGTTTTTCCTTCGTGTGGACGCAGCTGTGAATAAATGATTCTTCTGTTTGTCGGAGTTGGAGCTGATCAGCGCGCGAGGACAAACCTGAAGTCATTTAATCTGAGTTGGACCAGGAGGTCTGATCTGTTACAACTGTTGCTGAGCCCGACCAGGAGCCACAATGTGTGTGTGCGCGCCACCAGAACCAGGTCCCCGCGCGCAGTGAACATGAAAGACAGAGTGATGTGGTGCTGATGCAGCAGCTCCATCACCTCCGGCTGATGCTTCGTGTCTGACTAACACGTTCCGGTTCGGTTCTCTCCACACTTTGGATCCCGAACTTCCGGACAAAGGCTTCGTGAACCCCGCACGCTTTGTGCAAACGTGACCTTGGATCTTAATGATGATGATGATGGAGAGCAGCATGATGGGCGCGCATCAGGTTCATATCGATTCAGAATTCGATCCCCACGGATGCACCTGGCCGCGTCCGGTGGGTTTCCCCGTGGCAGAAGAAGAGGAAGAGGAGGGGGCGGCGGGCCACGCCGGAGGGCCGGCTCTGATCAAAGTGGAGCTGTATGAGGTCCCCGCGTGCCGCGCGGGGAGGAAAGGCGCGCCGGCTCCATCCTGCGTGTCCGGCGCGTCGCTGGACGTGGCCGGACAGCTGCGCAAATCCAAGTCCTCGCGGCGGAACGCGTGGGGGAACCTGTCTTACGCGGACCTCATCACGCGCGCCATTGAGAGCGCCCCAGAGAAGAGGCTGACTTTGTCCCAGATTTATGACTGGATGGTTCGCTTTGTTCCTTATTTCAAGGATAAAGGAGACAGCAACAGTTCCGCCGGATGGAAGGTAGGCCACGTGCGAACAAACCCTCCTGTCACGCGCTCAAGGTTGTAGCTGAGTCTTTTTGTCTTAAACTCTCTCTGTGCTTGACTGAAAACCACAGCTAACCGTTGGCTCCGTGTCTCTGTCCCGCTCCACGTGACAGCGATACGGGCGCGAGCGCGCCTGGATCAGGGTTCACTGTCTTCATCGTGTTTAGGGCTCGGATCCGGTGCGCGTGCAGCTAAACTGCCATGCTCATCAGTTCTGTTCTGTTGGGAAGGCTCATCTGTAAAGTCTCTGTCCCTCCGGGTCACATGGAGGACAGGTTGTCCCTCCGGGTCACATGGAGGACAGGTTGTCCCTCCGGGTCACATGGAGGACAGGTTGTCCCTCCGGGTGGAGGACATGGTGTCCCTCCGGGTCACATGGAGGACAGGGTGTCCCTCCGGGTCACATGGAGGACAGGTTGTCCCTCCGGGTCACATGGAGGACAGGTTGTCCCTCCGGGTGGAGGACATGGTGTCCCTCCGGGTCACATGGAGGACAGGGTGTCCCTCCGGCTGCTCGAGCTCAAAGCTTCATCCTTCTCCATTGGTTCAGGACGCGCACTCGGATTTACGCGCAGGCTCAGAGCTCCCAGTAATGAGGCTGATGGTTGCAGTGAAAGCTTCCAGTCAAATGAACACGAGGTTCTTCTAAAACTTGCTTCAGTTTTTGTGTCTAGAGATCATTCCTTTTGTTTTTAAGTCCTGCACTGTGGCTTCTTTCTCTGCACTTTTATTTATTTGTTATTATTTTTAATTCATATTTCTTTTTTTTTTATTATTTTTACTTTTATCCAGGAGTGTCTGTCCTTCAAATATGAACATGTCTCAGAAGTGATAGAAATCTCCCATTAGACAAAACTGATAGCCCGAGAGAACAAAAGAACACAGTTCTGATTGTCAGCAACATGTTTAGAGTATGGTTCAGTTTTTGACCCACACATTCAAGGAGCCATTTACAAAAAGAATAACTTTTAAACTGATAATGAACACAAAGAATAGAAACATATGCACTGTTTTATTTATTCACAACTTTATTCTTTGACAGTTTTTAAGCTGATGATGTCTGAAAACTGTTTAAGAACCTCCAATTAGTGTTTTATGACCCAAATTGAGAAACTGGATCCAAGTATGAAGTTAGAGCTCAACAACTATGAATTTACAAAAGTATCATTATGAGCTCTCATTTTGAGTAAAATAGAGAAATGACATTTTCGAGCTTAATGCTTAATGTAGCAACAGGTTTGCTAAAATTAGCAGAACAGTAGCTAAAAGTAGTAAAACACAACTAAAGCAGATTTCAACAAGATGTTTGTTTATGAGTGTGTTAATAACCCGTTACAGGAAATTGTTGCATTACAGCAGCAGTGACGTTTGACATAAAACAAAGAGAAAAAACATAATGTCATATAATAAAAGCTGTATGATCGCTTTTATTATTGATCTATATACAATGTGGTATACAAGATGAATGAATGAATAAGTGAATGGAGGTTCTGGTTTGTTGTTGATAATGATTTGTGGGAAAAATATATTTTTTATTTTTGGGTTCTGTCCTACACCTAGGAGTTATTTTAATGTCTTAATGTCTTGTGAATATTTTATGTGCTGACTGTGAAACAAATTGTCCCATGGGGATAATAAAGTTTCTTGAACTTGAACTTGAGGGCAGCCTGTATCTGAAGGTGCTGCTCTGTAAAACCCCAAGGGTTTTTATTTTAAATGAAGGAGGTGCATTTTTTCCTGTTAATAACAGAGATAACTAGTTCTTACGCATACAGAGCAGGAAACATGGCGTGTTTCTGTATTAGACTTCATATAATGTCAGCTGGTGGTGAACTATTAGAGCTGGACTGTCAGCTTGGTGCAGTTTCTGCACTTCTGTAACTTGAAAAACGTTGCACTCAGTGAATTGTCTCCGTGCTGTGTTCAGGTACAACATGCAATTTCAGCAATCTACACAGTCATTTAACAGTAGCCCACATTACTTACTGCTGCTGTAAAATTTTATCATGCAAGGAAACAAACATGCAAGAATAATAATGAAAATTGTAAATGTAAATCTAATCAAACCTTCATATTTTAAGTGTGGGTAAGAGTGTAAATTGTCTGTTTGTGTCCCTGTGGTCGACTTGCGACAGGCCCAGGTTATATCACGCCATTCACACAATGACTACTAAAGAATGGCACCAGGTTCCCTGCAACTTCTGTAAAGAAGCAGCTAAAGAAAATAGACTGATCAAATGAAAGGCCCTGTCACACAGTGACAGGGTGTGCAACAAATGAAAAGAACAAACAAACAAACAAACATGCTGGTGTAAGTCATATAAGTTAGGTGTAAGTTTTGAGTCAGTTACCAGCATGCTGATAAGTGATGATCAGCCAGTAATTTGGTCATGCACCAAGTTTTCACCATATGCATGAAAAAGGTTAAGTCATGTCATCTGGACCGTTTCATCCCCCCATCCAGAGGACTTCTTCAGCCTGCCAACCAGATCTGTCCCACAGGTAGCCTTCACTGCTGTGTTTCAAGACAACCTCCTGTTGGAATCTCAGAAGAGGTTGTCTTGAAACACAGCAGTGAAGGCTACTTATGGGCTGGCAGGCCATAAACAGAGGAAGTCCTCTGGATGGGGGACGAAACATTTCCCACTTAAAGAAACTGGTCCAGATGACATGATTTAACCTTTTTTGTTGTTGTCTACCTGGATGATTGAGCTTACAAACCTTTTTCACCACATGCTGGCGTGTTGCTGACAAGTTAGGTATAAGTTACAGGTATGTGAAAGGTAAGTTGGTAAGGTACATATTACATATAAGTTTCAGAAGTCAGCTAGGCAATTGTGTACATGCACATAACTTATTTCTAACCTGCGAGCACATTATGCACAATGTTAGTGTTATGTCAAACTTCTGCACAGCATGTTGGAGCATGTTGCAACAATAAAGGTGGCATCAGAAAAGGGCAGCTCTGTGCACTGCCAGACATTAATTGTTGCATTGATCAGCATGCCTCTGGGGAAATCGAACAAATATGTGATCAAGGAAGCTGCAGCAGGATCCTCCAGCTCTGTGCTGACAGTTGTGGACATCTGCACCTCGTGTATCCAGCAGGAGTGATGTGTTGCACATCATTTGGACCTTATAGGTTTGAACCCCAAAAGGTTGGCAAATATGCCAGTTGTACTTTATAAACACGAGCCAGAGCCGACTGTTCATTCTTTATTAATGTAACAACAAAGAGAAACCAGAGAGCTCGAGCTGTTGTCACAGCTACAACTCACGCCAAACCCAATTTTAACCAAACTACCCCTGGTGCTCAGTCACTCTCCTACACATCTCCATGCTTCTCCTCTGCCTCATACACACACATAGACATATCCCCTCCCTCCCCTTTGGACCCAAACCTGGAACATTAACCCTTTAAGGCACAGATATATGTTGCAATACATTGTGAAAATGTCTATTAGATATGTCAGGGTAAGGAGGACCCTCTTACCTCGATGGAAACAAATTGAATTCATGATGACAACTAGACTCTACTGTTTGGGTTGGTGAAATCTTGGATTGTCTACAAATTCGTGTGGATGTGTCGAAGCTTGACAGTGCTCAGACTGAATTTGGGGAGCTGCAGCAGGGAGCTGGAGCAGCTGTTATCAGGACTGTGAACTCACTGGCAGCACTCATGAATGGTGGGAATAATCTTGGAGAAGCTGTGGGCTCGACTTTTATATTCAGAGGAATATATACCAGCGAGACTTTAAAAAAGGCAGAAACAACAATTCATGAGTTCTGCCTGACCCAAACTGTGGCCTTGACACCGGACTTATCTCAACTCCTCCTGGAATGTTTTGAAAACAACAAAGATGCTTTGTCTGTCTCCTCACCCCTCCCTTCCCCAAGGCCATGGACATGTGACAGAACCTCAACTGAGCTGAAGATGAATGTCACCTCTTATCTGGACAATGGCTGAGAGGGGGGCTCTGGACTATGCTACGACTTTCCCTTAAAAATTCAATGTCTTCACCGGCCTATATGTACATGTATAACGTCTGTTTATGTTGCTTTGCTGTGGTAGGTTTTTTTGATGCCTCAAATCGTGCCCTGTCTAGGGCATGGCGTGAGAGATGTTTTTTTATATATTGTCTCTCCTCATGTTTTCTTTCCTTTTCTAATCTAAGCAAAATATTATTCCGAATAAGAATAAGAGGGCCGTGCTGTTTAATAGCCGCAGCTTCGTGCACTCCGCCCATCTTTCGAACGACTGTACGTACATATTCTCATTGTATTTCGGTGCAATGCCAATAAAGTTTATTCTGATTCTGATGACAGACCAAGGTAGAGAGCTGGCTGACATGATGCTGAGAAGGAAGGTAGATGTTTTATGTCTAATAAAGGACTGCAAGGCTCGCAGCATTGGAGCAGGGTTCAAAATGTTTTACTATGGTATGGCTAGAAAGAGAAATGGAGTAGGGGTGGCCCTGAAAGTTGGCAAATAATGTAGTAGAGGTGAAAAGAGTGTCAGATAGGGTGATGTGTCTGACGGTAGTGTTAAAAAAAAAAACTAGAGTTTTAAAAAATTAAAACAATATTCAGCAAATGTTATTTGTTAATTTACTTTTTTATTTAGTTAAATATTTAAATTTCTAGGCAGCACGGTGGCGCAACTGGTAGAGCTGCTGCCTCTCCGC